>NC_081828.1:167355977-167980977 GCF_030867095.1 Alligator mississippiensis | reverse complement strand
TGGGGCACCCATGGTGGGGCTGGGGGAGCAAGGGGGGGAGTAAGGGGGCTTGTGCAGAGCCCCCCATGCAGCGTGGGGCAGTGGGGGCAATAGGGATCGTCCCCTGCCTGGCAGCACCCAGTGATCCAGGGACTTTCTTTTTTAACAAGTGACAGGAGCTGGGGCAGCCATTGCTGGGCTGGGAGAGGGCCAGGGAATGGGCCTGCCCTGGCTGATTCAGAAATTCAGAATTTTGGCTGCTGCCAAATCTCCAAATCAGATTCGGCTGAATCAAATTGGGACAGTGATTCAAATCACCAAATCAAATCACTGTGCCCTGAATCGGCTGAATCCGAATCCAAACTGAATACTAGCCACTGTGCACAGGCCTACCAGGTGATAGTCTTACTGGTCCCTTCTTTTTAAAGAGGGAATTTGTCATTGCCTAGAAGGGCCTACTTGATGAGTAAACAAATCTATGCCAGATGCTAATTCTCAACAATTATTTCTCTCAATTGCAAATAGGTAAAGATCATCACTGCCCCATTAAACAGTCTTGGTTACAACATAAAAATTTATCTAAATGATATTTATATCGAATACTACAATTTATTTACACAGACATAATGATAAAGTGAAATACAGCTTAGCATTGCCTTTATGTAGACATTTCACATTCCATATCAGAAAAACAAACTCAGGAAGACATACATGACGCCTGACAAACCTCCCAGAACAAAGTGGGGTTTGTGACAGATGGGCCTATTCGTAGACACCAAGTAATTAGCAATTAAATCACCATTTTGAGATCTTTGCAGAACCAGTGAAAAATGGTGATCTCTGTGATTGCCACAAAAAATGAAATTGGCTGCAGTTTTCCTGGGATAATCAACAAAAAATAAATACATTTATAAAAATAAAATACTGGTACCCCAGTTGGAGCCAGCTGTCCTTGCTGCTGCTGTAGCTGAGCCTTACAGCCTGCCCAGGAGGGGAAAGCTGGCCAAGATGGCAAGTGCCCACTTATGTCTCTCTGGCAATCAGCACCCAGGGACAATGCTGCACAAAAGGCACTCAGCAGCTAAGATTTCATAGATTTCATAGACATTAGACATTAGAGCTGGAAGGGACCTCACTACATCATCGGGCCAGTCCCCTGCCCAAGTCAGTTGGGGTCAAATGACCCAGAAAGATAGACATCCAAGTGTTTCTTGAAAGTGTCCAGAGTAGATGCTTGCACCACCTCTGGAGGGAGACTATTCCAGGCCCTGGGGTCTCAGACAGTAAAGAATTTTTTTCTTATGTCCAGCCTAAAATGGTCTTCCATGAGTTTGTGACCCTTGCACCTTGTCTTCCCTTGGGGTGCCCTTGTAAACTGATGTTCTCCCAGTTCCTGATGCACACCCCTTATGTACTTATAGGCTGCCACCAAGTCATCCCTGAGCCTGCACTTTTCCATGATGAAGAGTCCCATGGCTCTCAGGCTCTCCTTATAAGGCCTGTCTCTTGTCTTGATTAGAGAATCATGCATGTGGCTCTCCTCTGGATTCTTTCAAGCTTCTCCACATCCTTTCTGAATTGCAGAGTCCAGAATTGGATACAGTATACCAGCTGCAGCCTCACCAAGGCTGAGTAAAGTGGGAGGATGACTTCCTGGGTTTTGCTTGAGATGTATCGGTAGATGCAAGCCAGAGTTTTGTTTGCTTTGCCAGCTGCAGCATCACGTTGGTGGCTCATGTTCATCTTGTGGTCACTCATGACCCCCCCACAAGTCTTTTCAGTCATGGTGCTAGCTAGTGTAACACTACCAAGCCTATAAGTATGGGTTTTTTCTCCCAAGGTTGAGCACCTTGCATTTCTCTGTGTTGGCAGCTGCCTCTTCATCCCTCCTCCCTCTGGGGCCTCTCCACCAAGGGATGGGGCTGCCAGGAAGTGACCATGAAATTAGCTCTTCATGGCAACCAAGCCATGAAAATTGCTTTCTCTCATTGTGAGTTAGGTAGGTCCCTAATTATAATTTCCGGAATAGCACAAATGTTACAAAATTTGAACAGGGATTTCAGTAATGCATTTTATAGAAGATGACACTAACAAAATATGGATCCACCTCTGGGTTCAGATTCTGGATTCCACAAACATTGGAGTGTTTAGCAAGTGTCAGTCACTGACCTCCAATCCATGTGTCTAATGCAAACCACGTATGTGCTGTTGTACTGTATGATGAGACTTATAGGTGTACAAACGATTTAATACTAGGATGGCAGTATGTTTAGGTACACTATAAATACATTTTGTGTTTATGAAAACTTGAATGTTTTGTTTGATTAAATAAAGGATAGAAATTTCACACATCCTCAAAAAGAACCAGGATTTAAGAAAAAACTACAGTTGTCCCAATAACACCAGAATATAAAGTCACTTTGCACACTTTGCTCCCCACGGTCCCTTCAAGAATAGCTGAATGCCACTTTAACTTTGTTTTTTTACCATAATTTAAAACTAGCTCCCCAGTTACCCTGTCCATGGGCATCCTAGGAGCTTAAAAAAGCAGTTGTGTAGCTGGGACTCCCAGCTGCACACCTGTTTCTTAAATGGCTGGGGTGTAATATACGCAAAATCAGAGAGATGCTCCCTGATGTTGGGCTCATGGTGCACCCCCACACCATCTACCTCTGGGGAGTGGAATTTCCCAGGTCCAGAACCTAGTGCTGCCCCCAACCCAAACCCCCTGATTGGAAAGGGGATGGCTAAGTCCTGAACTTTGGTGTTATCTCATGCCGGATCCCTACATTTAGCTGAACATCAAGATCTATCATAAGTAAGCCCTGACATTCCATACATTCAACTTAAGACATTATACACATGAGCCACAAAGATGTTATGTATTATGGGCATTTTTACATGTGCTCTGGGGGTGGGGGCAGCAGTGCTTTAATTAAAGTGGTTCTGAGAGCCACTCTAATTAAAGTGCCGCAGTGCCTTGTGAATCAGCATTCCCACACTTCAAAATGGTAGCAGAGGCATTTGAACTAAAGCTTGTTCAACGAGCTTTAGATAAAGTGCCCCTGCTACCATTTCTGAAGTGCAAGGACACTGATAAATGAGCCATGGAGGCTGGCTGGAGCATGGTAATTACTATGCTCCAGCAGACTTGATTGAGTCTTCTCTGATGTGTTGTAATTACAGCGCGTCAAAGCAGCCTCCATGCTTGTGTACAGAAACCCTAAATGTAGACTTTGTGGTGCATTTAGTATATTATCATGCCATAAACTGGTTTTAACATGAGACCAGGTTATGATTAATGGCCTATCACCATAATTATGTCCTATATGTAACATGTGCCAGGACACTGTGATAACTTACTTCCTCTGTGAACATAAGAAGTAAAAGAAACATGGAAAATCTACTATTTAGTAACACCTGGTATATATGTTAGGGCTGTGTGAAACAGCACCATTCCATTTTGCCTTGAGTTTCAAGGTTTCGATGGAACAGCATTTTGTATCGAATTTCGATTCAAAACAGCTGTTCCGTTTTGCTTCATCGAAACTGTGAGGCTGTTCCGACGTTTCGCTAGATCGGCCAGGGATGGAAAGTCAGCCCAGCTGGGCTGACTTCCCATCCCCAGTGCTGGATCAGGCTGGGGGCAGGAAGTCAGCTCAGCTGGGCTGATTTCCCCATCCCCGGCGCTAGATTGGGCGGGGGACGAGAAGTCAGTCCAGCTGAGCTAACTTCCCATCCCCAGTGCTGAATCGGGCTGGGGGTGGGGTTTCAGCCCAGATGGGCTGAATTCCCATCCCCAGCTGGGCTGACTTCCCATCCCCAGCATTAGATTGGCTGACTCTCCATCAGCACTATGGTCGAAACATTTCAACTTTTGAAACATTTCAACTAGCCTCATTTCAACTTTTGAAACATTTCAACTAGCCTCAATTTGTTTTGAAGCCCTTTGTTTCATTCTGATTTTGCTGCTTTGACCTCAAAATGAGTCAAAACAGTGTCAAAATGAAATGGCCAGTGAAATTTTTGTGCAGCCCTAATATATGTATATATAGATTATCAAAGAAAAACTACTATATAAATTGTTCCCACCTATAAGAAGTTTATGTAGCTCTATAGCCTGAGGGCAGGCTCCACTTGCGGGGGGGGGGAGGGGAAGAGGGCACTGCTGCCATGGAGGGAAGCACCAGCTACCACCCACAGCCCAGGAACCGCTCTGCCTGCTGGCTGTTTGCTCTCCCCTCCCCACTGGACAGGCAGGTAAGTCAGTGGGGTGTCTGCACGACACAGGGGTTTAATCAGCCATAAACTGAAGCAGTGTTTTTTAAAACCCACTGCTTCAATTTAGGGCCCCTGTTTCATTTACACACGCCCTATATCTGAGCAGTAGGGACTAATTTCAAAATTTACCTACCATTGTAGTACAACTCCTCATACCATCTTTTACCAAACTCTACCATCAACTCTCACCTATTTGCTTTTATTGATATATTGCCTGGTGTTTGCCCAGGCCTCACTGAGAGGAGAAGAAAGGAACTATATTTCCCACAGAGTAGTTTAAATGTTAGAAAAGAAAAGAAAAGAAAAGAAACCGTTTTTTAAATTATTTTTTTCCTTTAAAAAAAATAAATCTTCACATTAAAATGGAAATTCTGACAACTAATGTAGAGGCCTAAATGCAGTATAATGTATTCAAATTATTTAGATAAACAAAAAATAATATGGTACATCAAAGAGTTCTGTTCAATTTTTAATGAAATACAGCTGCTGCTTATTTTAATTATATATGAAATTAGGGGAAACACAGCTTCAACTTTTGAAAAAAAAAATCAGCTTTATAAATAAGTAAAATGTCACATACTGCATTAACTCTATATTGTTTGCAGTCTTTATAGCAAAGAAAATGCTTGTATTTACATTTTTTTCCAAGTGTCTTTACTTTTGGTTTATATTGTGTAGAAAAACTTTTTACCTTAACTACTTCAGTTTACTTGGCGGGTGCAGTCTTTTCATTTCATTCAGTTTCTTCAAAAGTTGAATAAGCAATAAGTGCTGAAGAAGCAGTGAAACTTGCTTCTTCAATTGTATGTATAAAAAACAGCTGGAAGAGAATGAGAGCTCCTAATTCCAAAAACCTGATAAACATAAGGACATTTTTCAAAAGATTCAGATAGATGCCTTAGGCAGGATAATTTCAAGTGAAATATTTTGGAAAATATAGACTACAGCAACCAAAAATAACTTATGAACTCATGAACTTTAGGTAAAACTTCTTGCGCTCTGTGAATCAGTTATTGTCTAATACAAACTTTATTTTTTATCAACTGACACGATTACAAATAAAAGTGATCATCCAGCAAATGAAGATTTTTTAACAAAATGAGAAATGTATGAAATAAGAATGTGAATAAGTATGTTAAGTCATGTAATTACTTGGAAAAAAAGTGTTTACAGGATTGTATTTTTCTCCCTATTGAAAATAAATACTACATTTAGTATTTAGTTAAAAAAGGTATATTTTATGCAAAATGAGATTAAAATTGGCAATTGGAAATCACTTTCTTTAACAGAATCTACCCAGCTTCCAGAAATTCCTTCCTCTCCCATTTTGTCACTGTTTTTGTCCTTTTCACTATAAGGACAGACTACCTAAACTTTTTGCTCACTCAAAAGTGGATTTCTTAATAAAACAAGATTAATAAGAAACAGAAAGAAAATGAATAAAAGCCAAAACAAACATTGGTTCACGCGCCTAGTTTTTTACTTTGCATAGGCTAAACTAAGCAAAGTGATTTCCACTTCAGTTACAGAAATGAAGCACACGTTACAAAAAACCTCAGTGTTACAGTTCCATGTGTACACCCCGGGGAACTATGCAATTATGTGCCATGCAATTTTATACATAAAAGGCACGACTGTACATAATTGCATAATTTTACCGTAGTGGGCTCTGTGTCTTTGCTTCCACAGGGCTCCCGGCACTCCAGCTGGGAGCCCCATGTAGAGATACGAAGCATGGTGGTGACTGGACAGCTGGTAAGGGGGGAGGGGACCTCCTGCCTGCAGGAGGCGGAGGGTGGGCATGGGTGCATGTGTGGGTGGGTGTAGGATTTGTGAGTGGGTGTGGGCCACGTGCCATCGAGCTGAGCTGGGAAGCTCTGTGCCTTCCAGTACTCCAACAGGAAGCCGCATATGGAGGAATGGAGCCCACCCGGCATGATGGCATGATTCCATGCCTCCAGTTGCGGCTTCCCAGTGGAGCGCTGGAAGCCCCACATGGAGGTACAGAGCTGGCTGGCCTGGCCTGATGCTGCACAGCTCCTGCCTGCAGTGCCACAAGCCCCATGTGCTGGCATGGAGCCAGCCCAGTCTTGTCTGAAGGTACGCAGCAGTGGGTTGGACTGGGTCAGCTCTGTGCTGCCATGTGCAGTGCCTGAGACTCAGCTGGGGCTGCATGCTGCTGGGGGCTTTGCCTGCTGCAGCCATGAGTGCCCCAAGGCTCCCCCATGAGTGCCCCAGCCATGACTGCCTGTTGTTGCTGAGCTGCTGGCAGCAGGAGCTATGCACCATGGTGGGGTGGGGGAATGTGTGAAAGGTCTTTCATTGTACATGTGCCTTCAAGCAGTGGGCACTGCAGCAGGTGTTGCATAGTCTGAGGCACTATCCCACAGTCAAAGGTGGTTGAACCAATGGTACAGCCCCACTTTTCATTAGTTCCTTGGAGTGTTTGATTCTGGTACGTAGGCGGTTGAGAAATTGCCACTTTTGCCATGATTCGTCAGCCCCTGGTGGTAAGTACTCAGCTGCTGAATGTCCATTTTCCCTCTGTCAGGTATTTTCTTCAGCCTCTTGTTCCACATCTATAGTTGTGTCTCCTTGGATGTGGCACTGAGAGGTTGGATGCTGGTGTGAAAGCTCCTGCGTGACTTCAGAAATTTGTGAGCTGCAGGATGGTCATACATCTTCAGTTTGTCTCGATCATTCTATGCTGCTGGCCATTGCTCTTCTGTCATCAGGCTGGCAGGCTTCAGATGTCTGTGATGCATCAGCAGCTATTGTTCAGAATAGGGTTGAGGCACTTAGCATGTATGGATCTCTCCATACAAGGCATGCATACTCAGCAGAGGAGATACTGAGAGCCAGAGAGTGGTTTGGATCGTTGAGGGGCTAGCTCCTCATTTTGAATTGGTGAGCTTATATAGAATGTTGTTCTGAGTGCTCACCTTTGCTTTTGTCTTCATGATGTGTTCTTTGTAGGAGAGGGTTCAATCAAGGGTGACTCCAGGGTACTCTAGATTTAGAGAGTGGGACAGCAGGGTCTGAAGACCATGTAATGTTGAGCTGGCAGTTGGCCTCATGGTTTTTCAGATGGAAGACACATATTTAGGTTTCTGCTCGATTGGCCTGTACTTGGTTTTCAGTGTGATATAAGGTTAGGCCAATTAGTGTTTTGTTTAGGGATTTTTCAAAAAGGTCAAAGCCAGTGTTTTGAGCTGTTGTGCGTAGGTCGTCTGCATAGATGAAATATTTTGTTTCCAAATTGATTGGTTGGTCATTCATATAACAATCATGGAGCAGATTCTCAAGAAATCCATTTTGAAGGCTTTTGATACCATCTCTCACAACATTGTCCCAGGCAAACTAAGGAAACATGGGCTGGATGAATGGACTGTAAGGTGGATAGAAAATGGGCTGGAGCATCAGGCTCAGAGAGTAGTAATCAATGCTTCAATGTCTAATTGGCAGCTGGTATTAAATTGAGTGCCCCAGGGGTCAGTCCTCAGCCAGAATTTGTTCAATATCTTCATCAGTGACCTGGAAGATGGCATAGAGTGCACCCTCAGCAAGTTTGTAGATGACACCAAGCTGGGAGTAGTTGATACGCTGGAAGGTAGGGCTAGGATTCAAAGTGACTTAGACAAATTGGAGTTGAGGTTAGATATTAGAAAGAGTTTTCTCACTAGGAGGGTAGTAAATCACTGGAACAGGTTACCCAGAGAAGTGGTGGAAGCTCCATCCTTGGAGGTTTTCAAAACCTAGCTAGACAAAGCTTTGGCTGGGATGATCTAGTTTGGGATGGTCCTGCTTTGAGCAAGGTTTGGATTAGATGATCTCCTGTGGTCCCTTCCAACACTAACTTTCTACCATTCTGAGTGGTGCAAGTATGCTTTGGTAGGGGAGGCCATTGATTTGTCACCTCCATCTGCTTTGCTTCCCATCCAGTTTGACAAAAAAATCTGTTTTCAAGCACGGGTCACATCAGCTGTATAAGGTATAGATCTTTTGCCATTTCCAGGGTCTTGTGGAGGAGTCATCGGTGGTTACCTACATCATAGGTGGCTATTAGCTTGACACACATAGCCATAGTGATTTGGCCGCTTCCAAAACTGTCCTCAATATGTTGAGTTAGACTGAGCAACTGGCTCATTGATTTTCCAGGGTGAAAGCCACCCTGTTTGGGGATTAGGTGTTTATCAGGGCTGCGAAAGCTTCAGTCTCTGATTTGATATGGCGGAGATTTGGACCAATTCAGTGGCCAAATTTCCAAATCCAAATCAAATCAAATCAAATCAAATCAAATCAAATCAGGAGACACTTTAATCTCTCTGAATCGAACTGGAACCCTCCAAATCAGAAAGATTCAGTGATTCAGACACAGACACAGCTTTAAATGTTTTTTCTATATACCTCTAGGTAGCAGACAGCTCATGAATGATGTGACGCTGGGGCGCATGGAGTGTCCCACAGAAGTGCAGGGGGCTCCCCAATGTGGTCTCCGGTGGACCCGGAAGTGGACCAGAAACACTTCCAGTCCACTTCCAGGTCTGTCGGAGAGCATGCAGGGGGTCTTCCTATGCCCCCTGGCTTGGCAAATGGTACCTCCTAGGTCTGGGGGTGCACCAGGGGTCCCTACGCAGCCAACCACTGAGCTGGGGGAGTACAGGGTCCCCCTGATGCTCTCCCCAGAGGACCTAGAAGTGGACTGGAAGTACTTCTGCTCCACTTCTGGGTTCACTGCCAGGCATGCAGGTGGGCCCCCCCACTCCTGTGGGATGCTCCATCTGCCCTAGCATTGCAGCATTCATGAGCTGCGCCTGGTACCTTGAGGTATGTAGAAACAACACATAAAGCTGTGTCTATGTCCAAATCATGGATTCTCTGAATCAGCATCAAATCTTTAGATTCAGATTCGTCCGAATCGAATCGGGGACAGTGATCCAAATCAATTAATAGAATCGCTGTCCCCAACTCAGGCTGAATCTGAATCTGAATCAAACAGGGCCTGTTTTGCACATCCCTAGTGTTTATCCACATATGGGGCAAGCCAGTTCAGTATTAGTAGTTCATACTATTTGGATGTGACGGACTAGCTGGCAGTGACTTAGCTCAGGGGTTTTGAAAGGGCAAAAGATGATTGGAGGACTTGGGATTCCCTTTCCTCACCAATCAGGCCCCAGAGACTCAGCCTCCATGTCCCCTGATTGACCCCTTGGGTCACCTGGAGGGGGATAAAAGGGGCAGTGCAGCTGACTCAAGGGAGACCACTGAGGTACCACAAGGAAGGAGCTTCAAAGAGCTGTCAAGAGCTGGACCAGCAGGGTGGGAGCAGTTGCCCCAGAAGAGCCTGAAGGAGTGGGACCTGAAGGCAGCAGTTGGACCCTCAGCATTGCGGTGTGCAGCCAGCAGGAGAGGCTCCCTGCTGGGCTCCAGGATCACCTACGAGAGGCTGTGGCCAGCAGGAGAAGCTCCCCTGCTCCAGAAAGGATCTGAGCAGCGACTTGAGGGGTTCCCAGCTCTGCTTCCAGCTCCTCCAATAAGATGCCAGGCAGCTTGACATGAGGCCGGGGCTCTGGAAAGATCAAAACCCCTAGCAGCCTAGAGCACTGGTGGCTGTGTGGCAGAGTTTCTACCTACCACATAGAAGAGCCAAGTTCAAGTCCCAGCTGGGGTGACGGGAGGAGTGAGTTAACAAGGAGCAAATCTTCTTGCAGTGGAAAGGGGCCATTGTGTTTTCCACCTTCCAGGTACCTAGGCCCTATATTTCCTTGTCATTTGACATTTTGTATTTTGTGCCTTTTTATATTTCCCCAACCAGTATTGTCTGCTCTGCTGTTCATGTTTTATATTTTGTTAACCCTGTCTTTTGTCAATGATTGTAAGTGTATAACCTTTGTTGAATCCTGCCCCCTTGGGGCATTGTAGTGTCTCCTATACCCCCTGATTTATGCTTGTTATGGTCCCAGGACTGTTCTTTCATTAAAAGCTATATGTTTAAGTCCCCATTGGTGGTCTGGCTCTGCTCTATAGGGAGAGGAGAGTCCCTACACCTCCCACAGCACTTGTGCACGCTCTGATCCCTTTAATTGGAGAGGGGGTACCTCTTGGAGTACAGCCCAGGTTACATGTATCTGTGGCAAAGCAGAGATAAGTCTGAACCTCTTTGGGTTGAATCTTTTCCTGGCTTTAGAAGTGCCACTACGTGAGCATGACACCATATCTTTGGACTTTTTTGACTAGCTGTGTATGAGTTGTATAGGCAGAGGAGCTATTCTTGAGTTTGGGGTTCAAAATGGCTTGATTTGTTTAGTAAGTCAAGGCTGGCTGCTTACTGAACCTTACTGACATAGTACCACTGCTAAGTATGTAATATGTGTTCACTTCCACAGCTGCACTCTTTACTGTTAAAGAAGATACTGGAATAATAGTTCCTTTTTATCATGCAGGGCGTAATTTTGGCATCCATAGCTCCAGCTGGAGTCACTGGGGACTCGGCGTTTCTGATCAAGCCCACGGCTTTATAATTATGTTCTGTAAGTACCAGCTGAGATCAATGATCAGCTCACTATGACAAGTAAAGTTTTCAACTGCTGTTAAAGCACACAGTGCCAGAGTAATAATTAACCCTCCCCAACCAAATCTAATTTATATATTATAGTCATTAGCAGTGAAAGGAAATAATGTGATTCTTCTCTTACTGGATTAAACCCAAATAAATGTGAAGTATATAAAGCACAGGAGTACAGTTAACAGAAAAAAATCGAATTTGATGTGGATGCAACTCACTTAAGAAACTGTTTCCCTATTTAACAATTAGTATCTCCCAGAACAGAAGCATGAAATAAACTACTCTCTAAATTTTCAAGACAAGGGACTTTGACATAATTAAAGCTTTATCTTATACTATTGCTTGAACTAAGCCACAAAGGACCCTAAACTAAATACATTTTGTTGTTAGGGTAATTAAGTTCTAATGCTCTATTTTACTAAATGTGTCATTATGTACAAGTAAAAAAAAAAATGCCAGTTTGCACATTCTAGTGTACCATGACAAACTTTTTTCTGAGAATAGCTTATAAATGCTGCCCTGTTGTCCTCTTCTGGGGACAGCAAGGCAGACTCTACGAGGAGAGGCTACGGGACCTTAACCTGTTCAGCCTTCACAAGAGAAGGCTGAGAGGGGACCTGGTGGCCATCTATAAACCTACTAGGGGGAACCAGCGGGGAATGGAAGAGACCTTGTTCCCCCGAGCGCCTCCTGGAGTAACAAGGAATAATGGCCATAAGTTGTTAGAGAGCAGGTTCAGACTAGACATTAGAAAGCACTACTTCAGTCAAGGTGGCTAGGATCTAGGACCAACTTCCAAGGGAAGTAGTGCTGGCTCCTACCTGGGGGGTCTTTAAAAGGAGGCTTGATGATTACCTACCTGTGGTCATCTGAGCCCAGTTTTCTCTCCTGCCCAGGGCAGGGGGTCAGACTAGAAGATCTGCAAGGTCCCTTCCGACCCTAAATCTATGAATCTATGAAGCTGTGTCATAATCTGTCTTCTTTACACTGGAGTTGTACTACTATTTTTAGTTTGTAATAAGGTACAAATTATCTCTGTTTTTGTTGTTGTTTATATGTTCAACATGAGTGCTGCCCATGTTACATCACCAATGCTTATTTCCATCCCTGTGAGGTTTCAGGCAGATGGAACCTGTGCTGTAAAATATTTCTAGTACCCTCTTCAGAAGCAGCATGTAGCTGCTATGTAGTGTAAGTGCAAATGTGGATATTTTTGTGCACAGGAAAAAATGTGGAATTTGGCTCCTGGCTATTCATCAAACATTTCTTTCTTACTGGCAATTGTAAATGTTTCTTTTTAGTACTGTTCATCTATGTGTGAATGCATAATCTGAACCTATTTTTCTTTACAATTAGTAAGCAATTAGTAAGGCATGTACACAGTTTATGAACACTTCTAAACTTAAGAATAATGCTATCTGTAGTAATGCTTTGCAGCTTTTCTTTGTTAACTACATACTCTTCAACTCTCTCTTTCCTCAGGGTTTGTTTTTTTTTATCTTCTTCCTTTGTGAGTCCCTATTGTGGTAGCCATAACCACTGCACCACAGTGTTACCAAGTCTGATCACATTTAGGCTACAGATGTATTTGGTTTCTCCCTACCTCTCCTTGGCTATCAAAAGGCTTTACTCTGAAGGACAGAGAGAAAAGCAGGTGAAAAATAAATTAAACAATTTATAAAAATTTTTCATCTTACTGGTAAAAGCCTGGGTAGCTACTCTGCTCTTACCTTAAGGAGAAAAAAAAATGCACTCTCACATGCAATTGTAGGGCTCTTTCTTACTCATATTGACAGCCTTTCACCAATTCCTACTGCTAAGTCCATTTATTATGCCCTTCCCTCTGATCCAAAACAAGTTCCCCTCTATTCTTTCAGCATTTCCCAAACCAGTTTGGTCTGCTACATAGGAGAGGGTGTTGAAAATCCACACTGTTAGGAGATGATTGATGAGAAGTCCTTTTAACAAAACTGCTTTAACTACTTTACTATCAATCACATACAGCATTTTCACTGATATTTTTTCTGGAAGTCTCCAGTTTCCCTAATTTTCTGTTTAGACTCTGATTAAAAAAATAATTTCCCTTAGCAAAAAAATATAAATTATTGACAGACCTAAATTTTGTGGAATGCTTTGGCTAGCTACAGACATTCAAAAAGCCTGAGTCGAATCAATCTAAGTTATAGTTTTCTGTAAAAGGTGTCATTTAGATTGGTAGTGAACAGAACACACATTCACCTGTTGGTGAGGAGGCAAATCTTAGACTGCGTTCTGCAATTTTTAAACCAGTCTATGCATGCTGAACTTCTGTTCTGTTACAGGTATAGACTGGTTCCAATCACTTACATTGGCAAAGGGGGGACTCCAGCAACCATTTCATGCCCAGCGGGAGCTTCGTGTGCTTTGTGGACTGGAGCTTCCTCCATCACACCCGCCTCAACTGCCTGCCTCTGAAAGGGGCCGTCCGCTTTGGCCACCGGGACAAGAGGTGCCAATGGTGTGGCTATGCAGCAGAGACCCTCCCCCACATGCTGTGCCACTCCAGACCACATGTCAGAGCCTGGCAGCTCCGCCACAACGCTGTCCAGGATTGCCTGGTGAGGGCCATCCCGGCTGCAGCAGGGGAGATCTCTGTGAACTGCACCTTCCCAGGCTGCGAGAGCCAGATGCACCCTGACATCGTGATCATGAATGAAGAGGCCAAGAAAATAGTTATCATGGATGTGACCATCCCCTTTGAAAACTGGCACCAAGCCTTCACCGACACCTCGGCTCAGAAGCGGAAGAAGTACGCACCACTGGCCAACATCCTGAGGGGCGGTGGCTATGACATGACAGTTGATGCACTCATTCTGGGAACGCTCGGAACCTGGGACCCCAGCAAAGAGAGTGTCCTGTGTGCCTGCCACATCTCCCACTGCTACGCCAAGCTGATGTGCTGCCTCATGGTGACTGAAATGATCCGCTGGTCCCGTGACATCTACGTGAGCACATCATAGGCCACCGCCAGTACACCGACCCCACCAGACCAACCACTGCTGGACCAGACGCAGAGGGGACCACCTGAACCTGATAGATTTCACTTCAAGAAGAATCTTCAGCAAAGGACCACCCTGCTCCAACCAAAGAGGACACCTGCGATGAGACTCTATATGGACTGAGAAACTTACTTCAACCTACTTCCTCCACCATTGTGGACCATTGTACAGGTTTGTGTACATCTATCTTCTTTCTTAGCATCAGAATGCTAGCAAGGGGCTGGGGGCTGACAACCCTCCCACTCCTTGAGCAGCCGGCCAGGAAAAACCTGGGATGGTGCAGGCAGACCTCCCTAAAGAGAAATTCCTGCTGGGGCCTGACCATGCACCCCTCAGGTCAACTCTGTGCAAGGGTAGGGATTGCTACTCTAGTGCCCCCTGGCTTCTAGCCTGAGACACTGAAGGCATGTGCCTGAATTTCCTCAGTCCAGAGAGCATGTCTGTCTAGTTTCCAACCGGTTCAGCCTAGCCAGGTTAGACTAACCTACAAACGTTGAATCAATTCAGGCTCAGGCTTTTTGAATGTCTGTCCCTAGCCTTGGTGGTCATAAGAAGCTTTTACATGTCACTGGGACAGCCTTGTCCTGTGAACACACACACACACACACACACACATATATATATATATATATAAGAATGATGATGCAATTAACCCATTATAGATTTGGTAGTGGAATTTTATTCTGAATTCTCAGATAGAAATACTTTTGACTAGGCCCAGAGGCTATTCCCAGACTAGATGCTTCTACATAAGCAGAAAACAAGTTTAAAAAGTGCTTTTTTTGTCAATGCATTTACTAGCTACCATATATGTCTTTCATACCCTGTTCAAAATGCTGCTGACCTCTTTCCCAAATTGATAATAATTATAAAGTCATGAGGTATGTACATGTCACATTGGTTCTTTTTTTATTTTCCTCTGTAGTCAGCAGCACTTTCATCAAACATTTGCTATTGGCTTTATCAAGCTTTTGATATTTTTCTCTAATTTTCTTTTACCTGGATTTGCCTTTCATTCCACACCTTTCAGGCTTGGATTTTGATACTATTCAGGGATAAGCAGTGAGGATTTAGTATACTTTAGGCTTCTTAATTAGGAAGAGGAAATACCTATAAAACAATAGACTTGATACTACCGCCTAACTGCATTTTCATTCTTGGTTTCTGCAACTGGTTCATATCCCTGTGTGTGAAAGAGTTAATAGGAAGTGTGATGAACATATAATTTTCTCTGCTATGGGTTCACACAATTGGAAATCAGAAGGCTTTAGTTATGTGCTAATGGAGAGCCAGAAGAGACAATGCATGACTCATGGTCAGGCCCTCTTTAAAGTTTACGTGCATCATAAAAAATGACAGTTTGATATGATGGTCACTCTGCTCAAGAAAGACTCAAGATTACAATACCAACAACTCTGCAGGTCAGACATAAAATGCTTTTGAATAGCTGCAATAAGGGAAGCCTCCATTGCACTACACCTGGGTTTCTGTCAGGAACATCAAACCATCACTTACAGGACCACTGGAGTTGAGTCACCTTTTTCTTCTTTATAAAAAATGCACATTTATAGAAGAAACCCTCTTGTTAACACAATTACAAACTTTCCTCTCGTTCCTCCACACCAAACTGAAGTTCCAAAGTTGTGACATGGTTATGTAAACTGACATGATTTGCAATAAAAGCTTCATTATACTGGAGAGCTAGAAAGAGAGCTGTCTAGGGCCAAGTACAGACAGTCAGAAAGCCTGAGGCTGAATTGATTCAGTGTTTGCAGGTTAGTCTAAGCTACAGAGATTAAACTGAGAAACAACTGGACACACATTCATTTTTGATTCAGGAAATGCAGCCACATGCCTGCAGTGGCTCAGGCCAGAAGCTGGGGAGGCTCTAGAGCATGGCTCTCAGGCACGTGGCCAGCATGGGCTGCGTGTTAGCTTCCTCTTCATGCTGCCCCCGAGGTCTCTGGGATTGCAGTCCAGGTTCACAGTAGCAGAACTCTTTCTGCTTCCAGGCATAGGCTGCTTCCAGGTGTCTCTGGGATTTGTAGTCCACAGTTGCAGCCATCAGTGAGTTTGAGCAGGAGAATGGGGTGTTTAATGCCTCCCCCCGGCTCCACACCCCAGCTGGGGTTTGCCTGGAGGGGAGGGGTAGTCCTTGCCTCACCCCCCTCCCCCAACTGTTCTCTGCTGGAGCAGATAGTACAGCCCAGGCCAAGGCTGCAAAGCATACTGGGATGCTGGGGGACTCTGATTTAACTTGGACCAGGAAGGGGTCTGGGACAAAAGTTTGATAAACTAGTTTGACCCAAATCAGTTAAGTCTGATCCTACATTCAGCTAGGGTTATCTTAAACCAGTTTCAGCCATTTTGAAACTGGGTTACATGCACTGAACTTATGTTCTGTTACAGGTTTAAACCAGTTTCTGATGACTTAAACCAGTTTATGTGTAATTTCTGTTCCAAGCCTAGAATAATGAATCATTGTTCAAACTTTATGACTGATTATCATCTTTGCTCTCAACTAAGCCTAATGTGATAAAAATGCTGAAAAATGCAAACAAGAATATCTGGGTTGCAATATAAAGCTAGGCATGATTTTACTCTACCTCTAGCTTTGCATTTTCAAGACCAACTTCCTCTTAGTTCATTTTTAATGATTTCTGTCTTCTAATTTTTAATGATTTCTGTATTCTAATTTTTCTTTTCTGATTTAATGACTATTTCTGACTAAGGTGTGTTCACAGTATTAACAGTACAAAACATCTTGTTTAAAACAAAATGCTAATGAATGCAAGATTTGCCCATTCTTTGCAATGGCTTTAACACCATGGCTGATGTACTTGATACTAAGGTCTAATATATGATTTTCATTACACACCAGTACAGTGTGTACGTTTCCACATATAGCTGAGGAAAGTGAAATTTTATGCACTCAAACTACAGGATAAGAAATTTTATGGGTGAGATTTTTTTTCCTCCAAGAGGAGATATCTATATCTACATTTACAGACATATCTCTAAGCAAGAACATGAATAAAAATTCAGACAATTGTAAATGCACTAAACAGAATATATATCACAAAAAAACAACCATTATATCATAAACCCATACAAACAAAGATTACGGTGATCTTCACTCTGAAAGAAGTGAAGTAAAGTGCCCTGATGGAAAACACAGAGACCAAGCAACAACTGTGCACCAAAATGAATGCACACCACTAATCTATCAAAGACAGGAATGCCCAATTACCGGTGGGGGCACATTTCTCACAGGAGGGCCACTCTCTCTCCAACCTCTCAGTCCTGATCCTCAAAGGAAATTTACAAAACACTTCCCAGAGACGAGCCTATGAACTCCACTTCATCAACCTCCTGGATACTAAAAATCATGGACTAAATATAGACATTGGATTTGTGAGACATTATAACTTGACTGCTGACTTCCCAGGTACTTCTCCACTATTCATCCTCCTTCTCTCTGCCCCACCCAGCCTGTCTCTCACCCATTGACTCCTCAATCTACATTTTCACTGACTACCTGTCTTGTATGGATACCAGCCCAGCCTCTGGCTTCTTTACTTTTCATTCCATCCAGGAAGAGCACACATTAACTGCTGAAACTTCCTTAGCCTGACGAAGGGTTTTTGAACCCAAAAGCTTGCTTAATGATAGTTTTCCAACTATTTAAGTTGGTCTAAGAAAAGATATCAGATTCACCCAAAGAACCTTGTCTGCCTCTGAAAGATTAGCATTTCAGGATTTTGAGCGTTTGAATTAAGACTATATGCACAAAAGTAGCTCTATACATTCTCGTCAACAAAATGCCTTTCATTAAAAGATCCTAAGAATAATAGCTCTAAGATAAAGTATTATCATGTGGTATTTTTATGGCCCATGGAGGTTTTGGCTCATCTCCTGCACACTATAAAAAACATGAAGCTGCACTTCCTAACCTCTACAGCTAACAAGATCTGAGCTATCCTATCTGTGATATCCTACTTCAGCCCATTCAGAACTTCATGATGATTTCCAGTACAAAGCCAGATGAGGCAGATGTTTGTGTATGGGCAAGCCTTTCTTAGCTCTGCACTAGTATGAAATGACTCTTGTGTTGAGGACCAAAACAAAATATCTCACTTCTTAAATTCTATATACCATATTTACTAGAACTCAAGAAGAGGATTTTCCCCCAGTCAACATGAGAGGGAAAAGCTTCATCTTGGTTTCAAGAACCATCTGTGGCAGGCAGCTGTTTCATTCCTGGCTCCAGGCTGTGGGTTGAAGTTGAAGCTGTGCCACTGTCTGCCCTGGGCTGGGATGTCTCATGTTGAGGGAGAGGGGGAGCATGGCAGGGAGAGTGTGAGGGAGACCATGCAGTAGGGGCGACATGGGTGTTACTGTTTAGTATTGGGGATGGAGCCTCCAGGGAGTGGGGGGTGACTGAGAGAGACCCACTGTGTATGGCTCAGGGAGAAACATGGGGGAAACTGTGCAGCCCGTGTCCTCCCCACCACTTAACTTCTTCCGTGTCCTCCCCACCACTTAACTTCTTCCTGGCTCCAGTGCCAACCTGTCCCAGCCCAGAGCTACTGCTGCTTCTACTGGCTGGGCCAAGTCAGCAGATGTGGTCCCAGCCATGACTGTCCCAGAGTCAGAGCTGCCATAGAAGATAAGCTGCCAGGGGGGACAAATGGCTGGGCGTGGCAAGGTTTGGGGAGCACAGGCAGTGGGAGGGCAAGTGGCTAGATGGGGCATATGGCAAAGGGGCTTGGGAGGACAGGTACCAAGAAGGAAGTTGCAGGCATGGGGCGGGGGGAATGGTCTGGCAGCCTGTACCCCCACTGCTGCTTTTCCCACTGCAGTGATTGGGAGGGGGAAAAATTAAGATATCCCTGCAATAATTAGATACTATACATGGAGCATTATAACAAAGTTATAACATTTCTATGGATAGAATCTATTTTTGGTGGGGGTTGTTTTACACTTGAAATTGCCTTGTATTCAAGTAAATATAGTAGGTCTTATTTTCAAGACTAACACTGAAACACTAGGAGAACATAATTCTGAATGGAAGTGAGCTTCACCTTGTGTGAAACTAATCAAAATGTATAGTGTGTGCTCTCTATGTGATTTTCAGAGGTGCAAAACACACTTAAATCTAAAATAATTTCCTTTAGAATGTACAGAGATACTTCTTGAAAATGAATTTCTGTGCCAGAGGCTGACTTTCATTTCTCGGATACTTCTTCACTGAAAAAAACTATTTCTGTCCAGATGTAAGAAGAGCTGAACTAGTTTTGCTTATTCCATATACAATGATAGAATGTGTGCTTATATTAACACAGTATACAAATTGCCTCACAGAGCACATAAGTAAGTTATTTTCATTGTGCTCTGTATCCAAGACCCTTAACCAATATCATCTGAAAAAATACTGGAATAGTTAGTACAAAACCAAAAACCAAGCCAAAAGAAAAAAACAAACATCTGAAAAGTCATAAAATCAGCACCATAAGACCAGATTGATTAGAATCTCAAAGGCTCTTGATAAATTGGAGAACTGGACTACAGGCAGCAAAAGAAAAACAAAATCAACAAAGAAAACCTAAGTCACAGTCCAGCTCTACTTTCCTATGATCCTATGATATAGGGAAGTAAAAACAAATGCATAAATACATAAATTGGGAATATGATTAGTATTCAGGCTAGGCAGCACAACTGCTGAGAAGCATCCAGATGTTAGGGTGGATCACAAACTCAAATTGAGTCAATGTGGTGCTATCACCAAAAAAAACAATTACAGCTTTAGACTGTATTAACAGAAGTTTTGTATGCAAAAGATGGTTGAGAGTATTGTATCCCAACAATAGGAGGAAAAGGGTGAACTGGAAAGGATGCAAGGGCAAGTGACAAAGATGATAAAGAGGTTGGAATATAGGCTTTGAAAGAAAAGGTTGACAGAACTAGGTATATTTAGCTTGGAGATCAAGAGATAAGGGTGGTGGTTTTCATGACAGTTTTCAAATATTTGAAAGACTGCTAAAAAAGCATGATCTTTCTTTATTGCCACAAAGGGCAGCATACAAGACAATGTGTTTAAATGGAAGTAAAGCATATTTATATTAAAGCTGTCTTAACAATAAATAATAATAAGACAATGGAACAAATTGCCCTAGGAAATGTTCTTCTTTGGAGGTTGCCAAGAAGAGGTTGATGGTTTAGGATTAGCAAAACCCCCATTTGTGCATAGGGTTCTACTGTATAGGGTGACCAAACATCCCAGTTTGGCTGGGAGAGTCCCAGATTTCATAGGAGAGTCCCAGGCAGTTGCTGAAGATTAAAACAAGCATCCTGGAATTGCAAGGGCATGAGGCACAGTCCAGTGGGGAGGCAAAGTGGCGCAGTGCACAAGGAAGGCGGGAGGGCAGGTCCCTCTTCTTCCTGCCTGCTCAGCACACCATGCCACTCCACCTCTGTCTGCAGTGGCACCACTGACTTAGGAAGAGAGGGAGGCAATGTCCAAGTTTTCCCATGGTCCCATGTGGTCACCCTAGTACTACATGATCTTTGAAGTCCTTTCATGTACTGTATTTCTATGAAAACCTTGATGTCTAAATCACAGAGTCATAAATTACAGGATTAACCATTGTCTGCTTAAAACTTATAGAACAATTTTTATTTTTCTTCTAAAAACTCATTTGTACTCATCTCTAATTGAGTCATATAAAAAAAGAAAAATGATATTCTTGTTCTTTGGCTCATCAATACCATATATCACTAGCTGCCATAATCATACAACCAACACCACTTTGCCCTACATTAACTCAGAGGAAGAAGACTGCTGGATCAATTTACATGAATAATATTTTTTTTGCAATAGTGTCTAATCCTATCTTTGGCAGACAGGGTTCCTTAGGTGAATTTGATATCTTTTATTAGACCAACCCAAATAGTTGGAGAATAGTTATTAAGCAAGCTTTCGGGTTCAAAAACCCTTTGTCAGGCTAAGGAAGTTTCAGCAGTTGGTGTGTGCTCTTCCTGGATGGAATGAAAAGTAAAGAAGCCAGGGGCTGGGCTGGGCTGGGGAGTCAGTTGCCAGGCAGATTATAATGTATCAAAAATCCAATGTCTATGTTTAGTCCATGATCTCTAGTATCCAGCAGGTTGATAAAATGGAGCTCATAGGCTCGTCTCTGGGAAGTGTTGTGTAAATTTCCCTTGAGGATCAGGACTGAGAGATTGGAGAGAGAGTGGCCCTCCTGTGAGAAATGTGCCCCCACCGGTAATTGGGTATTTCTGTCTTTGATAGATTTCCAGTGTGCGTTCATTCTGGTGCGTAGTTGTTGTCTGGTCTCTCCTACATATTTCCCATCAGGGCATTTGGTGAATTGGATGAGGTATATTACATTTCTGGAGGTGCAGCTGTAAGATCCTGGGATGCTGATGGCTCTGTTGTGGGGTGTAGTAATAGTGGGGGTGGTGGAGATGTGTTGGCAGGTTTTGCATTTCTTGTCATGGCACGGTCTGGATCCTTTTGGTGTGTTCTGGGCTTGAGGAAGTTTGCTTCTGGTGATGAGGTTGGCGAGGTTCGGTGCTTGTTTAAAGGCTAGGATGGGTGGCTCTGGGAAGATCTTTTTAAGAACAGGGTCTCTGTCTAGTATGGTTTGCAATTTTTTGAGGATTTTCCATACAAGTTCAAGGGAGGGGTGATACGTCATAACCAGCGGTGTACGATTTGTGGGGGGTTTTCTTCTGTACTGCAGCAGTTCTTCACGTGGTATCCAGGTGGCTCTTTCAAATGTGCAATCTATCTCTCTGGAGGAGTGTCCTTGCTGGGTGAAAGCCTTTTTAAGATTGGTGAGGTGGCGATCCCGGGTGTTCTCTTCAGTACAAATGCGGTGGTATCTGAGGGCTTGGCTGTATATCACAGCTTTTTTGGTGTGTTTAGGGTGATTGCTGGTTCGGTGCAGATATGTATGTTGGTCTGTGGGTTTCTTGTATACTGTGGTCTGTATTTTACCCTTCTGGATACTGATCATTGTGTCTAAAAAGGAGATGTTGGTGCTGGAGTATTCTAAAGAAAGTCGGATGGAGGGATGGTGACTGTTGAATTTCTGATGGAAGTCAATCAGAGATTGCAGGTTGTCACTCCAAATGATGAAGATGTCATCGATGTATCTTAAGTATAGCAAGGGTTTGATGGTGCAGTTCTTGAGCAAGTCTTCTTCCAGGTGGCTCATAAAAAGGTTGGCATACTGTGGGGCCATTTTAGTGCCCATAGCTGTTCCCATCATCTGGAGGAAGTGTTGATTATTAAAAGTGAAATTATTGTGTGTGAGGATGAAGTGTATAAGGTCAGTAATATCTTTGGGTCTGTATTCTGAGTTGTAATCTTGTTCCTGTAGATATGTAAGGCAGGCTTGGATGCCATCCTGGTGTGGGATGTTGGTATATAGGCTGGTAACGTCCATGGTGGCTAGGAGTGTGTTGCTGGGAAGGTGGTCTATGTTTTTAAGTTTCCATAGAAAGATAATCCTATCTTTAGTTTTCTCATTTATATATAAAAAAAGATCAGCAAGCAGAAGGCTCAGGCTTAACTTTCAGAGATGCTGATCACACTTAACTTTCATTGCCTAAAATCTAGGCACTTGTTACTAATACCTGGATGCACAAATTAGCACAAAGGAGAGAAAAAATGGTGCTATGGTACCCATTTGAGTGCTCAAAATGGAATAGGTCATCATTATTAAAAAAAGAGTGGTTATCTTTCCAAAAATGCTTTTAAAAAAAGTATATATATTTTACAAAATCAAAAGCGTTTCATGCTTCCTTAGGCTTGACTTCATTTATCATAGTTACTTGAATATAATGCGACCCTGAATACAAGACAACCCCCCAGTAATTAAATTCTATATATGGAAAAGGTATACATGTCTTATAATTTTCCATTTATAGACTCTAATTATTGGAGGTTTGCCTTGAATTTGCCCCCCACCAACTGCTACATCAGGGAAATAAATCTGGGGGGTTAGGTAGCCACCTTGCCCTCTACCCCTCTCCTAACTTCTTTCCCCTGCAGCCCTTTCCCCATTTCCTTACTGTCAGACCCTGCTCACTGTGAGCACATGGAAGTGAGAAACAATTTAAAAGCACTGACCTAGGAATAAACATAAATGTATTAATTTGCATATAGGGACATTACTACAGGTACCCATAGACTTATTTCATTCAGAATTGATACAGATTGAAACCCTTTTGAAACTGCTGCAAGTTTTAGCACAGATACTCCATAAACATACTTTTAAGCAGCACTTCTGTCCTACTTGTACATAATACAAACTATGCATGACATTAGTCCAAAGCCAAAAGACTCATGATTTACCATGTAGTTCACTGGTCTGGTCTCCAGCAGAGACAACAGTGTTTCAAGCCAGAGTGACCCCATGGCTGAGCACTGTTCAGCTATATGCCACATACCCGACAAAGATACTTCCCCATGTCCTAATTAGCTCCCCACTCATGACTGGAACTGGGGTTTTTTTCACAAGTCCTGGAATCCTTCATAACTTTATATGCAGATGAGGCATACGGCAACCTGGTTTGGCTCCATCTCATGAAGGGTGGGGCCACACTAATCAGAAATGAAGGGCTGAGAGGGGAGGAGACAGAGAGACTCTGCATGGGATGTTTGTGACCCCATTTGGTTATGTTTGCCAAACATTTAAGGCTAATGAAGAAATAGGAATGATTGGAAACGGGAAAGAAAGGTGCAGCTCAGCTGTGGGAGTGAAGAGGAAGTCAAAATACATTCAGTATAGTGGCTCACAATGACTTGAAAAAGAGTCAGTGTTGAGGGGGACTGAATGCAATAGGCACTATCATATAACTTGTTCAGATGGGCTGTACTAACCTACCCTTGTGGCAGGTTCCCCTCAGTATGTTACCTGACAAGGGAAACACCATGTATCTGAGTCCATGAGGGCGGTTTTCCTTAAGCGTTCCCAGGGATAATTGTTCTTCTGGCATGGTTTCGTATCCGCCAAGGTGTTAGGGCTTAAAGCCCACTTTATGGAAATGAGAAGCTTCTCCCTAACTTGCTCCTGTGGCCATATGGCTGAGGGCAGGTAAAATTTGGGGGCATCTGAACCCCAAGCCTCTGGGCTGGTGCTTGCATGCAGGATGCCTACCAAAAGACTTTGGAAATATCTGAAGCCTCTGGTGGGGGTGGAGGATGTTTGCTGGTTGTAGAGTCACTTATGGTTCTGGAATGACTCATGGATTTGGACTTGGTTTGGCTGATTTGGTTTGAATGCAGAAAAAATTATTTTAAAAAAAGTTTGCCTGATACAGACCATGTGTTTTACAGTTTTACTTAGTATTGGCTGCATCTGATCCACTTTGTAGTTGGGTTCCATTACTGAGCACATGCTGCTTTTGGCAGCAGTTTAATGATAGACAATGTATTTAATTAAGCCTCCTTGAATGTGAATGTAAAATGAGGGGCTTTCCACCCATGTTGCCTTATATTTGAGTAAATACTGTGTGGATTGCATTATATACATATACATACACATACACATACACATGTTCTTCCTCAGTCTCGGCTGCTCCTACAGTTCCTGATTCTAGACCATCAATCCCATAATCTAGTGAATCTCCTCTGCAAAGCTATTACCAAATCCCTTATATCTGAATGTGCTGGCAAGCTTCTTGCTTGAATAAATTTGTAGAACCACATAACCATTTCTCAACATGATCCAGAGCTTCTACCAGGGAAGTATTTCAGGAAAACACTGGAAGTCAGTTACACTAAGTTTGCGAATATCTGTCCACTGAATTTCCAAAACTATTATTTCCATGTTTGGATATTGTGTGAATAGAGTTATATATTAGAGTACAGATAGTACAGCTGTAAAGCAGTCATGGTGAATGGTAAAAAAAAATCTTTGCACTGTGATGATAGAGCACATGCTTCAGTCTGACTGTGAGGCAAATGTCAATAATTATGCTGCAGATTTAGACACTATTTCTATCCTGACAATGCAGGAGGCAACATTTTATATTATCCCAAATTACTGTTACCAAAGAAATAAATCTTAGTTTCTATGTGCATAATCTAATTACATCCTCCAGAAGTCGTTGGGCCCAGAAACAGAATGTGTTAGTGATGTGCCATCATGAGAATTACCGTCATCAGAAGATTTTTTGTATTAACAGGAACACCTTCAGGTTTCATTTCAAGCTATACTTCAAATTGATTTTGTTTGACACCCTTAGAATCATTTACAGAAACTACAGCTTTAAGATTTATCATCCAAAATGTCTAAAGTAAATCATAACATGCTTTAATATAACATGTAAGTTAAAAACCGGAATGCATCACTGAGTCCTGTTCAGGAAACGCTTCTGTATTCTGCTAAGTCAATACTTTTATAATGGATTGGAACATGTACTCAAAAAAGGAGAAAAATCTCTTGATGTTCAGGGTTGATTGGTAGTTTACAGTAATTTCATTATTGTAATAAGACAAGAGGCAATTTCAATTTTTTTACTGAATTATTTCAATAATTTTCAAAAGTATTTCTTACTATATATCATGCAGTCACATATGCATGGTTGTATTAACTTTAAAAATACTCCATAATACAGGTGACAATGAAGCCAAGATTAGACTGTTAAAAGTAGACACCATCATATGCCAGATATACACAAGGAAGAATCTTGGATTTGGCTACAGCGTGTTTGCCCACAGAAATGCACAGCCCCCTCCCCCCCCCCCTTCCTGCATTGAAAACACAACATTTGCACAGACAAACCATATTTTTCATGGAAGACAGGTTAAAAATATAATCTTCTAACTAAAAATAAATGTGAAAAGTTACCATATTTTTTCATGAAAACACTGGCTTTTCCACTGCAGACACACTGGAATATTTGCCCTAATTAATGAGAATGATTTCTGGGCTCCTTCTTCTCATGGCAAAGGAAAGTGGGTTGGAAATTATTAAACCTGAAATATCCTTGTCCTTAGCCACCAACATGGCAAAAGTAAATAAAAGCTTTAAAAAATTCTATAAAAGTTAAAATAGTTAATTTATGAATAAAGAATTGAAACCAGGCCAGCAATTTAGTCTTTGCACCTGCTGGCTGTCACAAATTTTAATAAAAATTAAGTTTTAAGCCTTTATATTTCCAATTATAACTGCTTATGAAAGAGTGCACAATTCCTGTCCTCTCCCTCCCCTCCCCCTATTATAACCCGGGACTTGTAGGGAATTAAGACTAGAAGTGCTTGCTCTAACCTCTCGCTTGTAGTCCTGGCCCACACGTTTCATGTGCCCCTGGGCTGTCTTGGCGAACATTCCATGGTACTAGCTGGCATCTGCGCCATTTGTGGGTCTTCCACCTGAAACAAGGAAAGCAATAAACTGGAAACAATTCATCTAAATTAATATTTGCCATAAGAAATGGGAGTAATTGTTTATTTACTATTCTTAACCAATATTACCCACAACAAAACATAGTATGCAAAGAACTTATTCTTTTCCTCTATGCTCCACTTATTGTGCTCACTAGTTCTATGAGAGTTGCAGGTGCTTAACACTTCCCTTTATTTGTAAGGGTCTCTGGAAGCTGGCCATGGTTTTCTTTACATATCTGAAAGCACTGAAAACAGAACTCATCATTAACAAATATGTAGTGAACATATCAACAACGATCATATCATTGCTAGGATTTGTGTAAGTTCACTTTGTCTTCTACTTTGAAATTTTACCTCAAATTCTGCTGCATTATGTCCAGAAATATTGGTGCCCGAGACAAGTATTTCTTAGGGAAGGATTTTTTAGGCAAAGAGTTTCCAGGTCATTTAAGGAAGAATGCCTTGTATTTGAAAGCTTGTCTAACTCTCTCCCAATTACACAGTTGTTCCAATAAAAGATATTACCATAAGAATTCCTCTTGCATAATTTGTGGACTATCATGCCTAGAGCATAAATCTTACATTACTATAGTTATGTTGGTATCATTCTGATCATATTTAGTATTATTCATAGTACATAATGGTCATGATTTGTGCAAACACCTTAATTTAATGAAAGAGCTCCTTCTGTATGATTATATGCTGAGAGCATACTGCTATTAGTGATTAAAAGTCCACAGTCTACTGATAATGGAAAATGTTGGAGGGAGACACAGAGGGTTATAGCTGAGTCAAATTATGCATTTTAGCATATTCTTTGTGTGGAAATGCTGGATAACATGATTGCATAAACCAGTACAGGGTCCAAAATAACCTAATTTACAGGATTACAGGTAGCCCCTCTACCCAGAAAGATGATGGACACCTTGCTGAATGACTATACTGAGATGTCACCAAAACAACCATCTGGTGTCACTGACTTGGAATAATTCTCTAGTCTGATGAGTTTAAGAGGGGTTTTTCTTTCCTGCACAATGATATGGAAATGGCAAAGAGAGAACATTATTTGGAGGGAGGGGGTTGAAGATTCCCAAGCTGAACACAGGGAAGAGCAGAGCTTTGCTATATATAATGGGGAAAAGGGGTTGGGTGGGACAGTCATTGCCACATGTACACCAGTAAGCAAATTGTCAGACCAAATGCACTCCTCAGAACGTATACTGAAACAGCTTGCAAGAATGGGAGAGCAATGCTTTGTCTGAAATACTGTTTTAAACAAAGTACATTTTACCCTCATTGAATCAATTGCATATTTAATTCAATTATCAACTAAAATTCTTCTGTACCAACAGAATTTCTGTCTAGATTGCCCCGGAAGTGCCTAAAAATCCCAAATTCTGGGCAGGATGGCTACTGTCCCAATCCTGTTGTAATCAAAAGTAACATGAGTGTGTGCTGGGGAGGGGGACAGGAGGAAGTTATATATTTCCAAAAGATGACCCACGCTGCCAAACCATAAGCTTTGGTGTTTAGAGTGATCCAAAATTGCCAATTCATGCTAGATACTCCTTTTTCATAAGCTTCAACTTTCAGTGTAATTTGCCCTACCCTATACTGGTACCTGAACTGAAGCAGAAGTAGATATAAATGATGATGTTAACACTTCCTAGGAAAAAGTTTTAAAATGATATTCCCTACCATTTGGAGTGCTGAAGTTTAGCCACTTCAAGAACTGTACACCCTCATATATTTTTTCAGCTAGGAACATCACAATCTGCTGATGGACCAGATGTCATAATTCAGATGAATGAGAATTGTTAAAAAAAAAATCAGTGTAATATACTGCTTTTATAATTTCATATATTACTGGGGCTGGCTGGGGCTGCGGACAGAGGCTTCTCTGGCTTGTCTTTGTGACATTCTGGGGGTGGGCTGGGGCCGGCCTGGTGCTCGCTGGAGCAGACAAGCATGAGCCAAGACTAGTGTGCTGTTCTGTGAGGGTGGGCTAGTGAGGACCCCCGAAGCAGCCTGGGATGCTGGGGGACTGTGACCTAAATTGAGTTGGGAAGAAATCTGGTACAGAAGTCTGATAGACCAGCCTAACCTAAATTGCTTAAATCTGATACTACATCCATCCAGATCTACCTTAAACTGACATTTTTGTCTATGTGCACTGAATTGTTCTGTTACTGATATAGACCATCTTTTAATCGCTCATACCAATTTGTGTGTAATGTGTACCTGGCCGTAGCTGCTGCAGAAAGCTGATTTCCATACGAGGATCTATTTTTTTTAAGACCTAAAGAGATGTGAAATAGGAGAAGAGACCAGGAGTACTGGCAGATGGCAAAATTGTCCTGATATGAGTTAACTTGATTAGTAGAACATAAAAACCATTACAAAGGAAAGACCATTCTTAAATACTTCTGGTTTAAAGAACAATGAGCCATTAAGTTAATTGATTCCCTCAGCTATCTGAATAGTAATAACAGAGATGCTGCACTGTGTAGCAAAAATCTGAGTAGGGCGCTTCTATTCTGAATAGAAAATCAGCTTCTCCCCTTAATATGTGTACCCCAATTGTGTGGGGCTGATTTTTCAGGAAAGGGTGTGTATCGTATATGAGAAAGTATGATATGTTCTGAATCAAACATTTTTCCTTAAAATGAAATATTTTATAAAATATTTCCCAAATAAATCAAAATATTTTTGTGTTACTTAAAAGTTTCAAACATGAGGGGCTGGATCCACCTGTGCACTATGACTGCTGTGCACTGCAATGGTACAGCAAAACAGCCTAAAGCTTAGCTTAACCAATTACTTAAGGATGCACTCTGCTTAGGGGATCCTTGGATGACAAAACGGCTGTTATAGTGGCTTCTACATTGACATACTAAAGTCCCAAGGGGCAAAGGAATGGTCAGCGAAAGGGAATAAAGCCAGAAGACTCTTGTATCCTGGCAATCCCCACCTCCTAGAACGGTCCCTTCAGTCCACTGCTATATTGTATTCTGTCTGTGAGGGGAGTTAGTTGATGACTAGTTTTATTTTGCAAGGGACTGAGATGAAATGGGAAATTTAAAACTTCTTTTGTGTATACACATTTCCTAAGCTGTTGTGTAATTCCCTTTCTCTTTACAAGCTGTCACCCTCTGCCACGGAATATGGTGCATTTCAAGGGGACTATATGTGTTTAGTTTGTGAGGCCTTCTGGGATAATTTAGAAAGAAAGTTTTACAATTTGCAGCTAATCTACAGCACTCACAAAGGATTACTAAGTGATAAGTATTCAACCTCCTAAAATTTAGTAACTAAAACAGTTGATATTTTAGCATGCTTTACATTTAGCTGCAAAAGTCAAAGCTGCGTGATTAGAAATAGAGCACTGGAGTAAATGAATTATGGATGGATTCCAGATATAAACGAAGCAGAATGTTAAATCACTGAGTCAAATACAAGTACAATGTAACCCCATCAAAATCAATGAGATTTAATCTACGTTAACTTGGCCAAAAGTGGGTCTATTTTACCTAAATTTTCAGTTCATCAGGCTTTGCAAAAGCTGTATGCTAAGCACAGTTCTCTTAATTAGTTAGCATTACCTGTAGGTATAGCAGACAGGGGGAGCTTCACATTCCCTCTCCTCAAATAATGCATCTGGGCACTCACGGCCACCATTGGAAGGGAGCTGGATGATGACACGATGGCGAGACTGCTTCTTTACTGTGGCAACCCCTGCAAAGAGTGGAATATTTTGGTTCCTTTCCACTCACACACCAAGGATTTCTAGAATGATGATTATACTGCGATCACAGTAATTAAGAAAAAATAATGTATTAAACAATTGACTCTATTGATGGTCAAGTTATTTTGACCATGACAGAAAAAATTTCAATTACCAATAATCGTGCCTTGGATTAACCTCATTGGCTACGATACTGCCACTCTACTCCTACACTTTGATTTTAGCCAAAAGATAAAGAAGCAGAACTGCACTGCTTTCAAACACAATATTAATGCATACAATGTACAAGTTAACAAAATGTTAGCAAGGCTTGATATGCTACTGTAGTGTACACTTTTACAGATTACTTAGTCCCTAAAATTAAGAAACAGAATTAGAAATAGTATGTAATGTAGCAAATAATTGAGTCCTAGAATTTTCCATTCCCTAAATAGCAGAATAACAAAATCTAATTGCTTTTCCCTTATCTTCACACCCAGCAGTTAGATGGATTTAATTTATGCACTTGTTTTTGTCCAGGGTTTGTTTTAATGCCATTCACTACACACTTGCTTCCCACGTGGGACCCATATTACCCTATCTAGATATAGAAAGAACTTTCCGAAAGAGCAAATCTAAATGTGAAGTTTTATTTCCTGGCTCTTGACTTAATTTACTGTTCACATGTTTTAATTATTATAGCTATTTATTATTCATGATAAATAAATTATTCCAGGCAGACCTGATTTGAATCATATTCCAAAGATCAGAGCTATAGGCAGAGAAATGAGAGAACCATCATTCTGTAGTCACTCTCAGAAAAGTTATTTAATTTTAAAGGTACTATAATCTAGCAGTTTTAAACTAAAAAACTGGCTTGTACAAATAGATTTAGAAAACCTAATACGGATAAATTGTTGAAATATGATTATAAGCCACAACTGAGAATAATACTTAATGGATCTGTTCTGAGATGTACTAGCTGAGCTAGTAACAGCCGCAAATGGCTTATTAAAGGATCTGAAGCTTGGCTAGACATGGAGATTCCTAGGCACTCTCCAACACCAGTGATTGAGAGGGAATGGTAGAGGAGCCACTAAAAAGGATCCTGTCACTGCACTATTCAGTAAAACTGCCATAACAAAAGCTAAGATCTGGCTCCCAAAAGGCAAGGAAGAACTGAAACCCAAGGGTTCTACTGACAGAATCAGCTGGAATTAGTAAATATTTTGAAGCAAACATTGCTTGCATAGTATTGAAGCACTATTTGGCTCATTGAGTAGAAATGTTATTTGTGCTCTTCAACAGATTTGCCACCTCATTTGCCCATGCCCGTTATTGCATTCAGTCTGTCTCAATTTGTAGTGCATATACTTTACTGCATTAAGAACCCTCTTTAAAATAATGGACGTAGAACAAGACAGTTGTGCATCTTTGTCAGAAAACAACAGATCCTGAAGAAGCATTTCAGTAAGAAATTGATAGTAATGCCATGAAGTAACTGATTTCATGTTTTAGGCCATACACCCAATGTTTCATGCTGTTAAATTGATTGGTTCCAGCTTTGTTTCCTTTTTATTGTTTATACATTTAATCTTCTTAAATCCTTTATTAGTTGTAAAAAGGTCTAATCACTAATTGGAAATTCCTTTAAAGTGCCTTTATAATTGTATCCTTAGGAAAACATGGAGAATTGAGCGTGAGATTGAAAGAATATATATTTAATAGATTCACGGATTGTTAGGGGCTGGTAAGGACCTTGTAGATCATCGGGTCCAGTCCCCCTGCTCTAGGCAGGAAAAGATAACTGGGGTCAAGTGACCCCAATGAGGTGTCTGTCCAGTCTTCTTTTGAAGATTTCCAGGGTAGGTGACTACACCACCAATGGAGGGAGTTTATTCCACAGTCTGGACACCCTGAATGTAAAGGAGTTTTTCTGGAATTGAGCCTGAAGCGGCCTTCCAGGAGTTTGTATCCATTGCTCTTGGTCTTCCCCAGGGGTGCCCTGGTGAACAGTTGTTCACACATTCTTGATGTACTCCCCTAATGTAGCAGTAAACTGCTACCAAGTCCCCTCTCAGCCTCTTCTTCTGTAGGCTGAAGAGGCCCAAGTCACTCAGAATCTCCTTGCATGGCTTATCTTGCAAGTCCCTGATCATATAGGTAACTCTTTTCTGGACCCTCTCAAGTTTTTCCAAATCCTTATTGAAGTGAATGTCCAGAACTGGATGCAGTACTGTTGCTGTGGTCTCACCAGTGTGGAGTACAGTGGGAGTATCACTTCCTTAGTTTTGCATGAGATGCAACGGTTAATGCATACCAGCGTGTTGTTTGCCCTGCTGGCCACAGCATTGCACTGCCAGCTCATGTTCATGAGATGGTCGATCACTACCCCTAGGTCCCTTTCGGCCATGGTGCAAGTCAAATTGTTGCCACTGAGCCTGTAGGTATGTTGGGGATTGTTTGACCCCAGACAGAGCACCTTACACTTCTGAGTGTTGAACTTCATCTGGTTTTGGTCTGCCCAGCTCTCCAGCCTATCCAGGTCTGCCTGTATCTGCAACCTATCTTCTGGCATGACCATGCTCCCTCATAACTTGGTGTTGTCTGCAAACTTGGCCAGTGAGCTTTTCACCCCCACATCCAAATAATTGAGAAAGACGTTGAAAAGCACCGGTCCAAACATGGACCCCAGAGGGACACCACTGGCCCTGATGGAACAATCTCATACTTTTTGGTTTTGTAAGTGGCTCTCAGTAATCACCATGTCTCATAGAAGGATTAACATACATAGAACATGGAATTACATTATTGACTCTCTCTCTCTCTCTCTTTGCATATTATATGGATACCTCCCGTCATGCTTAAGAAAAAAAGGGGGGTAAGGCAGAAACACCTGGACAACACTAATTCAATCAATGCTTTTGCTCAAACTATAATGTCAATACAAAAAATATTCTAAGAGCTTTACGGTGTTCAATTTTCTTGTAAAAATGTTGACAAACACATTGAGGCCTTCTAGTATATTTTTAATTCAGACCCTTAACATAAATTTGAATGTTGGTTATTTTAAAAGTTAAACTTCCTTTGATAGCTTTTAAAGTACTATTAAAGGGAGCAAGAGATGAATCTCCTGCTGCTAATGTAGATTTTAATGTAGAACTTATGTGTTAACACCTTTGGGGGGTAGTCAATACAGTCTATCATATGCATTTTTTAAATACAACAAATTCCATCCTTGAATGCTCAAGCTCCTCCAACAAAATCAAAGAAAATAGCATACATGCATCCAAAGGCAAAATCTGTCCTGTTAGGTAATCATATAATATTGTGTTAGCTGCACAATATGATGTTATAGCAATGAATTCATATCTGTTGTGTGGCTCATTACTGATTGAAAATGGCAGATCCAAAGAAAATATTATAATAAAAAGCCTGCAGCAAGAGAAAAAAAAAAAGAACTGTTAAAGGAAATACTTAAGAATAGCTAAAAAAGAAAATGTGGGAGTGTCTGCCCATGGGCCACTGAGACTGGCAGCTGTAAGTACAATGTTACAATGGATTACATACGATTTTAAGAAGTGGAAAATGTTCTGTTGCTCAGAACAAATGATCATGTACTATAGAAAAGGTGTCAAAGATCTGGCCTGTGTAGCCCTATCATCTCTCCTATGATGGTGCCTGTGGGTTTGGGAGTGGGCCCACATACTTCAAGCAGTGCATGCTGGACCCCAATCCAACCTGCAGACCAGCTCTGTACCCAACCCAGCACACAGGGCCTTATAAGCTTGACACTCCTATACTATAGCAAATGCTACTTCATCTAATCTTTGATCTAGTTCTGAGAAAGAAGGGAAACCTCTACGGTAGTGATTCTCTGCCAGGGTGCAATGACCCTGGGGTGCCATGAAACCCTTAAGGGAGCTGCAGGTTGCCACACAATATTAGCACAATTTGGTATGGAAGCACCTATACCTGATGAACAAAACAAACCCAAATACTTCAAGTGGGAATCCATTGTGTCAACAACATTCTGACCTGTTGTTGTCTTTGAATTCTTTGCAACAGAAGAATTGCTCCATTCTTTTTCTGTAGTCAAAAAATGAGTAAAAGCTAAGAGCTGGCATTTTCTGAGAGTGTCTTTAGTCAAATGAAGGGTGTCTTGCATCTAAAAAGGTTGATAATCACAGCTTAAGGGAAAGAACAGACCAATACCAACCTATCAGAAATCAGTACAGTGTCTATCTAAGAATGTGTGGTGGGGAGGTTTATTTCTATTTGACTTTTTGAAAGTCTGTCAAGTGATAGACAGTAAATCATATTACCTTCCTGACATGAAGAAGGACATGGTGTCCACTCACTGAATGGTGTCACAATACAGTCTTTTCTACAAGGAAGCAAACAAGGCCTCACTGCTTCTGGTCGAAGGTTTTCAGGGCATCTAGAAAAAGGAAATGCACATAATAAAATGAAAGATCATTCTCTAACAGAGTCCTGACATGCGACCTATGCCAGAAACCTACAGATGCTGCACAGGAGCTGTAGTTGTTCATACTTCCTTTGGTTGGGCTCAGAGCTAGAATTTCTTAGCATTTAAATGAATTCCTCTAAAATTGTGAATGTTATACAAGGTTCTAGGTGCATGAGTAGAATTAGTGGACATTTTGGCTAGGACCCCCTATTGTGCTTTTGCAAATATAAGGATTAGAGTTACCCTTTACAAACAAACAAACAAACAAACAAACAAACAAACAAACCAACCCTGCAGTTGGGAAGCAAATATTTTTTATTACCGTAACAGAACAAAATAATCACGGAATGAACGTGGAATTTGGGGAGCTTGAGAAAACTAATTTAACAGACTTCTTAGCATGACTCTTAAAATCTACAATTTAGGCATGATTTATAGTTAGACCTTGTCTACACCAGAAAAGTTTTCCAGTATACCTATACCAGTAAAGCCTTTTAAGGAGAGAGATGGCTTATACAAGAAAAAACCCTGGTTTTACTGAATTAACTAATACCATTTCCCAAAATAAGCAAAAATAAACTGTACCAACAGAAGGTTTGTTAATTGTCCCCAAATCACTCCTACCTAAAAGAAAGTCACCAGGTTCATAATGCTGGGATTGCTTCATGTACCTACTCTGCAGCAAGAACACTGTTTTGCAATTCCTGGTCATACCCTTTACTGGGATGCATGGGAATTTTTTGTTATGAAGCCATGGTTTTGCACACTTGTCATGTGAATTTTAAAAGAATAATGCATGTCCCTTAACTGAAGATGTGCATTTTTACCAATCAGGGCTTCTTTTTTTGACATTTGTGTACCTTTTGCTTTTAGTGCATGGCCAGCTAAAATGTCTTGCCAAGGCAGGTTCATTTCCTATGTGTGGGGTTTCTTGCATGTCCTTTCATGAATGTGTGCATTTTGTTTTAAATGTATGGGCTATTTAACCAACTGGGTCTGCTGAAGTAGGCAAGTCCACTGTCTTCATATGGGATTTGTTACATGTGCTTTGTAGATCCTTGTTAGGTAGTTATGAATTTTATACAAGTGACAGTGTAAGCTAATAGGTAAACATAACATAAAAAAAATAAAGGCATAATTGTCCTAAGAGTACAAATAGTGTGAGCACTGAAGCTTAAATTAAGAGATAAAGGACATTTTAGCTCATGTATCTTGAAGCTTTTTTGAAGAAAGATTTGGTGGCTCTGATTGGATTTTCCTCTAGCTGGAAGCTACAGTGGGGTGCCACTATCCTTCCATTTGGGTTAAAGAGGCAAAAGATTCCCAACACTTTTGCATACCAGGCTGGGAGGACCCTGGAAGAGATTCTCTACTGCTCCCAATAGGACAAATAGGACTGTTGAACTGCTGCTCCCAATAGAACAAATTGGTCATAGTTTGTAGAATCAGGGCTGGTGAAACACGCTGAGTCTATGCGCCCAGTTTCTGGAAGCTGGGCATGCTGGAAGCATTATAGTCAGGTTATTGCTGAGAAAAAAACCTATTAGTGTGTCCACAATGCCACAGTAACATAGCTACATTGCTTTGGTGCAGAAGGCTGAACGTGCAAAAAGCAGCACAGTATGTCTCTGTAAGGAGCTGCCTGCCTTTCACCGTATAGACATACCCACAGACACAGCCACCTTTAAATGCACAAAATAACCCTAAATGCTACAACCATGACTGTATTTAGTTTGTCTGAGAGCTTGATCTTTAATGAAAAGCGACGGCTCCAAATCCTGTGGCAAGACAACTGGTTCAATTAAAATGCTGCTTCAACCTTTTATGTTGTTTGTATTTAGTATATGTGGCTTAAAGCAGATTATTGATTTTTTCCCAATCCTTATTCAAGGTCAAATTAAACAGAAAGGATATGAGTTGAGGTCTTGTACTTGTAAAGTAGATAAGAACAATAATATTGATTTTATCATACCACAGTAATCTTTTTATTTAAGGGGAATTTAAAACAAAGTTCCTATTTACATTTTAATGTCAAATGTCTGCTCTTGAAAAACGATTCAGTGAATTTAACATGACAGTTTGAAAGTTCAGTCAATACTTTTTTGTTCTTATTTCACAGGATTTGTCTATGACATAATACAACAGTCCTCCTTCCAAAAAATGAAGGTCAAAATAAATTCAAGTACTGTAATAGCAGGTTTAAAAAGCAAAGGTAAGCTCACTGTAGAATGACTTAAAAATGTAAACTGGCTGGCAACGAAAATGTTTACTAGTATTACACAACTGCAGAGAACGCTTCTAACAACGGCTGAGTGTGGCGGCATGTATGTTTTAAAATATGCAATATGCAAATTACTATGCATAAAAATTCTCCCCTGTCATCCCTCTTCACCCTTCCCTTTCAAGTGAATTTCCTGACCATATTTCTAATGAAACAGGAAAACATATGGGAACTTCTGTTCTTGCACTGGAATGTACTACGTATTCCACCTTTGAATCTCTCCTGACTAGAGTAAGCTAATCATACTACAAAGTAACAAACTGTATGGAGATTTTATAAGATGCTGTCACATTCATTTCACCTGCAACTCATTTGCATCTGTACCCTCGTCATACACCACACTAGATCATTAGAGCATTAGGACATAGGCACCCCTTGTGAAATACGCGGGTGTAGTAAGGCTTATAAAGCTTGAGATCTTTACTCTGGCTCTGCTAAGCTTCATGGCAAGGATGCAGCTCTAGTTATACATCCTCCTACAATCCACAGATTCAGAGTCCTACTTGGATCCTGAGGTACAAACCTCTATACACCCTCAAAGACAACAAAGGCTTTCAAGCTACTGTATTCTCCCCAGTGGAGAGTTTGCTTCCCTCTCCCCATGTCCCTAGTCTACTGACTGCCTAATAAGATAATCAGGTGTCATAGATAGCTCGAAAAGAAACAGTGCCTCTCAATGATTCACTGAAAGGCACAGGGTCATACAGTTGCTCATCAGATGGATTTGGCCTGGTGTCTGTGTCCCTGGTTGATGATTCTGCAATGGAAGCGTCAGGAAAAAACTACCATAGTGAGAATTTTCCATGGCAAGCAAGGGAGAAGAGGAGTTCTACAGCTCTTACACTTCTGCTAGCACGTTAGTTTTATACCTTTAAGAGTTCAGTTATTTAAGAACAGACATGAAAAAAAAAACAGCTATATCTTTTCTTTGCGTATACCAAATTCACATATCAATGAATTATCTGCATTGAAAAAGCAAAATATAGAGATAATTTAATTTAATAAACAACACTGCACAGATCCTTACTTTTTTGGTCCCACTTGTCCCACATTCACTCTCACACAGATTACTTTTCTTGTTTGCATCCCAACAGAACAGGTGGCTTCTCCATTCCAACTAGTAGATGAGTTGAATGCAGACACAGACACATCCTCTATACACTGGCCCCAAGGTCCAGTCTGCCAGTGGTATACAGTGCAAGGGTGTTCATTGCAGCTGCGGGTTTCCTGTAGCGCGCTACTGTTTGGGCAATGAACACCTCCTGGAATAACAAAGCAGTGCAAATGTTCATAATGAAGTAGGAAATAAAATGCTGTAAAATGTAATAGAAAAATAGATTACATATGTTACGCTGTCTGGAAAGTGCAGTGACGAACTATATGCTTGTTACATGACATGAAGCATACATTGTTTTTCTTTCAAAAAGAGAAGCATGTGCTCTAACATAGGATTTATGAGGAAGCATGTTTGCATCCCTGACTGTCCAACCCTCAGAATTTAAGTTGGCATCCTGCCCAATTGCTGCACATCAGGAAAGAGGATATTAAATGCTCAGTGATGAGAGAGATCAAGTAGGCCTCTAGGCCTAATAAAAGAAATGATGGGTAACTTCCTCTTTCCCACGTAAATAAGACAAATGTCACAACAGGATCAAATTCTCTACATTTTAAATAATCATTTCTTTGAACACCTAGTCCCAGCATACACGAGAGGAGAGGTCGCTTTTAACCAAGTTCTAGGATGAGATCCCAGTTTCGGCAGGCACTTATGCATGTTCTATCCCAGTAAGGCTTGACTTTTAGAGCTGGTTGAAGAAGTAACTTTTATTGAACTTTTAATAGCAAATCCTGTGTGATTAACTTTAATTTTACAGGGTGTGAAATCATAGCAAAGGCTAGTACTGTAAGTCTAATCTTTAGAAAGATTACACACACACACACACACACACACACGTATCTATACATATATACACACACATACACATACATATATACATATATGTATGTATGTAAATGTATATGTATATATATATATGTGTGTGTGTGTATACATTATATACATTATATATATATATATATATATATATATATAAACCTTCCAGAATTTAGTCACAGATGTTACAACATGCATAATTTCATATCAGGACAGCACATGCATACTCCTGAACAAAACCCAGAAGCATGGGGCAAGTAAAGTATATGGTTAAATGAAAAGATTCAAGAATTTATTCCAAGGCATATACATTCACTACAGAGAAATGGAAGCCCGTACAAATAAAACTAGCAGACAGCATACGAACTATTTGGTAGACTGACATAGCCTAGTAAAGTGGAAATTTAGAAAGGAAATAAACAAACCCCAAAACAGATCAACATTCTCAAGTTGATCAGAATAAACTGGTGAGTCTGCTACAGTATCAGGAAATAAAAGGAATAATTAAAGAAGATAAAGATATTGTGAAAGAACTACATGTTTTTTTCTATGGGATTTTACCATAAGGGCTACTGGCAAATCAGCATTCAAAACCTACTTGTTTCAGGTAACAAAGTTTACGTAGTGTTGAATACTGAAATGTCAGAAGAGGAAGCACTGAAACAAAGTGCTACATAAAAAGACTGGGGTACAGTTGATCAGTAATGAAGAATTCTGAAGGATTTTAGGAATCAATTCACAGATTACATTCAGTACTGACAAATATAAGGAAATTCATATAGGAAAGAATAATTTTATGTAGTGTGGGTTCCAAATTGATGAGGGGCCTAGAACTATATTATTCAGTTTAAGATTGAAGTAAATATAAATTTATTGGAATGCCCATTAATTTGCTATATCTTCTATTATGTATAAAAACATAAAAAACCAGGCAAAAAATAATCAAAATATGTTGTTTCGTAAGTCCTGTTGTCATTAGAGTTAAAGGTACATCATTTCAGATTCATAAAGCAAATCAAGCCTTCTTGAGGAGCTTGACAGTTATTTCAACACCTGAGTTTATGTACACCTGAGTTAACACTCTAGCTAGAGTTAGCAAACAGCAGAATGTCAGAAGGAAAGATAGGTTCATCAGTGCAACATCAAGACCATTAAAAAGAAGAGAGGGTCATTAACGCCTGCGGAATGAAGAGTTTAGAGGGAATCGAGTAGATTATAAAGATCAGCTGAGGGCCCCCATGATGCATGGTGTGCCTCCATGGTTGGGAGCCCAGATCCGCTGATGAGATTCCAACCTGTGGGAGCTTGCTACTTGCCAGTGTGGGGTGAGCTCAGGATCACACTCTTGGGCTCCCCCTGCACCAGCAATAAGGTGATGGGATGTAATGTTGGATCCTGCAATCACACCCTTGCCATGCATGTGTGGCTCAGCAAGGACAATTGATGGGGATCTTGCATTAGATCCCATTGCACCCACTTGCATATCTCTCAGGGGCTCCCTAACTTTGATTCTGAATGAAAGAGAGTTAAAGTTGGGGCGGTTGTGCTACACTTATATTGCTACGGAATCATGTAGGTATAACAGTTGCATTACAATTGCTTTATTGGTATTCTCTGAAAGTACTACAATTGTTATGGCTGTCTATACCACGAGGGCCATCAGTGTGTACTTATTACTTATAGCAAATACATACCAAGCAGTAGGGTCAGGAAGAAAAATCAGATGCTGCATCCCTACGTGGGATGGAAAGATGTGAATGTTACATAGATTAAAACTGGATCTCTGTGACAGCTGCGTGATGTGTGAGGTTACTGACTTGTCCTTTACTGTCATTTTAAATTTTCAGACAATGATTTGCCTGAGTTTCTAGTTGCATAGGGAAGATTAGCTCAGCAGTAACACAAATGAGAAACTGCCTGACTCACAGAAAAACAACTTCATAAATTAATATTCGCTTCAACTGAAAAGGGAATGATTCCAGAAAATATGAATAAGCTAGTGCATTGGCACTAGTTTCCACATTTGAAATGCCATGCAGAACCTTTGTCTTGGGAAATAAGATCCTCTCTCTGAGCAGAAATCCATTCCTGATTTTCATAACCATTTAGCATATACAAGTTGGTGTAGTTTATCTGGGTCTGGAAAAAATGTTGCACATACAAGCATACACACCCTAGATCATATTCTCAATTCTCAAGTCTGCTTCCTACAGGAATGGAGATGATTGCGCCAAGGTGGAGAAGAGAAGAAAGGAAGTTACTGCCTTTGTGCTTCCTCCTCCTTAGCCTTGCCTGCAACCTGATTTAGAGCAGTTTCATACCTGCTCAAAATTTATGTTCGTCTTTTCTTTCAACCAAGAACAAGTGGATTGCAGCGATATACTCTGGTCGTATTCTTTTCCCTTCCCATTCCCAAACCACAGTACATCAGAGACTGTGAAAAGGGCCAACAAGTTTTTACACCATGGCTGTGTCTACACATGCAAATGCTGTGGTTTGGGTTTACCCCAGAATAATTTACTGTAGAGTAAACACACCCTGGACAGGCATCTACACATATGCACATTTGGAAACAGATCTGATTCCAATGGCAGCAGCCAGAAAGGAAAGCTCCTACCCTGCTTCGCCCCCACCACAGCAGCCAGGGGGAGCTTGAGGCTCCCCTTGGGTGCTGCCCAGGGGCTGGCAGGGAACACAGGGACAAGAGACAGTTGTCTCTTGGTGGGATCTGGGAGATGGTTCCCTGCCCCAGGAGCTGCCTGATGCTGGGTGGGCATGGGTGGCAAAGCCTGGGCATGGACAATGTCCCCCCGCCCTGGCAGCAGGGAGCTTCCAGCCCTGGCCCCTGATCAAGGGCAGGGGGCTTGGAAGGAGCTGTGGGGATTCCCCACCCAGCCAGGGGCTTGCTGCTAACTGCCCCACTGGCAGATCAGGGAAGGGGGCTAGGACACGCCCCTCCTCTACAGCTCTTTCCAAGCCCCATTCCTCAATTGGGGCACGGGGCTGGGAACAAGCTGTGGGGCTGGGACCTGACCCAAACTAGGACAGTTCCCCGCCAGCCCCAGGCTGCATGTGCAGACTTCCCCGCAAAACCTGAGGCTGGCTGGGAACTGTTCCAGTCTGAGGCAGGTCCCAGACAGCTCCAAGCTGGATGGGGAACTCTCCCTGTGCAGGGATCTCCCAGTCCCTACTCCACAACTGTGGCTGGGAGCTCCCTGCTGCCAGGACAGGGGGCAGCAGACAGCTCCTGGGGGCAGGGAGCAATATCCTGTTCCCTGCTGCCCAGCTGACTGGGAGCAAATTTGCTCCTGGTTGGCTGTCTACATGTGTCTTACTATGCAGCAGTAGCAAATTTAGAGGTAGTAAATTAACTGCCGAGTAGAGCAAATTACTGTGCAATAAGGGTCATCATATGTAGATGATGATTACTATGCACTAATTTGCTCTATCTACTGTGCAGCAAAGCATCTTGTGTAGATGTGCCCCATGGGTATTTCTGGTGTATGGCCTTTTCAGACCACATGGACACCATAAAAGGGCTTAAAAATAACCAAGAATCAAAATACTATGGTATGCTCCTTCCATGAAACTTGTGGGATAATATGGGATAGGACAAGACTTCAAAAAGAGTAAAATCCAAGTTTTGACCTAGCATCAAATATATCAACATTCAGAACCAGAAAGGCAAGATATGATTTTTATTTTCTTCCAGAGAAACAGAATTATCAAAGAAGATGTTATAATTATGGTGACATAATACATCCTGGATTGGCCTGGGGAGTCCCAGATTTTGTAGGCTGTTCTCGTGTCCTGGCCAGTTGGGGTAAATTGAAGCAAAAGCCCTGGGTTTAGCTGCTGCAGGAAGAAGGCAGAGGCTGCTGCCACCTGCAGTGCCTGATCCAGCTCCTGCTGAACTGCCCCTGGAGGGGCCTAAGCTTGTGTACTCTAGGAACTCCTGGGATTGGGCAGGATTAGGCCCCTCAAGCCCCATGAGCATCTGCCCAGATTTCCCTTTATAATGACATGCCTTGGGGAATCTTGGGGTGCTATGCCTACAGAGATCAGCTATGAGATCTCCAGAAGCACATCTCTGGAGGCCTCAGGGTGTAGGCATGGGACCTCGGGAAACCCTGTCGGTCCATATCACCATGCCAGGACCCATGCAGTCCTGTACATCCATCCTGGGCCTCATGCTGGCCCATGGGAGGAGGCAAGGGGCAATATTGGACCCAGGAAATTCCTCTGCATGAAGCATGGGTTGGTGTGGGACCCAGTTCAGGTTCCAGAGTGGAGACAAGGGCACCAGGAATTCCCCAGAACCCAGGCCACCCTGAATCTCCTTGCTAGGACATTCACCAACCTGTGCTTCATGCAGAGGCATGGGTCACCGCAGGTCTTTGCATGGAGGCATGAGAGGGTAGGGATTCCATTGGTCATGTGCTGCTCCATGCCTCTGCACTAGGACCCTTGCTAACCAGTGCCTCATGGAGGCATAGGCAGCATGGAACCCAAGCCCTGGCAAGGAGGTATGCGTCAGCAAAGGACATGGGAAATCCTGGGCAAGAGGAACTTGTCAGATGTTGTCCTGCATTGGGCCTCTGTCCAGTGCAAGACAAAGGATGCTGTACGTTTCACCCAATAAAGTGGATCAGGTGTGACAGGATGTGTCCTGCCATAGCATGATCTGCTTCATTTTACAACATCTGTTTTTATCCTTAGACTGAAGCAGTTAATCCCACCCCTATTTAATAAAGCATATTCTTAATTGCTTTGAGGCTTCATCCAACTCCCCTAATCTTTCGTAGTGTTCAACCAAGCCTTTAAAATTCAGTTCATGCTTAAGTTTTTTTGATATATTGACGCCTCACGTATGAGGGTGGGAGGTGTTGAGCACCCGCTTACAGGATCTACTACCTACTTTTTAAAAAGACATTAATGAAGTTAATGAAACTTGGGGGCATGATTTACTTCTATAAGGATCAGATCAGGGTACATTTCTGTTTCTTCCAAAGTCAAATGAACATTTGAAAGGCAAGTGCCTCAATATACTCAGGAAAATAAATGGCTCATGAAAATTATTTTTTAAAATTATTATTGGAAAATGCATTTCTAACTTACCTTACAAAATTTGTCAATATGTATTTTTTTACTTATACTAAAATTGTAACAAATATGACAGCACTGCCATTGCTTGTTAATATATAATACTGAACACATATCTATTATTTCTTTGTTCAATTGAAATGAATGCAACAGAACATGAGCTGGAACAATACAATTCCTGTTGGTTCTGAGATTTTAAAAGGTAAGACTGAATACAACAGTATGCCACAGAACAATACACAAGCCACATAAGCATTTGAAGAATGGATGTCTGGAAGCTTAAATCAAAGTTGCACAGTCCTTATGAAAATACTGTATGTTCATTCACAGAGAAGCAATCTTTTCATTGCCACTTATTCTGGCACTGCAAATGTCTGGAATTGAACACCCGTGCCAAGCCCTAGTGATTTAAATCATAGCACTGAATTAAATTAAACATAGCTGAAAGGAATACAGCCCTCATGCATATAACTTTGGAACTCACACTATATACTGCAGGGGAGAGAGGTAATTTGAATAAACTCCTGCTTGGATAGCCCTTGATTAGTAGCTCTCTTACAATATAAATGCTTCTGACTACAGAGACCAACTATGAGATCTCTATGAGAATAATTCAGGACAATGAAGGACCTTCTATATACATCTTGTACTGGACATTATTTATGGTAAAACATTTGTCAATTTAAATTTAAATGCAAAACAGAAAATATGTATTTGAAATAAGAATACAGAGAACTTGTTCAAGAACAAAGAGTAGCCCAGATTAGTTTTAAACATACCAAAGAATCTTCTAATTTAAATAATACAAAGCACAAAAAAGCTTTTACTTTATATATAACAGGTACTTTAAATAAGAGGAGGAGTAAGGATGCTTTGTAATAATCAGTTCCCTCTGATCATGGAATTATTTTATCACTACAAAGAAAACAATTCATAATCAAACACAAACCCTGGTGAAGTATGCATCCTTACCTTCACCTGCATATGCCAAAATAGAGCGGGCACGCATCTGCTTTCCTTCTGTGGTTTTTCCTGAGCAGGTGTGTGAGCAGGAGGACCAGCCAGACCACATGCTGAGAACACAATCCTTTGGGCATGGAACTTCACAGACAATGGGGATTGGGTAGATAGCATCTCGACACAGCTGTCTGTCAACTTCTTCTCCTGGGAAAGAAAAGGCCAGTAACAGTCCATCATATGTTAAATTAATTTAAAATGAGCAATCTAGCCCAGATGGGCACACAAATAAATTAGATTCTGTTGTTGTGTAAAAACTAAGTAAATAGATTAGTTATCAAAGTGACAGTCTTTATGGCCAAATGCTATGAAAAAGTGCCACAATACTCAAATGTATTCATGAAGCAGAAACTGAAACCCCACTAAAGTGGACATTGACTTAGTTATTCTTTAGCCTAGTAACTGTATGTTATTCAATATTTTAAAATATATGAAATAATTTAGAAGCATCTCAATGCTAGTGTAATGGATGGCGTGCAATCTTGATGGAGCTGAAAAACAGTCTATTACAGGGCTGGAACCAAATGTCCACTAAGTGATTTCATCTAGTCCACAGAAGCAGGATATCAGCGACAATTTGTCAGTGAGTCTCAAGTACATTAGTGTTAATTTAGTAGCGGGGATGATAGGCACCAGAGAAATGATGGTAGTGGGTTGAAAATGGTATCAACTTATCCTCAGAGTAAGTTGTTTTACTTTGGCCCAACATTCCTATGAAGTTGCTGACCCCTGGTCTTTCAGATTATGTTATGGTCTATCACAGGGCTGTCCAACTTCTTGCAAGCCCCTGAGCTCTCTCCCACAACATGCAGAGTTCAGATCTCACTCTGCAGTGCAGACACACTCTAGCCTGTGTATGCAGGCATAAGCTGGAAGAAGGAAGGGGAGGCTAGAGACTGCTTTCACCTTGTGGCTCCTTGCAAACCACAAGCCACCAATTGGTCTAACACAGGGGCGGGCAATTATTTTGGGTGGAGGGCTGCTTAACAAGGTTTAGCGAGCTTTTGAAGGCCGCATGGGTAGCCCCACCCATTGACAGCCCTGCCCCCTGGGCACTATCTTGGGACCAGAAGTCCCACTCCTAACCCCTGACCTTTGCCACTGGAAGTCCTTCCCCTTGCAACACCCCCAAGCTCTTGGGGGTTGGGGGCTGCCATCTTACAACCAGAAAATAAACCAAATCATATACTAAAAGTCAAATAGGTATTATAACATATTTTAATTTTATTACAAAAATATTTTTTCATGATGTGTTTGCGCACTGTATATAGAGATGATTGCATAATAACACAAAAATAAATTATTAGCCATGTATATTGTGTATGGGGGGTGCAGGGGTGTGGGTGTGTGTGTGTGTGTGGGAGGCATTTGTGAGGGGATGTGGCTGTGTGTGATGGGGGCATGGGGTATCTTTAGGGGTTATGTACATGTGAGGGTGTGGGGGCAGGTTGTGGGATTGTGGCATTTGTGGGGTGTGAAGGAGGGTGGGGGTGTGTGAGGACCCTCCATATTGTCCCCATAGTGCAGCAGCAGACAGGTGCTTGTGCCCAGTGGCATGCAGCTCTGGCTAGTGCTGCACTTTGTGGCGAGGAGTGCAGCCTCTGCCAGGCCATCTCTATCACCAGTGCTCCCTGCCATGCATGCGCAACCCCCACACTTGGGTGGCACGGGAGGGAAGCCCCATGCACTAGAGCCAGCTGCCTTCCTCACTCTCCGTGGAGCAGGTTCCTGGCAGCTGCAGCAGTAACCATAAAAGTGGGAGCGAGGCTCACTAGGGTATGTTTGGGGTGTGTGTATACATGGGTGCCTTGCTCCCACCCTCGTGGGTGGAAGGTCTGGGCAGGGCACAATTCGTTGGTGGGTGCCATGGGCTGGAAGTGCCTGGCAGGCCAGATTCAGCCCACAAGTCATATTTTGCCCACCCTGGTCTATTGGGTCAATCATTTTGTTTTAATAGCTAAGAGCAATGAAGTATTTTCACTGATTTTAAATAAGGGTTGAGTCCTTAATAAAATAAAGCAGTAAAAATAGTCACAATACTCTTCTCCAGCAGTAAAGACACCTAGTCAATAGTAATAACTAATGACCCAATTTTCAAAGGTTAACTGTAAGAAAGCTGTGGGTACTAAAAGTCAGGACATAAGTCTATAAAAATTGCTTTCTCTTAATGCTAACATTATCTTTTTATTACTGAGTAGAACTTAATCCATTAAGAAATAATCTAACATCATTTCACAATTATATCAATTTTGTTGACATTTTATACAACCTTAAAACCTCTCTCTTACATGTTAAGAATCTGTACATAAAGATCAAAATTTGAAAAAGTTTGTGTATGAAGAGGAATTCCTGAAAATAGGGGTTTTGACAATGATATAGATGTACAGTTACTCACAGTAACATTAGTGTAATACTATAATATGAAATAAGATTACAACATGAAGTGAGGAAGCAATGGCGGTGGCTTGTTTTCTTCTGGCGCTCTGTTGTCTTCCAACTGGGCCCTGATCAAATCTTTTATTCATACATGAACTTGTGACACAAGAGACAAAACAACAAAATTCAAACTCTCAGATCTAATAAAGACTGTAGTCCTGCAGCTCATGTTGTTTATGATCCTAAAGTATTGGTACTTATCTGATTTATCTGAACCTTTGAAATAAAATCACCAGATTCCATGACCCTCTTTTCGAAACCCAATAAAGGGCATCCCTGTCAAAGTTTTTCCATCAGTGCAAAACCTTTTTAAATTAATTTGTTATGGAGGGTCACTGCTGTAATCCAGTTGGATTTTACTCTGTTCCATTGAGATGAAAACCAATTGTTCAGAAAAGAAAAGAGTAGATGAGTTGTCTGCAATACCTGTCATACAATAGGATGGGGATCGGACTCGATGATCTACTGAGGTCCCTTCCGACCCTAAAAATCTATGAAATCTATGAACCTTTCTCTGGAGAGGCTCAAGGTTACAGAAGAACATTCTCATGCTATTCTGTCTCAAGGCAAGATTCAAATTCCCCCCTCAGATTGAAAGACAGACTATGGCCAAGGTGAAAGCAGAAAAGCACAGTACCATGTTAAAACTTCCTCATCTTTCTGCTGTTGGAGTACTACTTAATTAGAAACTCAAATTTGGGGTCATTATCTGATATTTAGTTTAATTTCATGTCAGTGTGTTTCACAGTTGAACAAACAAAAAACAATTATCCCGTTTCCAAATCAGTCTCCTTTCTCTGTCAGTTATCTTTTCTAATAGATACACTTTCTTCTTTTTATAAATCAAATAATTTGGAACATATTAAAACCCAGTTGTCCAATTCTTACCTAACTGAAGGCAACAGGATGGAAAAAAAGAATTAAAAGGTAATACTTTATAACAGATATTTCATATCTTAAGGGGGTTATTCTAGTTAGATTAAATTATTTCTGGCATTTTCCTAATGATTTTATGACCATATTGAACTTTGTTGCCATCCTCTTTAAAATGCATAACATATTAAACTACCAGGAACCATTCAACCATACACTGGGAAGAATGTCAGTATAAAGACAACACCCTTTTGGAATATATCCCACCAGAAAAAAAGCTGATAACAATGTTCAAATGTTTCATTTTTATTTTACTATTATATATTTACATAGCATGACAAGTGAACATAGCACTTCACAGACATACATGACAACTGGTCTCTGTCCTGAAGAGGTTACAGTCTAGACATTATACCTAGAAAGAACTGATACAATAGGATGGGAAGGAAATGATTTCAACTCTCTTTTTCAGTGGGACTTTTCCTTTAGGTATTGGTTTCCTACCTCTCTCTCTCTGTCTCTCTGGCCTTAGTCAAAGCCCCAGCTACTGCCCCCTAAGTTAAGGAGACAAAGTATGCCAATGACATGACTTTTTGTGAGCAGTGAGGATGGCATGCAGTCCTTGACTGAGTATCAACAAGACTACAAGAATGACTCCTCAGACTATATCAACTGGGCCAGAAGTGACATACTGTATTTCTGTTGGGAACCTGGGCCGACACTCAACCCCCCTCCCCCTCCCGATCTACCTGAAGGCTTCTCCTGGTTCCACAATGGCTTCAAAGCCCTGGGCTACCATGGTCAGGTCCTGGTCATCAACAAACTGGCAGCTGCTACTCTAAGGCACAGGTGTGTATTCCTGGACCCACCAATGACTCTGCTTAAAAGTATCCAGAAGCTACTTGTGGACTTTTTCTGGAACAGGCACCACTGGCTCCAGTAGGGTATCCTGCACCTGTCCAATAGTGAGGGAGGTGGCTACCCTCTACCTGCAAACACTTCAGCACCTGCTCTTTGTTGGGACATGTCTCCCTTGGCAAAGACTGGCTTTTGTTTTCCTGCATTAGATGGGGGACCTCAACCTTGATTGGGAAATTTTCTTGTTGAATCCCAATTGCCTCAGAAGGGATGCCTTTCCACCCTTCTACTTCAACCTTGCCTAGGATTGGTGGGCTTACCTCTGACTGAGACACCAGGGCAATTTCAAGAGCAACTACAGGAGCCCCCTGGGTCCATATCTTGGCCTTGCAACAGGGGGAACCAAGCCTCACCTCTGGAAGTCTCCCTGCTTTCTTGGTCTAGTTGCACAAGCTCCTCTAACTCAGGTTGGTTCGCCTGGCTCTCACCCAAAGTCCTGGCTGATTGGCTGGGCCTGGAAGCTATCTGTTTTGTTTTGCACCTCTTGCCTGAAGTGAAAATTGTCGTCCCAGGGGATGTGCCTGTCACCTTAGAAGACTGCCTCCACACATTACGAGCCCTCCCTGATGGTAGCTCACTAAACAGACCCCTTCTATAGCTGCCTTTTTCTCTTGTTTTGGACAAAAAAGAGAGTTCTGGACCCAGCACTTCACTGTTCCTCCTCATGCCCAATGAGAACAAAGATAGGATCTGTCCTGAGACCCTTTTAAGGTAAGTGCTATATACATGGACAGTTAAAGTGCATCATGCCCATGTTCTTGCTCCCCATCCTGTCACAATTTGGAGACAGTGCCTAGTGGCCCAACACCAGAGCAAGCAGCCTGGCACACCGTACACAATCTAGTCATCACCAAGAGAACTGAAGACTTCCAGTAGCAGCTGCTGTATGGTGCCCTGGCCATGAACACTTTTGTCCTCTACTTAGACCTTGCAGCATCAGTTGCCTTCCCTTTCTACCTGGAGGAGGTAGAGGAGACTCTTTTCCATACTTTCCTGGACTACCCCAGGCTGCATTCAGTTTGTTGCCCTTAGCATCCTTTTTGGTATGGTGGACTTGGAATTCTCTGAGACTATGTACATCCTCTCTATCCTGTACCAAGTAGCCAAGGGGACCTTGATATGCCTGGCCAACTTCCTGCTTTGCCAGGCTAAGATGGCAATTCTGAAAAGCCACAGAAACTAGTTCATAGGGGCTGGCTCTGAGGATGCCTTCCAACTCTTCTGCTCATAAATTCGGGCACGTGTCGCATTTCAATTTGCACACTTCACCTTCCGACAAAACCTGGAACAATTTGTGTCATGCTGGGCCACTGAGGGGACCCTCTTCAAGTGGAAGATGGACAGCTGCTACTACATATGTAACCCCATAAGGAGCATGGCGGAGGGTATTTCAATCTCTGGTGACATAGTGTGTTTTATTGCTTGGCCTCTGGGAGGGCCACACACCTTTGCACTTTCACTATTTGTTTTAAATATTTGTATAATAAAGTCTTTAAAAAAAGAAAATTCTCTCCCGCTCTGAACTATTATTCTTTCTCTCAAAATTGATTCTTTATTTAGATATCCAAAGCCGTAAGTGAGCTGACGCATACATCCAAATGTAGCTCCTAATGATGGTTTGCATTCATAGGCAGAGGGAGAAAGCATTATTTGGAGGGGCTGAGTGCATGTGCACCTGGGTGCATGCACACCCCCCAGCAGGTAAGTCTGTGGGGGCAGAGACTGAGGGAGGGGAAAGGGCTGTGAAGGGGGGCAGATTGAGGCTCACGGGGCAGCTACAGCAGGGAGCAAAGTACAGTGTGCAACAGCAACCACTTCTGCACCACGTACGGATTGGGGGGCATGTGTCCCCCAACCCTCTGCTTGTTCCACCAACTGGCCAGTCCCTGCTCCTGCCTGTGCCCTGCTCCCTTCCTCACTGCTGGGGCATCAATCTGCCAACCCCCATGGCAGTGATGGAGGGAGTAGGGCTGGGGCAGGCCCTGCAGAGCTGGGGCAGGGCATGGAACAGAGCTGTGAGCAGCTCATCCAGGGGGCACCTGGCATGGGCAGGGGGTGGTGGCTCCCACCGCTGTATGCACTTTGGAAGGGCTTGGGGGTGTGTGTGCCCTGGATCTGTATGCAGGAGAGGGCGGGCTGCTGCTATGGGCTGGGGCTGGGGAGCTGTGCCAGTCCCAGCTGGTGGGGGGGTTGGGCTGCGTTGCAGCCAGGGTGGGTGGTGACAGTGATGGGAGGGAGGGTTGGAGGGCTACAGTGAATTTTGGGGTGGCTGCAGCCCCCGCATAGCCCCCCTCCCAGTGTTGCTGTCACCTGCCCTGAGCATAGCCCGGCCCAGCTCCAGCCAAGAACAGCCGAGCGCAGCCCTGGCCCCAGCCCACAGTGGCAGCACACCTGCCCCACACAGATCTTGAGGCACATGCCCAACATGCCCTCTTGGTCTTCCCCCTCCCAACACCCCCCAGACAAGTCGCTCACAGCTCTGTCTTGCGCCCTGCCCCAGCTGTGCAGCACCTGCCCCAGCTCCACTCCCTCCCTCACCACTCTGTACACATCCCTCCCCACCCGTGTGGCAGCCACCAGAATCCCATGGCTGGGCTGCCCTGTGGCCCTACTGCTACCCCATGTTTGTGGGGGCTAAGCCCCATTAGCCCCCGCTTCTGCCGCCTATGTTTGCATTAAAAAACAGGACTTATGTTGGACATATTTTTTCCTGTACTGTCTACAGAGGCAAAAGATTCACTTTCTAGGACAGATAGTGACAAACTGCACCAGAAAGAATAGCAGTATCCAAGATGTATGCGAAAGATTCACCCCTCTCCTCATGAAAGACAGGCTGTATTCTTCTTCAGTGGTTCACTAATGTGAAGGACAGCTTTGAACTTTTGTTGGGAGTATACAGGTGTCCCTTGAGTGAAAACAACATAGCAAAATGAAATGAATCATCCTGTTTATGACCTTCACAGCTTCATTTCTCTAGGCAGTGTCACCCAGCTACTAGAACTGAATCACAAATGGTTTCCTGTGGGCAAACTTTGTAATGCTAAGGCTCTCTAATCTGTTAGTGGCAGTATCTTAAGTGAATCTTGCCCAAAATGAAAACACCACTATAACAACTCTTAAAAAATCAGATGTATATTGACAAAACATAGTTTGTGAATAGCAAATGCACACTTTTGCTACAACGCAGCATGCTGACCATTTATAAGTATCAGATTAAACTTCTGTGTTCTGTCATGAACACAATGATTTGATTTCTTTTACTGAATTTCCAAAGCAGGCACAAACTGATGTATGGTTTAAGGCAGGGCTGTCCCACTTCTAAGTGGCTGGGAAGTGTTTGCCTCATGGACTGCATCAGTGAGCTTTCTGTTATATGGGCAATAAAAACATGAGCCACAGACCTCCGGGGCTGCACACTATGCAGGCAGCCATGTGACATGCACTGCACTGCAGGTATCCCCCTCTCCATTGCCACTCCTCCCTTTCACTGTGGCTCTAACAGCAGCCAAGGTCTCTAGGTGTCTTCCAGCCTTGTTCCTGCCCCTCCATTGCACTATACTGTGTAGGTGCACCATGTTACCTCACCACTCTTGGGATGGAGGCAGGAAGTGAAAGCTGGGGGAAGAAGTAGGAGCACAGTGTCTACCAGACCAGGGTTCTGATCTAAGGCTTGAGCACTGGGCTGGAAGGCAAAAGAAGTGGGTTCTGTATCTTGACTGTGCTGTCCTACTAGCCTACTGAATGAATCACTTCATTTTTCTATGCCTCATTTTCTGTACCAATAACATGCGAATTATGATAGTTACTTTCTCTGTAAAGTATTTTGAGATCTATTAGTGAAAAGAACTATTAGAGCTAAGCATTATTATTGTAAGATGTTACAATAAATACAACTCTTATTGTGCACCTTTGGTGTACTGCATGTATAAAAATGCATTATAGAAAAAATAGGCTAAGAGTAGAAATTAAGTAAGTGGAAATAAGTGTGTAACAGAGATCAGACTTTTTCACTTTAGTCTTAGAGACTCAAAATATAAAAGAAAATGTCCATTACACTCAAAAAGCCATGGGAAATTATTAAATTTCCTCTAAAATAGTACAGTAGATACTCCAAAATAAAAAGATAAAATGCTAGGACTTTTACTGTCTATGAATCAACTAGAATCTCTTAATTCCTACAAGACTATGACTTGACAGCCTAATAGTGGCTAAGTGTGACAGTTGAAAATTGTGTCTAAGGTGTTTGCTGAATGCTGTGAAGATTAGAAAAAGTGTTTTTCTATCATTTGTTCAGATATTAAGCCAAATGTTGTTGTTTAGAGCCTAATTAAAGTAAAAAATGTAGTGAGGCTTTGTATATAGTAATGAGGCCTAGTAAATTTAGCAAGGCCTTGTAGAAGTAGTAGTAAAGCTTTGTGGCATGGTTAAAATTAACCTTATCAGAAGAATGCAAGGCTTGTACTGCTATCGGTCAGTCCTAAGAATAATTGTAATGGCAGAATCTGGATGGCTGTAAGTTATCAGCATAGCTCAGAAGTTATAAATTGGCTGGCACATCCGGAAATCATTTAGAAGGAAGATGCAGCTCTGTGAAATAAATTACTAATTAGCTGCTGACCTGGATCAGTGGGCCCATGGATCTCGAGGAGCCCGAGGACTGAATACCAGGGTCCTTCCAAGTACCCCTCGGACAGCACTGATCAGGGATGCCTGACTTCGCTGAGCTTTGCAGAAGAGAAACTTGTCATATATCAGGCATCAGAGAGGACTGCCGATAAGTTGCTGATGCAAATTATTATTGTCTGTCCTCGTTTTGTTACTATGTGTAGTCGTGTTTTTGTTAAGTCAATAAATCTTTCTTACCTTTCTACTCCCGACCACATTCAATCCCGAACCCTCCACAGGCAGCTGGTACAGCTAAGTACAGGCATTCAAAAAGACCGAGGCAGAATGCTCAAACCTACATGGGTTTCTGTAAATGCTCTTGCTTAAGTCAGAAGCAAACAGAAATTCACTGTTTGGTGGGGTGGGGGCGGGGCATGAGACTCAGCTCACAGGAAGCATCTGGGTCTCTTGACGGATGTGTGGGAACCCACAGAGACCCCCATGCCTCCCAAGAGCAGATGCAGAGACAGGGAGCCACACAGCCTGGAGATGCTTTTCACGTTGACTGCTGACAGGGGATGGGGGGTTGAGGGTATCAGCCATGACAGCATGATGCACATACACAGCTCTGCAGCCCACTCATGCAGAGATGGGGAAGGGGGGCACTTGCTTTATTCTTGCTTCAAGACAGAGGTGTTGCCTTGGCCAGAAGGGAAACAAGGAGGGAGATGGAGAGCAGCTGAGTCTACGCCAGGGAGACCGGGGGGAGTAGGGGGGAGGGAAAAATACCCTAAGCAGTGACTCATGTAAACCTGTTGCCATAGGTTCACACACATCTACACACACACACACACACACACACACACACACACTAGCCCCGCCATCCTGGCCCCTTTCACTATGGCATGGAAAAGTACAGAGGCCAAGTGTGGCAAAAAGCCACCCTGGCTGGGCTGAACTGGGCTGTTATGGGGGACAGCTGGGCACAGATCCCCAGTGCTGCAGGAGTAGGGCAGGTGGAAACCATCACCATAGTGGAGGCAGGAAGGGCAAAATTTAAAAGAATTAAAAATAAATTAAAAAAAAGAAGCCCAGCATGACCCAGCTGTCCAGTGAGGTTATGGCAGTGGCATCTCCATCTTCCTGCAGTGGCCAGAGCCTTTCACAGCCCAAAGAACTTTAGATGTCAGTAAAACATTTTTAAAATGTAAAATGCAATTTAATTGGAAGTTTGTATACTCATGATAGTAAAGAAATATTAAACAATGAGCAAATAACATTTTGTGATAATCTTTATGGACTTCAGAATATAGCCATGAAGCAATAAACTATGACCCAGCCTAGAGCATTGTACAAGTTTCTCTGAATTGCTTAAGTTAAAACTGTTTGAAATCTACTAGCATTTCTGAGACTCTAAAAGGAGAAATGTCTCTGTGCTAAGTCATGACATGTATTTTAAAAGTTTTGCAATTCTTGAAAGCTTCATATGATGGAATAATACATACTGCTGCTAAACAGACCCCCAGAGACTGGGGTAGCTACCAATATATTGCTTTCTAAGTTATTAAAAGATAGACCTTATTTAATTAAATATTAAAATACGAAAGTTGATTAGGTGCATAATGGTACAGGTAAATTCTGATATATAAAGACAAAAAATGTAATTCAAGCATTTTTAGTTCATGAATTTAAAATAATAAGAAAGTAAAAAGTGCAAAATTAAGGCACGAAAACACAAAGCTAATATCTAAATAGACTACAGCCCCTGAATCCATTGAGACCTACATGTAAGGACATAAAATGTGTTGTACTTAACTTCTCAGCTAGGCCTTTAACTTTAAAAACAGAAGACCTATACTCAGTACAGAACCTGATGGGAAAAGGAACAGGGATGATTAAAGTGACTTTATGCAGTCTTTGCAGTGTATAGGTCCCAGAACAATCCCAGGAACATTATTAATTTATATTATCCTCAATGACCACCACAAAGTCCTTACAGCAGCTACTAAGATTACACTTAGATCATATGAAATGCACTTACAATAAAAGCATCTACAAATTAAAGCTTATGAACACATATTAAGTGCCCTCTCGGTATCTCAAAGTTATGCCACTCCATGCAAGGATCAGCTCCGGGCTGCGTTACCTAGCTCATGTTTGGTAACTTCAGTCTGCTCCACACAGATAAAACGATCTGCAATCCTCCAGAATCTGCAATCCTCCAGAATCCCAGGATGCACCATTTCCACCCCTCTACCCAGAGCAGGGATTCATCCCAGGTATCCTGACTCCTAGCCACACCCCTATTTTCCAGCCCTTTAGTGGCAAATCAGAGCTGTGCAGGCAAGAAAGAATATTAACCCTTAATGTGTGACTGCTCATAATACATCGTAACTTTAAAACTGTTTAACATTCCACAGATTTAGTATGGTTTGAGTCTGATGGTAACTTCATCCTAATCAACAGACAGGAACATTGTCCAAGCAACCCTTTCTAAAATACCACAGGGATCAGCAAAATATGAAGATTGCATGTCACTGAATTCTGCCCAGCAGCCAACCTATAACAGGAAGAGTGCAGCAAGCCCTCCTACTACCCTAACCCATAGCCTGGAAGTTTGAAGTCCTGGGAAGTTATTCACATTCATATATGCTGAGCCTGAGGTGGGTCTACAAGCCAGGTCTTTCACCTTCTAGTCTCCTTACCTAAAGCAAAGCATCTGTCTCTGCCTCTCAATATCCAATACAGTAGTTGTGCTCAAGGCAAACCTAGCACATATTGATAGCATTTGAGTTAATCTTAACTTTTGGACTCTGATTCCAACTCCACAAATGCAGTTATGAATTAACAAAATCTTTACAGAAAATACCCTATAGCATTTTGAAAAGCAGTGAAGCAAAGTGAAGTGTTTGGTTTTTGAATGCATCTCTTTACTAGTGGACTTTGTAGGCTCTTTGAGTGCCTATACATGAGCAAGCAAGCATTGTAATTCCAGTGCATCAGAGCACACTCAGTTAATTGAATCTGCTGGAACGTGGCAATTACCATGCTGCAGAAGCCTCTTGCCTCTTGTGATCATCATGCCCATACTTCAAAATGGCAGCAGAGGTGCTTAATCTAAAACTTGTTCAATCAGTTTTAGATAAAATGCCCCTGTTGCCATTTTAATGTGTGGGGACACTGATATGACCAGCACAATGTTGGCCCCAGCCTCTCCTACTGCCTCTTGGCTGTGTGCCAAAGCATGCTGTGCCAAAGCATGTACGGCATGGGCATTCCCTGGGAAACCAAATGTCCAAGCTCATCTGGACGCGACCCTTGAGGCTGTCATGGGCCCTAAACCCCTGATCTCCCACTCTTGGGTGAATGTTCTAACTATTAAGTTATTGGGCTAATGACACGTGCTACTTCTTTTTAGTGGAAGCGCAGCCAGAATGTTGGGTGTGCTCTGAGCATAAGTAGCAGATTGGGTACTTATCATCAGAGATGCCTTGTTTGTGAATCCTGAACAGCCTTAAGCCTTTAGGAACTTTTAGCTTTAGATGTAGGCACCTAAACATTTGACTTGGCCAAGATGGCAGCAGTTCTGAGCAGTCATGGTAGCTGAACAGTGGTCACCTGCATCAATTATTGCCAGAAAATACTGGCATCTACAACTTCTCAGGTATGTAGGTAGTTAGGTACCTTAGACAAGGTTTGTACTATTATGTCACCTGGTTGTACTATACAGAGGGATGAATCATGATGAGTTCATGCAATGCTAAAAATGAATAGTACCTGCCTTCACTGAACATTTTATGTTACATGGTTCTTTAGGGTTTGGATCAGTCATGGCATCACTTTCTCATAGTCTCAAGTTTGCAACTGTCTATATTTACAAGAGTGTACCAGCTCCAGTACTGATACAACTTCATAGATCTCTATGCCAGATAACTGAAGTAAAGGGCATTTATACACATGCTCCAGGGGGCGGGGTGGGGTCCTTTAATTAGAGCTGCTCTAAATCAAGTGCCTGGAGCATCTCATCAGCACCTTACCTGGGGCCCTAGGGGCCTCCCAGGGCTGTAGCAACGGTGATCATGCCAGGTGGAGCCTGGCTGGCAGCCACACCACAGCTCCAGGCGGCCCAACTACACTTTTCAGTGACATGCACTGACTGCATGCACTGCTCCATTTTTTTTTCCATGGGTTTTTTTGACCCCTGGATATCCCCGGGAAAAAACCCCCACAGCAGCACACTCACGGGCAGCACGCCCTTGCAGCACAGAGAACACAAACAGGCTCTCCACCCCTAAAGGATGGCTGGGAAGAAAGGAATGAAAAAGTCCAGGGGGCCAGAAGTAGAGTGACGGATTCTGACTCTGTAGCAGTTATTGCAACACTGTCCTAGAAAGGGGAATCCTCCTTGTCTTCAGTTTCTGCTCCTACGATATTTGTCTCTGGTTAAGAAATAACCTTGGCAGCAGGAACTGCATGCCAGTTCACTCCTGAGTGTCCTGATTTTTTAGGCAAAAGATGGGCACTATTACAACCACAACAATGGCTATGTCTCAAAAAGAGCGAGCCAGTCATCTATACACAAAATGACAGATTGGCTAGTAGTTTCAGTCTAGAAATGCCAGTCTTACACAGGCATCTAACTCAGAGCCAAGTCTGGGAGAGGGGTGGATTTCAGAGGCACATGACCCTTTCATCATTTCTAACTGGCTAATTTAACCTGGGTGTTGTGATCCCTAGTCCTACCTGCCTAAATCTCACCATTTTAAGTAGAGGGAAAATAGTTCTTTATAGTTTGTGAATTATATTCCAACATAGCTAAATGTTAGACACTTCAGAAAAGATTGCACCTGGCTCTTGTGTGGTTGTGTATGGTGAAAACGCTTTATAGAGTCTAGAATGTGTTCAAAGTTGCAGCTCTTGGTTCTTCCTACCATCCTCAAAGAAGGCTATTGTCTCCAATCTGGCTGGCTAGAATAGGGGTGATGGCTGGGGACAGCAGAGGCCAAAACAGTAATTGGGTCTATACTTGTCTAGTGCAATCTCACTATGAATTTACATTTTGGCTATCTACATTTGCAATTTAATGAGTATTTCTATTGTATTTGTTCATGACTGAATTTTCATATGCTACTAACTTTATTTTAAAAGCTTCCTCCCTGATCCCCCAATTTAGCAAAGAACTAACTCCAGATTCAGAATTATTTGCATGCTATAGTTTAGAAGTTTTTCCAACATCCCTGACGAAAAATAAACTGAAAAAGAAAAAGAGGTCGGAATTTTTAAGTGAGGAAAAAACCTCTTATTTTACTCCCTTATCTCAAAAATAGCTGAAATTACCTCTGGGCAAAGAGTAAACAAAGGAGATTTCAGTTCAAAATGTAAGTGTCAGAAAATTAAGAGCATGTCAAATGGGATTTGTAATGCTGTTACCTCGCACTAATAATTTTTTTATTGCACAACTATGAAAAATTCCATGTGAGGAAAAGTTCAGGAAAGGTTGCTAAAGGCAAAAAAAGAAAAATAATGGGAAAATCCTACAAACCTAGAACAAATCTGAGACTAGAAAAGTAGATCACCTTCAATTATTCTGCCTTAAATTTGGGTGTTTTCAATTAAAATACCCCAATTTAAGGCAGCATAATCATGTCTATTCCAAAATGGACACTTATCCAGATTAGGAGAATGCACCATGAGTATAGATAAAGTTCCACAGGTGACTAGCAGCCTTTCCTTATGAGAGTTATAATAATGGAGCAACAGGTTGAATTAACATTCTCAATTTAGTTTATGCTACATTCCTAGGTTTCCCACCAGTAAGCACATACAATCGTCTTTCCCTAAAAGAGGAAAGTCCTGCATGCATAGCACTAAAAACCTGGCCCTATAGTCAAAACTTTCACTAGCGCTTCATTTCAAATGATATTGCTACAGTCAGTAATATCATATATTTTCTGTACTGAACAGGGAAGGAAGAGGGGGACATTATTTGCAAATGCAATGTATAGAGAAGTCCTCCACCAAGCAAATGGTTTCTGCTCTTATGCAAACCTGACTGCTGCTAGAGAAAGAAACACTTTCCTGTCTTTTATTTTCACCATCTTACTTTGACTTTCTCAGAGGCACTGAGATAATATCCAGTATAAACCACAATTTAGAGGTAGACTGAAGGTTCTTTTATGAATTAATCTTGTTATCATTTGTATATGCTGGAGAAAGCTGTCTCTCTCACATGCACTGCTGGCAGAAGCTGACCCAGTTTTTTCCTGTAGGAGGTAGCAGGGAAGTTAATCGCTGGAAACCTAATCGAATAAGCCATTGTACATAGAAACAAATAATGATGAATTTAAAGTAAATATTATTTATAACCCTCTTCAAAGCCCCCCATTTTTTAGCAGATGCTATGGAGATAATAAATAGCATATGTAGCAAAAACTGAATACTACAATATCTCTTACACTTATGTTAGTTCAATCTTTTACATATAGTAAATATTTTAGTAGACATACAAAGAATGGTAAAATGTTTTATTAATCTTAGCAGTATTTATAAATTATGAACACTCTTTCTTCTTATCTGCTACCAAAGATCAAAAAAAGAAGAGTCCAATTCAGCCTTAGTGCTAATAAAACAACAAGGTAATGTCTTATTAACAATAGCCACAGTACTTCTTTTCTCCATGAAATTTATTTCTAGCCCAGTTTTTGAATGACCATTTCTATGGTGTTGAGGAACCTCTCTCTATGATCTATGTAGCAATTTTTTAGCTAATAGACCAAAAAAGATCGAAAAATCACTGATCTAAAGTATGTATGTTTTATAAAGCTGTGTTTATCTCATTGCTTTCCAATAATGCTATGATAAGAAGCCAGTGTTTCTCCTGAAGTTGAAAAGTACAGTCCTTTAAAATGTCTCCACAGCACTTCATCAGAAGCAAAGTTTTGATAATAGTTTGCACAAGGATCAGCATAAAAACTGAAGAAAAGTCAAAGCTGATCTGTGATAATATATTTCCAGTGAAAGATGAGCTGAATCTATCAACAACAGAAGTACTTCTAGTGGGTGTAATGTCAGCAGGATTTGGAGTTTGGCTGGGTACAGTTTTACCAATTAAAGAGAGTTTTTCATTTTGTTTAATTTATTTCAGAAAAACATGATAAACTGGAAGATTTTATAATAATATTTTTGGGGGGTTGATTTCTTAACAGTTCTTGAAAAACTGAAGGATTCCTTAAGGTGTGGTGTTATACAGTGACTTCCTTCCCCTATCGGAGGATCATAAAGATCATACACAAGTAGGGCTGGGAGGGATTTAGCTCAGCTCTCTGCTCAAGGGAGGATCATCCCTGACTAAACCACCCAGATAAGTGTCTGTCCAACTTGCTCTTGAAAATTTCCAGGAGGAGATTCCACAACGTCTCTTAAGTAGCCTGTTCCAATGCCTAACCACCCTCAGTCAGAAAGTTCATCCAAATCTCCAACCTAAACTTTCTCTGCTTCAGCTTGAGGCTATTGCTCATAGTCCTGTCCCATACAGCCACAGGGAAAAGTTTATCTATCTCCATCCTCATTATTATCGTCATTTAGGTATTTGATGACTGTTATCAAATCCCTCCTCAGTCTTCTCTTCTCCAGTCTAAACAGTCCTAGTTCTTCCAGTGTTTCCTTATAAGTAATGCTCCCCAGGCTTCTAATAATTGTGGTTCCTTTCTGCTGGACTCTACTCACATTTTTCTTGAAGTGTAGGGCCCAAAACTAAGCACAGCACTCCAGGTGAGCCTCGCCCAGTGCAAGAATAGAGCAGAAGAATCACTTTCCTTGATTTGCAAGGGAAGTCCTAGACCGCATGCACAACTGCGCAGTGCATTTGCAACCACTGTAGCAGAAAAAAAGTCCCTTCAGCTACGAAAGCTCTTGCATTCAGTTGTACTGCTTAGATGCTTAGCTTTTAGCTATGTGGATTAAATCAGTTACTAATTCCCCTATCGCATGCTTTTCCCTCAATTGCTTCCATTACACAGCATTTCTATTCAATTGTCTCAATTAGCTCACAGTTAATCTTCTTGAAGTCATATTCTCTTAAGAAGTATAAATAGAAATGGCATTGATTTCAATGAAACAAATATTCTGCTTTTCTCATATGTTGAGGTCTAAGAAAGTTTCTGCAATAGTGTAAATTTCTGTGTTGAGATCTAGCTGATTAAGTGGCTTATATCTGTAACAATTTAGTCCACTTCTGGCTTCCAAAACAGAATTTAAACATACTGCTGCTGTAATAGTCCTTCACTTTATACAAGATGTTTTTTATTACTAAAAACAGTAATAAATCATAATAAGCACTATGCTAGTTTGGGCTACTGTTTGCAAAATGCTAATTTATTAATGGCAACAAAGTAAATAACAGTATTTAATTTTAAATAGGAATTTTGCATGCATATATTTACATGACTACATGTTGTGCACTCAGTTACCATGGCTGCACATGAAAACCAGATACTGCATGGAAATGACTACTGAGTCACTTAATTTGCCCTTTGCATGTGTAAATACTAGATCCCATACACAGCTGTGCATACTGTTCTTAATACACACAGTAAGAATATAAAATGGGTTTCTGTCTTCACTTTTTAAACAAATATTCATAATGAAATAATATTACCCTCCCTAAAAGATTCAAGGATTAGACAGAAAGGGTTAAAAATGACCACACCCAGCTGTTTCCTAAATCAAGGACAAATTGGGAATAACAGGTTGGGAAAGAGGGTGTTTTAAACAGAGGAGTGAGCTATTGGGCAGTGTTCTTGAGGTATTATGATTGTTTTAAAGCCTGGAAGACTTCATTCTGTGGCAAGGAACCTCTTAAAGAAGGTTCAGGAGTTATAAAGAGCAAGGGCTTGCAGAAACCCAAAATTGATGGGAAAGTGTACCCCTGCATCCCAGAATGTTTGTTCATCTCTCTCCTATCACAGGAAAACCTAACCATTTTTTAACCTCCTCACATGGCTGCACATTGGCAGCTACAGTGAGTGATGAAAAAGCAGTTTCTTCATGTCAGGTAACTGATAGAAATATACACAGCTGAAGAACAGTATGCCTCCAGGATGAAATGCTAGCTCTAACTCTAAAACTAAAACTCTAACTCTAGCTCTAAAAGTTAGCCCTAACTTTTGCTGCTCTGTTCTTGAATCCACAAAATGTTACAGTCCTCTGTTTCTAAAACTGTGTCCTTTCAGCCCGTGCATGGTAAGTAGCCCATAATCAGTCCACAAATTGCACCAGGAACCACATACCTTTTCAGTGTTTTCAGTTGAAAGTTTGATAGTTTCATAGTTTGTAGGGTCGGAAGGGACCTTGACAGATCAACAAGTCCGACCCCCTGCCATGGCAGGAAAGAGCACTGGGGTCAAACGACCCCAGCAAGGTGATGATAAAGGTCGTCACGAACCCACAAAGTTTTGAGATGTTTGTAGCACATCATGCATGTTTTCTGAATGTATTTAACTGATATGGTATATGCAGTCTTTATATTTAGGTGGCATCAAGCTGTATTTAGCCCTATCATTATTATATCTGTATGAATTGTGGTACCTGATATGAATGTAATTTTTATATTTCATATTTTGGGCCAGACTGTTTGGAAGGTCAATGATTACCTTAAGTGTACCTCCCCTATTCATCCTTGGGAGAAGTAACTGCTGAGTTTAAAGGCCAATCAAATAAACCCTTGTGGAGGTTATCTGAGGCACTAAGGCCAGGCCCTTCCAGACAATGATGAATTTACATTTTTAAAAAGAGAGGCCTATAGTGAGAATGGCACCTAGCTATTCCAGCTATTCAGGGGAGAACATTTCTCATAGTTGGGAAATTAAATGAGACGCAGTATCCTTGGGCTAAGTCTGAAAGGATGCAACTCTTCTAGTCATAATAATTAGATCAGAAAGGACTTCTGATAAATAAATAATGGGACAATGGATAAGGTATGTAAGATGGCCAGATAAGAAACCATACTTGAACAACCATAGTTGAACAAATGTATGTCTAAACTTTCCTGGGCATAAAGTGTTTTGATCCCTCAGTCAGTGGATTTGGTGGCCATCTATAAGTATGTAAGGGGTGAATATTGGGAGCTGGGAGAAAAACTGTTCATTAGGGTGCACCAAGTGAGGTCAAGGAGCAATGGCCATGGTAAGAGTGACCAGAATCTGGAACAGACTTCCCAAGGAGGTGGTGCAGTCCCCAACCTTGGAAGTCTTCAAGAGGAGATTGGACAGACACCTTGCTGGGACCATTTGATCTAGCTGGAGGTTTGTGAATTTGATCTCTCAGCAGTATTCCTGCCCAGAGCACAGGGACTTGATGATCCTTCGAGGCCTCTTCCAGTCCTTAGTTTCTGTGATTCTACGACTGAGTATAAAAGGCTGCCAGGCAAAGTTGCAGGGAGCCCTGACACAAAGGTCAGAAGCAGTAGCTGCTTTCTAACTTGTTGAGCTAAGTAGAAGTTGCAGTCTTAGGTTTAAGATGCAGGGTAAAATCAAATTATTGTTCTGATATTTTCTTTCTTTCTTTTATTCTTATATCTCTCTTTATTTCAATATATGGTTACTGGTGTCTTATGTTTGCTCTTATTTTCATAATAAATCTTTAAAAAAATCTTGTATAACATAGTCAATGATAACTGTGTTTTCAGAGCATTTGACCACACAGACAGGCCCCTTCTATGCGGGGGAAGGGGTGGATCTAAAATTTCTAAGCACATGATCAGGCAAAGTTGTGATTCTTGTAGCTGGCAAATCCCCTCTGCTAAGAGCTGGAAGACCTAGGTGTAGAGGGTAAAGCTAAGGTATCATTAGTCAGGGAGATGACTGCTGGAGCATCTCAGGCTGCTCTCAGGGGTCAAGCAGCAGACATCAAAGAGGAGTTTGGGGCTGACATATCCTAGAAGGTGTGAGAACACCTTAGGAGTCTCTCTCAAAGGCACATCTGGTGTCAGGATTTGTCATTAAGCAGATCTGTGAAAAAATTTGAGTTGTCTATTTGTCCAAATAGTTTGAGAACCACTTTTACCACTTGTTTTCCATAATAACCACATTTATCCTGATCTACTCAATCTGTTTTCCCTCCATGTACTGTAATTGTATCTAAGGAATAATACCTGTCATGAAGATGAAGTCATGATAGCAATAAAGGAGCAAACTTAAAATGAAGAGGCAACAAGAACACACTTTAAAAACTTATATCTTCTTTAAATATATTGTCTTCTGAAAAAAACCATTATGACATATATTTAGCATACAACCAGTGAAAAATAATGAACCCACATCTGAGATACAGTATTATTCTGTTCTGTAATTCCATTGTCATGTCTGGAAATTGGAGAACATATGTATCTCCATTTATATTACAGTCATTTATCAGGATTAAAGTTATATAGATATAGTCTACACTTGACAGGGGGAATAAGAACAGGGAAAGAAATATTTTTCGCATCCAAACAATTATTTTTATATATAAAATGCAGTGCCATCTGTTACATATGTGGGTGGACCAGAATAAGGAACAAGAAAAACATATTCTTTAGCTTTGTTAACTCAGAAATGTATTTAAAAATTACTTTACCCTCAGATATTCATTGGGACAATAATAAAATATCCAGCAACAAACAAATACTTTTCTCTTTTGAAAATGCAAATCTCTGAATTCTGTTAGTGCAGAGTGAAAAAGGAAAAACAATTGAGGCCAACAGTAGAAAGTTTAGACAACAAAATTCAAGTTCTGACAAGACATCAACTATCCTTGAACTGACAAAACCGCAAATTTTTATCAACTGAGCAACACCCTTCCCTGAACTCACTGCCACCACTGATTTAGGTTAAATTGTTTTACTGAACTTCTGTATCAGATCCCCTCCAGATTCACAGTCCCCCAGCATCCTAGGATGCTTTGCACCTTCCCTACATAACCTGCCTTGCTGGGTGGGTAGGATAGCCTTGGCCCAAGCTGTCTGCTCCAGCTGAGCAGGGAGGTGTGCTCTAGCACCTCCCAGCTTCTGGCCTGGGCGACTGCAGGCGTGTGGCTGCATTTCTGGAATCAAAAGCAAATGTTTGTTCACTTGCTTATTGGTTCAATCTAATGCATGTTAGACTAACCTGTGAAGATTGGTTCTATTCAGCCCCAGGCTTTTTGACTGTCTGTACTTAGCCATGGTGGTTAATAGAAAATATGGGTCTTGTTACACATTGTGCTTTGAGCTGCTCAAATGTAGATTGGTATTAGTGCTAGCTTGAGTTTGTAGCAGTCACATCTTGACTAGGGACAGAATTTACCCACAAACTGGTATAAGTGATCAGAAAGTGGTTCAACTGTGTAGCACAACAGAAATTCAGTGCACATAAACTGCTTTTAAAATGGCAAAAACTGCTTTCAGATAAACCTGGATGGATCAAACTTATTGATTTCAGTTAAATTGGTATACTGAACTTCTGTCCCAGATCTCCTCCAGATTCATGTTAACTCAGTCCCCCAGCATCCCAGGATGCTTTGCACCTTCCTCGCAAACCCCTCCTCGCAGAGTGGGCAGGTGGGCTAGCCTTGGCCCAAGCTGTCTGCTACAGCCAAGCAGGGAAGTGTGCTCTAGTGCCCCTTAGCTTCTAGCCTGGGTCACCACAGGCATGTGGCTGCATTTCTGGAATCAAAAGTGAATGTCTATTCACTTGCTTATCAATTCAATCTATATAGTTTAGACTAAACTGTGAAGATCAAATCCATTCAGCATTGGGCTTTGTGACCTTTTAGCCCTTAAGGCTAAAAACCTTCTCTGTCTGCTCAGGCTGTGCGAAGCTTCGATCGCTGATTTGAGCCGGAGGAGATTTGGCAGCCGAATCTCTGAATCCAAATTGAATCAGGAGACCCTTTAATCTTTTCAAATCGAATCAGAAGCCTCCAAATTGATTCAGAGAAATTTGAAACAATTTGATTTGGCCATAGGCACAGCTTTATATGTTTTCTATACCTACCTCAAGGATCCCCCATACGCTTGGTGGTGAACACAGAAGTGGAGTAGAAGTATTTCTGGTCCACTTCCAGGTCAGCCACAGAGTGCATGGGGGACCCCCCCCTCCCCCGGCTCAGCAACTGGTTCCTCCTGGGTCTCGGGGGGCACCCAAGGTACCTCTGCACCCCCCCAGCTCAGCAATTGGGTGCGGGGGGAGGGGGGGGTGTCCCTCACACACTTGGCAATGGACCCGGAAGTGGACCGGAAATACTTTAGCTTAGACTACCAGGCCATGCCTAGTACCATGAGGTACATAAAAAAACATATAAAGCAGTGTCTATGGCTGAATCGCCGATTCTCCAAATCATAATTAAATCTTCAGATTCAACCAAATAGAATCAGGACAGTGATCTGAATCCGTGAATCGAATCACTGTTATCCAAGTTGGGCCAAATCGAAATCGAATACTGTCAACTTTGCACACCCTTACTGACAACCCCCCACCTGCACAATTGTGACTTGCCACTAGAGGGCTGGAGAGCAGGAGCCTGACTAGGAGCTACAGCTGTGAGTTGCCACTATGCAGCTGGTGAGCCAGAACAGGCTTCTATCCCTACTATAGGTGCGGGGGGGGGGAGGGGTGAGAAATGGGGTGGGGGTGTGAACATTAAGCTTGGAGGCACATAGTTAATGGGATGGGGGTGGGTAATGAAATGGGCAGTGGAAAGGAAATGGGGGTTGGGGGAAGGGTGGTGAAATGAAGGAAGTCAGCCATTGAAGGATAAAATAATAAAGAACTAAAAAAGAAAGAAAATTGAAATAAACAAGTAAATTAAAGGTGGTGTCATTTTTTAACAAATAAGGATTTGGGATTGGGGCATAGAGGGTGCTGGTCATGCTTCCTGGGGTGGCTGGGAGGTGGGAGAATTGAGGGAAGGTGCTTTTGGGGGAGCCACTGCCTCTGCCCCAGGAAGGAAGTCCCAGCTCGTGGGGACCTATAAAGGTGCTGGGCCCCATTACTGCAGGGAGGAGCGCATCCAAACTGCTTTCAGCTCAGGATGGCTACCCCTGCCCCCTGCTCCAAAACAGATGCAGTTGCATTGTGGTTTTACCACCCAGCCAGAAGCTGGCATGGCGGACACAGTCACAGTAAAAGTCCCAGCTGCGGGAGTGTTTCAACCTGAGGGCAATTGGAAGTCCAGCCCCCCAGGCAGGGCAGAAGGGCCCTTCCCTGAAAGAGAAAGAGTTAAGAGTAGGAGTGGCTGTGGAGGATGTCTCTCTGGTATGAAAGACCAGCAGCCATTACCAGGGAAGCACGCAGATGGCATGGTTCCTGGGTGGGTTTCCCTCACCCAGCTGAGGCTCTGGGGCCAGCCTGAGCTCAGATCAGGGTGGCTGGGACACCAGGACCACAACATAGAGGATGGACCACAGAGACAACAAACGACCAGCACAGAATAAGTGCAACCTTTTTTATTTCTTGTTATTCATTTGTATTTTCAGTTATAGACCTGGGGCAGGGAGCCCAGGGCTTGGGAAGAAGCCCGTCATCTGAAGGCAAGTCTCAGGTGCAGCTGCTCGGGGAGGCCAGTGTGCTGGTCTGTGGATCCTCAGCAAACTGACTACAGCTAAAGTAAAAGGGGAAGTACACCTAACAACATGCCCAGCAGCACCCCTCCTGAGTCATGGCTGCCCACATGGCTCACAGGACCCAATTCGGCCCCCTACCTGGTCCCTCCATTGCCCCTCTAGACCCCGCCCCTGGACCTGCCCATGCCCTGCAATATGGCTAGCTAGCATGTGATCTGCAGGCTGTTTTCATGGAGTTGCACCCTTGGGGATGGGGAGGGCTTGGTACCACAACCACCCCTTGGGCAGTGGAGTTCAGGAAGTGGAAAGTTCATCCACACCGAACAGGAGGGTAGGGGAGGGAACACTGCCTCCTGAGATGCTGGAGAACTGCAACTTGGGTGGCTCAGCTTACAAGCCCATAATAATGGAATAGGAGCTGGGTAATACAGAACAGAGATAAAACTGTCCTGGAGTAGCATAACTTTAAGCCACCTAAAGCATGCTGAAAACTAATTTCAGGTGTTAATGCATGGACAATCCAGGGATTAAAAGCTCCAGGAGCTGACTAATTGAATGTGTAACAAGGCCCTTAAAATAGACAGTCCTTTGTTTCTGTTGGCTGCCTTGCCCCAACCAGTGGTTTGAACCTTCCTGCCAGAATTCAAGCTGTCTGGAAGTTAGCTCTCCCTTTCAGAGTCCTCCGCTGTCTGGAAACCCTTCCTATGCCATTCCACAAACACTTCAATGGGAACCATTGCAGGAACAGGTTGGCTGTACAGTGTAATGGTGACCAGCAGGGCTCACTTTTTCTGGGCCTTTGTCAAACATTTCATTTTTAATTCTGTAGATCTCTCAGGAATTGCCTGGCATTCCTCACTCCTCAGAAATTTTTCCCTCAAAAAGGACACTCTATTAAACTCTCAGTGGCAACAGTAAAAGAGGTGTCCTGTAACAAGCTTTCCCTTGCAGGCAATCTGACCCTGCACTTAACTAGTTTAGTGGCCAAAAATTGGGAAGCTTTATAGTTGTTTTTTTTTGTTTTGTGTTCCTCCTCTACATCCTACATTCTCCCTGCCTTTTTTATCAGCATCCTCACACATGGCAGCCTTGAGAAGGGCACCCTTGAGAATAGTAGCAAGGTGGATGGTGATGAGCTAGCAGAATACACGCTGTAAGGAGGATGAGTATATTGAACTGCTAAAATGCAGAGGGGCAGGTACCCTGGGAAAAGGAAAGAAAACATGGGTTCTAAGAACATGGCAGAAAGAGAGGGAAGGAAACAATCATATACATGGGAACATCATGCTTCAAATTGAGGCAGCAGACAAAAAAATGCTGCAGAAACTGATAAGCCACCAGCTCTAGCACAGGGCACCCAGGCCCCACTTCACCCTCTACAGAAACACTCCATGTTTCTCTGCCTGTACATGCATTTCTACCAGCTACAGGAATACCACTCAGTGTGAGCACAGGAGAAAAGGCACTATTATTTTGCAAACATTAAGTGTGCTACAAAACACTTGGAATATTTTCTCTTTGCTCACAACTTTGCAAATCCCTTTATTTTTTAAGCGTGGTTTGCCATTACTTCTTTGTAATGTCCTATTGGTCACATAATGTTTTTTCTCTGATCTGCTCATTTCTCTCACACCGTTGGCACACCACGTCTGTTTAATGATATTTGGAATAAAAGCTTTATTTTGGGATTCCAGTTTCAAATATGATTATTAAAAAGCTGATGTCTGACTACATATATGAGCATGCTACAATCAAGGCCATGTTGTTTTAAAAGCTACAAGCATGCCAGTCAAATCAAAGTACTTGTGTGGCTTACATGCAGGCCTCAGTTGCATATTTGACAGGAATTTGAAATGTTTTTCAGTCTTCATTTGTTAATGTAGTCATTCTGAGAATGATAAGAAGCAGTGAACACCAGTGTATCGATGACAACAAAGTATAGTTGCCTTCTGCCATCAAATAAGCCAATCAAATGTCATCCTGGTATGATATGAAAAAGTAAGTTTGATGACAGGATAAGGTCCCATTGGGAATAAAATCAATTTTAGTCATGGGATTAAGTTGATCAATATGTCAGACCAATAGGCCACATTTAAGCAGAATGAGGTGAGGAGAGGTAAAGTGCTGACGTTGCTATAAATGAACAAAAAAGCAGAGTGCTGCTTTAAAGGATTACATCACTCAAAAATTTCAAATGTGTTTCTAAAAATGTTCAGTAAACATATTAATGCATTACTCATAAGCCATTTCAAATACTGCTGTCAGCTGGATATTTTCAGTTTCTTACACGAGGCTTTGCCAAACCAAAATTTTCTATGGAAAATAAATTATGAGAAAAATATATAGAATAATGTTCTGAGAGATGTTTTTTATATATTTGCTATAAAGTGACATGGTTATTCTATTACACTTATCAGCAATGCATACAATTTACTTTGATCAGATTTAGGGTTATTCTGGCATAATTTGTAAGATTTGCAACAACAATATATTAATTTCATATTCAATTCCTTTGGAAATGCACATTTTTTTAATTGACTGGGGACTATACACATATTATTTTTCACTGTTGGATATTCACCTAGCTTTTATAGCCATCATGCATACAGAAAAAGAGACCTTAGTAGCAAAAAGGTTTCACAGGCCTTATTACTATAACTATTGGTAGGTGCAAGGTTTCAAACATTTTTCCTTGCAATAAACCCCAAATTCCTCACTGCAATGGGATAACATTTTCAGGGAAAGGTGATGGAGTGTTACTGAATATAAGCCTAGTTCATAGCGATGGACATGAAGTCTAATATTCAGGCTTGAATTGGATTTGCATTTAGGAATTGTCATCATCAAGACTATTCAAATACAGGGTAAAATATATAAGGGAAACAATTAGAAAGATCAAAACACGAGCATGGAAACAATACAGTAATGGCATTTATAGCTACTCTTTTCACTCATTTATCTGAAATTGGGCTCTTTGTAAGTAGACAGCTACCTTAAAAAAGACCTGATTTTGCAAAGATGCCAAGTATTCACATTTTCTATTCGCTTCAGTGGAAACTGCATATATTCAGCACCTCTGGGAACCATTTTTCTAGTGCTGAAATATAGATTTAGAAGCCTAAGCATTCTAGATCGAACATTTTGGCTTATAACTGTATACCAAGTCACACTTTGAATTGATTCATAACACTTTTCAGCACAGGGCAGTGAAAATGTATTCTCTAAATATTTCTCCATTAATATTTCAAGATCTTTCCTTTCTCCAATTATGAAGCATGACAAAAAGTGACAGCAGAAAAAGTGTAACAGAGGAGTGAAGCAGGTACCGCAGAACATCTACAACAAATAATCAATTTGATAAACTTGTCTGTCCATTAATTACCTGTTATCAAATTTCACTAGGTATGAACACTTTTAGAGTTTGCAATTCTTTTTTCATAAATATTGATGTTATACTATTCAGGCATACTTTTGTGAACACTGACTTGTACAAATGTGGAGGGAACCAAATAGAACCCATAATTGAAAAACAGCTATTTCTTTTTGGAAAGATGTTTCCAGGTTGTTATTTTGGATTATGCATTCAGCTTTGCCCAGTACCATGCTGAAATTCCTGCTACAACAGTGACATAACTCAAGTCACTCTCAATCACACAAACACTGAGCCAGAGGTGTTTTATTTATGATGGGGCTTTTGGCCATCGCTATATTGTTTGGATAGTTTTCAGATGTTTTAAAACTTCTTAGTGAAGTCCTAAATATGTTAAAGGGGAGTGTTTGTTATTCTCCTGTTTCTGCTTGAGTAAGGCTATCTTTGGAGAATGATGGGGAAGAAGATATTCATCAGTATTTGTCCTTCCTTCATCATTACTAAGAAGAAGGCAGAGTAGGGTGACACCTTAAGACTAACGAGTTCAGAGAAATATAAGCTTTGTAGGCAACGGCCTACTTTGCCGTATGCTATGAATAGGGAACTACCTGAATCATGGTAAGACAATAGGTTTTTCACAGACTGCTCGCACCACTTTCATGGGCATTTTGTGGCAGCCCTGCCCCTTGCCGCTGATTGGCCCCGGTGGTCCTGTTGCTCACCGTTGATTGGTAGAGGGGGCCTTTACTTTACACAGTCTACATCCCTATTGCTTTTTTTGTTGATTTTACAGGAAATTGCAGCCAGTGCCAGATTTCCCAGTGACCACAGAAAATGCTGTTTTTCGCTGTTTACACAAAATCTGAGAAACCACAATTTAGGTAGGTTCCTAACTATGAATGACATCTGATGAAGTAGGCTATTGCCTACAAAAGCTTACACCTTTTTGAACGAGTTTCTCAGCATGCCGTGAAGGTGCTCAGATTGTGAATTAGTCATCTCTTTTGGAAACAATTCCATAATTGATTTTTTTTTTTTCAGAAGACAAGAACCGTACAGTCCCTCCCATTTATTCTCTCCTTAAGGTTCCTCTGCAGCAGAGAGTAACAATCATTAGCGAATTTAGAGTGACAGACTATTCCAAGAAAACAGAAATATGTAGTCCTACATATGACAGCTCTAAATTAAACTAATCTAACAAAGCACAAGAAAAATGTCATGCAACACAAGCAATAGTTACCAGGGCTGTGCGAATTTTCACCCAGTTTTTTGCTTTGAAACTGTTTCGATGGGTTTTGAGCTTGTTTCGAAGTCAGGCTTACTTGGCTTTAGCGCTGGTCCCAGCCAGGAGCAGCAGCCTCCTGCCATCCAGCAGACAGATCGAGGGCCCGCCCACACGTCTGGAAGGGCTTCGGGGCTGTGCTGCACTCCTCCCGGGGGTGCAGGCCCCCAACCTGCCTGCCAGATGGCAGGAGGCTGCCGCTGCAGCCTGCACCCAGTGGTGGGAAGATCAGTGTTGCCGCTGGCCCCAGGAGGCAGCACTAGCCTCCTGTGATCCAGAAGGCAGATTGGGGGCCTGCATCCTCAGAAGGAGTCTGCAACAGCCCTGGCAACTCTCTGGGGTGCGGGCAGGACCCCGATCTGCCTGCTGGATGACAGGAGGCTGGTGCTGCTGGCTGGGGCCAGTTGCAGTACTGATCTTCCCAGCACAGGCTGCGCCCAGCACCAGTCCCAGCTGCCAGCAACAGTCTCCTGTGATCCTGCAGGCAGATAGGGCCCCCCTGCATCCCCAGTAGGAGTCAGTAGAACCCTGCATCCCTCCAGGAGGTACAGGGGGCCCGATCAGCCTGCCAGATCACAGGAGGCTGCTCCTGTTGCCTGGGAAAGTGCTGGGTGCAGCCCACACCCAGTGCTGGGAAGATCAGTGAAGCCACTGGCCCCAGCCAGCAGTACCAGCCTCCTGTCATCCGGCAGGCAGATCAGGGCCCCTCGCACCTCTGGGAGGGCTGCGGGGGGGGGCTGTGCTGGACTGCTCCCAGGGCTTCAGGCCCTCAATCTTCCTCCTGGATCACAGGAGGCTGGTGCTGCTGCCTGGGGCCAGCAGCAGGCAGGGTGGGGGCAAAACAGCTCATGTCAGGACCCACCCCCCACCCAGGGAGGGGTGGGAGTGGGTCCCAGCACAAGCCAATATGCTCTGGGCCCTGTACCGGAGCTAGACCGAGGAGGGTGTAGGGCTCACAGCACCTGTCATCCGGCAGGCAGATCAGGGGCTCACCTGCACCCCTCTGGGGTAGCTGTGGGGGCTGTGCTGGACTCCTTCTGGGAGTGCAGGCCTCCAGTATGCCTGCTGGATGACAGGAGACTGGTGCTGCTGGCTGGGGCCAGCAGCAGCACTAATCTTCCCGGTGCTGGGTGGGCAAAATGTCAAAACAGCATCGAAACAGCAAAACAGTTTCGACGAAACAAAACAGAACAGTGCTTTTGAAACAAAACAAAACAAAACTTGAAACGAAACACTGTTCCATTAAAATGGAAGTCAAAGCAGAACAGTGCTGTTTTACACAGCCCTAGTAGGTACATCAAGCATAGCTGTGATTATGGGGAGTATTGTGACCTTTATATTTTTGGAACAAGTAATTAGAGATTAAACCAAAGATTTAGAACTGATACTACTTCAAAAATCCAACACAAAAATGGGGATGATTTTCTCACAAAACTTAGCAACTTTGGCTTCCATTAGCATTCTCCAGTTTCTATGCTGCAAAATTTGCTATTGATGCTATCTGAGATGCTCAGAGCAAGGCATGTGATTTCATTATGATCTAACATCTCTTTGCAAGTCCTAATGCAGTAATTTACTGTTATAAAATAAACCCAGTATTAGACAGAGGAGGTATCATATCATTTGCAGCAAATAAAAACCAAAACATTTGATGATTATCAAAGAGCAATTTTCACAGCTAATCATTCTCTCTCTTACAAAAGCACACGCAACATTCACAAGCCTATACTATGATAATGGAACATTAAGGATGTTAAATCAAGCACACAAAAGCAGGACAAACCAGAACTAAAGTTACTTGTGCATATGCACTATGATAAATTAATACATTCCATGATCACATACCATTTTTTTCCACAGGGCCCAATATTATTCAGTGTACAGATTGAATGGTGCTCATTAGTAACCACCTATTCAACATTTTTGTTTTATCCTCATTGTTTGGTGTATAACTATATTCCTTATTTACCTCAAATGAGTTAAACCAGACTATAAAAACACAATTACCAATTTTATCTAGAGTTTTTTTCATGGCGATCTTCCCCGTAGATGACTGACATAGAAAGTGAATTTGAAATGAGGCAGTAAACCGGCAGTGTCTTTATTGACATCACAGTTGACTATGACACTGTATAGCGAGGCCTCAAATATAAACTACAATGTTACCTGACTGCAAGCTATGTGCTTTCATCATGAATATGTTCTCTAGTAGATCATTCAAACTACCAACTACCAACCAAGAAAAAAAAGAAGAGTACGAACTCTGAAGAATGGAGTCCCCCAAAGGTCAGTGTTAGCACAAATACTTTTACAATGTGTATACCTCAGACTTCCCGTATACAACACCTAAGCAATGCATGTATGCTGACAATGTGACCATAGCAGCCCAAGGAACAGACATGACAGAACTGGAAAAGACACTGAGACCTGACATGGAACTCATTGCTGACAAGTGGCACTTGAAGGTGAGCATCAATAAATATCTTCACTCTTCTACCTAGACAGTCGTCGAGCCAAAAGCATGATGAATATTAAAGTAGGCAACCATGCCTTCCCCATGAACATACCCCAACCTGCTTAGGAGTCGCATTAGACTGTTCCCTCACCTATAAACATCACATTAGGGAGGTCAGCAGTAAAATCTCTGCAGGGTAGCTGCCTTAAAATGTTTAGCCAGCATGATATGGGGTGCCAACTTCAAAGTGCTGAGAACCACTGCACTTGCAATGGTAGGGTGTGTCGACATGAGATGTTTATTGCACAGTTGACTAATTAGCTGCACAGTAAACATCTTTGCATCTACTCATACACCCCTATTAGTGTGGAGTAAACTAATTTACTCTGTAGTAGGGTAGTTCTTGTAAATACAAGTACTATTCTGTTGTGAAGTAAAAAACCTCTGTTGTAGGTCACATGTAGACATTGCCCAGCTGACTGGGGCACAGGGGTGCTTCAACGAGGGGGCTGCCTGCCAGCTAGCCCCACACTGAAGATCCCTTGTACCCCAGCCAGCCCCTCCAACAGCACACTGAACCAGAGGGAGCAGCCTCAGGCTGACAGGCTGACCCTCCTCCCCACCTCCAGGGTTCCCTGCCAGCCAGGGCTGTTCCACCCAAGCTCCACATGCTGTACTTCAATAAACTGCAGAGCTTATTGGTCCAGAGTTAATGGCTCCCAGGCACATGTTCAAATGGAGTGTCAGGAACAATTAACTCCAGAGAAATGAACTCCACAGTTTATTCAGGTGCTGTAATTGCATGTGTAGATGTGCCTGTACATGCCCCAGCACAGTACTGTATTCCTGTATGGTCCAGAAGTTGTCACACTAAAAAGACTGACACTGTACTTAACAATGAGCTGAAACAGAACAGGCTGCACAACTTACACACACACAGATGCACTCATTGTACTCTTGGGCACTAGACGAACCGATATAAGATGACAGACCTTAACACCATTACTAGCAATAGAAGCAAGAGATTATGAAAAACACCTGCTCTATCAACTGTTAGCTGAAGACCCAAGCAGATGGAGGCTTAAAAGGCTTAAAAGTCATAAACTTTGCATGAAGCGCACAAGCTCCTGGAAGAGATTGGGGATCCTGAACCAAACCTATGGGCAGCAACAGATTGGACCAACTACTGGAAAATATCAGACCTATTCCTACAGCATTTTATACTAGCACCAAACAAGTCCCTCACTGGGCACAACCTTGAGAAAAGCATGGGTCAAGCTGAACAGACTGAGATCTGGATATGGACTCTTCAACACTGCACAAGATGAACATCTTGGCCATACCCCTGTGTGAATGTGGTGTCCAAAAACAAGCCCTGCACTTAATTGAAAGCTGCAATCTTTACAAATGCCCAGATAGGGTAGATGGAATCCACACATTAAGCAATAATATCAGAGAATGGCTCAAAGATTTGGAAGTTGGTATCTGACCTCACTTGAAATAAGATCCCCATAGACCCTGGATGTTTCCTAACCTTTAATTACCCCCAAAACACCCATGGATGATGAGGCAGTAACATTATCCATATTTTATGGGTGGGGAATTAAGGCACCAAGAGGGCAAGATGAAAAGTTTCCACTAAATGTGGATGTTCGATTTGACAAGACCACAGCTTAACTCTTCAGAATTTCTAGCGTTATGCAGTATTTTATATGTCTAAAGCACAGCTTCTGCAAACCTGCACTACAGGGCATTCAGATCACACAATCTGGTGTCAGGGCCACATACAAGCTGGGAACCCAGAAAATAAAATACAATCAGGATGTGATCACTGTCACAGCGCTGTACCCCTGCCACCATGCTCCAGAGGATGCCCTACACATCTGCTCCTGTTTTCATGCTACAGATGCAGAAATGCACAAGTCAGGCATCCTTCTGCAGTCATCCTTGAGTCCTCGGTTTCTGGCCAACCTATCATTTGAAAATTGTGTCCAAATTTCACATCTCTGCTCCAGAGCATGGAAGCACTAAAGATGCTCAAAGAAGCTTGCCAAACTATTTAAATATGGACATATAATCCTGTTTCCCATATCCTCATTCTTGGAATCAAGAAAACATTCAGGTCAAAACTGGGTGCAGACAGAAGTGCAGTTCCCAGCTGTAACTCAGAACGTGTTCTGCAAAGTCTTCTGAGTTACAACCAAACCAAACCAACCCCAGACCAAACAGAAGTTCACTTTTGGTTTTGGGAGGGGGGTTGGGGGGAGAGGGAATCTAGCTGCTGGCCTACAGCCAGGTTCCCAAAGCAAGCCATGGCTCTCTACCAGTGGAGGGAGCTCATTCTTGCAGCTCCCCAGCTGGTGCTGAAGGTTGGGGTGAGTGAATTGGAGATCTCCCCCCCCCCCACCTTGGGAAGCGGGCTCCAATAGACCCACCCCACCATCCAGAGAGGCTGAAAACCCCCCAGACTGAACTCCCTCTGTTCCCTTTCCCCCCTCCTATTCTGAAAACAGTGACAAGCTAGGAGCTCCACAGACACAAGTTACAAAAGATGTTACATTTTGAAATGTGTTTATCTGATACCTCATGTCATGAGGCCAGGCCCCCCTCCCATGCCCCTGCCCCCCCAGTCATCTCTGTGTAAGGGAAAGGAGGGCTGCTCTAGCCCCCCCCCCCCCCCACTTCTAGCATAAGCCATTGCAGGCATGTGCCTGCATTTCTGAGATGTCTGTACGGTTACAAAACTGATTTGGCTTAGCCAGGTTAGACTAACCTGCAAAGACTGAATCAATTCAGGCTCAGGCTTTTTGAATGTCTGTCCCTAGCCCCAAAGATGCTTGCAAGTTACATTTGGAAACATTTCAACACTGTTTGCACCCATAGTTGAATATACACATAACCCTGAGCATGTACATATTTCCACTGAAGTCATATAACTAAGTGTTTTTTTAGATCTTCACTTACCCCCACTTCATTCATATTTCTCCTGGAATGTGTATGAAACCAGAAGGGTATGAATTCCTTCAATACTATGACATCCACAAGAAATGACTTCAAACACGGAAGGGAGTTACTGTAGTTTCATTATACTTGTATCACTACAGGTTCCTTCATAAGTACCTGCTACAGTTTACAGCTACACATGGTAGTATTTTCCTCTCCCCTTTTGAAACTGCTCCAGAGTATGTGTGGGTATACCTTAAGTAATCTGTAAGGCTTTCTTATTCCTCCTGCTGACCTACACACGTCTTACTCTCCTTCAGTGCCTCAATACCTTGTAAACTCTTTGGGACAATGACTCTGTCTTATTTCTGCTTTGAGACATCAACTTAATTATGAATAAATATTAGATTAAAATTATATGTCAAATCACATCTTACCTATTCAGTGAACCGAAGACAAAAATATTGACTAAATTTGTGTACTTTGTAATTTCTTAGAAATAATTTATGAACTTTTGAAAGCTTATCTACAGGCTGGCTTCTTCAAGCTGTATCACTTGAAACTTGTCTGTCTTCATTTTTATTTAAGCTGTTAAATAACATTCCTTGACCCAGTCTGTTGTGACTACAACTCTATCAATTATGAAATGACATACACTATCCTAGGGTCCTTCAAGCTGCTACTCTACAATGGCCGTCTTGTGACATCAGATATGCTCTGGCACAAAGCATGATTTTACACTAATCAGAACTCTACACAAATTATGATCTGAAAGAAAGGTCAGACAGCAGCTTAAGGCTGGAAGAATGAGAATAACATTCCAATTATGTCAAGCCAAAAGAAACAACAGGCTAATGAGAATGTTTTGATAGTCTCAATTTATCAACATTTTATTTTCAGAGCTTCATAGCTGGATAACATTTATTAAGATAATTCATCATCCCCATGCAGCATGTCATAAAAATATAATTATAGTATTGTGCACAACTGCAATATAGTTATATAAAAGAACACGCTGGCAAAATAAAACTGTGTCTGTATATGTATTTTCCTCTCAATATGCACAAATATCACCCTCAAACTATCTAGCACAAATATTTCAGAATTGATTAGTACAATCTTCTGAAATACTATACATGTATTTAAATTAATAGATACAAGAAATTTAAAATATCTTTTGTATAAATTTGTAACATATTTTTAGTGTTTATTCCAGTTATTTCACATTTGGAGAAAATAAGAATTAAAGACAGAATTAAAAACATACACATCCAAAAGCAAAGAAATACAGCATAAAGGCTGTAAATCCAGTTCAGTAATAGATCTATAATCCTACAAATCATGCTATTACGTCTTTTCCACTTCTTTTCTTAATGGTATGGTTGGAAGTGAGAATGGCAAGAAAAAAAACTGTCATATTAACCTACCTTAAAAAACAAATGTTTTAAAATTTCTCCACAATTGTTATAGTTTATTATAGTATTAGTATAAAGGTGGAACCTAAAGACCTTAGTTATGAACAGGCTCTCATTTTACATGGTGCTGATCAGACACAGAATTCAAAATGGCTCAATCAGCTCTTTCTAAAAAAATCCTACCTGCAACATCACATATTTTCAACTAGCTGCTTCCTTCAAAAACAAATGCAGGATGTGCTCACAATATGAATCTCAGAGCCAACCTCCCAGAGCTACATTCCCAATATGAATCTCAGAGCTGTGCTAGAAGACTTTACATATTGGTACTTTTCAGGCAAAACACAGAAGGCCCAGTGTTCTCCATGCAGCCCTTTGATTTTGAGCCATTCTTCCCATTCTTATTGCTTAAATCAGGACTATACATCTAAGTGGCCAAGGACCACAGGCCCACTGGCCACTTTCTACAGAGGCCATATGCTATGCCATGCATACCTCCCCCCTGCACTCCACTGATTCCTCTGTGCTGTGCCACACTGCCACCACAGACACTCCTCCCTGCTGCACCACGTAGCAGGTGACCTCTGTCACACTGTGCAGGGTCCTCAAGTCTCTCCCCTTCATGGAATCCCTTGGCCCTAGCAGTCTGCACCACCACACCTGAATGGCTGAGGACTGGAAGCAGAAGCTGGAAGAGGAAGAAGCAGCCCAGAGACTCCAATGACAGCAGCAAAAACAATGTGGGGAACAGCACTTGGATTGGGAGCCTGGGGTTAACCAAGGGGTGGGCAATTATTTCAGCTGGAGGGCAGCTTAACAAGTTTTGGTGAGCTGTCGAGGGCTGAAAGAGTAGCCCTGTCCCTTGACAGGTGTCCTGCCCCAACCCCTGACATTTGCCACCAGAAGTCCCTCCCCTAGCCCCACAAGTACTCCTTGGGAAGGGGGGGATTGTCATCTTGGAACCGGAAAACACACAAATGATACACTAAAAGTCAAACATCTACTATAACACATTTTAGTTTTAATTAAAAAATATTTTGTCCTAATTGATGTGTGTTTGTATAGTATACATAGAGGTGATTGCATAATAGCTCAAAATAGTCTTGCTCTTGAATATTGTGTAGAGGGAGGTAGTGGGTGGTAGTGGTATAAGTGGTTGGGGAGAAGGTGTGTGTAGTGGAGTGTGGAGGGGTTGTGTGGGTAGGGGGAGGGTGTGGGGGTATGTGTGTGGGTTACACGGGTGTATAGTGGTATATGTGGGGTATGTGTGGGATGTGTGGGTGGGGGGTCCTTGGAGTCTGCAAGTCCCCAGAGCCACATATGGTAGCAGCATTCAGGGCCAGCCCCACCCAGCCCCATAGCACACAGCTCCACACACTCCTGAGTCCCCAGCTGCATGTGGCAGCAGCATGAAGGGCCAGCCAGATCAGGGACCCATAGTGCATGGCTCCCTGAGCTCCTAGCCCCCTTTCCCATAATGGGAGGCCCTGGCCCTGGCCCTGGCCTGGTGGAGCCCTTACCTAAATTTCCACTCCCACAAGGAGGGTGGGCTGGGAAACAGCCACAGGGCCACCAGGCAAAAGCCACTGCCAGGCAGAAGCTTCTTGTCTCCAGGGCCCCCACCTTGGGACTTGGGGCAAGCTGGGTCAGGTGGCCTGACCCAGCTTGCCCCAAGTCCCAAGGTGGGGTGGGGTGGGACAAGGTGGGTCAGGCCAGGCTGGGGCAGAGCTTGGTTGCTTAGCAACCAGAGCCAGGGCTGCTGCTGCAGGGGTCACTGGCACCTCAAGGGCCAGGGCAGGTGATAATTGTTTTTTGGCTTTCAGAGGGGCCCCACCAGCCAGATGGAATTGCCTGCCCAGCCGGATCCAGCCCACAGGCTACGTTTTGCCCAACCCTAGGTTATCCCCTCAGAGACTGCATGTGGCCTAGAGCCACCAGTTGGAAAGTCCCAATTTAAACAAACAAGCAAAAAAATATGCTAAATTTAGGGGTTGAGCTTAGGCAGCTAATTCAGGAGAACAAGCCCAAGACAGATATTTGGAAGCCAAGTTCAGCCAGCCATTTGAAAATTTATTATACTCTTTCTCAAAATTGATGTTAATACTAACTATTGGCACAAAAGCATATTTTAAATTAACTACAACTCAGACTTTGAAAATATTTGACAAATTAGAAGCAAAGGTCCATTGCACTCTGATCAATGGTAACGGTATATTCTACCGTATAGATGCAACTTTGGTTCCACTCTATTTATTCCTTTAATTGAAATCAATGTATCACCCTTCCAGATCAACGGAAGAGGAGTTGGGAAATGCAGTGTTGTATTTTAAGTCGTCTCCTAATGAACTCCCATTAGTTCATAGGATCATAGGAAAGTAGAGCTGAAAGGGACCTCATGAGGTGATCTAGTTCAGCTCCTTGCTCAAGGCAACACCATCCCTGACTATACCATTCCAAACCAGTGTCTACCTAAGCTTTTATGTTATATAAATGGCTTAGCATTATGTTATACAAATGTAAAAGCATTCATTCTGATCCAGGTTTCAATGGAGACATGGCCACTTTTCCAATGCTAAATTGAGAACCTTGAGAAGGAATTGGCCTGTCTTTCATAGATTCATAGATTGTAGAGTCGGAAGGGACTACAATGGATCTTTGTGTCCGACCCCCTGCCCCTGGCAGGAAAGAGGACTGAGGTCAGATGACCCGGTGACTATCAAGCCTCCTCTTGAAAACTTCCATGTTAGGTGATAGTACCATCTCTCTTGGAAGCCCATTCCAGATTCTGGCCACCCTTACTGTAAAAAAATTCTTCCTAACGTATAACCTAAATCTAATCTCCACTAGTTTGCCCCCACTGTTCTTAGTTATGCCCTGGGGAGCTCTGGTAAATAGCACATCACCAATTCGCTGTTGTCCTCGCCTTGATGAACTTGTAGGTCGCTATAAGGTCTCCCCTCAGCTGTCTCTTGTGAAGGCAGAAGAGATCCAGATCTCTCAACCTCCCCTTGTAGGGTCTTTCATAGAAGCCACTAATCATGCGAGTGGCCCTCCTCTGAACCCTCTCCAGATTCTCTGCATCCCTCGTGAAGTGCGGCACCCAAAACTGGACACAGTACTCCAACTGTGGCCTGACCAATGCCGCATAGAGGGGGAGCATCACCTCCCTTGATCTGTTGGTTGTGCATCTGCTAATACATGACAAAGTGTGATTGGCTTTGTTGATGGCCTTGTTACACTGCCGGCTCATGTTCATATGCTGTTGGCTCATTTTCATAAGCTGACTTGTCTTCATATTAAAGAAGTCTTTAACCAGCTTAATACACACCAAAAGATTAAACTTTCCCATATCAGTGCTATAATCATGTACCTTAAAAGAACAAAGGCTATTGAACTATTTTAAAGAATTATTACAAACCTGATATGCAGGCCACCTCATATGGTAAATCCCACCCACTGCCTCTGGTTAACTGCAAATGCCCTAACAATCTAGTACTATGACACTGTGATTGGGTATCAACTTTAAATCTTTTTAAAGTACTACTTTTTCTCTTCAGTGATTTCCATAACAAATCCTTACTTACACCAAATGTCCCTGAAAGATATTCAATAATACCATGTGGGTAGATAAATCAAGGGGAAAGGATTTGATTATAAACATCAATCCAGTATGTTTTACTGTAAAGAACGAAACCAAAGAATGCTTCTGAAATATTCTCTATTTGTATTAAAGACAGCATGATGGTCAGACAAAGCTGTTAACCAGGAGACCATTTCTAATCAATCCCATAATAACATTACCTAGGGAATTAATCTTAGAAATGATGACTAATGGATACATAACTTCAATTCCTGTAAGTATTAGGTGATTTGCTGAAGGAAACTGTCATTAGATCATATGTTTTTCTATTGCCTGTAGGCACTTGGCCAGTTTCTGATGAGGGCTCACTTAAAGAATAAGCTCAGTAATTCAGTCTAACTGAACTGTGAATCTGGTTCATGACAACTTTTAAAATTAAGCTATAAATCTGCCTAAGAAAGATATTTCTTCTTTTTCTTTTTAAATATTAGAATAAACAAAATCAGATACAAATAGTTTCCTCAATCTATGCTGCCTGACTATTATGACACTGAACCAAAACACACCAATATCAGTGGGATAGCTATTAACTTGAGAGATTTGGATCAAGCCCTAAATATACGAAGGCAACAATTTTCAAATCTGTAGAAATATTTTAAGTGCAACCATTATAATGTTAATTCCCAGCAAAAGAAGCTCCAGTGATGCTATGATGCTACTAGACCATAAAAAAACCTATTTATTGCGTGGAAATACCCCAAGACAAGGTTACTTTGGGGGTTTACCTTGTGTCATGCATAGACTTATGCTCCCAAATTAGGTTTGCTGTTGTGGTATTTATGTCTAACTGTAGCTTGTGCAAAACTGTGTCTCAGCTGTTCTCCTATCTATACATGTTATAGTATTTGATATATACTCAAGTTTGATGCATCTTTATATTTCAGCTAAGGTCCCATCAATAAGGTGTTGATTAATTTGAACTGCCCATGACTGTCCATACTTAGAAGAGTCAATGGCTGAGAATTAGCATTTGACTTGGTTTGTGTATTGGTCCTCCAAGCAGATGTGCTCAGACGTACTTGAAGCCTGAGTCTGACTAGATAGTGATATATTTACATTTTAAAAGAAGCCTAACACCTACCTGGTCAAACTATCATACAGGATAAAGATCAGATCAGATCAATGAATCAAATCTACATGTCTAAACAGGATGCAAAAATATAGTCTAGTAAATATGAACCTTTGGGGGATGAGGAAGTTAGTGGCACAGTGTAAGCCCCACAGAAATGAAGTGTGACATACTTTAATACCCAGACTAGCAAAGATACTTACGACACTAGAAAGCATGGCTGGGTCTTCAGTCTGCCCAGGTTCAAGGTACTGGTTAAGACCCCCAGCCAAGGACGCTGGGTAAACCAAGCTGACAGGAAGGCAGGAGGCCCAGCAGGCAGGGTCAGAGTCAGGGTCTGCATTTAGACCCTTGACACTGATTAGTATCTGCATATTTGGATTAAAGGTGTAGGGTAAGAACAGGTCAATGCTCTAGTATTTTCTGTTGTTCATTTACTCTTTTATCTCTGTCAGTATGTCAACATATGGTTATTGGTTTCTTATGCTTGCTCTGTTTTTATAAAAAATCATTTTGTTGTATGTCTCCTTACTGGTTGCCTGTGGAATGAGTGACTTTTGAGCAGGTGATATCCAGGCTGACCCTCTCCATGGAGAGGGGGACCTATCATTTCTCCCCACTCCAGCAATAATGCAATATATTTATGACAGAACTTGAAGTCCATTTCCTCCACAGCTGCCCTCTCATTTCCCTGATACACTTAAGGAACACAGATGACATCTGCATCATATGGACACTTGGGAAAGAATCTCATGAAAAATTTCACCTGGACTTTAAAAGGTTTCACCCCTCCATCAGACTAACTCTGGAATATTCCAGCCAACAAATCCATTTCCTAGATACCACAGTGAAGATTTGCAATGGCTACATAATCACCACATTGTATCAGAAACCAACCAACTGCTACAGCTACCTTCATGCCACCACAATTTTAATCTTAAACACACCAAACTCTATGCTACAATTGAATCTACTCTGATCCCACTGACCGCAATGTATACCTTAACGATCTGGATTGGGGATTCCTACAATTACAATACAGTCACAAAACTATAGTCACTCAAATCAACAAAGCTAGACTCAGACCTTGCTCCAACTAGTTGCAATACTAACACTGAAAAAGGAATAACAGAATCTCTCTGGCTGTCACCTACTCCTGCTAAAACACCATGGACACATCATAATGACCTTCAGCATAGGAACAAACCAGTCCCAGCTTACAGATACCCCCTAAACCTCAAACACTGTCTCTAAAACTGGTAGCAACAGGCTACCTAACTCCTCATCTCAGGCACCAGGCCTTGCAAGAGACCCAGATGCAAGCCGTGCCCCCTCATCAATACAGACTGCACCATCACTGGACCAAATAGCAAAGATTCTAACATCTGAGGTTCATTTACTCACACCTCTACCAATGTTATATATGCCATTACCTGCTTATGGTGCCCCTCTGCTGTCTGCATTGGACAGATGCGAAGATCCCTACATGTAAGACTCAGAGAACACCAATCTGACATCAATTCCAGAAAGCTGCACAAACTGGTGGCAGAGCACTTTAACCTCCCTGGACATTCCCTTGTGGACCTCACAGTAGGAGTTCTTAGACAACAAACCTTTACAAATAAACTTGAATGTGAAACTACAGAAGAAGAAATCATCCATAGGCTGGACTGTGTTAAGTATAGTAAGTACTTATCCCATTACCCATCCCATAAGTACTTATCCCATTACCCATCTCATCCCATAAATTAAGTATTTATCCCATTACCCAGATTAGCTTTTGTGTCCCCTTTGTCCCTATGGTTTTATTATTTGTTTGCCTCTCCAAGCACTGCTCCCTCTCCCCTTCCCCCCTTTTCTTGTCTTTAGTATGCAAATCCCTCTTTCTATTTAATAAACTGATACGTACAAATCATTTCACAGCACCTGATGAAGTGAGCCTGGGCTCATGAAAGCTCGTACTTTACATCTTTGATTTACTTAGTCTATAAGGTGCAAATCTACGCTGCCTTCTGCCTGACTTCATACAAACATAATTAACTACCTCCCTTGGGCCTCTTATTTTATCATCCAAGACGGTTCAGTTCAACAGTATCAATAACAACTAGAATGTCCGGATAATAATTACTTAAAATACTTTGGGGCTACAGAAACAAGAAAATAAGTGTAAATATTCAGAACAGTCAGGTAGCTCAGGGTCCATGATATTTTTTTCTTGATATTAGGTGGATAGCTCATGATTAAAAAATGTGGCCACAATTAACTACATTGCAGCATATTTATTTAATAGATACTTCATTCATTGGATGCATTCAATTTTTTTACTTTCAGTTGGAACTTCCAGCCTGAGTACCACTTTTGGTTCTGTACTCTGTAGCATGTCCCTATCTTTTGGGAATTTGTTTCACACAGGCCAGTATCAGATTAAGCTCAAAACTCTTGTGTCAACTAAACACATAGAAAATCAAAAAATCATGTCCTCATTTATATAACACAAGTTTCTACCAAGCCAACTTACGAAACAGTTTATTTACTTCAGTCAACAGAGGGAGTTAACAGGCACAGGCAGCAGTCATAACTCAAACTTTAATGAGGGGCATTTGCAAGGCATATTTTCCAAGGAGGGCTATTCCTTGCGGGATCTTCTCTACTCAGCTGTAGGCTCTCAGGACCTTTGCAAGAAGGAAACTCCTTTTCAAATTTTTTATTGTTTAATAAAGTGGTTTAATAAAGACTTCTAGTGGGCCACTGTTGTCATGGTGGGCTGCATGCAGCTTGCAACCCACATGTTATGCATCTGTAGTCAGATTGTTGTCTCAGTTCTCTCTTTGAAGCCTAGCTGGTTCTGTTGGTTATGCTGCAGAAACCAATCAGAGGTCCTTTCCTTTTTCTTGTTCCTCTTGGGAAGACTGTAACCTAATTACTAGTGAATGTGCACAAGGTCCATGGAGAGTTTACTCTTAAAAACCAAAGAGTATTTCATCCAGTAAAGTGCAGTGGTACACAAATCAATGGATACATTAAGAAGGATGCTGTGCTTTTCACTTGAGATCACAACTATGACTTAGTTCTATAACAGTTTTATCTGATACTGGCCTGTGTGAAACGAATTCCTAAAAGATAGGGCCAAAAGTGGTACTCAGGTTGGAAGTTCCAACTGAAACACAAAGAACTGAATGCACCCAATGAATGAACTACCATTTTGTAGCCATTTTTCAGCATTGGTGCCATCATTGATGTAAGCATGCAAAACAGGATACAGTGGCAAAACTGGCTGTCTTGTATTGAAACAAGAGTTTATGCTACAGGTAGCAGTGATGGATCTATTTGAGTGCTGAAAAGCCATTGGTCATTTTCCTACCAGAGGCTCAGCTTTTAAGGAGTAAGGGAATATTTTTGAAAAAGAAGATTGTAGTATCCATGCTGTGCCTCATTTATAGATAAATACACAGCAATTCACTTTACACTCCCATTGAATGAACACCTCTTAACTGCACTAAATCTACTTACAATTAAACAGGCAAGGTCCTTTGGTTAGACGTGAGATCTTTTATTAGACCAACCGAGTAGCTGGAAAAAAGTTCGTAGCAAGCTTTCGGGGGCAGTCACCCTTCATCAGGCATAGGGAGCCTCTCCTGGTATGACCAGTATCTACTGACCATATCAGCAGAGACTCCCTATGCCTGATGAAGGGTGACTGTGCCCAAAAGCTTGCTAAGAATTTTTTCCCAACTACTCAGTTGCTCTAATAAAAGATCTCACATCTAACCAAAAAACCTTGCCTGCCTATGTCTTTAGACCAACATGGCTACAACCAAAAACTTTACAATTAAACATATATTTTAAAAGAGAAAAAAGCATTTAAAAATCTATTTTAAACTCTGCATGTAAGTTTAACATTAGAAGTCACCATTTTGTTCTCTAAAGTTAATCTACATGAACAACTTTTTGTCAATCATTGTCAACCTCTAGCAAGGACAACAATATCAAAACCACAAATGAGATCTGCCTGGATCCAATTTTAGTGGTCCTGCTTGAAAAAACTCCTTGGTTTTTTCTGAAGCAGTTCCTTTAAAAGAAGCCGTGCCTTAGAATAAGTAGATAAATATTCGGAAATGGTTCCTTGTCACAGAAAAGGGCCGAAGTTCCATTTTTATAATAAAATACATCAAAGTTCATTGTTATCTACACAATGACAAGCTGGGAAACTGAATGTCAGATTTTTCAGCCTGAATGAAAATTCTGATTCCTGCAATCCACAGTGGAAAAAGAATGACAATCACAAGCCTCCAGTAACACTGGAGGATAATCTATTGCCTTGTATTGTTTCAAAGGCTGTAATGACTCTTATTTTTCCAACAAACTGAATAGACGACCTCATTCTAATTATATGCAACAATCCCACAAACACTGTTATTTGATTTTAATTATAAAATAAGAGACCACATGTTGAAACATGACTCCCTGGCTAATTATACTACAAAAATATTTAGTGATGCAAGTACCAACAGAAAGAGAAAATATTGATTTGTTTTATGGTTTGTTTTATGTTAAAGACAGACATGCTAGCCTGTGACAGAACACTTTAACCTCCATGGACACTCCATTGCTGACCTCAGGATTGATGTTCTCAGGCTGAAAAAACTTAAAAACCAGTTTGAATGGGAAATTACCAAACAAGAAATCATCCACAAACTGGACTGTGTTAAGTATGGTCTAAACAGGGAACTACAGATTATCCATTACCTGGATTAGTTTTTGTGACCCCTTTGTTCATAGATTCATAGATTCCTAGATGTTAGGGTCGGAAGGGACCTCAATAGATCATCAAGTCCGACCCCCTGCATAAGCAGGAAAGAGTGCTGGGTCTAGATGACCCCAGCTAGATACTCGTCTAACCTCCTCTTGAAGACCCCCAGGGTAGGGGAGAGCACCACCTCCCTTGGGAAAGCACCACCTCCCTTGGGAAAATGCCTTCCACAGCACTCTCCTTCTTCCCTCCTCCTCCTCCTGCTCTGCTTTCTACCATATTGTTTTCTAATCTCTCATTCTACTTAATACTCTGCTCTATGTTATCTTTTCACAGCATCTGATGAACCTGGGTTCAAGAAAGCTTGTGCTTTCTCTCTCTATATATCTTATTTAGTCTATAAAGGTGCATTTCTATCCTGCCTTCTGACTTCAGACTAACATGGCTAACCACCTCTCTTGGTTTATGTTAAACTAATGTATTTATAGTATGGCACTTAATTTAAATCTAAAATCATCAGCTTCTTTCACTATATAACACTGAAGCATACAAAAATACAGAGACATATAAATATACTTATGCATCTTTGATTTTATATTTCTAGAGGTTGACAAGTTTGGCTATTTAATTTGCACTAAATTAAATAGAAATCTTTTCAGAAGAGACAGATATTTGAAGGAAAGTTTTTGATCTATTTAGGTTTAGTTCAACATTGCAATTTTTTATGCTAATTTAAGATTCATTGTTTTTGCTAGTATCGTTTCCTTCCACTACACAGAACCCAAGTGACATGAAGCTCACTGTATGCTATTTAAACTGAGCTATGTACTATTATTATCATCAACATTGTTGTTGTTGTTATTAATATTATTCACATTGATGTCACCCACCCTACTTTACCAGTGTATAAAAGGAACAGAACATGATATATGATGAACATGGTATACAGCCCTAGATTACTTTAATTTACTATAACCCTGGGAAAACTCAGAACTAAAACTCCACCAGTGTAGATGCCTTGCATCTTGTGCCTTGCATTAACAATTACTACTAGCTCTCCTGCCACCAAGGTGCTGTAATAGTATCTTCTATAGCAGTTACCCTAAGAGAACTGTCCATCTGTTTGCTCCATATACTGGTGTAATGTTTATCAATGTAAAAAATGATGCAACTCACCTTAGAGTGCTCAAGTTTTGTGCCCAGGCCATAAGCTTTATATTGCCAAAAACCTCTCTGGATAGGCAGTGGATTCTGCCCAAGAAATTCTTAGTAGATGAAGATATACAAAATATGGCAGCTGGCTTTAACTGGGGTATCCAGATGATACAAAATAGTCAGGTGAAGCTGGGTACTAGAAGACATACCTGAGACTAAAACAGCTACACATGACTTCTCTGTGGTGGGAAGCCTGTGGCTTTTAAGGAAGTATCTGTTTTCAGGAGGGGTATTGGCAGTTTCTTAGACAGTCCTGTAGAGGGGGGTCCTGGGATGCAGGTGGATGGAGCACTGCCTAGGCTAGGGTTTGAGCAGAAGCTGGGGGGATAGTGCAAACTAGAGAGCTGCTTGAATAGAAGCTGTTTTTGGAACTGCTTGGACCACTGTCTTAGACAATCTAAGTCTGGGGAATCACCCTTCTCTTTCTGTTCTTGCTACATCTTCTGATTGTTTCCAGCATTATTCTGAATTCTCCCTTAGCTGCAAGAAAGGGAGTAGAGATGCCACCTGCAGATCAAGCAAGACATATATTGCTGGGCTAGAGGAGTAGCTGCAGGGAGGGACCCACCTCAAACTTAACAGCAGCCTGTAAGACTGTGCTACAGAGCATTACAGGAAATGACATTTGAAAGATTCATTCATTACTTTATGGTGCTTTACTGTAGTCGTACATTTAAGAAGAAATGCACATAATTAAATGAATTGACAGGTTCAAACAGTTTTAGAAGATTGTGGTAGGAAAATACCACGTAACCTATTCTAGCGCAAATAGTCAATAAGAAGCATTTGAATTCAATATAGCTTCTGTGAGATGAAAGACTATAGTTATGCTAATAGATTTACATTTATTTTGTTATATTATGACACCTTAGCCAATTTCTAATACAAAGGTGCTATTAACTGCAAGTCAAAGACGGAAACAGTGAGGCAAGCAATCTCCATGTAAGCTCCTACTCTTTCTGATGTGTGCATGACTGTGTTCACGATGGTCTCTGCGATAGTCATAATTCTGTAAGAATAAGCAGCCGCTACTCTTTTTCTGTACAGCCATAGCTGCTGAAAACAATGCTGTTTGTACTCCAATGAGACTGAATGTGGATGATTCACATTCCAGGCCGCAAATTTGGAAAACTTCAATGTGTACATTTGCTGGGTCTGAATCCATAGCCCATTACATCATTGTGTGGTGACAACATGCTTTCACAAAGTTTTCTTTCATTTCATTACTGACACCTAAGGGCATTAGACAGCCGAGTGGCATCAAAGAAGCTTTTCTCTCGTACTCTTTCTGTTCTTCTTTTTGAGATACTGAAATTACATCTCATTGTGTAATATAACTTTGGAACCCATACTGCTACAACAGTGATCAATCAGCATTTCCCTAATGTTGAAACTGTGTTCATTTTCCCATCCATTATCACAAACATCAACATGGTTGCTGGTAAAATGGACAGGGTCAGTAGCATAACTAGGACTGGGTGAGATTCACAGGAGGTACCAGACTGGTGGCCCCTAGGAAGCCCAAAGAGGTGGGGACTGATGAAGCCCCTGTATGTGGAGTCTGTGTTGCTGCAGTAGTAGCAGCTGCCTAAGACAGCCATGGCAGGAGCCCTGCACCCTTGCTGGGTTGGTAATCCCATGCCTAGCAACAGCACCCAGGATCTTTGAGTCTCTGTCTCTGGATGGGGTAAAACTTGCTCACAACCCACTCTCCTCCTCTCCTGCCCTTGTTTTACACAACATCCTCCCTCCCCACTCTGCTTTGCCCAGGGTGCCAAAATAGTTAGGCTTCTGCATGTGGTCACAGAAGTAAGCTTCAGGGGTGTGTGGTAACAGTTCAGAAAGGTTCAGATAGAATAAACAGAATCAATATTACAGGGAAAAAGAAACACGAACTCAGCCCTTCCATGTCAAATTTGGCTTAGCTATGTCACATGGGACCCATTCCAAAGTCTATTCAAGGCAATGGAAGGAGTCTCTTTGAGTCAGAACTTAGTGGAAAAATATTGCCATCTCTGCAAGACACAGGGCAGGGTTAAATGACTTGATTGCATATTCCCACCTGTATTATAGTTATACTTACCCATGTCAGCGAACAGGAAACATCATAGCATTTACCAACATACTAAGCTAATTCCAAGTTACTGTGTGTTCAAACTCAACCCTCACAAACAATGTAAGTAAAACATCAATAAAACCAAAATAATCAAATAAAATGAAAAGCAGTTTCATTTTTAGTCTGTGACAAATTTTTTGAAAAGTAAAAAAACAAACCCCATAAAAACTGTTTAACAAAAAAAAATTCATCTCTGAAAGACCATTTTCATCAGAAAAATAATTTTATGCATAAAAAGCCTCTAAAATAGTTTTAGTTTTCTTACCAAAAGTGGCAGAAAGGCTGTATCTTGTGTAAAGAAAACTTGCTTTATGAAGAATATAACATGCGAGTCATGTTTTCATGTCACGTTATACTATTAATCTCATTATGGGGTGTAGGAAGTGTCAGGGAGTGGACACATAATTCTCTTTGCTCTGTACACAAAAATAAAGCTTACACTCTAATTTGTCATTTTCCCAGTTGAGCCCTAAACTCAATTATGAAACAAAATCTAGAGCCACAGCTCAAGCCTAGATACAGAGTCTGCACAAGTAATCAACTCCAATTCCCTCTGCCCAGTGTAATTACAAAACAACATTTGGCACAGCTTCTGAACAGTCACCAGGTGACCTCTTGGTTAATGTGATACGAGGTACTTACAGGTCTCTTGTCTCTGCTACACTGTAGTCAGTATGATTATTTTTAATTTATATGCAGCTCAATATAGGTTACAATATCACAAAAAAATAATGATGATTCTCCTGACATTGAAACTAGAGCTTCATGTCAATAAATATATTTTAAGAGTGTAGCTTTCAAAGTGAGTAGTTAAGATTTTATGCTATGTATAATGATTTTTTTCCCATATATGAACCATAATTGAAAATAGTGGCATTCTACTTGCCCACTTTAATTTATTACAGCTAGAAGGGCAAACAAAGTGAGGCAGGCTGATGCATGTCACAGGCTGTCAAACCAACTTCATAGCGCACATCACACATAGCTTTTTAATACTAAGAGATTGTGTAGCTCCCAGATATGTAAGGCATTTACTTGGCTCACTCTTTAATATTTATTTAGAATTGGATTCAGTGGGTCAAATTGGCATTGGAATTACATCAGGGAAGTTACATAAGGGCCTATTTTCCTTTTCTATGAATTCTATAATTCTATGATTCTTTTTTTTATTTACTGTTTCTTCACAGCTTCCCCTTCCTCCAGAGGCTGCTCACAAGCCTTCACCTGAAAGTGTATGGGAGAAAAGAGTCCACTGCTGCATACAGCAGCATTTCTACTCCACCTGACATATACAATAGTGCCATGACAATTTTAACTGGCTGGCTTTGAAACCCGAGTGAAAAGAACAAAATACATTACCACCTAACTTTGAATTTTAGCCTCCGAGAAGTGAGCAACTGAAACCACACATTTGTTGAATAGCCATCTTACCATCACTGTTGATACAGACAACCACAGGAACTTGAGTGCCGGGCCCACACTGCTTCTCATTATCTGGTATACATTTTTCTAATTCCACTATTCGCCAATCATAGCAAGAAGGCTCCTCACATGGGATAGCTTCAAGGAGATGAGGGCAGTTTCCAGTCCCCCCCGTAGGTTCATTTGTGATGCGTCGTTTCCTTAGTTTAAAACCTAAAGTGCCGGGAAAAGATAGAAGTCAGAAATAATTCTGTGTGAAAGGCAAAGTGAAAAGTGGGGGCTGGGTCATTTGTTTTGTTCTACTTTTTATCTGTCTAGCACCAACTGTTTCTCCTACAAAGGTTTTTGAGTTTCTGCTGTAACGCCCAATGATGTCACTACTATGTAAAGTAGTGCAGGGAATTGAATGCTTACACTGCATAGGCAGTAGATGTTTCCAACTGCAGGAAATACAGAACAATGAAAAGCTTGGCATGCATCATGATTCCTGGGCAAGCCATGCCTTACCTCTTTCTGTCCCTTGGATAACTTCCCTTGCTTCCTGCATCTTACTGTGTCCTGAAGTCTATGGTCCAAGATTTTTTTAGACTGAATTTCTAAGTCCTCATTTCTCAACCATGTTAAGGCAACAGGACCACTAAGTTTGGTACCAGGAAATTCTCTAAAACCATGTTGCCTAATTTTTTGATACTTGGGGTGCACTTTTTTCTGGATTAAAACTGGTGGCATGCTTCACCCTTACACCTCAAATGATATATACTTTAGACTAATGCAGTGGTGCCCAACCTTTTTGCCCTGCATGCCAGATAAGCAGTGTTGTGTTGGTCTACAGGCCAGAACCATTTTATGGGCCCAATCCCATGCCCAGTTCTGCCCAATTGGAGCCCAATTCCAATCCCGTTACATGGGGCTAGCATGGCCAGGACCTGATTCCACTGTATGGGGCTTGGAAATTTGATGGTAGGGGAGTGGTGACAGTGTTATTTGTCATCACTGCCCCCCACTGTCAAACTTCCATGAGAAGCCCTGTGGGCTGGATCACATGGCTCTGTGGGCCAGATCTGATACTGATAAAATATCTTTCCACTGCTCTTGTGATATAATCTTTGGGAATCAGTGCTGTAGAATCTTGCAAACCCGGCTGATTAGCGCATCAGAACCAGTTTATTCAAACCAAATAATTTCTTATTCCTTCACCCAGGGACACAGAGCAACTGGCTTCATAAACAAAGAGTCTTATGTGCATATTACCTTTTAACCACACCTAAAATTTTCTTTGGAAGTGTTTTTAAAATGCACAACTAGCACCCATCTTTGACCGGGAAGAGATGACCCCACCTGCAGCATGGTCTCTCTTTCTTGATCAGTGTGGGCATCACCCCAATATATTAATAACCCTCTTTCCCAACACTTTGATTTCCAGGTGGTATCTTTCAGGTTTGGCCTGGATTCTTGATCTAGGAAGATTATACCTCACCAGACTAATATGATCCAAGCAGGTAGGATCTCCCCAGTTAACAGATTTCCCATTGGCTTGCAAAGGATTTCTTTTATATCTTATCTGAGCATATCTTTGTCACTGTTTCTTTTTTTTACTGGTTTCTGTCTTACAACCTCCTTTTATTTACCTCTATGCATTCACGCAGGATAATATCATAAAGGTATTATAAGGAGCATGGGATATTTATTCCAGTTTTCACAACATGAAAGATACCAATGAGTTTTCAAAAATAATTATGCATAAATGTCAATTCCACACAGAATACTTTAGGTTCAATAAGGAGTTTTTTAAATGTATCATTATTTTTAAAAATAATTTATAAATAATGTATTTCAGTTAATCTTTTTTCTGGGATTATTTGAGCACAATTCTGTAAGATCTGTGTCCAAAAGAATCTGTCACAGAAAAGGTCTGATCTGGTACAAAGTTCAGAGGAATTTGCTATGATTGCAGCTATTACAACCCTGGAGGCAACTGAGAGTCAGCATGTGAACCAGAAACTACTGAAAGCCTATTACTGAAATATGTAGAGCAATCAGTTTCTATTTCTAAGAGTGCACTTAGTACTTTAAAGATAGAGGTATGGCTTCTGTGAATCACACAGAAACTACATCAGTTTTAATGTAAGAGTACATTCCGTAATAGTTAGAGATGCCAGAGGAGGAAGCAGCACTGGCATGAAAACTGAAAGAAGAAGAAAGCAGCAAAGAAGAAACAGTGGGGCAGGAGAAGAATGAAGCAGGGACTGGAGAAGGGTAGAGATGAGGAAAATACAGGAAGGAAAGATCAGACACGAGCTAGGAGGGAGAAATTATGAGAATGAATGTAAAGATAAAAAAGAAGTAACAGGCTGCCCAAAGTCATGTATATGATTAGAGAGGGAGAAGAAAAAGGGAATGAAAACTGTAAATAGGCAAGAGGAAAATATGAATTGAAGACAGGGGGTTGGGGGAAAGGGAAGAGGAGGAAAAAAGAAGCAACAGAAAAAGAAAAAGCTACCATTTGGGGTACCATTTCTCCTTTACACAGATTAATTTATGACAATAAATATAGAAATGTTTCAATCTAAGCTGCATATGTATCAAGGTGTTTTCTAAAGTGCTTTGTAAATAAACCAATAAGCAAGAGAGTACTGGTGAGCAATATGTTCACGATATAAGGTACGTGAAGATATTACATTTTGACTGAGTAAGGTTGATCTAAGGGCCTTGTTACATGTTAATTTTGAGTGGCTCCTGGAGCTCTTAGCCCCTGGATTGTCCACACGTTAACACCTTCAAGTGTCTTAAAGCACTTGTTATGAGGCTCAAAGTTATGCCACTTCAGGGAAGGATTATTTCGTGATCATATGCAATGCATGCCTCCTAAGGTGGCAGGGGGGGAGGGGGCATGCTGACTGCCCACAGGCAGCGATGCAAGCTTCGGCAGTGGGGGTGGGCTGAGCAGGGGCCATCTGCAGGCAGCTGTGGTGGTGTCTGCGGTAGAGGGTGGGGCACCAGCACTCCATCTGCCCCCCCTGCCCGTCATCTAAGCTGAGAGCACTCGCTCTCAGGGGGGGCACCAGCACTCTCAGGGGGTGCACATGCACCCCCGTGCACTCCCTACACGTCACCTATGTTCATGATCCACATATCCCAGTTCCTGTTCCATTAAACTGTGGCCACTCCCCACAGATGTGCTCCTCCAGCTGAAGGTGTGACTGCAAGCTAGCACTAAGCAGATCAACATCTGTGCATCTCACAGCATAATGTGTAACAAGGCCTTAAGCGCTGAACTGTACAGATGTTCAGGGACATTAAATAGAGCAAAAAAATGGCTGGCCTGATCCAAGTTAGCTCAGCTGAGGAGGTGAACTAAATTAGATTGGGAATGGGTTAGTCTGATCTACTGAACAACTGCACACATTCAGGGAGCAGCCCTGGGGCTAGGAAAGCCCAGCTGCTCATCCCAGCTCTGGGGCTGTGCTCTTCCTACCCCTCTGACCCTGACTAGTCTATTTTTAGGCAACCCCCCCCCCCAACCATTCCCAGATGGATAACCTCCCCACAGAAACCCCATCAAAGACCCACCAGCCCTACCCCTGCAGACCCACTACTCCACTTCTGATCCTGCCCACACCTACCCCCATGTCAGATTATTTAGATCAAGCTTCCAGTGTGGTCCATGGCACCAGCAAATATGAGCATCAGCCACTCCTGATCTACAATCATGTGACTTAAAGCAAGACACATGATCAGAGATCAGGTGTGGTGAACATCTGCACATAACCCATAAATTCTGGAATTTTGTGGTCTCACTTTCAAGGTGCCTTTGCTTTCAGTTACCTTGTAAAAGCATGTGGGAGAGAAAAGAATTCTGCCTCAAATGTATGGGTATGTAAGAGCAGAAGTGTGTTTTTACATGGAATATTCAGGTTACTTTACAGGAACGCATTTGTGATATTTGAGTTCCTCTTGACTTATGAATGCAGCAGTTCCTCTAAATTATCAGCCAGAATTAGTGTCACAATTAGAGGAAAACAGTAAGTGAAAAGTTTCCTTTAAATATTGATAAGCAAATAAAAACACTACAGTGCACACTGCCACCTCTCCTTAATCTACCAGTTAAGTAATTGTTATATGTCACAATGAGATAGTGACTATGAATATATGAGAGAGACCTTCACTGGTATACCTATTTATGATGCATAGAACTGTGTCCATGAGTCAGCTATTCGGCTAATACAAATCACTTCAAGAGGCAAAACAGTCATGTATGGTAGCAAATTGCAAGGCTAGAAATGAGCTAAATTTTCCCATGAAAGCAAAGCTGGAGAATGATAACAGAACTTTAATAGATTTTTTCCTGCATTTCAGATTGTAAAGTTCACCCAGCCGTGCAGCCTCCTAATATCAGAAGTTCAGACTCCCATGTTTCAGTGTTATCTTTGTCAGAAACAACTGGACATAAATACAGCAAACCATGTCAGTCCAAAACTGCATGATAAATATTTATGGGATGGAAAATTAAACAGGCCAAAGGAATGAAATGCCACTCCCAGGGCATCCATAATGGCAATGAAATAGTTAATGACTTTAAATAAAAATAGGAAGCTGAATTTCCCAGCACCAGAGAAGATGACTTCTAAGCATCTACTTTCCAGGACACATACTGCACCACCTCTTCACCACTGAGAGAATTTTGGGCTCCTACACATTACCAACTAAACTCAGCCAACCTCAATATCTAATGGAAAGGATATGAAAAACCAAATCACCACATATGCACACATCAACTTTTCTTTAAACTGCCTGTGGAGTTAATGCTTACAGAGTTAAAAATTCAAACAAGATCTTTCACATACAGTTTGATACAATCTCATCCTATTTTGCTCTATCAGGGCTTTCAAAAAAAAAATCACACACAACAGAAAAAAAACAGATTCAGAATAGCAGTGAAGAAATGCATTGCTCCTCTCCAAGTCCCAAAAGTAAAACCTGCACTTACAACATAGCTAAGCAAAACAGTAAATAGGAGATATGGACTAGACTGCAACTCAGATCACACTGTCCCGAGATGTCTAAAAAAACCCCAGGCTAACACTACACTAATACAGATAAAATTTAATACATTGTGCAACACTAACATATGTGCCAGGGAGGAAAAAGCAGAGCTATCGTGTACTGCTAAAGTTTTAAAATCCAAAGGTTATAGTTCGCCAAGGCCGTGTCTACATGAGATGCTGACTGCGCTACTGTGAAGTAGTGCTGCGTGGCAAAAACCATGATGTAATGCTACTGTGCAGTAGTATTAGGCTACTGCACAATAGCACTGCAAAAAAGGTGTTTGTTGGCACTACTGTGCAGTCGCTCGGGTATACAAGTACTAAAGACTGCGCAGTAACTCGAGTGACTGTGCAATAGCACCGATAAAATACCTTTTGATGAATGCCTGTGCAGTAGCACCAATGTCATCTTCATATACAAGTACGAAATGACTGCGCAGTCATCTTCTCATGTAGACATGACGCACGAGTGTTGGAACCATAATGCTTAGACAAGGAACTAAGAACTTGGCTTGCCTTCGCTAACCTTACCACTGATAAAACTTGCCTCTGTGCCGCAACTTTTATCATATGTATTAAAACACATAGAAGGGTTTCCTGAGATCTATCTTCAAGTTTTAAAAAAAAGTATAAAATAAATTGGTGTATTGCAACAATTTTCTAGTGGGCAGGTACCCAGGTAAGTCACACAAACATGCCCCCACCCACAAACACCTTGCAACTCTTTGAGCGGTATAGAAAAAAATAAATTAATCGCACAGCTGCAACCTTGGTAATGATAGCAGGCAACCTTGTTACTACCCTCAGAAGAGAGGTCAAGGTGTGAATGGACACAGAAACTGAATTACTCTTTAACTTCTAAAATCAATCAAAATTGAATCATATGGGCCAGAAGGCAGCATTAGGAAACTTGTACTACCATTGCAGAAAGTAAAGTGATGCTGGTAAGACAGAAATATAAGGCAGCTTAATGCTGCCTTATTAAATAATCATGTGTGCCTACCATTCATTACAAGATTTAGCAATCAAGGTGATTCTGCTGAATCCACAGCTGGTGATCTGAGCTCATGCTGCAGTAGGGACTAGGGCAGATTCTCACAACTATGGGTAAACTTCAGTTTTTTATTTGTTTGGACCTTACTACCATGATTCATGCCTTTGGAACAGGATACCTGCAATTCGATCTGCATGAGCTGTTCCTACTGCCACGTACTAGGAGACAAACTGTTGTAGAAGGCATTAAAATGCCAGTTAAGCAGTGCATCTCACCACAAGCAAATGATTCTGGCCCTCTGAGTACTGGATTGGCTGCCTAATGTTCCCCATGAATTTTAAGGTGGGATTAAGCTATAAAAACCTAAGCGGCTTGAGTCCTACCCACCTCAGATACTGCTATACCTATGAACTAGAAAAATACTCAAGCTGAATTCCCTTCAATTTGAGAGGCAACCCCAAATTTGGAATTTGAGGATAAGTTATTTGTGGATCTAAAGAGCTCATTTAAAAACCCATCTTTTCCACAAGCTTTTGGGGAGGAAGGAAAATACCTGAAGGATAGTACTTATGGTGATTTTGGAATTGTTGTTTTGTGATGGTCTGGAGACTGTTGGATGCATTCTTGTTGGTACAAGCAAGAATATGCTTGCATAGACTAAAGTTTTTAGTAACTTGGATATTTTTTCTATTATTGTGTAAACCTAAATAAATAACACTGAAATTGGAAGTTTTTTAAGAAAGAATTTTAAAACATGTACATACCTTTTTTGGCTTGTTGGTCATCACAGCTTTCGTGGGTGCATGGTCCCCAGGCTGACCAAGCGGACACCTCACATTCTATTGGGCAAGGAATATGGCACAACTGGGTGGTGCTGGGTACAGCTCCTGTACATAGTTTCCGATCCACTGGTCTGGATGCTGTATAAGATCAAGGCAAAAAATATTTCTTATAATTGCACAAAGCTCTGCTTGCTGCATGTTGACATCCACTCTGGTTAGTCAGAGAATCTGTCACATCATTTTAATCTGATGAAGTGCTAGTAAAGCTACCACTTTAAACAATCTAGTGAACTACAAATATCATTGTATCCTCTAGGACCTAGAGGAAACCTTTAATTTAATTAATAGATTACCTTACTACAATAACTCTTCATATAGTCCTCCATATAAAATAATATCCTGGTGTCTTAGTGAAAGCATCATAATTGAAAAAAATTGAACTAACAGAAATGTAAATTTCTATTTGCTGTATACAGTGAGAGCTTTCCTAACTAGGCATTTGAAAATGTAACACTTTCAAATTGCAAATCAAAATGCTGTCACTGAAATGTACTAATGAGAGACAGTAGAGTCTTTGTTTTCCTAAAACTGTAAAGTCCTTCCAGGCACTGAAAACAACATCCCCTATAAAAGCTGTGCATTGACAGTCGCACAATTTATACATTACATGTATAACTATGTAATTTTAATCCCATAGATATAATTATTTTAATATATTACCTTCAGTAATTTGAAACCAGACTACATTAAAGGTATTTTTACAGGCATATACCTCTGCTATCTGAGGACCAGGTAAAGCACATTCCAGAGCAAAATCACTCTACTTCTCCTACCAGGAGACACTCCTATGCTCCATGTCCTAAATTTTGTCATCCCAGGATTGTGTGTGTAATTGGGCATACTCCTTAACAGGTAAAATGTATGCATATGCCACCAAAGAAAATGACTTACTTTAATATAAGAGAGATTATAATCCTTTTTACCACAGCTTTAAATCATAATTTGGTTACTTGCAAAATACATGAACGCAATCAAAATATATTAAAATATCAATCACCTGTATCAGCTTGCTGTTTCTCTGTTCAATTGTTTAAAAGAAAAAAAAAGGGAGGGTGTACTTTCCCAGTTAAAATTCGAGTAGTGTATCTACTGGGTGGGAAATACAGGAAGGGTGCTAATTTAGAGGGGTACAAGAATGGCGGCCCCTGGGGAGCCTGTGCTATGGCATCAACACCCATGCTGTAGAAGTAGTTTAAGCAGGCTGTGCATGGGAAGGTAAGACTCACTCAATCCCACATCTCACTCAGTTCCCAAGGTGCCTAATTCCTATTTACAAGGGAGTAGGTTGTAGTCGTGTTGGTCTAAGGACATAGGCAGACAAGGTTCTTTGGGTGAATCTGGTATCTTTTATTAACCCAACTTAAATAGTTGGAAAACAATTATTAAGCAAGCTTTCGGGTTCAAAAACCCTTCATCTTGTATGCATACCAGTCCAGTCTTTGGCTCTTTACTTTTCATTCCATCCAGAAAGACCACACACCAACTGCAGAAACTTCCTTAGCTTGACAAAGGTCTTTCGAACCCAAAAGCTTGCTTAATAATTGTTTTCCAACTATTCAAGCTGGTCTAATAAAAGATAACAGATTCACCCAAAGAACCTTGTCTGCTGAATTCCTATTTATGCGTCTGGAAAATGCTATAACTTCACACTCGCAAGCTGTGTTTTCAAAGAAAAAATTAAACATGTCAAAGTTCTATTCTACCACTATTATTTACTTAAAGCATTATATTAGGCCTCTGGAAGGCATTTCATTATGGTGCAATTAACATGCAACTAGCATCATAAATGACAACAGTGCCAGACGTTCAGACATTTAAGGCACCATACAATGGCTAATACCACAAAGATATTCTACATTACACATGGGACATATTCATGGTTGGTTTGTGTGGAACTTTAAACTGAACATGTGGAATGACCATACTCCAGGGCTGTCAGGGGCCTGATGCCAACAATCACCTGATTGTTAGCTTTGGCCCCCAGGGTAACCCTGTCTCTCCAACTGGGCCCAGGGCTGCTCTGGTCCTGCACTCCCAACAGGGGAAGCTGGGTCTGCTAGGTGTGAGTGATCAAAAGTTCCTGGTGGGTGGAACCAAGGGATCCCCCTTCCCCCTCTAGGGAATTTAAACCCCGTAGCCCAGCAGCCCAGCCAGTCTGCCAGTAGTTGTATGACTGGGATCTGTCCATGATCCCCACAATTTCATGTCCTGCCATGCACATTTGGCATGGCAGGATGTGTGATTATTGGAATCATGGATACGTTCCCATCATATGACAATTTTAATGTCTACCAGGGGGTTTACGCTGCAAATAAATTCACTGAGCACAAATATTTTTGGAATAAAGAACAACTTTGAGGGAAAAAGAGTGACAGAGCCACTCTCTTAAGAATCAGTGACACAGCAATAAAAATGGAGTTTGGGAAATAAGTTGAATGAAATGGTTAAAGAAATAGAATCACTTGTTCCTATGTATGCATGTTGCATTTGCTTGCATGCCCTTGACTCTAGCCTTTCTGGATTTATCATATAGTTCATTGGGCTGGGCACCAGCAGAGTCAACGGTGTTTTAAGCCCTGGTGATCCCACAGCTCAGCACTACGCAGCATGGTGTGTACTCCAGATGCCCCCCATAAAAGATCTATGTCCTAATTATCCTCCCACTCATGACTGGAACTGGGTGCTCTTGTCATGAGTCCTGGAAGCTTCATCATATGCAGATGAGACATAGGACAACATGATCTAGCTTCACAGCATGGAGTGCTGGGCCACACTAATCATATGTGACAAGCTGAGAGAGGGGATGACAGAGGGGTTCTGGGTGAACTGTTTGGGGCCCAGTTTGATGATGTTTGACAGACTTTTAAGGCTGGTGAAGAAACGGGACTAATTGGAAATGGGAGGAAAAAGCCACAGCTCAGCTGTGAAAGTGAAGAGGAAGTCAAAAGTTATACAATGTAGTGGTTCACCGTAACTTGAAAAAGAGTCAGCACTGAGGGGGACTGCTTAATGAGCCCTTCCACATACTTTATTCAAATGGGTTATACTAACCCATCAACAGCTCAAATGTAGTAACTCTGGCACCAAGGAAAAGGTGTCAGGGTTGGATCTGACCTCCTGGTTCCAGCTTGGTATTACAGATCTGGTGGCAGTTCTCTACAGAAGGAACACCTTCATGGGTTTTTTTAAGACACATACACACACTGTCCCCCCCAGCATGTTTGTCCAAAATGGCCCATGTACTTCACAGTCATGCTCAGTGTTTGTTGCATTTAATAAACTTCCACTGCTGAATTGGTTTCCATTGGCTGGTTTTCATTACTGAACACAGAAGCTTTTAGCAGCAGTTCAAAACTAGACAGCATATTTACTTAAGTGTCTTTGTATGCATAAAATGAGAGGGTTTTTCCCCATGCTGACTGGGGGTAAAACCTCGTCTTGTGTTCAAGTAAATACAGTGAGTATTCAGTTGTGCCTTTGAGATACAAGCCTGCTTCAGGGACCTTGGAGAGTCCCAGCAGAAGCACAAGAAACATTCTAAAGAAATCTTCCCATGGTTTAAAGGTGCAGAATGACAAAGCATTAACTGTTACACTCATCCATAAGAGCATGCAATAGATCCCAGTCCATTGTATTACTATTCCTCTTCATTGGTACTTTGACCTATCGTGTACTACTATTTCATTTGGGAATGAAGAAAGTATTCCTGAGCATCTGCAAAAGCCATAATAAAGCAGGCTAAGGTAGGTGGGTTAGAACCAGACATAATCTAGCCCATAGTAAAGACTTTAGTTTCTCATCTATTAATAATATCAAGAACATTTTTTCATACAAGTCTACTTATAGACAATATCTGCCACTTCCAATATTCATATATAAGGCTTCAAAAGCAAGATGTATATGGGCTACACACATAGTACAAATAATTCTCTCATATTACAATGACATTTTAAAGTATCTTATTATCCCTAAGTGTAATACACAGTCTAAAGTTCTTAAAAACATCTGTGTCGGTTACCAGCTCAATCCTTTTGCTTTCAAACTATTTAACTAAAATAATGCAATGGTAGGAGAGAACAGTTCTTTGCCAGGTTATCTGAATTGTGTGTCATACTAGATTATTCAGAATTATACCTTTTAGCTGATTGGAAAATAAGAAAACCTATCCCTAGCCTGGATCTCCTCTTAGTATTTCACTCCCATAAATCTCAATTGATTGTCTCCAGCTTTACCACAGTGTAAATGAACTCAGCATCTGCCTTTTATTGTTTGGCTCAACATGATTTGAAAGAGAAAGCTGCCGAGTTCAAAAATTCATATTTAAAAGAGGGCTTTTTCTGCTCATTGCTGGTTTTTTCAGACTCTTTTCCTATGCTTTTGCTTTGGGCATGAGAATAGTGCCTTTATTTCATGGCAGCTGTGTTGAAAACAGGTTACAAACTACTTAATGTTATAGACAACAATTTAATACTTAGTTATTTTGCTCAAATTTGAGATCTATTTTGATAATAAGCTTTTCCCCCATCTGCTAACACAAAAAGTTAGCTTCAGATTTGGAATGGCTTTCAGATTCAGTTGAGAAAATCTAAAAATGAAAGAAGATGTAATCTTCCCCTGCTATTGCATTCTGTTGCTGTACAACTTTTTCTTACTTTGCTTTAAAACATCTAGAACTTGCCTTCTCCCTCAAAAGCCGGAAACAGAATCACACTTGAGGACCTGAGTTTTTTTATGGATTCCCTATTTCACTGGGCCAAGTCAAAAAATTGCTGCTGTGTTACCAGCAGCAATTGCCTGGAAAATAATTAGCCATCCTTCCAGGTAGTAACAAGAAGCAGCCATTCCAGAGTTCCAGCCTGGTTATACAGACTGCTGGAGAACTTCATACACCAAGGTAGTAACCTAGGAGCATGAGGACCTGAAGAGGAACCACGCTTTGTATTTTTCTAATGATTTTTAATTTCACTTCTCTTGCTATATCCATGGAAAAATCTGTAATATCTTCTCCTCTGCTAGGGAATCACAGCTATCAAAGTGGCCAACAAAGGGTCACAGCCAGAAGGGTACTCAAGATGAAATGATTCATTGCATTTTCTGAGGCAGTTTTGCCAATCTGATAAGGACAATTTGCTCTTGTCTGCTTCAAGCAAAAGTAAATCCAGTTCCTCATTCTTCTGTGGCCATTTGTTGCACAATTTCAAAACAGCAAAAAAATCACCTTCAGAGATCATTTAAAAGGTCATATTAAAAAGAGTGGTGAAAGATAATATGATTTTCCTTCCCAGTTTTCCTTTTATGATTTTCTTCCGCACTTCCAATGCTGAGTGTTACAGCCAAAGTGTAATGCTAGTTTTTCAGCATCAGAGCCTGAATTTACTTACAAACCTGTATAACTCCATGCATAGGAAAATCTCTTTGAGTTCAATGGGGAAGACATATTCTTTATTGATCAGGGTCACCATCTGCTGTAACAGAAAACCATTTTTTGAGAGATTTCCAAACACTGTACAAATGTTAAAGAACCTACTTCACAGGATGATTGTGAAATTGTGTTCATAGTTATAACATTTGTACAGATGGGCAAAAAGAGGTTGATTTATTTATGTCATAATTCAGTGGCAGAGATTATAGGAATCCTATAGACTACAGGAATCTTAATTTTGAGTATCCCACTTTAACTGCTGCATCCAGCACTTCATAATTCCTTCTCAAATCTTTACTGGGTGTTTGGTTGTAGCCGTGTTGGTGTCAGGACATAGGCAGGCAAGGTTCATTGGGTAGATGTAGTATCTTTTATTAGACCAACTGAGTAGTTGGAAAGAAGAAGTTCTTAGCAAGCTTTTGGGTGCAGTCACCCTTCATCAGGCATAGGGAGGCTCTGCTGGTCTGAGACTCCAAGGAATGACAGAAGCTAAAAGTGTGGAGGGATGTCAGTGAAAAGTGTGGAGGGATGTCAGGTTTTCACTGACATTCCTCCACACTTTTAGGTTCTCTCATTCCTTGGAGTCTGGGACCAGGAGAGCCTCCCTATGACTGATGAAGAGTGACTGCACCCGAGAGCTTGCCAAGAACTTTTTTCCATCTACTCAGTTGGTCTAATAAAGATATCACATCTACCCAATGAACCTTGCCTTCTCAAATCTTTGTAATTTCTGAAGATAGCTAATTGTAATTTCAAGATAATTAATTTCTGAACCTGCCTTGGAATTCTGATCCAGATCAGTATCCTGAACTCAGCTTCTTATCTGAATCTAATATGAACTATGAAAATCTTTTAAAACTGCAAAAAGCTGAAGTAGAATGGGCCACTGGAAATATGAGAAGAAATTCCCAGCACTTTTGGACCAGATGGTTCAAAGGATTATGGATCGTGGTGGTTCTTACTGTATCAAAATTGATCAATCCAGCATATTAATTTGCATTTCAAGCTTGTCACTTGATATACTCATTTATTTATTGATTAATGGTATGTGTGAGTCCATAGGGTTGAAATTAGAGAAACTATTTGAGAGAGAGTTATACTTTTAATTCACATACAGCCAACATAATCCCCCCAAAAGGGACAGTGTCTCCTTGCACATTTTTGACTGAAACATCAGGTATAAGGCCCTAATTACCTACCTGTTATTTCAAAAGTGATTGATAGAAGTGGAGCAGCACTAGACTTCGACGTGCTCTGTGACTGACTTTCTGAAATAACAGGGAAACATCACCATGAGTATGTGAGAATGGAGGTTTCCAGAACAGCCTTATTGAATTAAAACTAGATGTTATGAACTGAAGAGCTACATAGTAAACAAGGGCTTGCCCACTGCTAGACTTTGTAGCTTTTTTTCCCCACCTCTCATTCCTGAATCATTTCCAGGTCTTAAATCACATCATTTTAAGAGGCATTGTTTCTAAGAGTTGCAGTTCTCCTTCCACTGGCTTAAAAAAATAAAAGCAATTAAAAAAAATAATTTTCCTACTACAGAAATGTCCCCAGAACTTTTAAAACCCACTTCACCTCTAGTTTGAGATCTTGAAAAAGTATCTCATGTTTATGCATGCAAAGACTAGTTATAGTTACATTTTAATCAGCTTTCTCCAGGGTATAGAGATTACCTCCTGATGGGTTCTGCATATTCCTGTCACATTCTGATAAAGCACATTTCATGCCAGCCTAAGCCAGCAAACCTTTACAGGCTACAAACTCCTGGTAATCATTCTGAACAGGAAGCAATCCCAGATTTTACTGTTGATCACCCTTAGCTGATAGTTTGTTACTCTTTACTTCCAAGGCAGAGCATCTGAACTCTGTCCCACCGAGGTGATTTGCCAAGAGCCCTGGAGCTACAGCATATTTTCATTAAATGAAGCAGCTAGAAGGCTCCCTCCTTCTGGCATATAGAGGTACAGTCCATAGTATGTCAAAATCTAAGCAAAACTACTCCAGCAACAGTATTAAAATGGATGCTAAAACCCTCCACAGGCTGCACCTCTATATTAGGCATGAAAGTTACCTTGTCCTATGCTAGAGTACTTTGTTGGATGTAGTTAGGCCACCTCTATTCTAAATATTTAATTTGTATGCCATGCCCAAGTTAAGGATGTCCCTTTTTCTGGAATATGTGGCTGTATTTCTTCATAGCAATGTAAATTTGCATAACCCAGATTCAGAATACAATGTATAAAAATAATGTTGTTAGAATAATGAACTAAATGCATTTAGCATAACTTATCTTGAAGGTTTTATGAATTATTAGTTGATAGACCCTCAGTATAAATTTACTTTAAATAATGCAGAATACTGCATATTAATATAAAATTATTCACTCAAGTTATGTTCTTCAAAAAATGTATAATTATATCACAGAAGCTATTAACATTTATTTTATGTTAACTATCTATATTTAACTAAGTCTTTGTCAGACTCAAATCACCACAGCAACTGGTAATTTTTATTATCCACATTACATTGTAAATTGCAGTAATAGAACCAGGTATTGAACCTAATCTCCCAAGCCTTTAGTCAACATACATTAACTAGATCATAATATCTTCCTTCATCCTAAGAACATTTTTGAAACTCTCATTAATGTGTGTATCCTTGTTATACTGGGAAAATAACTTCCAAAGTTTTCCTCTCTTTGCTTGAGGAAATTTAGGGGACACAACAGTGAGAAACTTTTTGGTTTCAGTTTGCAGAAGTTTTCTTCACTTTAACTTTGTTTCCTATTTCAATTTTTAGAAATACAATGCCATACAAATGTCAGGTAACAGGTCTGCACAACAATCTACAACACAGTACTTTTCTGAGTCTCTACAGCAACCTCCTTTCTATATATTTCCATATTGCTTTTAAAGCTATGTTTTTGTTTACAATGCATGGGGGGGGGGGTGGATTTACAGATGCATGGAAGATTTAAGTGACTTGTATAAGGTAACACAGGAAACCTACAGAAAAACTGGGACTAGAGCCCAGGATTCCCAACTCCCAGTTATTTGTATCTCTTATCTTAAGCATATCCTTCAGTGAGGATAAAAACTTTTTTCAGGAAATCTTGTAATTTCAGTAAGGAACTGACATTTGAAGAATGGGGCACCTAATCGTTTTACAGTTAAGTATTTCCATTTCAATTAGATTTTTAAACCACAGATCACAGTAACCTGTAAGGAAATAAGGCACTTGTGACAGATAACAATGGAGGTCAGAAAGTTCTGGCATGCTGAAGTATTCACTTTTCATGGTAATTCAGTTGTAAATGAATCAAATTTACCTTCTTTTTCCTTGAGGGTATTTAAATAGGAGAGGAGATTTTCATTAGTTTGCACACAGTACACTTCACGGGTCTGAATCCCGCCTCCACACAGAGCTGTCTGATTTCCTCGTCTTTTGTCCTGTTGGCTAAGTAGAGGGTCAACACGGCATTCAGTCCATTCTGTGGTTCTCCAGCCATACCTGAAGCGAAGTAATTGAACCTTTAATTAAGTTCTTAAAAGAGTTAAAAACTTGCTATGCAATATTTGTTTGCAAGGGAAAGCAACATATCTTCACTCATCTTCTAAAAGTAGTGGACCCACCCCAAAATCTAGGATACACAGCTATGCATTCAGTTTGGTATTCTGTGCAGATTAAACTATTTTTCCAATACGATACTTTCTTGCATCACATCTTTTAAAAGTCCTCCTAAAAGTAACCTTTTCAAAAGCAAAGTACCATACTTTCTTACATAAAACATGCCCCAGAATATAATACACACTTTGTTTTTGAAAGACAGAAGGAAGAAAAAAAGTTTTTTTTCCAGAGTTATGGCTGTGACAGAGCCTAATCTTCAGCTGACTCACCCTCCTTTTCCTGTTTAGGTTAACAGGAACAGCCAGCAGACAACAAAAGTATCCTAAGAAAGGTTAGCTTGATTTGAGGAACATCAAGAACATTAAAAAGAACAGATGATTATTAACACTTGTAGAATGAAGAACAATGGGCTTTTAAGTCAACTGACTCCCTCAGCTGCCTGAACTGTAATGCTGTTGCACTGTAGAGTAATTATCAAAGCAGAGTACTTCTACCCTGGACATAAAATCAGCTTCCCTACTCAAAACACGTACCCCAATTTTGCGGGGCTGATTTTTTGGGGGAAAGTATATGTTGCACATGAAAAAATATTGTACTTTGCTTTTGTAAAGGTTACTTTTAGGTGGACTTTTCAATAAGTGACATTTATTATATGCTTAATTCATTTACTAGAGGGAATGGAAAAAATCCATAGGAAGAAATGAAATTGGATATACAAATAAGCTAACCTTCGGGCTTGTGACTTGTAGCATTTATTTAGAATTAGGCAGCTAGAATAAAGCACTGTAAAACAAAATCACATAAGTATCAACACTGAGAAACACGAGACAAAGAAAAAAAAAAAGGAAAAGCCTCCAATTCCCCTTTGATAAGAACCATGAAAGTTTCTCTTGCATATCAAGGCAAAACTATAATTGTATGTTTTTTCATTAAATATTTCAGTGAGTTTTTTTATGCCTTTTCTGCAGCACTTGAGCTTCCCTGCTGGGTACTGATGAATGATGAGAAGATGTGAATTTTCTAATCAATGAGTGCACAGGAAAAAAGATCTGTGACTCCAAGCTAAAGCCCAATCAGGCTTATGAAGTGAAATAAATGACACAGGATTCTATGTTCAATAACGACTTTAAGGAGATATCAAGGGAACCATTTCCCAATGCTGCTGGAGATGAGGATGATGATATTTCTCCTCTTTAAGGAAAATGAAGTTCCACAATCAAACACAGAGACACAAAATGTGTATCATCAAATGCCATTTCCCCAACACTTCTTTTTAATCAGGTAGAGGAAAGGAACTTCTCAATTAGATGATGATGATTAAAGCAATCTCCTGAATTTAAAGTGCCATTCCTCCTAGACTCTAAACAGGGTTAATTTATTTACTACTTTTTGAGTCTTTTCTCCTGTTTATTTAGGGCCTATATCTACATTTGTTGAAGAGGCCTAATTCCCAATTAAATCAAAATGGAATTTCAGCTTTTCATGGAATACACATCCAGTCTTTACTTCCTACAATATTTTGTATGTGCTTATGCATCCAAAACGTCAAACACGAATAAGGGATTACAGTAGAAAAGATTGGTAGGGGGGAAAAAAATCACCAATTAAATAGTCAATAAAACTAACATAGCATGTCCTTAAAGCTGATCCAAAGTAATGCACCTACGTGTATCTGTATGTACACATCCTCTCCTTTAAAAAAACAAATACCATTTACCCACTTAGAAATTATTTCTCTCTATTCACACTAAAAAAGACACTTCATTATAACTGTGACTACATACAAATGCCACTTTTTAGTGATCATAGTATATGTAAAAGCAAATGTCCTTCGAAATTACTCATAATGTCAAAACAGTTATTACCAATGTATTCACTCATTTGAGGTAAACTGTTCATTTCATTAGGATGGGAAAAGCAGGAGTGAATTAACACTTACGTAACACATGGTGCCACACCATCTCCTTGAGAAACACATTGCTCTGTTTCTTCTAGTTCTGGGCATTCACCTTCACTGCCAATAGGAAACTGCTTAATTGTCCGTGTTCTCGTACGATTTCCTTTTGGGGATGTCATATCAAAACAGGTTTTGGAACATGGGCTCCACTCGGACCACTCTGACACCTGGCAGTCCTTAGTGATCACACAGGACTGGAAAGTAATTGGCAACTTGTCTTGTTGGCAAAACCTGTAAGAAAGCATTAAGATTTTCAGCACATGTATTCACAAGCACTTATGAACAGGATAGCCACTGCATCATACACTACCCTGAATATACCTAATAAATAATTATTTCTGCTTAGAGCTTGTTATGACTTATGCTGCAAGTTCTTCCTATCACCTTTCTCAGATGAAACTATATTTGATTTCATTGGTTAAGTAAGAGTTGGCTAAGAGCTGCTTTATACAGCCAATTACATAATACCCCAAATTAAAATAGTAGCTATTGTTTAAGGATATACTGGGTCACATCTTTATTATATATTTTCGGTTACAGATGAGAACTGATGTAAAAGAGAAAATAGCATACGCTGTAAGGGGAAATACATCAGAGTTTTTTTAGTTCTGTTTATTTGGTTAGTTTTTCTTGGGGAAAAAAAGAATGCAAAATGTGTTATCAACAACAGAGAAGCTCACAATGTGTCATGAAGATTACTGAGTAGTCAAGGAGCTCTGGCACCTCCTCATTTTGATTTGCTATAAAAATATTACAAATACATTAAATCCTTTCCCAATATTACTTTTCCATTTAAGCAATTGGTGTATTTCCACAGAAACGTTACATGATCCGTAAGATCATAAAAGGGGAAGTGGTAATGGCCCCTGGAGATACTCTTCATATAATACTGTAATCCACACCATGACATGGAATATAACTGTAGACCTTAATTTTCTTTCCCTTTGAAGCCATTTTTCTGTTCCAAATGTAACTGGCTTCATACATTAGATAAACTTTTAATAAGACTTATGTACCTAAGTGCCTATACATTTTTAAAAATTTTAAAGTTAAATATAGAAGTTAAATAGTTTGGGGTTTTTTTGCTTTTCAGGTTGATTTGCAATAAGAAAAAATATACAATAAAAATAAATTAAACAGCTCAGAAGGTTAATTCTTCAACTGAAGTTACAATAGATACATATATAAACATGTATATCATGTTAGTTCTAGTATAGACAGCTGCATTCTGAGATGGTTATAACCAGTTTACCTACCACTGCATATATCTCAATGAAACACTATCAAGTCGCGGATGACACTAAGATGCGGGGAGAAGTGGGCACGCTAGAAGAGAGGGACTGGCTACAACTAGATCTGGACAGGTTACAGGAGTGGGCAGATGAGAACAGGATGGGTTTCAATACTGACAAGTGCAAGGTATTGCACCTGGGGAGCAAGAACCAGCAGCATACCTACAGGCTGGGGAACTCCCTTCTTGTCAGCACAGAGACAGAAAAGGATCTTGGGGTCACTATTGATTCCAAGATGAACATCTAGACCCAGCACTCTTTCCTGCTTATGCAGGGGGTCGGACTTGATGATCTATTGAGGTCCCTTCCGACCCTAACATCTATGAATCTATGAATCTATGGGCTGTCAATGTGGGGAAGCGGTCAGAAAGGCTAACCGCACCTTGTCATGCATCCATAGATGTATCACGAGCAGGTCCAAGGAGGTGATCCTCCCTCTCTATGCGACACTGGTCAGGCTGCAGTTGGAGTACTGTGTCCAGTTCTGGGTGCTGCACTTCAGGAGGGCTGTGGACAGCATCAAGAGGGTCCAGAGGAGGGCCACTCGCATGATCAGGGGGCAGCAGGGTAGGCCGTACGGGGAGAGGCTACGGGACCAGAACCTGTTCAGCCTCCACAAGAGAAGGCTGAGAGAGGATCTGGTAGCCGTCTATAAACTTGCCAAGGGGGACCAGCAGGTCCCTGTTCTCCCGAGCACTATTGGCCATAAGTTGACTGAGAGTAGATTCATGCTAGATATCAGGAGGCACTACTTCACAGTCAGGGGGCCTAGAAGCTGGAACCAACTTCTAAGGGAAGTGGTGCTCGCTCCTACCCTGGGGGTCTTCAAAAGGAGGCTAGGCAATCACCTAGCCAGGGTCGTTTGACCCCAGCATCCTTTCCTGCCCATGGCAGCATGTCAGACTTGATGGTATGCTTAGGTCCCTTCCAACCCTACCAACTACGAAACTATGAAATAAGTCAACTCTTAAATCATTGCTAGTTGTATTATCTCATTTATGACAGTTATTTTAAGGGTGAAACGCACACACACACACCCTTCTTTCTTTAGTCCAAAAACCAAACTAGTAGGGAGTTAGAAAAAAACTGTTCATAAATATTACATTATTTTACAATCATTCCATATAGTTTTTATGCACTTTCAAAGAATCTCTTATTAGATTATAAGGATTATATGGCCTAATACTGTAAATCCTATTTTTATAACATCAGGAACATACATATTAACTGAACCTTCTAATGAATGTGAACAAGAACTGTGTTCCATGTGAATTCTTTTACATACAGTGTTTATGAATCTTTTTTGATGGAAGGCACTAATACCATTATCTTTCCAAGTCATCTACTGATCTGAATGGTACTTGTAAATGATATGAGAACAGAAACTATATACATAAAGAATAAATGTATATATAAATCACATTTTTACCCACACTGTAAGAAAAAAGAATTTACTCTAAGTCATAATTGTTTTTCAGCCTTACATGGAATGAAAGATACGGAAATTTTGGAGGGAATCAATAGTAAGATATGACCTATTAAAATGGCAGAGCCAAATAAAGACAACACTGACACTTTGTGTTGTACCCTCTTGGCAGCTGATGATTGAAAGGTGATTTCAAATCACTTTTACATCCTTATTGGTTTGGGATTCTGTGAAATCTGGCGTAAATTAGAACAGCCAAGACTTTCTTCATTCTCCTGCTCCTATAATAATTGGGAGTAGTGTAGGCTTTGATATGCCCTACCAGGCTGCCATCCTGTCCATGGCCTATTTGTACACAGGGTTTATGCATAGTACTATTTACAGTAGTCCTATGCAGCACTTAAGGCTGTGAAATTCTACCTCTACCCTATCTGGATGTTGGCCTTCTACAGCCCTCATATCCTGTTGCAGTAGCATTACAGGCGATGTAATAGGGGCCAGAAACCATGAATTTACCATTTCAAGCAGGACAGTGACCTATTTATATATGAAAACAAGAAAAATGATTCTAGTCAGCAGACTTTGCCACTAGATGAGCATCACTTCTACAGTGCAATTCAGCTTTGACATCTAGTACTAGAACTGCACAAACTGTTATCTGTGAAACCCCATACTTTAATAACAAAAAAGAAAGAAATTAAATGGATTATTGCACAATGTTCTTTAAGACTACAACTGATATAATCACAGGCTGAAAATTAGAGCTGAACAAATTCAGAATTTCCATCGTATGGGAAATTCCAGCATCTCAACTTTTGTTCCAAACTGGAACAAAACTTTTAGACATGCCCAAAATGGAATAAATTCATTTTACTTTGTTGAAGTGACCTGAAACATCAATTTGAATTTCCCATTATGACACACTAGCTCATGAAACTGTTTCAATAACTGGATGTCCATATTCTTTTCTATAGGATAGGCTATCTTTTCTATGATCCATCAAGAGTCATACAACTTCTTGGAGGCACCATGGCACTAAGTCGGAAGTAAATCTGCACTGTGGGATAGACGTAGTTTTCTGTAGATCTTGCTAATAGGGAAGAAAAGTCCTGAATCAGAATTCTTCTCAGACAATGTGCTGATAGAGATTCCAGTTTAATATTTTATTAACCCAAGCATTTTAGGTCAGTTCAACAACATGATTTAGTGCGATCATTCATGAAAATGATTCTGATTTAAGTGCAAGTAGACCCAATACTATGTATTTTATTTTTTTTCTGAAAGAAAAATTTTTAAAAACAACAGTTAGATTTTCCACCAGAAAATTTAAATTTTACTGAAGCTGCATTTTCAGTTCTGTATAAAATAAAATACTACGACCTATTTCATGGAAAGTTCTGAATCCAGTGAAGAACATCTTTGTTCATTTGCACAAGATCCCATGGGTAAGTCAACTATGTCTCATGGTTCATTATATGAAAAAGCTGCTGATAGAGCTAACAAAATTAGAATGCCATTTTAACCTTATCCATTACTAGATCAACCAAGATCAGTACAAATACAATTATTTTCAGATCTGGGCTTGACCCCCCGTGACTGAAGGGTGAAAGCAGAATTGAAGATGGCTCACCCACTATTCTATCAAGTTACCATTCCCATTATTTATTATTACATTACTATTCTCAGGAAACAGAAGCAGCAGCTATAATGGGGCCAAATCACAAGCAAATACTTAAAAAAGAATATAGTAGGGATCAATCTTTTAACAGCTGTTAAACAGATCAGACATTTATTTCTCTTGGTCACAATGCAATTATCCTCAAAGTAGGCTAAAATATACGCCTGAGAGGTTTATATTGCTGGCTACTAATACTGTGAGCTGTTAACACTGTTTAACTAGATTAACGAACTAGAAGCAAACTGACTTGGTAACCCTTTTCTCTAGGGTGCCTGCATACTAGCACCCTTCAATATTTGCAATTTCATCTAAGTATTGACAAATAACTTCTAAATTACTGACACACAATCTTTTTATTGTCTTATTAACCTTTACTTTTCGTGAAGTGCCACAGCCTGTTACAATTACTAAAAGGAGTAGGATAAAAGCAAATTAATGGCTGTGTCTTGCTTCAATATTTGCTCCTCTTTAAGCAAATTAGAAAGCAAACTGTTAGGCCGAATTGCAAATTGCCACTATCAAGACTTTTCTTTCATTTTGTAAACAGAAAGAAAAGACATTGGATTTCAAGACCTATAAGTCTCAGTGCCAGTGTAACAGGTCTAAGCTCCCAGTGGCAGCCAATCACACTTGCCTGGCTCAATCTCTAAATTAGCCCTCCCTTGATTACTCACCTGGCACACCTTGTTTTTATTAAAGATTAGGGAAGACAAGCTGCCCACGGGCCTTAGAGTGTGCCCTAGTCCATTCAAGTCACCAACAGGTCCTTCCTGGAGCCCACTGGTCTAAATTTGCCGTTAAGCAAAAATGGATCCTCTCAGCCTGTCTGTGCCTCCAGGGCACTGCAGCCTTCAGAACTAATTTCATGGCTCTGAACCATCCCTTACACTCTGGCCATGCCTTCCAGATGTCACTATACCATCACTCTCCCTTGTAGGGGTCTTAGCCTTATGAGCCTTGGCCACTTTTTCTCTTGCTGGGCCTTTTAGTTCAGGCCCATGGTACTGGACCTGGCTTCGGGGCTGCGAACCTGGCAGCTGGGCCCCTGGCCCCTGTCTCCAACCCTCTTGGGTACTGGGCCTTTGGCCCCTATCCCTTCCAGGGCCTACCTTGCCACTCTCACGTGCTGGGCCCCTGACCTCTATCTTGAAGCCCATTCCTCCCAAGGCCTGCCTCACCAAGCTATGGGCTCACCCACCCCCATTCCCACTCTTTTGGCTTGCTGCCCTCTCCGGTCCCGAGTCTTCTGGATCCAGGCTTGGCCCCTCTTTGGGCTCACAGTCCTCTTGTACTCTGGGCCTTCTGGCCCCCGGGTCTGCCATTCCCCAGGCTCCAGGCCATCTGGAGTTTCAGAAATTCAAAAAATTGCCCATCTCTAGTTTAGGAGAATTAGAAATGTTTACCTGTATATGGAGAAAAACACTGTTAAAATAGCCTGTACTATATACACATACTTATTCTGAAATATATAAAACTATTTTAAGAGTTTTGAATATGTAAAAAAAATAGAAAAGTGCATAGAACAGATAGTACAGTACAAAAAGCCAACAGTATTTCCCTTCCATTTTCGCAGTTTTCCACTGCCTAATTGCTAACAAGCCAGCTATAAACATATTCCTGAAATTAAAAGTGCATTAGACACATTAATTTACCGGGCACTTTTATTTCAAGGAAGGGTAAAAGTCTATAACTACTGGTCTCCCCATTTTGGAGATGGATGATCAGTGGTCTCAGCTCAGGTTCTATGTTTAATTTTTACTCTTACAGCAATAAATGAATAATGTATAGTTATTTGTCTGTACACAGCCCTCTCTTAGGATAGCAAAGCACTTTTAAAACAGCAATCAAATCCCTCAGCAGTCTTTTGAGGTAGGTTTCTTCAGGTAGGTCACTGGAAAAGATATTATTTACTGCCATAGCATCTCACTGCCTTGTTGCTTTGCTAAATGGAGCAAATATTGTAGGAAGTGTGGGCATGCCTGCTAGGAAGAAATCATGACTTAAACAAGGTACTTAGGCCTCATCTACAGGTTATAGGTATTGTGCAATTAACTAGTTTTTGCACAATTACCTTGAGACCTGTCATATGTGCAAAGTACATATCACTCCATAAGAAGCTCCAAAGTTATATTTTGAAAGTTGTACTAACCTTACAGCTGGTTGCTATTGAGCTTTAATTTGCAGGGTAGCAGGGTCTCCCCTGCATCTGGGAGCCCCATTAGCTGCTAGGGTACTCAGCCACAGGGGTGCCCCAGGCCCAGCTGGGGCTGGGAGTCCTGCAACTGAGGGAACTCTTAGCTCCAGCAGCATTGCTCTCAGTACCAGGACCCAGCAGGATCTCAGCAGCCACAGGGTATGGCTGTGTTCTCCCAGCCTCAGATGGGCATGGAGGATCAGGCTTCCCCTGCACCAGCAATAAGGGGTGATGGGATCTAATGTACAATCCCACAGTCGCATCTCCTGCCATGCATGTGTGATCCCATTATGCCTTAAACTGCATGGATAGAAAGGTCCTTAGTAAAGCATTCATATGATTTAAACACATGTAGTGGTTTTATTCAAATATCATAAAGAGCTGCACTCATTATTTTGGCCCAACTAAGGCAGTAATTATTGCCAATCTTGTCTTTTTGTCCTTTTTAACTATTTCCAGTAAGTTTATACAAACTAGCTACAAGGAGTATGCAGTGATTGACAGAACAATTCATTGATTCATCAATATTCTAATAATAATGAACATGTTTTCTCAATGAGTAAGCTGCTGTGACTCGTTTTAATCGATGAACTACTGGTATTTTAAAATTAATGTACAATTAAGATTGTTGAGGGTTTTGTCATGCTGTATTGTGACCACTATCAGTAAGGTATAGCGGAGGAAGAAATGCTATGCAGGTTTACAGGGTAACTAGGCAGTTCAACTAGTTGCTAGAGAACTGATGAAGGGTTTTTGAACCCAAAAGCTTGCTTAATAACTATTCTCCAACTATTCGGGTTGGTCTAATAAAAGATATCAAATTCACCCAAGGAACCTTGTCTGCCTATGTCCTTAGACCAACACGGCTACAACCTAAACCCCAGAGAACTGATTACAACTTTAGGATTCTCTTTGGCAAGCTGGGAGTTAAATTAGTACATCTGGCCAATTTAAGGACTAATATTAGTAGAAAGATGCCTTTAACCATTAACATTTTAGGAGACACAGTTCTGTAGATCAAACAAATTCATCTGGGGCTGTTCCCATTACATTGACTGCTCTTCATGTTCAAATACAAGAAAGCTATGACATGGGGTTTGCAACTCCAATATGCGATTTCACAGTGGGGCACACACATCACTCACAATAAAGTCAGTTTATTCACAAGAACCAGAAAAGAATTAAAACTTGCTTTCCCTACTGATACAATATAGCAGGATATCAAGAAAAATGAAATCAAAATATCTACTTGGTAAGTGTTTACTTTACATTTTACTTTGCCCTCCTTTATTAGCTATTTTCAACATTCTCATTTTTATAGTTTGGTGTTTTCTCACCTATCACTCACTATTTTCATTCAGTACATATATTTCCTTGGCCTTCCAGGTCAGTTACATTTATTTTTCCTCTAGCTGATTTCCCTTTTGATTACATACAGATTGTTGCATTGTTCTGAAAAGAATAACATGGCTAGAATTCAACAGGGAGATTTCTGCCAACATAAACATTTGGTACTTACAAGATACAAAAGCAATGAAAACCTTAAATTCTTTTTGGATCTGTCCCTAAGCACCTGTTGTGGGACTTAGGTATAATTTAGACATTTAAGTTAAAAAATGTGGGTATAACCCCAACATTGTCTTTGGCGTGGGATCAACTGTGCCAGGATGCACCTAAGCACAGCTGATTCACTTCACTGGCATCTACAGATGTTGTCCAGGGCTGTAATCCCACAGGGTCAGGCCCTTGCTACTCCTGGGGCTTCAGGGATCCAATCCTGGAGGAAAACAGCCCCAGATGCCATGCCCTGAACTGGGGCACACCTCTACAAGCAAGGAAAGTATCTGCAAGCAGTGTTTAACATTGCAGCCTGCAAGAATGGAGGAAGTTCCCTTGCTTGCAGATGCACACCCTGAGTTGGGGTTCAGCAGTGTGATATACATGCCACAGAAATCCTCTGCAGGGGTTCCCAGGGTGTGTGTCTGCAAATGCGGAGAATGGATCACCCCTTTTTGTGCGTGCAGTCCACAGTGGGGAATGCACAGCCCAGGAATTCCCTTACAGGGGAATCCCAGCATGCATTTCATGCTGCTGTGCCACACATCTACGAACAGGGGAACATACTTCTTTCCTGCTCCTTGCCTGCAAGGGAATTCCTGGGGTGCTTGTTTGCAAACACTGAGGAGATGCCCATGGAGTTTCCTGCTCTGCACTTGCAGACAGGGACCACAGGCTGGTGTCAGGTGCACAAAGCCATTGTCATGCAGGATCAGGCCCTTAAAGTCCTTGGGGTGCCAGCCCAGGGCAGCTGAAGAGTGCAGGGAGCCTTGGACTACCCACAGTCTTGTGTTATAAATAAATGGGCATTCATTGTAATTAGGCAGCACAAACTTACTACAAATTGTTGCAGCCACAATTTTGTTCATTTTTGGGGTGAAAAGGGGACTGGACATCTGTCTGGCTGGGTTTTCTGCAGCCATAAAAATGTGTATGGAAAAGCCCTGCTCAACCTTGTAGTGATTAAATTCCCTAAGTGCCTCAGGTTCAAACTTTAAATCACCAGATGTTTCCTTCCTCAGGCCTAAACCCAGTTGGCATTATAAAAAGCAGATGTTCTTCCACTTAAGTCCCCATAGATCACAGTTTGGTAGGTTTTCTTAGAGCACACCTAACACACTCAGAAGCAAAATGTAGTGTTGGTGCCCTCCATTTCACAGAATGCCTTAGTGGTTTGAACATTCACCCAGGACGTCCCACTACTGCCTGATGGACTTCAGACCCACATCTTTTATCTCTTTGGAATATACCCTCAGCCCCAGCCTGTAGGCTGCTCTCGATGGTGGAACTTTTCAGTTCTCTGCTCAAGCTGTTTCAAAGGGTAGACAAGAATTAAAGATCTGTCGGATAAAATATGGAAACAGTCCTGAGAGTAGGTACTGAAACCTAGGATTCTCATTCTTCTTGGGTTAGTGTCCTAACCATTAGGCTACAGGGACTTGCTCTGCCTCTCCCTCTTGCCCGAAGAATCTTGAATTCATTTACTTCTGGTGGAATACCTTCAACAGACAAGGAGTGTAGAGACTGTGCTGAAGCATCAGTAGCCAGATCAGGGAAGATTCCCAGGGCTCAGCACCCCTTGTCTATCCACCATCCAGGGTGGCCAATCCAAGAAAAAGAATGAATGAAAATTTGCCAACTTTTTCCTGAAAACCAAACTGTTTTGCTGATGTTTTACATAAACACTATGCCAGGCCCGGGATGGCAATAACAAAGGCTAGGTTCAAATTCAGCGGTTTCATACCAACTTTCTAAATCTGGCTTCAGCCACCACCTAGAAATGTGAGATAAACACTTTTAACTGGGCATTCTGACAAACATACTTCCCCATTCACAAATAATGTTCAACTAATGCAGATTTTATTACAGGAGGAAAGGGAACAAACACAAGACCCTCAAGAAAACCTTAACCATTAAACAATAAATAAACCCAAATGTTAATAGCCTCAGTCTTACTTGACTGCAACAATTGTTTTAAATCATGCTGACCCTACACCCACTTCAACCCACCAGCTGGCCCCATTTCCCCCATCTCAACATACACCCACCCCCACCCACTGCTTTTCCCTTTTCCCAGACCTGCAGCTCTGTCTCAGATGCACTGCCTCTCTTCATGTTCCACCCAGTGCCTCAGACTGGCTTGGGCTGAGTTGCTCTTCCTACCTTCAAGGTGAGCAACCATTGCAGGTAGGCAAAGGCTATAATAGTGGCAGCAAATGGCTGGGATGGGGGCTGAGGCTAGAAAGGGCAACAAAGCCCTGATGAAGAGCTCCCTGCAGGGCACCAAGCTCTGCTCTATCAGTATTTGTATCCATCCTTAATCTGATGACAGATATTCAATCAAACTTTAGTTTCTAAGTTTTACAAACTTTAAGGATAAGCTTCTTTAGTCTTTTTTGGACTACCTATAAATTTATAGACATTTGGTAACTGTCTCCCTACCCCACTCTCCAGCATTTCTGTGCAACATTTGCTTGTTAGGTCTCTGTTTCTGTGGAAATATCCTCTACCCTTATATGATACTAAAACACCTCTGAAGGCCAATTATCTGACTTGGGGGAGGATTCTTTCATTGCAAAAATTGTAAGGAAATTACAAAATCTTACATTGGCCCAGGGCTATTTGCATTGCTAGCAGTGATTCCAGTCCCTGTAACAGCCCAGGCCTGGGAAAAGATAAAACTAATCTAGAACTGCCTAAATCAAGACAGGTTCTTTTCTGTGCCACTAGAGCATATAGCACAAAATCCTACTCTTCACTATAACTATTATAGGTTACATTAAAGATGGAAAAAGAGGAACTGTTCTACTCACTTTTAGTTATTTGTTATGTTTTGCGACTGACATTTTAGGATTATCCAAAACAGTGGTGCCCAACCTTTTTGGGTGGGTCTGATGGGAATTGCCTGGTTGGTTTGCAGGCCTGATCTGGTATTCAGGGCAGTTGCAGCATGACCCCATCAGGCTGCACGGTGGCATGGCTTCACTCCGACCCAGCCCAGCAGGGAGGAGGGGGCATGACCCAACCCCGACCTGGCCCCACTGGGGTGGGAGGGGGCATGATCCAGACCAGCCTGGCCATATGTAGAGGAGGAAGGGAACATGGCTCAGCTCCAACCCAACCCTGCAGAGGGGTCAAGAGGACATGGCCCAGCTTGGCCCTGGCCCGGCACTGTGGCAGGGAATTTGGAAGCAGGGGATGGTGGCAGTATTGCCACTGCTCCCCTGATGCCAAATTTCCCAACCTGTGGGGAGTCCCATGGGCCAGGTGCCATGACTCTGTGGGCCTCTTCTGGCCCATAGGCTGGAGGTTGAGTAACCATTATCTAAATGAATAGTTATTGCAACTGATGATATTAAACTATTCCTTATTAGTTGCCCAAAAAAGCCAAGGATATAGTGCCACACAGAAACATAGTAACTGCCATTTTGGAGAAGGCCCTAATATTTAAGAGGAAGATGCAAGACTCCAAAAATAAACAGATGTGGTATAATTGTCTTATTCCTTATAGCTGACAGTTGGTTTGCGATCTGCAACAAGAAATTTCTATTCACCCCCTGAACTGTTTTTCCCATTAAATAGTATAAACTCTAGCTACTGTTATCCCTTTTGTGTCCTCATTGACATTCTGTGGCAATGAGTTTAGCAATATATTGGGTGAAAAAATATTTCCTTTTACCAGCCGAATTCATTATTTTTCAGGATTAGTGAATGATTCCTCATTCTTGCATTGCAAGAATGCCGTCTCAATTCCTTCATTGTTTTTATAAATAGTTTAAATACTCCCTTCTAATACCACTTATTCAATGTAAAGAATCTCTATTTTCAAACTCTTCATGCATTTGTCACTATCTCTGAATTTGCAATGGTGGATCAGTACTACACATATAGTAATTCTAATATTGATTTATATAAAAATGTATGTATAAAATTATGTATTTTGCCCATCTTGTTCCATAAGTGCTGTATTATCTTGTTTGCTTTCTAGAACTAGAGCAGCATGCTTCATAAGCTGTCCACAATGACACCCAGTTTGATATGCTGATATAGAACCCGAGGACATAGTAGGTTTAATTTTTTCCCTCCAATGTTCACTACTTTGTTTTTATCTTCTCTGGAAGTCCAAGAGAAAGCATCCAAGTTACTTGCTAGGTTTTTTTCAGAGAGACAAAAATGGAGTCAGTGAAAGATCCTTCTCCCAAACCTGCTAACCAGTCTGCACCTCATGGTCCACCATATCAAAACAGTTGTGGCAGTTTGGCAACCTGTCTGGATTCTCAATGGTTTTATAAAATTTTCTCTGCAACTGAATGCCTTATTGAATTTGGAGTCAGCCATCTGCACAGTTAGATCCAGACCATGGGGGCTCCTTGCTGGCTGAATTTGAATCTGGCAGCAGCAGGGCAGGCAGCAGAGGCAGGGCCAGCAGCTGTGGTGGTAGGGCCAGCAGCAGAACAAGCAGTGGCAGCAGGGTCAGCAATGGAGATAGAGGGCCAAGAGACAGTGGGGAAAACAGTGGTGGACAAGTGGCGGTTGGCTGAGAGGTGTGCTAGAACAGTCCTTCTTGGCTCCTCTCCTGCTGATGGCCATGCCCAACAGGACCCCATACCTCCAGATTCTGTATTAGGCCCCACTCCTGAATCCCCTGGCCTACCACAAGCCCCACAGGCTAAAGGGAATGGCTTGGTGGGCTGGATCCAGCTTGTGGAATGCATGTTTGAAGCCCTGTATAACAGGAAGTCAAGGGCTCCTGCTTCTTTAAGAAAGAGATAGCAGCAACAAGAGTCCCAGGCTGTTGCACAGGGGTTAGCTGCAGGAGGGAAGGTAGCAAGGGAATAACTGAAGCCTAGGCACAGTAAGCTGCCCATAAAGGTGAAGGAACATACTTGTAGCTGATGAAAACACCTGGCCAGAAGGGGAGGAGCCCAGGGGATATAAACCTGGGTCCCTGAGGCAGAGGGCAGTGCAGCCCTAAACTTTGCAGAGACAAGAACTCCCACCAGCTCAGGCAATGGAAGATAACTCCCAAGGGTGGCCTGGCAATGGTAGGCTGACCCAGAGGAGGCACTGTGACTTAAAACTTTGCTTTAATTTTTGTTCTAGTTTATACTGGACTAAGTGTGGCTGTGGAGGGGTAGAAGAGAGACCACAGGGGTGCCTGAGGGGCATGCTATGGAGTCCCAGCAGGGATAGGGGCACAAGGCACAGGCAAAGCTGAGGCCAAGAATGCCAGGGCCTGAGCCCAGAGTGGGTGCCTAGTGGCCAGGGACTGAAAGGGCCAAAGCCTGAGTCTGGAGTGGGTTATGCAGGTGACCTGGGCCAGGCCAGAGCCAGAGCCAGTGGGCCTAGGCTACCAGTCAACAGTTAAAGTAACCTGTAGGCTAAGGCTAAGAAGGCCATTCAGTCATTAGCCAATAAAATGGAAGTTGTTTCTACTATAGACAGGACAGAGCCAGGAAAGGTAGGAGTTTCTGTTACAGTTTTTACAATAGCCTCCTGAAAAAAAGAAGACCTAGAGGCAGGGTTAGACTGGCCAGTGTCAAAGAGCCTTCTATGATACAACAAATGGACCAAAGTTATTTGAAAATTTCACTAAAATCAAGCCTTCCAAGGATCAGGGAGGATAAATATTGTATTTACACTCAATATATGTAATAGAACCAAAGCATCTAGTCTGGTTTAAATCCCAATTAGTCTCATCTTCAAAATAGCCAGAAATCTTCTTAGAGAGCGATTACGTCGCTAAGTAAACTCTGATTTACCAGACCGCTGAACAGTTTCCTGACTGGGACTTCACTAATTTTATGATACACAGGAAAAAGCAATCGTACTCTTTCCTGCAATAGCACAGTTTTTTAGAGCTTTTTCAGTCAGAATCAGAGCATAATTTTCCATTTGAACTTTTCTTATTCACTACCTGACCACTAATGAGTCTTTTCTTCATTGCAGTGCAAAATTAATGTTTAGTTGACAATTAGGGCTTAAGCTGTGCAGCTGGCAATAAAGCTTATAATGTTCCAACAGCCTATTTTACCTGCTTATGCCATTTTTCCATCAAAGAACTTTGAAAACTTACTGGGACCCCTAGTCTCCAGGGGAGACATTCTGTTCTTTCGTAGCCACTAGATGTCCAGATGTGGTTGTCTACATTGTTGTCTATGTGCCTAAAATGCCATTTATGCACATGTTGGAATTCTATTCCTGCATACATAGTCCTCCACACATGGTTGACTACATACATGCCAAGTCCAGGCGTGTGTACTCACAACAAAAAGTAAGACAGAGAAAGGCACCTTCCATCTTCTCTCCAAATAAACAAGTGGCTAAGGCATTTACCTAGGAAACTAGAGGCTGTGGATACTGCCCCCAACATCCAGAGTGGGGGTTCAACCTCTGACTTCCCTGCACAATACCTGACCCACCACAACACTGGTCAGCCATTATTCAAGGCCTTCTTCTAAAGCTCCATTTGAAGTTGGCCCTGCTGGGTAGCCACACAATGCAGGAGATACATGGGGCCAGGAGGAAGAAAGCAAGTCATCGGGTGTGCAGCTTATTGAGGTAGCTGCTAGCCTGGGGGGGGATGCTGGGTTCTAGCTAGGGCCCTTGCTTCCCCTGCATTGCCCTCCATTCTTTTTTCCCCAACAACTAAGTTAATGTCCCAGCTGGAAAAGAGGTGCTGGATAAATTACTAAATAATGCCTGGCCTGTGGTGTAGTGGTTAGACTGGGAGATTAGGAACACGCAGGTTTAAATGCCATCTAGGGTCTAGGGAAAGGGACCCAAAATCTAGGATCTCCAGTTTCTCACATAAGTGCCCCAGCTACTGAGCTATAAGGGCAAAAGAAGGACACACAGCCCTTTTGCCTGGTCTAAGGCTAAATCTGGTAGTCAAGGGTTTTGGCCAACTCTATTTCTTACATCTAAGACTGCTATACCTCCAGAAAGGGCATGACTACAAAGTCGCACATAGTGTACAGGGCTGTACAACCAGGACTGGTATCCAACCGGTGTCTTTGATGACCAGGAAGGGAAGAGAATGTTATCCCATGAGCTGAAAACAATATTTGTCCCATGGTATTCTTGGAGGAAAGGCATATATATGCAGTGAGAAATGAAGAAAGGAAAGAAAGATTCTCTATAAAAGTAAACTATTTGTTGTAAAAATAACATACAATAATAGAAATCATGGGTACATTATCTCCTCAGAAGAAAGCTACTTGAACTTTGTTTAGAATCAGGTCTCACACCGAAGTAAAAAATGGGTGCAATTTAGAGTCTGATCCCATTATCAATAGCTGCATAAGTATTACATTCTACTAACTAGTATACACACTTGTTTATTTTAGGAGATTGTTGAAAGCCCATTTGTATTTCTTCCTCACAACAAATGTCACAGTATTCATCATGAGATGGTCATAATTAATTTTCATTACAACTGCACTGTTTGTTATCATTCATATTGTATATTGTTGTGCAGAAACTCTTAATTCCTTATAGTATAATAGGCTCCTATAGTCAAACAAACAATGGAGTCTCTTTTATTCATTACAATTCAAGCACTGTCTAGATAAGTGCTTTTCACAGGATTACTTTCCCATGATCATATAAAATTTTAACTATTGCTTCCAGCAAAGAAGCACTGCCAAAATATTTTTGGACAAAAAGAAAAGAAAAGCTGTCCTATATTACTGGAGGAAGGAAAAAAAAAGAGAACACAGCATCCATGTAGTGCATGCACATCCAAACAAAATTTTGTGTAATCTGTAATTTTGTAAGACTACTTAGAAATTATCTGGGCAGAATATTCATCAGCTTTCTTATCCTGGTTTTTCTCTGCCAGCAGAGAAATTTCCTCCTGTTCTTAATAATGATATAATTTGTCCTAGATCTGATGCTAGAAAACATTGTGTTACCATCATAAAATTAATAGCATTCCTGGCTAAGAAAAAGCAATATTTAAAACTTTGATTGTAAACAAGCATCTCACGGTCAATCCCCTCTGTACAAATCAGTGTAAAATGAAATTCCAGTACTTGGAAAGTATCAAGCTATTGAAGCAAGCAGAAGAAAACACTTCAGTATGTTTTAGAAAACAGGATGGGAGTCAGTCTCTATAAATTTTCTAGGCACATGTGGAAACAAAATAAGTTTTTCTTAATTGTTATATAAGGGATTATTTACCTCTTAGTCACAAGCATGAGGGAGCATGTAAGTGTGTTGCATAAACAGCATGGAAAATGTCTACGTCCTTTAACTGAAGCAAGTTGTTGAACAAACATAATAGCTACTACAGGATATTACACAATTTAAATAGAGGAAATATTCTAACGAGTGGTAAAAGGATGATGTTTATTTTAAAAACACTTCATACATGATCTAACAAAACTTGCAGAAAATTCTGAACTTGAATTCTGCCCTGTGGGTAGAGTATGCCTATTGTTTTTTAAGCAGCAAAGGGAAGGGAGTATAAGCTTTACTCCAGGAAGGGAAAGTGCAAGACATATCAAACTGCCAGAGATATAGTCACAGTTATACGTAACTATATCTCCCTGAATTTGTGTGTAAGTCTGTGGGTTACAAAAGCCTCAGTAGTCTGGGTATTGGGCGCATTCACTTCAGTTTTGAATGAACAGGATCCCAACTCATCGTGGGAACTGACAACAATACGACGTTTTGATATCCCCATCAAGCAAAATTTTCTTTTCCAAGGTAACTGAATCCCATGAAGAAAGCATGGCCTGGCAACAGTAGGCATCTGCACTGGGCAAATCAGTCCTCCTATGATAAGCCAGTCCCAGTCTTCTCACTCTCTAGTAGCTGTTATGACCCACCATGCTATTCATTATTAATGAATTTATTTTAAAAACTACATGGGCAGGTGGTCTGATCTCTCCCCCTGACGATGCATATCTGTAAACATCAAAGTCTTGAGTCCTCCTTTGTTGACAACCCTAATTGTCCTGATTTAGACTTTCCTATAGTATAAAGAAAACCTGCTACCTGGGCTCTGATATGAGGATATCCTCCTGCAAATTATGTTGCTCAATAGATGATCCAAGAAATTATATAAGGTAAGGCAACAGTGTACCTATAACATCACAGAGCATAGTATTTAATGTGGAATTAGGTCAATTCTGAAAAGGTTTATTACTACCAAGGGCTCAAATTCCGCCTATATTCATAGTGAACTAGAGAACTAACAGTTGCCAACAGGGACCACTGATTGCTTGAGTTTTACCTGAAAATTGCCTCTCTCACTCTTGACCTTTATCCCTGCAGATAGCTGCTGCCCCAAATCTGAAAAAGAACTTCAGAGGCTTTTGTCTTGTCATATTCCCTCAACATGTGTACTCTTACATATATACCAGACCTGATGCTCCCAAATGCATTCAAACTGGAATTCAGGTTGGGTCTGCCATGCACTTGTCCCTTTTAAACCCTGATGTACTGATTCAGGAGTTGTTCAGCTCTTAATAAATCCTTCAGTTTTTGCTCAGCCTTAATAATAAAATAGGCCTAGCTACGACTGATATCAAGTGCAAAACAGATCTAGAAGGCATCTATGGTGTGAAATTCAAGATAACCAAGCTTGTAGTTCCCATTAAGTAAATGTCTTTAATGACTAGTAGGACCACTCCTGTAATCCTTTCCATTTATTAGAGCTGTGCGAAGCTTCGGTAGCTGATTCAATTCAGAGGAGATACGGCCCAATTCAGGGACTGAATCTCCGAATCCAAATCAAATCGGGAGACCAAGTAAAAGCTCTGAATCAATTTGAAGCATCTAAATCAATTCAGAAAAGCTTTGGAAAAGATTTGGGCATAGACTAAAGAGACATCTAACAGCTGCCTCCAGTTGGTAAGTCTGTTGGGGTAGGGGGAGGGAGGGATTGGAGCTGGGGCTGGGACAAGCTGCCCAACTGGGGTGGGGGGAGCGTAACTCAGGGAGGAGGGCGGGGTGGGGGTGGTGTGGGCACGGCAGTGCTGGGAGCAGGGGCTCTGTCCTGCTATTGCTATCCCAGCTGGGGGGGGGGGAGGGGGGAGTGGGGAGCAGGATGTGAGTGCAGCTTGTTCTAGGTGGAAGGGGGCAAGTGGCATCGCAGGGCAAGTGGCATAGCGGCCCCCCCCCCCCCACCCCACGCCAACAGTGCCAGTGGCAGCAGGGCATAGTCCCCATGGCTCCCCCCACTGGGGCAGAGGCAGGCACAGTTGGAGGAGCCACTGGAGAAGACCCCCATGGCTGCTCTGCCCAGCCCCATCCCCACCTGGCCCAGCCTCCCAGCACTTAAAAAAAAAAAGGAAAAACACCACACTCATTGGATGTAGCAAGGACTGAGAGAGCTCTGGGGCCACGTGGCAGAGCCTCCCACACCCCGGTCATCCCCCCACCCGGTCCCAGACTCTTGGCACTTAAAAAAAAACAAAAAAAACATAGTCCACACTCACTGGCTCTGGCAACGGAAATTGGGGCCTCTGAGGGCTCATGGCATAGCCCCCCCAAGCAGCGTGGAGCAGTGGGGATTGCTCCCCCTACCTGGCATCTGCACAGCAGCTGTTGCATCACACGGGTGCAGCGTGGCTCAGCAGGGCACCACGTGCTGTCTGTGAACTGGGGCGGCTCCACAGTTCAGCCGGAGCCTGGCCGTGCTCAGCCCCAGCTCCCAGACAGTGCATGGCACCCTGCCAAGCCATGCTGTACCCATGCTATGAGGCAGCTGCCATACGGGTGCTAAGTGGGGGGGGAGATCTCTGCTGCCCCCCTGCTGCCCTATATTGCATGGGGGGCTCTGCCATGAGTGCCCAGAGGCCCCAATTGCCACTGCTTCCTGCTGTAGCCAGTGAGTGTGGGCCTCCTTATTTTTATTTTATTTATTTATTTATTTTAATGCTGGGACCGCGCAGGGTTCTTCCGTGGCTCCTCCCATCCAGGGAAAGGCAGGCACAGCCAGAGGGCCCCCCTCCCCCCCCCCGCCTGGCATCAGGACAGCAGCTGCTACATCGCGCAGGTGCAGCATGGCTTGGCAGGGCGCCGCATGCTGTCTGGGAGCTGGGGATGTGCCTGTCTCTCCCCAGCCAATCCAAATCACCAGATCTGTCCGAATCAGCATCAAATCTTCTTAAGCTGATTTGGCCGAATCAATTCAGGACAGTGATCCAAATCTCTGAATCAAATCACTGTCCTCCAATTCGACCGAATCTGAATCAAATCGCTGTCCTCTGAATTGGCCAAATTCGAACTGAATACTTCACTATGGTATTCGAGTAATTGAATACTTTGCACAGGCCTACTGTTTATTAGAAGTGAATAAAGGTAGCCAACTCTGCACTGAATGCAAAAGCTCTAGACAAGTCAGCCTAATGATAGCAGCAGCCTCTTTCTTCATTTAATTTGCTGGCAGTACTCCTAACCTATCAGTCAAACTGCAACATGGCTAACAGCTCTTCAATGTATAACTGCTGCAAACGAAAGAACATCCAGGATATCATCATCTGTATAGTGCTGTAACAGGGAGCCCCCTTTGTATACTCTCCTTCTGGGCATCGATATAACAGCCTGCAACCCCACTTCTTGCCTGCAACCCTCCCCGCCACACACTTTTTTTTTTGTGCATTTCTTTTTCCTTCTAAGAACTGGCAGAGACCAAGAACACTCACTGCATGGGTGTGGCAAGGCTCAGAGCAAGCCAGAAATGTGAAGTGGCTTTCTGTATGAGAAACCTACAAACTACATCTACGTATCAACTGAGCTAAGTGTCACTAAAGAAAACAAAAGAACTAAAATATCTACTTCAAAACAAAGCCTGTAAGAGATGAGAAAAGCCAAAGTGCATTGAAAGCATGGCTATAAATATATCCTGGTGAACACATTCCCCCTTTGATTAAGACCTATTTCCCAAAGAAAACTTTCTATATCTGTCTAAAGTTTTATGCTAAATCAGTCTATGTGACTGCATCTAACCTAACTCACTTACTGTCCCCAGTGGACTTCAATCCTCACTACCACACATTGCATTTTTATACATCTCAGTGCATTTTTATAATTCATCTGTCTCATCTTTGCCCTGGCATTCTGTATTTTATGTTTTATACCTCTTAACTTTTAATGAATGTATTCTTCTTTGTATGTCATACCTTATATTACTAAAATTATTATTGTAAGAATGCATTAGAATTGTGATCACCTGAATTGTATAGCTGTATTGGACAACCAAGATGATGCTGGGGGACCACAGAAGTCTGCCAGAAAGGGATAAAAGGCAGTGAAGTGTGACCCTCAGTGGCACCCTCGCATCCAGCACGTGACCTACTGAGACAGAAGGACAAGCAGGAGAAGCTGACCATCTACAAGAGACCTCCCAAATAGGTATAAACCAACAGTGCTATTGCAGCAATTGCGCGTGTGTATGTGTGTGTTAAGGTGGCCAGTACCCCTCAGAACTCAATGTCTGTATTTATGATTTTATTGGTAACTTTGCATCCCATACGATAAATTAGAATTTATGATGATCCTTTGAGTTGGTCCTTTGTAGGCAACAATGCCAACCCAATGTGCATGCTATTATCAAATCAAGAGCCCGCTGAACTTTAACAAGCTTTGATCACAAGGATCCATGGACAATAAAAAAAAGTGGATTAAAGTCCAAGGATGTTTTGCAGTGATGCTTAATGATAACTGTGCTCTGAATCCAAAATCCAGTGCCACGCTTAAAATGGATGAAGGCATAATAGAGCTCGTTATTCAAGCTTTCACTAATATCCTCATGTTACAGTAATGGTTCGAGTAATGTTCTCCAGAACCATTTTTATATATAAACCTTATCTTTTACTATGAAAATTTTACTTGTAAATTTTAAGTTTCCATCAAATCTATCCCTTTATATCTTTAGTCCTACTGAACTATGTCCATACTCTGCTTCCCTTTATCTTGGTTATCCCACAGGACTGCCAATACAATGGAGCTCCCTTTCAAACCAGCCCACTTCCTTCTAATGCTAGATGGAGACCACCTGACTAACTCTAGTCTTTTCTAATGAAATGCCACCTACTTAACAGTTTAGGTTCTATGGACATACTTTTTTTTTTACCATCAAGATGTGTATTTGCATAAGAGACAATAATAATTCCCTCAATTAACATCTATTATACCCTTGCTTGCTAAGATCCTCAACCCCACACCTGTCTACCAGGGGAGCTCTCTCAAAGATCTTCTTCCTAACCCTACAATCCCTCTTTGATAAAAGTCTGCAATATTTTGCTCTTGGAAAGACCCATGTTGTATGTTGGTTGATGACATTACCTAGATCTTACACTCATGGATGAACTAAGGAGCTGATGCCTTAGTTCTACTCCAGGAGAGTTAGTCTGCACATCCCCTAGCATGCAATCCACACTAAGATATAGAATATCCATGATCCTATCCTTGTCTAACAGCACATATTGAGCTTGTGCTTTAGACTACTAAACATTTTTAAGAATCACATAAAAAAAGAGAACCTCCACTGCCCATGTACAACTTTGGGATGTTGATTCTATCCATAGATAAAGGAGTCCCTAACCTGCTATCTATATCAACTTTTACGGCTTCCCTTACCCAAGGCAACCCTTACTGGCACATCCTCCTGCCATGCCGTTGGCATGCCATGTCATCAGTAAATCTAGCCCTTGGGCACTAATTCTTCCTATCCCTCACAGCTCTGTTGGAGGGAAATGCTCAGCCCAAATATTCAAACTCTCTGCCTTCTCCAGCCTATCCTACACACTCACTGCTGTCCTACTAAGCTTCTGCCTAGGGAAAATAAGGGTTTCCACCACACCACCCCATGAGGGAAAATCTCATGGTCTTCCTGCACACATGGGGCCTGGTCCCAGATGGCTGTCTGTCATTATACACCTCTGTACTGGCTGCCCTGGAGGCATCAGATGTGATCCTGGAGTAATTTCCCTCCAATTCCTGCTCACACTGAGGCTTTGGTAATTTTCAAACCTGCATGGAAATTCAGGGTGATGTGGTCACATGCAACTCTGTGATAGGCTTCATTGATATCTGTCTTCTTGCAGACTTATAAGCCCTCCCCTCTACTGCATAGAAGACAATAGGCTTATACTACACCCACTTATCAAGGCTCGGTTATCAAGTCTTCTGTCCCATACACACAGTTTGCAACCTACAAGAGGTTGAGCTCCCAGTAAATCAGTATTTTTTTAACATTTGAGTGCTTTCCTTCGCAACCATTATGACCTTTTGTAACAAGATTTCCTATTAAAAACAAACAAATAAAATATTTAAAAGCCCCAGGAATTCTATTACTGTGTATAGAATCATGTTGACTCCAAGTATGAGCCATTACCAGAATTGGGATCTTTAAGTGTACGGCATAGACCATATTATGTGGCTAACAACTGGTAACAGTAATAGTTTATTATCTTATATGTGGTCCAGGTGCCAGAGGAGATGAAGTTTGCTGGGGAAATAAAACAGAAGGGAACAGAAAGACTTAGGAAGGAACTTCCTGGGTTCAGTTCCATGTTCCGGAGTAGAATATTCTTCAGAAAGTACAGATTCTCATGTCTCTGTACCCAAATCTATCTCTATTCCCTGCCAAATTTCATGTTTTTTGTTTCACAACTTGCAGATGTTTGAACTTCTCGCATATATTTTTGAAAACATTGGTTAAAAAGCATAGTATTTTTCCTTAAGTTTGTGCATGGAAATGGCTGTCCCATTGTAACTGAACATTTTAGAACAACAGTAAGTCAATCTGAATGTTAGGCATTCAGAATATAAAATCTCAGCCCAAATGCTTAAGGTTTGGGAAAATTATAAACACCGGAAAACAGGATCTTAAACTGGAACACAGCCAACCTCAATAATACTCTGCACAATCACTCTAACCTATACAGCAAGGCAACACGATAAGATAGATATGTAAACTAAAAGCAGCTTTTTTCAAACATTATTTATATTTTTCTTTTGTGGTCCAACTGTTTTCTATGGGAGATCTAGCACCTCCTTTCCCACCAGTGAAAACATCCGTGAGAGATCCATACCTCACCAATAGTGCCAGTGGCATTTCCTACATTTTGGGGAGTAGTTAACTATTTTGTAAAGTTAGCCTTGAATTCTTGATTCCCTCTTTCTGACAATAATCTGCAAACCTATTTCTTTAGTTCCTTTCTTAGGCATTTCAAGTGAAGCAGGACCCAAGCATAAAGCAAAAAGAAGAGAGGAAGAAAAGGAAAATGTAACATGCATTTTATTGCAGAGTGAGCAATACAAAGTCCAATATTCCAACCTTCATAAGAGACTTGGGATTGCTCACTCTGCAATAAATTATATAAGTTATAGTTTGATTTACTTGTTTCACTTCTCTGTACTATGTCTGTTGTGCTGATGTGCCTAGAGAATTTGTTTTTTTGAAGTTTTTCTGACAGCTTTACAGAATCATTACCTCTGGAGCACCCATTTGAAACTTGCTAGCTGTAACCCTTTTCATACCAGATCAGTTTTGTTGCCTGTGCAAAAATGTTGCTGTCCGGTTCTTTTTTTATTTAAAAAAAAAATTAGACTTGCTGCCAGGAGGCTGACTGCTTCTCACTGTCAGACTTAAATTTGCTGAAAGTGGACTGTTCAAGTTGAAGAGCATTTCACAAGCATGGCAGATTTTTCAGACACGCTACTTGTCTGCATTGTTTAGCAATCCACTGCTGCTATATGCTGGATATTATAAAACTATCATTTGAGCAGACTGCACTGACAGTTTTGGTGGAAATCCCCCCCCCTCAGTTATTCAAAATGCAATCACAGGATAAGCAACTCAAACACCATAGGGAAGAGTGCAGTATGAATGGATAGAAAGATATATAGATTACACAGATGCTTCAAAAGCTGAAGTATGCCTGCCAGGATTTTCTACCTACAGTCATTTAATCGTCCTTTCCTTTGTGACAACATGTAACAAGAGAAAAAAGCCTGTACTGAGCTTTATGAAAAGAGTATTGTATTAAAAATCTTTGAATCAAATTACCAAGATATTTCTTATGGCTGAAAATATCCATTGCATCACCTGTCCAATCTTCAGACCAACGAAGTATTGCTTGCTGAGGTATATTCTATATTGTGCCATTACTTTAGGCTTGCATCACCATTGCCTTGAGGCTATTATTCTATGGACTGATGTATGTATGGTGTAGGATGCTAATATGCAGTGTTACTGAGTTGAGCGTGTTCAGGTGAAAGTGGAAATACAATATAACATAAACCTAATATAAGACAAGCTACTGAGTGCTAGTTATACAACGTTCCCTTTCCTTTGCCACTTGGCAATTCCTCTGTCTCACTGATGAACAGTATCTGTCTGAATTTCTTTTTCCTTTTTTATTTAAAAATATTTTGTAAGGTTCATTCTGCAAAGAACTGGGCACCTTTAGGCATAAAAGAAAAAACATCTTTTTTAAATAAAATAAGTATGTGCTTAACCTTTGTTTTAGGTATGTTTGATTAAAAAAAATTCTGTTTGAAGAATAATGCCATGTTTCAGCTGCCTAGTCTCAGCTCTTGTCTCTTTTTCATGAAGTAATTAGGGACAACATTTCCATGTTTTCTCTCTGCTTTGTTACCTATTTGTTCAGGTGCCTGGATTAAAATAGCTAGTGAACCTCTAAAATGCAGACCCCAGGGCTAAGTGCAGACAGTCAAAAAGCCCAAGGCTGAATTGATTCAATCTTTAGAGGTTAGTCTAAGGCAGGGGTTTTAAACCTTTTTTAGTTGGTGTGCCCCCAGCCACCAGTTGAAAAGCAGGGAGTCCCCTGAACGATCGACGAGCAGGGGAGCATCGGGGGGAGGATCCCCCCGCATGCAGCTGTGAAACCGCATCGATGGCAAGTCTGGAAGCACCAGCAGCAAAACCAGAAGTGCCCCCCGCTTCTCTGCGCTGCTGCTGCATACCCCCGGGGGCTTACCAAGTGCCCCTGGTCTAACAACCACCGGTGCAGACCGAACCGATAAGCAAGTGAAAAGACATTCACTTTTGATTCTAGAAATGCAGCCACACACCTGCAGCAGCCCAGGCCAGAAGCTGGGGGGACGCTAAAGCATGTCTCCCTACTCAGCTGGAGCAAACAGCTTGGGCCAAGGCTAGCCCACCCATCTACCCTGTGAGGGAGGTTTTCCAGGGAAGGTGCAAAACAGCCTGGGATGCTGGGAGGCTGTGAGTGAACTTGAATCTGGAAGGGATCTGGGGCAGAATTTCAATAAACGGATTTAACCTAAATCTGAAGAGTCTAATACTACCTCCATCCAGGTTTATCTTACTGGTCTGGGCCATTTTGAAAGCAGTTTATATGCTCTGAACTTCTATCATGTTACAAATTTGAACCAATGTCCAATCTCTTATACCAGTCTATTTATGATTTCTGTCCCTAGCCCAGATGGAGCTGGACACTTTAGACACTTTAAAAACTTTTGCCAGGCTGGACACTTTAGACACTGTTACATTTGCATCATGTACTTTCTAAGACCTCTGTTTGGCCCCTTCCCTGTAAAGTGATGATAATGAGACTTACTTCAGAGTAGCAGTGAGATTCATCCAGTGAAAGCTATACAAGCTATATAAGTGCTAAGTGGTGTTATTAGGACTGATGCACCTAATTATTGTGACTAATATTTTGGGGGTTATTACAGCCAGACATGGCTGCAAAATAAGAAAGTAAAGAAGACTTTAAATGATGTATTTGAACTTTTGTGTTTTCTCACTGGCAGCTTAATGCACTTGAAATGCTTCATTACAGGCCCTGCAGGAATGACTGAACTAATTACCCTTTTTTAAACTGAATGAGGAGTTAAATGATATATTAAAAGTTAATTAATTTGTAGCCTACTGACATTAAGTTAACTCACCTAGAAGGCTCCCTCATTTAACAGTGTGCATCAACTTTGTTAAACACATGCTATATTTGAGGGGAAAGAATAACAGGGCTCAGAATATAGAAGACAAAAATGGAAGGAAGATCAGTGAGGAAAGAGAAAAGAACTAAATAAAATATGCTGGGAAGGAAAATCACAAGTTGGTGAGGGAGGCACAGGTAAAAAAAATAGGAAGTTTATCTGTTAATACAACCCATTATGCTGTTGTATATATGTGACCTGAAAATAAATGGAAGTGTTCAGCATTGGTGAGGCCTCACTTGGCATGCTGTGTCCAGTTTTGGGTTCCACACTTCAAAAAAGACGTGGACAGATTGGAAAGAGTCCATGTAGAAGAGAAGGAGGAGCCAGGAGAGGAGATTCCCCACTCACTTCCTTTTTCCTAGCCCCTAGGAACCAAGCTGCTTTTCCAATGCCAGAACGAGAACCCACAGTGGCCAGAGTTGGGCAGCGAGCAAACCAGCTCCAACATGGCTCTCCAGAGAAAATCTGGAGTAGGATCAGAAACCTCAGAGGTAAGGACCCCATACTTACTGGCTCCATTCTGCTTAGAGGGCAAGAAGACCCGCTGGAGCTGAGACGGGTTGCAGGGACACTCCGGGGAGTGCGACAGCCGGCACAACCCTGGTCCATCACATAAGAGGATCCCCCCAGGAAAGAGAAAGAAAGGCCCTATTTGGGACCACAAAGACTGGGAAATGGCCACTCGAGTGGCACAGGGGCCCTAGAGAGGAAACACCTGAACCTCATTTGACTTACATGATTCATTCCAACACAATGAGCAAGAACCACAGCAGAGGAGTGAAAGCTACCAAGTGGAAGGGAAAGGAAACAGAAAACTTCCTTGGCTAAACAGGGAAATCCAGGGGAGCCAAAGGGCAAAATAGAAGGCACATACACAGTGGAACCAGGGGGAAGCTACCAAGGAGGAGTATAACTACTTGGCCTGCACTTGCAGGGAGGCAGTTAGAAAAGCCAAAGCAACTACAGAGTTGAGGCTGGCAACACTAATTAAAGACAACAAAAAGTCTTTTTTTAGGTATGTAGGGAGTAAAAGGAAGGTGCAGGGCAGCATAGGACCCCTACTGAACAAGAAGGAACAATTAGTGACAGACAGGGGGGATAAGGCTGAGCTATTCAATGAGTTTTTTGCCTCTGTGTTCCTGAACAGGGGTTAAGATAAGTCTCCTAATGGGTTCTTAGATAGGCATCAGAGAGACACCAGCCCACCAAATGTCGATGCTGACTTAGTGCAGAGTCACTTGGATAGACTGGATGTGTTCAAGTCAGCAGGCCCGAATGAGCTGCATTTGAGAGTACTGAAGGAATTGGCTGGTGTCACAGCAGAACCACTGGCATGGCTGGTTGAGCACTCGTGGCACTCGGGTCAAGTCCCAGAGGACTGGAAAAGGGCCAATGTGGTCCCTATTTTCAAGAAGGGGTGGAAGGAGGATCTGAATAATTATAGGCCAGTCAGTCGCACCTCCATCCTTGGAAAGGTCTTTGAAAAGATTATGAAGAATCATATTTGTGGGAGTCCAGCGGGAAAAATAATGCAGCAGGGAAACCAAGCATGGATTCGTAGCAGGTAGATTATGCCTGAGCAATCTGGTTTCGTTTTATGACAGGGTCACAAAATGCTTAGATGCAGGAGTAGGGGTGGATGTTGTTTTCTTGGATTTTAGCAAGGCCTTTGATACAACATCGCATCCCATTCTTATAAATAAATTAAGAGGCTGTGACATAGATGTTTACATGGTCCAGTGGGTGGCAAATTGGCTTAGCGGTTGCACCCAGAGAGTGGTAGTAGATGGGTTGGTATCAACCTGGAAGGATGTGGGTAGTGGGGTTCCAGCAGGGTTTGGTACTTGGATCTGTATTTTCATTGTCTTCATCAATGACTTAGATGTGGCCGTGAAGTGTACTCTGTCCAAGTTTGCGGACAATACTAAATCGTGGGTGAAGTGCGCACTCCAGAAGTTAGGGAACAATTGCAGGCAGACCTGGACAGGTTGGAAAAGTGGGCAGTACACAATAGGATGCAGTACAAGGATAAATGCAAAGTGCTGCACCTAGGGCACAAAAATATCCAGCACACCTACTGGCTGGGAAGTGACCCTCTGAGCAGCACAGAAGCAGAAAGGGATCTCAGAGTGGACTCCAAGATGAACATGTGTTGTCAGTGTGATGAAATCATCAGCAAAGCTAACCACACTTTATCAAATAAAACCAAGGAGATGATACTTCCCCTCTACACAGCATTGGTCAGACCACAGTTGGAGTACTGCATCCAGTTTTGAGTGCTGTATTTCAAGAAGGATGTTGATAGATTCGAAAGGGCCCAGAGGAGGGCCACTCATATGGTTAGGGGCTTACAGGACAAGTCCTATGAGGAGAGACTGAGCGATCTGGACCTCTTCAGCCTCCACAAGATAAGTCTGAGAGGTGATCTTGTGGCCACCTACAAATTAATTAGGGGGATGCAGCAAGGGATTGGAGATGCTCTGTTCACCAGGGTGCCTCTTGGGGTAAAAAGGAACAATGGTCACAAACTGACAGAGAGCAGATTTAGGCTAGATATCAGGAAAAACTTCTTCACAGTAAGGGTAGGCAAAATTTGGAATGGGCTTCCAAGGGAGGTGGTGCTCTCCTCTACCTTGGGGGTCTTTAAGAGAAGGCTGGATAGACATCTGGCTGGGGTCATTTGACCCCAGCACTCTTTCCTGCCTAGGCAGGGGTTGGGACTCAATGATCTGTTAAAGTCCCTTCCAACCCTAGCATCTATGAATCTATGAAAGCTGGCTCTAATAGGCTGGGAGAGCCCCAAGGAAACCCTAAAGGGACACCGGAAGTAGTGGAAAAGGAGACCCTCCACTGGATAGTTGGTCACAGAGGGTGAGGGGCAATATACCTGCCCATATTTCTTTATCCTTGAGGGGAACACACTTACAAGAATTCCCAGTAGCCATCCGGGTAGATATGGTGCCTCACTCCCAGCTGTGAAGCCCTAACAGTGGGAATCAGCACACAGACTATGGAGGCTTGTGGTGGGAGTGTAGGGGTGGAGGAGCCTCTGTTATAGGCCCTAGAGGGTCTTGCCAGAGGCCACAGTGAACTGTTGCTTGCAAAAGAGTGGCCCTTATGGTGGTGTCTTCTGTCTCCTTTGGGACAATATTCTACCAACAATTACCATCAAGTCATGGCAGACAAATGTCCCAGGAAGGTAGGAAGCTCTCTAAGGGACATGCAGTGCAGGTCATGCCATTCAGAAGGAGGCTCGACTACAGTCCAACAGAGCATGACAAAAATGATTAGAGGCCTGGGAAGCATGACTTATGAAGAAAGGCTGAAAGAACTAGGATTTAATTATTATCATTAGATACCTGAATGGTGATTATAAAAAGGGAACTGGAGATCAATCTCTCTGTGGCCAGAGAGGACAGGATTAGGAGATTTCCTCAAGCTGCAGGAGAGGAAATTTAGGTTGGAAATTAGAAAGAACTTTTGAACTATGAGGGTGGTCCAGCATTAGAACAGGCTACCTAGAGAAGTTGTAGAATCACCATCTTTGGAAGCTGTCAAGAACAGGATAGGCAGATACTTGGCTGGTTTGGTTTGGTTTAGTCAGGGATGATCCTGCCTTGAACAGTGGGCTAGACTTAGATAGCCTCACGAAATCCCTTCCAGCCCTTCTTTCCTATGATCCTATGGAATCCTATGGAATATCTGATAGGAAGGGGCCATTAAAACCAAGGGTTGAAGATATAAATAACTATTATTGTCACTACTTCTCTTAGAAAAAGACTATAAAATGGGAAGGCGAGAATATCACAGGGTAAGGAAAGAAGAGAAAAGGTCATGATACATGGTAGCAAAGTACACAGTTTGATATTGTTATCTTTTCAGGAGTTCCACTGTAGGGAACAGAACTGTAGTAACATAAACTGATCATGAAAGGGTTAAAAGTATGTCAAACACATTTTATAAGAAAAAAATTCTAGGATATATCTTGCCTTTTTATGTAGATTTTAAGTGTCTGTCTCACCCTTCTCCCTTCATTCCTGCTTGATCCCCAAACTTTAAACCCAATAAGGTAGATATCATCAATTCTCAAGCATGCTTCACTTGATACAGAAAACTGTTCCAAAACTCCAGAGAAAGAAGAGATAGTTGATGAATAATTTTAGGACTTCAGTAAAATTTCTGGGAAAACTAGCTAGATTAACAAAGCCTACCTAGTATAGAAATGCTTAATAAAGTATGATCAACTGCACGTATTAAGCTATTTTAAATTTCTTTTGGAGAATTTCTAAACTTGCCAAGGTGAGTTAGAAGTGGAAACAGATCATGCTGTGCTAATATCAAGATGGGAATACAGCTACTAGGAAATTATATACAGATTACTTAAAGGTCTAACTTCACAGATAGACACAGATGTTCAGATAAATAAACAGTGATTACCTCAAATCTGCTGTTTTCCCATTCCTGTGAGTACATGTAACCTGCCTGGTTTGATACCCAATCTGTATGTCCCAATATTTGTTCTCCTGTCTGTTTTGTCTATTTCGATTTCTCTTTTTCTTAATAAGCTCACGAGCCTCAGGATCCCGTACTCCTTTTTCTCTGTCCTTCTCTTTTTCTTTGTTCTTTCCCCGTTTCCTTGCTTGTCTTGTATGTCTTGACTGGGGCATAGAACATGCACTCCAGGGTCCCACATTTAGGCTATACATGCTTTCTTCAGTAGCACATGGGCTAGACTGACAGATCTGAAATTCAGTCAGGTTAGGACAGGCAGAGCCACCAAACCGAGCTGGAGCAACAATGTGACGAGCTCTGTGCTGAAGCCCATTGCCACAGGTCTTGGAGCACTCTGACCAGGGGGAGAATTCTGCCATAATGCAGTCCTGACGACAAGGGATGAGACATGCCTGCTCTTGGCGAGGTTTGGGCTCAAAGTAGTCACATATGACATCCTCAGCTGGGGCCCCGTTTGCTTTCTGTATGCAAGTTACATTTCTCATCTGGATTCCTTCTTCTCCTTTGATGCATTCTAGAGGTTTTTCAATGCTCCTTGAAATAACTGGCTGGCACTGATTCCAGCTGCCCAACTGCCAATCATACAGTTCTTTGTGCCAATCACAAACCCTGAAACAGTTCTGTTGGTTCTCAGGCCTCTCAATCTGTTTACAGTTCGTGGGTAGGGTTGTCCATCCTTCCACATGGGCACACCACACTGCTCGCGTTTGGATACCACCTGGACCACATTCATCTCCCATACACCTACCCCATGGACCTAGAAAACAAAATAAAAGCCAATATAACTTTTAAAATTTAATTACTGTGTCATTATTGAAATCAAGATGCAGCTACAAGGCTCAGGAAACAAAAGCTTGGTATTTCCCAGTAGTCCTGTCGAGCTAAGACCTGAACACGACTTGTGGGAAAAAATATTAATCTCAGAAAGACTCAGCACAAAATAATCATAGGATTATTAATCAATTTTCTGGTCTTCTTACAATTTTACTACTTTTTCTTTTTATGTTGAGTAAATAAAATATTTGCACTGGTAGAATTCATTAGGGATTGGTCACAGTAAAATTAAAAAATTATGCAGATTCTTTCTTCAAATCCTGTTTGGCCAGCATAATGAAGGACAATCTTCTCTATAGCTTTCTGCTATAGATAAATTATGGTTTTAGTTTTTTGGGGCAGATTCTCTTTTTGCACCTGGCTTCACACTCTCATTTTATCTAAACTGTGCCCAAAAACATAACAAAGATATAGCAGATTTGAGAAAGCATCAGTAATTTCCAGTGGGGGAAGACCTATTTCTTCATTTTATTTCCTCCCTAACATACTAAAAATATATAGGTTAATTATATATTCATTCTGAATTACTCATCATGAACGGTAGCCAGACACCAATATAGGGTGAAATACATATATCAGACACGATTTCTTACTAGCTTATGGCTATTCACAGGAAAAACAGATTTAAAAGATAAAACAGATCTTGTAGGAAAACGATGCCCCACCCCCTATTTTTTTATTGATTAAAAAAATCCATAGAATGTGATAGATTTGAAAATTTACAATGCAAACTCTTTCTGTGGTTTAAAAGATCTGACATTTGGCAGTGTGAATTCACAATACTCAGGTTACATGGGTGAGAGAGATGTCGACAAATTTCCTCTGAACACATTTGCATTTTATTTTCCTGAGTTTTGTCAAATTTCATACAAACTAAAAAGATGCCATTTCTGACTGCCAAAACTGCACATCTGAAACAATAATGAAAGAACATGTAGGAATATAAAACCTAAATGTTTTTATATCATTATATTCATGAAGTGAACAATCTTTTTTTCAGAGATTTTTCAGAGATTTTAGCAAGAGACCTTTTTTCCCCATAGATCTCTTGGTAAAGCAAAATAAATTCAAGATTATGCTTTCATTAAAATATGACTTGAATAAAGAAACCCATGCTAAAAATTGAATGAACATAGTGTTATCCTCCATGTACCATTCCATTCCCTAGCCCATAGCTTAGTAGTTAGAGCACTTTCCTCAGAAGTGGGAGATGTGAGTTCAGATCGTTTAGGGTTGGAGTAACCTTCCAACTTCTGGGCAACTGTCCTAGCCACTAGATAATTTGGCATAAGGTCAGTGGGCTGCCTTCCTTTTCCCTCCTACCCTAAGATGATGGAAGTAGGTATTGTGCAGCCCTGCATTCCCCTCTCCTCCAGACATGTGTACCATTTGCTACTGCCTGGCTGTTAGTGACTCCCTGCATGCTTTGGAGATGTATAAGGTTGACCATAATTAGAATGGGCAAGCTATGACCTTCTGCAGCTCTGAGCAAGATTGTTCTCCTGAGGAATGATGTGTATTTTTTGGCCATGTGTTAGTGTGGGCTTAGACATCTAATAAGCGGAATAGGATCTTGGCCTTTTGCATCTGTATTTCTTGCTAGTATATTGTTGAATAGATACTTGATTACAGTATAGAGAAGAGACAGTGCAGTTGAACAGTTTGTCTGTGGATTCTAAAACCCTGAGCATTATATACTTGATAGCAATGCCAGCTGGCAGAGACAGATTCAGCACATGAAAACTTCTGTGCTGTTTATTGCAGATTAAGTCTGATTTAGAGTTTCCAAGCTTTAGCTAGATACCCAGAAAAATAAATGTATATTAAGTACAAATACATTTCAGTCCCCATTTCAGCTAGATTACCCTAGTTTATCTCTAACCAGCCTTCCATAAATGACATGCTTGTGTTTATTTTATTCAAAATGCATTTATGTAGAGTACAAAGAGATTGCACTTCTCCAGAAAATTGCATGGAGTTCTACTTAAGAACACCAACCAAGTTTAAAAGAAAGGAATAAGAACTGCATAAAATCATCAGCTAATGGAAGGATAGCAATATAATCATGACAGAACATAAAGAAGTAATATATTCACCTTGCAGATGGCAAACTCCTGTCTTATCACAGCACTGCACCTTGTGTATATCATGTGTGTCCAATTAAGAGAACTTCTTTTAAAGATCAGATCTTTGCAACACTGCTCCAGATAAACAGTAGGTACTTTGGCCTTCCTACAAGATTCAGAATTATCAAGTATTCAAGAGACAATGCACCATATCTAAAAACTGCTTGTAATGGTTAAGCATTTTCAGTCCAATTAACCAACTTGTTCATAAGTAATTAAAATGCTAACCAACCTAAGAGCTAAGGCTGTAAAGAAACTGCAGGAAGGTGAACAGAGAGAGTGCTTGAAGTGCTGTATGTGAAAGTGATAAATTAGCTTTGCATTTGTCTGTGGAATAGTATAAACTTGCTCCATAATATTAGCTGCATTTTGTAATAGTGCTGTGTCTACGAGCATGCCAATGCTTTAACAGTGTTACAACATTTGTTGTAGGATAAGGATTGAAACATAAGGGCACAGCAAGCAAAGAAGAATATTAAGAAAACCCAACCACAGAAACACAATCTTGTCCAGTTTTAAGATAATTTAAAATTCATAAAAGACTAATTGTATTAGCTTTTGTTTTTGCTTGTTAATACAAATTTAGACTCGGTAAAGTGATTTTTCCAATCTATTCACCCTGGATGAATAGGCTTTAAGGCTGCTCATTTAAAGTACAGTGTCATGCAAATACAGTGTAAGTCTTGGGCATTGCATTCTAAGAACAATGCAGACAACATGAGAAGAGTCTAGAGAGGAACAATAAAAATGATGAGAACGCTGAAAAGATGCAACTTTATCCAGCAGGTGACAACCAAAAGGGTCTGTTCACATACATTACGTGCCAGAACGTGTCCTTCATAATTTTCACCTTTAAATATTGTGGGCCACCATTTCTGAAAGGTCCATACAAACTAATAATTTTTGTTAATTACATGTTCATCTACATGAATCTTCCTAAGCATCTGTACAAATCTTCTTAAGTCTCTAAATAAGCACTAGAACAAATTTCATATTTCTGGGGTGAAATGATGAATTTTTACTTAGGGTTATCAATCTGGCTAGCATCAGTTTTACAGTGACATCTACTACCAGTTTCTAAGTGCCTTTCAGTTAAAATTAACAGCAGCAATATCCATTGTATATACATACTCACCAATATGCTAAATGAATTATTCCTGAATGTAAAAAGTAGCAAAATGAATTTTCAGTGCAAGGGGAGAAAAAGAAATCTCATAAAAAATCATGGACCAGGCACAAAGATCCCAAGACTTAAAAATACTAGTCTGGCATTCTGTTAAATTTGTTCACTGGTTTATGAATCTTTTGAGCTTCCACATAGACGCTTTCCTCTACCACCGTGAGTTCCTTAAATTTTCTTTTTTAATATTAATTTTGTCTACAGTTACTGTTTTAAAAGTTGAAAGCTTTAAGAAAAAAGCCACCAAAAATCACGCACCTTATCATAATACAGCAAAAATTAGCAATACTTTTGCCATTCAGCTGGGTTAATGTCTACTTGTTTACTTAGTGACAGAGGACAAAATGAGTGCTAGTTAATTGTGCAACTCTGCTTATATATATGTTTGGTCATGTGGTCTGATAAAAGAACTTTGTTCTACTGTGTGGTCTAAAATTTGCATAATTTCATCTGGCATGCCAGTTCAAAAGGTTATGAGCCTGTTCATGGGTGGATCTAGGATTTTGAAAAGGGGGGTTCAGATGGTGTAATGCACCATAACATACAACACAACACATTTTCCTGCAGATAAAAAAAAAAGGGAACTATAAGTTTTAATTATATGCTAGGGTCCTAGGACTATACTATTCAGTTTAAGATCAAAACAAGCAGCATGGGATATGAAGAAATGGACCTACTTGAGCTGCTGCTGGGCAAATGAGGACCTGAAAATGTAAGGTTGCTCTGGCAACCTGACAAGGAGCTGCAGCATCTTCAGGCAGTGTGATCTCAGAGGGGTGCTTCTGAGTGGTGCTTCCTGAGAGGTGGTGAAGATCCTGAGCAGCAGCAGGGAGCAATCTTTGGCTCTGAGTGGTGGTGATACCAACAGGCATCTCAGGGCAACCCTGAGATAGTAGCCAACAACATGATCTCTTGAGGGATTCATTCAGAGGGAAATTCCTTCCCTACTGGACTGGGTTAAGTAGCAACTCCTAGGGGTAGGGGAGTTTCAGATAAGGACTGAAACTGAAAGACCAAGGGTGTTTTATAGGGCTGTGCGACGCTTTGGGTGGTGATTTGATTCAGAGGAGATTCATCCCGATTCGGTGGCTGAATCTCTGAATCTGAATCGAATCTGGGGACCAATTTAAAGATCTGAATTTTATTCAAAGCTCTCCGAATCTTCAGAAAAGAAGACTTAGAGCTGGTAAGTACTAGGGGCAGGGAAGAGGCAGCTGGGGGAGGGGACCATGGGGGAACCACTCTCCCAGCCTCTCCCCCACATGGCTTCCCCACCTGCCCCAGCACCCAGTGCTTTAAAGAAAAGCCCCAGTGCTCACCAGGTGCTGCTGGGTGGGGGGGTGATCCCTGCTGCCCCCCACTGCCCCATGCTGCATGGGGGGGCTCTGCATGAGCCCCTCTACCCCCCCTTGCTCCCCCAGCTTCCCAACGGGTGTCCCGCCCAGCCAGCTCCAGCCCTTTAAGAAAAAACAAATGAGAAAAGCCCAGGACTCACTGTTCTTGCAGCAGCCTGGGACTTCAGGGGGCTTGTGCAGAGCCCCCCATGTGCAGGGCACCTGGGATCACCCGCTGCTGGCAGGAATGGTGAGTGCGGGGCTTTTCTCATTTTTTTTGTTTCTTAAAGGGCAGAAGCTGGCCCAGGCAGGGCACCCATGGAAGGGTCTGGGGGAGTGGGGGGGGGGTCAGGGGCTCATGCAGAGCCCCCCATTCAGTGTGGGGCAGTAGGGATCGCCCCCCACCCGTCAGTACCTGCTGTCCCAGGGCTTTTTTTCCCAAAAGAGTCGGGAGCTGGGGTGGGCAGGGCAGCCATTGCCGGGCTTGGGGGCATGGGCCTGGCTGATTCAGAGATTCGGTAGGAGCTGAGTCTCCGAATCAGATTCAGCCAAATCGATTTGGGACAGTGATTCGAATCACTGAATTGAAGCACTGTCCCCCCAGTCGGCTGTATCCAAAGTGAATACTAGTCACTTTGCACAGGCATAGTGCTTTATTAGTTGGCTTACTTAAGAATAGGTGTGTTAGAAAATAAAAGTTTATGAAAGGGAAAGGAGAGCAACAAAACCATGTCAAACACCACAACAGTCAAACATCCCAACTATTAAAACATCCCAAATATCAGTTTGATAATACATTTCTTGTGAGTGGGGAAGTTGTTATTTCAGGACCCCCAGTGAAGGATATTTTTCCCAGTTTTCTCAGGGGGAGTTCAAATCACAACCCCCAAACTTTAACCTAGCCTTTGTACTACCAGCCAGGGCCTGGCAAAAGGTTTAAAATTGCAAACATCATGGCCATTAGTTGAAAGCACTAGTAGATAATATGAAGTCTGGACACTCTTCTGAGGAAGGGAATCCTAAGTTTAGAAGTTCTGGAAACTAAGGTGAACAGAGTCCTTTATTTTGAGACCTAACAGAAATTTATCTGATGGAAGCTCCAAATTCGCTATGTTGCATGAGAGGAGAGCTCCTTCCAGATGCTATTAATCATTGCACATTTTGATATTAATAGGTACTTTGTAAATCTAATTGTTCTATGGTATAATCTTGAAAAAAAATACAGTTCTGTGGCCTTCATGAACACTGGTTCCGCAGCAAGTGTTTTGACTCTCTGCCAGCTCTACTCCCCCCATCCCTCCTCCTGCCCCCCAGCCCACCAAAAAAAATCTAATGCAACTAAGATCCCTGCAAAGCAGAAAATTTCCAAAGTAAGTGAAACATTAGGGCTCTGGCCTGGTATGTGATCATCTGTTTATTATGTTCATTGTAATTCAGCTTCTGACCCCAACTATATCTATAATAATTTCAAGAAAGAGCTTGCCTTTCTTTTTTAATAAAAACTCTGTTCTTGTTCTAATGGGTGGGTTTAGCACTGACAATAAGCCTCAGAGAAAAGAAAAATATTCCAAAAGCACATTATGCAAAGAGTAATTACTAGGCATTTACATTCATTCCTAGCTCCTCAAATGGGCTTGACTGTAAAATATGCTTGCATCCTTCACATAAACTCCATTATTGTCCCCTATTGGATTAAAAAAAAAGGTTGTTTATGACAATGAAATTCTCCCAGGGTAAAAGAACCATGAGAGGAGCAAACAGATAACTTACTGATGTACTCTAGCCTATTTGCTGAACTGTACTATTCTACTTTTGCTCTAAAGTATCATGCAATTTTATAAATGGATTGCTGGTGAGCAATCATTGTTATAAGAACTGATGAGCAGAACTACTTTAGAGAAGATGTTTGGAATATGTTTAAGATCATCAGGTCAAAGAGATGCTCTTAGGAAAGATGGCAAATCTAATCTTTTTTTTCCTGTATCTTTTACTAAAATCTCCCTTATTCACTTAATGGATGTTCTTTATTCACTTAATGGTCATGGATTTGATAATTAAATTCACTGAAAACACTGGCAACCACAGTAAATGCATAGTATCTATAGGGGCTGTGGAATCTCCAGAGGGAGTTTTTAAACGCAAGTTAGACGAGCACTTGGCCTGGATGGTTTACACAAGGGGTTGGACTAGGTAACCTTCTTAGATCCCTTCGAACCCTGTTTTTCTATGGTTCTACAGTAAGGATGTGTTTCAGGAAATATTTTACAGGAAATGTGGCCACTAAATAGTTATATATTATATGTATGTATAATTATGTATAATAAATAGACTGAAAAATAAAGCAGTTCTCACTGAAATAAGTATAGGATAAACACTATTGGGTAAATAATAAAGAAAAGAGAATAATAGAGTGCTCCATGATTGGGAATCCCTTTAAGATAGATATTTAAGTACCTACATGACCATGCTATTTATAGGAGACAACCATTAGATTGCTCCAGAAAGTACATTTCATTTATAACTTTGTTAGGTCTCAACACCTTCACAGTGGCTGGCTGGATCCTATGTAAGTTTTAAGCCCCAACATATCTAAAGGTAAGATGCTGTTTACTATGGAAATTGCCTTCTGAAGAAAGTGGATAAGGGATAGGATTTTTTTCTTCTATTATCTTGTATAAAATAATAATTCACGCGTTATTCATCACTTTTTACCCATACATCTAATAACACTCTTCAGAGAAGAAAAAACAGTTGAGTATGGGGATGAAATGACTTGAAATGTTGTGCCAAGCATCCATTTTTTCAAGTCAGAATGACTGTTTGATGTCTCAGACATAAGTGTTGGATCCAGCAGCTGAGGAGTGCCCCTTAGCTAAAGGCTTTTCAAATGGTGCACGTTGTTGCTGCTATGCCAAACCTGTCCTGGCAGCCAGCAAAGAGGTTATCTAGAAGACTTCTTAACTAGGGTGGTAAACATCAAGTCTTGAAATAATCCCTGTGGTAGGGAGTTGGGGGGGAGGGGAGAAGGGGAGGTGTTATTAGCAGATAGCACAGTTAAGAGAAAGACCGGGAATTTATACACATACTCCTGGAGTGGGGGGCACCTTAATTAGAGCAGCTTTAATTAAAAGCACCTCCACTCCTGGAACATGTGTATAAAATCCCAGTTTTTTCTCTTAACTGTGCTGTCTGCCAGTAAAAGAGCCACTTTAATTAAAGCACCTAGAACCTCATGTATCAGTGTCCCTGCAATGAAAAATGGCAATGTGAGCATTTTAACTAAAACTTGTTGAATGAGCTTTACTTAAAGTGCCCCTGCCACCATTTTTCAGTGTGGGGATGCTGATACACAAGATGCTGGGGTCTTGGAGTATGGTAATTACAGGAAATGTGGCCACTAAATAGACATATATTATACAGTATGTATGTATAACTAGTAATGATGTACTGAGTCTGCTCCAACATGCACTAATTACAACGCATCAAAGCAGCCTTGCTGCACATGTATAGAACAGACTCAGTGGGTGCCTAATCTATCCAAGAGACCACACCATCACTTAATTTGTTCTTGGATTGGAAGGGGGTACAGAAAGGGTATTCTTTGTTCTTTCTTCCTAGTATTACTTGCATACCCTCTTGATTCTTCTCAGTAAGTCAGGCTTTCTCACGATGAAGTCTACTGGCCACAAGACCACTAAATCCCAAAGATTCCTGAAAATCAACTTCCTCTTCATGCAGAGGATTGCATTTGTAATGTGTTGTAAAAAAAATCCAATATTTTAAGTGAGTGAAAAATAAGGGCTACACTCTATCCCTTGAATTTGATGACACTAAATTTGAGCTGTCATGCACGTTTTCAAAAGGAGTCAGTAAGTAGGAAATTACAGGTATTTGCCATAAATCATTGACTGCAATTTACACATATCTATTTGAGAAAGTATGGGGTTAATACTATTTTCAAAAGTAAGAAGCAGTAAGTGAAAACTTACAAGTTTTGAAAACCTACATTTAAAAATGTTGTAATGCACATTTGCCTAAGATAGAATAACTGCCTTTGGGGAGCCTTTATGATCTCTCACAGATAAATTATTTTAACAATAATTATATCATTTAGTCACTACTTATGCCACATTTGATCCCACATAGTGGTTTATGTTGTATGCCCAGGATATTGTCAGCTGCCTTTCTGTTGTATACCACTGGAACCAAGCATTCACGAAAGCTCTCGGTCTCAGGGAGCAGGAGAGAGAAGAGAGGGAGGGGATATCTTGTGATATAAAAGAGCATGTTTTAGGAATGCAAGTAAAACACAATCTAGGCTTAGGGATAATTTAGGGCAAATCTGTATTCATTCAATTAACATACTAAGGAACTGCAAATTTTGTAGGTTCTGTAGGATGAACACAAGGGGCTCCGCTCCCCTTCCACACAACACAAGAAATTTTAAGAACATGCCTCACCAACTAAAGGCTACAGAAAATGCGGTCCCAACAGTGTTGGAGCTACTCTGTATGCACATCCTTTCTAAATATGTCCCCTGCTGAAGCAGCATCATGCAGTTTCCCAGATTTCCCCAGAATGCACTGATCCAAGCATGATTGGTCAATGTGATGTGTAAGCAAAAACATGTTTTTTTCATGAGCATGCTACTGCTTATTGACTCATCTCAACCACATTTGTTTTAACATGCTGATGAGCATGTTAGGAACTGATTACAGAAACATAGCTGTGCTTATAGCCGGAAGTGTGCTCATTTGTTATTTATTCTGTTCACTTCGTATTTGAACTCAGGAATCAGACAGCACTTTCACAGCATTTATGTGAGAGTCTTCATTGTAATTGTAAAGATTTTAAAATGTATTTGTGATTCTTTATATTTCCCAGTAATCTGCAGAAAACAGTCTAGTCTTAAAATTATCTTTAAATTCCCAGAAAATTAATATTTATTTTTGGCTGCAAAACAGATGGTGGGTGAACTAAACTTTAATGAAAGTTTATTCTGAACTTTCAGGGAGGCAAAGTACCAAGAAAAAGATACCAGAGATTGAGACCAATATAATGTACAAGTACAATGCTGTGTTAGGGTAAAGATAGCACTACCCTATTCCTAAAAGCAAAGCAAATTGCTACATTCCTTAAACTGTTTCAGGTGTTAATGACAACACCTAAAGAAGAATACAGAACCTTCAGTTCTCATATTGTTATTTGTTAATGTGAGGACAATGGGTCTGTGCTTAATCCTATTCCAATGGCAGAGAGTTTTGCTACAGATTTCCTGGGAATTTTGTCGTGGCTATAATGGGAATAGGTTTGGACTAACAGGGCACGTCCAGATGAACGCGCATATGCCTCTTGCCCCGCCTCAAACCCCTTTGAGGCGGGGCAAGAAGCACATACAGGAACAAAAAAATGGATATCCAGGGATCTAAAAAAAAATGAAACTAAAAAAAAACAGGGCAGGGCATGGTCCCAGACTGTGCCCTGAGGCAACCGGAGGCTGGGTCATAGATTCATAGATGTTAGGGTCGGAAGGGACCTCAATAGATCATCGAGTCCGACCCCCTGCCTGGCAGGAAATAGTGCTGGGTTCAGATGACCCCAGCCAGATGCCCATCTAACCTCCCTTGGGAGACCATTCCAGATTTTGGCCACTCTAGCTGTGAACAAGTTCCTCCTAATGTCCAGTCTAAATCTGCTCTCTAATAGTTTATGGCCATTATTTCTTGTGACCCCCCCAGAGTAGAGCCTCTCCAATTCCTTTCTGCGCCCCCATGATGAATTTATAGGCAGCCACAAGGTAGCCTCTCAACCTTTTCTTGTGGAGACTGAAGAGGTCCAGGTGCCCCAGTCTCTCCTCAGAGATGCTCTGGCTGCCAGAGTGTCTCCATGGTAGGCCCCTTGCCCTGGTGCTGAAATGCATGGCTCACCAGGTCACGTGTTCAGCGCCAGGGCTCCAGTGCTGGTGCATAAGGGGTCAGAGGGGCTGGAGGAAGGGGGAGGGGACTATGGGAGGGGACTCCTGCCAGCCCTGCCTGCTCTCCCAGCCCCTGCAATCCCTGCCCTGCCTGGCCCTTCCCCCACCAGCCCCCCAAAACATTTCCCTGCCCAGCCCCTCTTCCCACCTTCCCTCCCTTACAGCACCAATCACTTCCCTGTCTGGTCTCTCCCCCCAGCACCCCTCTCAGGCCCCCCCAAACCCTGCCCTGCTGGCCCCATCCCCCCCATCCCTGCCACCCCATAGTTTAAACCAACCCCAGCACTTACTGGCAGTTGGAGCTGCCATCTGACTGGGGCCCCGCCTGCACACTTCTGGGCAGAGAGGCAGCCCCAGCCTGGTCCCTGCTGCCCCCTGCTGCCTGGGGGGCTCTGCCAGGAGGCCCTGGCGCTCCCCCCACCCACCACACACTCCTGCTGTTAAGGTAAGTAGAGGCTTTTTTTTCCTTTTTCTTCTGGTTTTTTTTTTTTTTTTTTACGTGACAGTGCCTGGGGTTGTGGGGGCAGCCATGGAGCCTGGGGGTGCAAGTTGGGGGGTGACGCTGGGTGGGGCAGCCATTGGGGGGGTCTGGGGGAGTGGGGATGGGGCAGCCATTGGGGGTCTGCAGCAGCTGGTAGGGGATGGGGACAGGTGAGGCAACAATCAGGGGGCTGGGGTGGGGCATGTGGGCCTTGCAGGGGGGGTAGTAGCCCCTGTGGGGGCCATTTAGCCCCTGCTGGGGGGGGCATAGCCCTTGTATGGGGGCCAAATCCCCTGTTGGGGGGCCATACCCCTTGTGTGGGGGGCTGAACTCCCTGTTGGGGGGCTGTAGCCCTTGTGTGGGGGCCATAACCCCTGTGTGGGGGCTGAACCCCTGTTGAGGGGCTGGAACCCCTGTGTGGGGGCCATCGCCCCTGTGGGAGGGCAGCAAAATATATATTCATGAATTTATGAAACATGTATTTAGAGTTCACTTTATTATGATGATAAGAGATATGCTTTGACACTGTAGATATATCAATAAAACATTGTCCAACTGATCGCTGTCTCTGTCTCTCTCTTTTTATAGTGGTCTTTTGTTTTATTTCTGGAGGAACATGGATTTGGGGGTATTTTACAGAGTGACTTTGGGATTTTTTTTATTTTTTTTTTTAATCAGGGATTTTTCAGTTTTCCAATAGGGAGCACCAGAATTCCTGCTAGGACCTTGCCTGCTCAGAGCTGGCATCTTGGACCCAGCTGGCTGTGGTTGACTTCCTGGCCAGATGGGGCCAGGGTTTGACAGTTCAAAGCAGGTCACCACACTCAGAACATCTTTCAGGCGATAGCTGCCCAGATGGCTAAGCAGGGGGCACATGTGGCAGTAGTGCCACACAGAGGCCAACCCTGCAGCCACAGCCCACTGGCAGCTGGCCCAGAGGGGCAGATGTCTCTACTGGCTGTGCAGTCCACATCCAGGTCTGGCAGGTGTGCAGCAGGTCACAGCCAGGCAGCAGCCCCCACTGCCAGACTGCTGCAGTGGATGGAGGGTGCAGGGAACTCTCAGGGCTGCTTCAGCAGTCCAGCTGGCACAAGGGGTAGTGTCCCCAGGTACCAATTGGCTGGGCCCCAGAAGCTCCTGAGAGTTAGTAGCCCTGAGCTACTTGCCAGGGTGGCTTTTTATACTGCTGGGGACAGCACAGGTACACAATTTGCTCCACAACAAAGTGCATGTCCAAGCACATGCAATGAGGCAAAAAGCCCCAGCTCAAATTTGCACTGCTTCTATTTGAGCTGCTGCAAGTACACGTGCTTGCATGTGTGGACATGCCCATATTGTATTAATGGTTCAGCTTCTTAGTTTAATGTCAGAGACTGAAAGTTGGACTGAATTAAAGAGTTAGCAATGTAGCTATGATTGAATCATTAGTATGTGGAGAGAATTATATTTAAGGAGCCAACTGCGAGACCAGCCAGAAGAAATCTATTTTCCTCATGGTCAGAGATATGAAAGTCTTCAAAAAATACTGGAGATGTAGGACATTCCTCATATTGTAGTATGGCCCAGGTAAAGGGCAAGGGGGTAAAGTAAGAGATGAGCTTGCCTGAAGTCAGAAGATCCAGTGTAAAATGTCACAAGCCACATGTTTAGGCTGAGACGCAAATCTTGAAAGGAATCAGAGCCACAGATCAAAAAGTCTTTGGATGATTCAGAGGACAATACAGAATATACACTGCAGTCTTTGATGGCTGAACCAGTCAAGCAGCAGAATGAGCAGCAGGCAGCAGACAATGAAATCAGCAGATTTAAAGCAGCGGCCAAAACTAAGAGTAGATCTGATATGTGAAGTTAAAATTAAAATTGCTTCACAGATATATTTTTAATAATTCACTTAGGTAGAATTTGATGTGTTGCAAAAATGGATCTTGAGTAGTGATGTTATGATGAACAGAAAATAGCTCTTCTAATAGTTAGTTAGTACTGTACATGGATCCACCATTAGCATAGTGTTTCTGTACAGCTTGTTTAAACTTTTCACAGTATGGGACCAATAAGAAAATGGATTAGGCAGGAAGGAAGATAAGTCTTTAAATGGTCACTTAACAGCTTTAACTTAAGATTTGTTAAGAAACAATATAAGAATTCTGACACTGAAGCCCCCTGACAGACGTTACGTTTAAGTAGTGTTCACCCAGGTAATCTCTATCATAAGTAATAATCCGGCCACATGTTCATTTAGTTAAAGGTGTGATAAAACATGGAAAAATCCACAAAGTTATTACAGAAAAAATGTACAAGAACTTTGTGGCTGGTACCCATTGCATCATAAATTGAATGGGAAGCACAACGGAGCCTTGAAAGGCTTGGATGTGCCCTTGCAGCTGAGCTCTGGTCACAGCTGAATGGGGCTCCTAACCATGAGAGTGCATGGGGTCCTTGGCTTGGATGCACACTGATGGCTGGGAGACCTAATCAGGTCTCGTGTTAATGAGGGAAGAAGCAAGTGCCCCATGTCAAGTGCCTTACATACAAGTATGACACTTCCCAGTTGAGAACCATCTTTGTCATAATATCTTAACACACACTGGTTCCTTGTCTCGGAACATGAGAGCTTTAGCTTCTAATCTCACATTTCTATCTTCACAAGTAAAATAAATTATTTTTATGTTACTTAAATGTTTTAATACAGCTTTGACAAGACCAGTTTTGAAATAATGGATCGTCTGAGAATTCATGCAAAGGAAATAATTTCTAAGATGGATATCAGGTAGCACATGACCCCTTATACTGAATTTTGATTTGTGGTTTGAGATCGCTTGTACACAAAATTAAGTGAATGCACATAGCTTAAAACCAAGAAAAAATGTTCTTGGGAAAAAATATTGATACACACAGCAGATTCTGAATAGGCTTTTCAAATCTTGCCTTCCCTTACAGAGAACTAATCTAGTTCTGCTGTAGTCAAGGCTGTCAACATTTTTCCCAGGGCAAAAGGGAGAAACATGCTCTCACTGGTAAGAATTATTACTATAATGGAGTTTTAGTTGACAATGCAACTGTTTAGTTCTGATCAAAACCTCTATAAGTATTAAACTTAATTCAAGATTGCAACAAATTGATTCAGATTGTCCAAAGTGACTTTCATAGATTCATAGATTTTAGGGTCAGAAGGGACCTCAATAGATCATCGAGTCCGACCCCCTGCATAGGCAGTGAAGAGTGCTGGGTTCAGATGACCCCAGCTGGATGCCTATCTAACCTCCTCTTGAAGACCCCCAGGGTAGGGGAGAGCACCACCTCCCTTGGGAGCCCATTCCAGACCTTGGCAACTCTAACTGTGAAGAAGTTCTTCCTAATGTCTAGTCTAAATCTGCTCTCTGCTAGCTTGTGGCCATTATTTCTTGTAACCCCAGGGGCGCCTTGGTGAATAAATACTCACCAATTCCCTTCTGTGCCCCCGTGATGAACTTATAGGCAGCCACAAGGTCGCCTCTCAACCTTCTCTTGCGGAGGCTAAAAAGATCCAGGTTCTCTAGTCTCTCCTCGTAGGGCTTGGCCTGCAAGCCCTTAACCATATGAGTGGCCCTTCTCTGGACCCTCTCCAGAGGGTCTTTGTTTTGTTCTGTTTTTGCATCTGTTCAGTAACTATGAAAAATGATGGCATATAGCAGCATATTATTTACTGTGTTCTTATTTGCCTTGTAGAGTCCTGGCCACCATCAAGCTAATGATTTCCTAATGTAATTTTTAAAGTTACCAATGTCTACGTACAAGTTTTAATTATTTAGAGCACAGTACCATCCAAAATGTTCAAAGTGCTATACAGGCAATAGGAGACCGTCTCTGCTTCAAAGGGCAAACAATCTGAAGAGGAAAAAAAAAACAGCTGAAGGGTAGGAGGAAAAGATGCAAACAAAGATACAAGATAATAAAGTCATTCAACTTATTTACCAAACTGCAAAGTTATCTACTGTGCACAGGAAGCAAGTTTGTTTGTTTTTTTTTTAGAGTAATGTGACTGACAGGGGTTTTCAATCAATGTTGTAACTTGAAATAACAAGAGAGGATATGCATGTATTAAGACTCTTCATGAACACATAAGCAAGTTTAATCACCATCACTAGCTGAACAAAAAAGATTTGTATCCCAGCTTCCTATGAAAACTATGGACCAAAAAAATACACATTTTATATATATATATATATATACACATACACATACACATACACACACACACATCCTTATATGTAGTTTGTAGTTCACAATATTGAGGATTTATTATAACACGACAAGGGGTTCAAAGCCATGTAATTGATCTGCAAAGCATAGAAAGTTCTATTGCTTTTTAAGATTATACTGCTCATATTATGTATTCCATTCTTGTTCAATATTCAACATAATCAATGTTCCTTTTTTCTGCTACTGGTAAGCTACAATTTATAATAGGAAATATATATCGGTAGAGGGTATAAATTCATGCTGAAAAAAAGCTTTCTGAGGAAGAAATATTTAAAAGTGGAATATGGTTTTTGAGGACTGACTTAAGTTGCAGCAAACCAAAAGAAAGCTGTGAAGCAAAGGTTGTGATAGAAATGCTAAGCCAGATTGTTTTGTGCTGTGATCTGTCAGCACTCATGTACAGATACTGATAGAGGCAAAGATAATATCTTAGGGTGATGCCAGTTAATTGAGCTTTGCCCTTAACTTCTAACCAGGGTAAACCCCAAATACCATATTTACTCAAATATAAGATTAGTTTTTTCCCCTTAATCAGCATGGGGAAAACAGCTCCTCATATTACTATTTGCATACAAGAAAACATCATTAAATACATTGACTATCATTAAACTGCTGCCAAAAGCAGCATATGCTCAGTAATGGAAACCAACCCCTGCATTGATTAAATGCAGCCAACACTGAGCATGACTATAAATAGCATGACCATATGTCCTGGTTAGCTGGGACAGTCCCAGATTTCAGAGACTGGTCCTGGCCAGCTGTTGAAAATTATAACAGGCATCCTGGAAATGCAGGGGCACAGGCCACAGTCTGGTTGGGAGTCAGAGTAGCAGGAACACCTTGCAGGTGGGCATGCAGACACTGCTGCCTGCCTGTACACCACACCTCCATTTCCACCAACTTGTGAGAGCGTGGGAGGAATGGGGCGGTGTCCTAGATGTCCCAAATAAATGTTCTGGATGTCTTAGATTTATTTATGGTCAGCCTAACTATAAAATATATGGCCCATATTGGGCAAATATGCTGACGGGAACCCCTTTATTTCTGGTGCCTAAAAACCATGGGTAGGTGTTCCCTCTACAGGGAACTGACACTGGGCCAGGAGGTACAAGACCAGGCTGGCACCGGGAAGGCCAGAGCCAGCCCTGACATCCTCCCCTTGGTGCCAAAAATGATACGTTACATTTGATCTTAGCCAAAAGGCTGAGATGCTGATAGAAACCTATCACAAGGATAGGTTAATGAAACCCATCTGAATAAGATACATGGTTGTGTCCATTGCACTCAGTCTCCCTCAGCACCAGCTCTTTTTCGAGTCATGGTGGACCACTACACTGAATATATATTCACCTTTCTTTTCCATTTCCAATGATTCCTGTATCTTCACCAGCCTTAAATGTCTGACAAACATCACTAAACAGGCCCCAAAACAGCTCACTCAGAATCCCTCTGTCACTCCCTTTCTTGGCCTGGTGCAGATGATTCATGTGGCCCAATCCTCCATGCAGTGGAACTAGACCAGGTTGTCCTGAGCCTCGCTTGCATATACATTTTTTGGAGGATCCCAGGACTTGTGACAAGAATACTCAGTTCCAGTCATGAGCAGGGGAATAATTAGCACATGGATCTTTGTAGGGAGTATCTGGAATAATGCTGAGCTATAGGGTCACCATGGCTTGGAATGCTGTTGACTCTGCTGAGGCCCAGCCCAATGAGCCTTTTGGCTTTGGATTAATATCATGCATAGTGTGTACTGTAAGTAGGCATAAAAAAGTAGTGCTTAAAAGTGTGTTTCTGGAGAATCCATGCTAACTTGCAGTATTTTTAAAAAAAGGTCATGTGCATCAATTCTGGATGAATGAAGTCTATGGGAATCCATAATTATTTTCCTATATATTTATTTCAAAGTCAGTATTTTCAAATTTACCCCTCACTTCCATGAGCTCAGCAAGAGCAGGGTCTGACAGTTAGATAGTGGGGTGGGGGGAAGAAGTTGGGGGAGGTAGAGGGCAAGGGGGGCACCTGACTCTCACAGATTTAATTTTCCTTGCTGTAACAATGAGAGCATGACAAATTCAAAGCAAAACTCCAATAACTAGATTCTATAAGTAGAAAATTATAATAATACTTTTATAAATTTTCCATACATAAAATAAAATTTTGGGGGAGGGTCACCTTATACTCAAGAAAATATAATAGTTCAAAAGGTACAAGCTGTTCTTAGCCCTTGTCTGTACCTAGGGGGTAAGCCTTTGCATACTTAAGTCAACTTCTATTCCCATTCATTTGCTGAAGCTATTATTGGGTAAAAAACAGGGTGAACTGTATTCAGTGTAATCAGCCTGCCTTTCCAGCTTGTAATGAAACTTGAAACCAAATGACTCTATTATTGTGAAAGTTCTGCATCTCTCTAGTTAGTAAAGTAGGAGAATGTGATCCAGCATTTTATAGTATGCTAAAGCATAGTTTTCTTTAAAAGTATAACATATTGAACATGGAGGGGACTAAATATTTCTGCTTTGATTACAATCAAGCTCTTCAGCTGAATGGCTTTTATTTTTAAGCCTCTGTCCAATTTTCTGCCCTTCACTTCATTCATCTCTCTCATCACAATTCCCTACTATGGTGCTGAGAGCAATAACTGCAGGTTGTTGTGAGACTGGCACTACCACAGGGAACATCAGTCAACACCAGTCACTCTTCCATAATGCTTGTGCCAACCCAATGGTTTGTACTCCCAGTCTATGTTTAGATTAGCCAAGGGCAAACAAGTCAAAATAACCATCTCAGCTGAAATATGAAGAAATTCACTGCTACAATTTTTATGATGGAATTCAAATAGCCTCTAAGGCTGCTTGCAGATGTGCACGTGGGGCGGAGAGGTGGGAAACAGTGATTTACTTTAAACTTAGCAAGCACCCGCGCCGAGTCTAGCACATGCCCAGAAGAGGCAGTTGCACCTGGCTTTTCCAACGTCTTTAGGTACCAGGCATTTTAGGGGCCTTTTTGGTGCTTTTATCTAATGGCCGATTGATTCAGCATTAGCTAAAAGCACCAGAAAGCCCCACTGAAGTGACTGATCTATACAGATGTTATACAGCCAGGTCAAAGTAACGTCCTGCTGCTGCTGGTAGACCTCATTTTAAATTGTTTTCCCACATCTGTCACCACCCTTTATGTCCACCATCATATTCATATGCAGTATCTTTGGGTGCTAGAAGTAACTGGGTCAGATTTACTGAAAATATTGTTTTGGAAAAAAAGGTTCAGGGGCTTGCTAGCAAGAAGTCTGCTAAAGAACAGTAACTGTTGGAGAAAAGAAGCTACCAACTCAGTTACAGGAGGTTGGAGGGGGTTCCACAAAAAGTGGGCTGCACCTGCTGAGAAGAAAGAAGAAGAACAACAGGCAACCATATGGGATAACTTAGTTTAAACAAACACTAGCCTCTAACAATGCAGCCTCATGTATAAAGTATACCTGTCCCTTCAATCTGATGCTGTGACTAGTAAAGCAAGCAAAATGCTGGCTTGCATCCATAGATGTCATTCTCCCATTGTACTTGGCCTTGGTGAGGCCACAGCTGGAGTACTGTGTCCAGTTTTGGGCTCCTCAATTCAAAAAAGATGTGGAGAAGCTTGAGAGGGTGCAGAGGAGAGCCACATGCACGATCAGAGGTCAGGAAAACAGACCTTATGTTGAGAGGCTGAGAGCTATGGGACTCTAGCCTGGAAAAGCACAAACAATGTCAGGGGAATAAAGGGAGTGGGCATGAGAAAAAACATTATAAGGACCTACAGATGTCCATGGGTTCTGTAGCCAATTCTGTGGCAGTGGTGTTGGAAGAAAAAAAAGGCTTGTGGAAGACTCAGATGAATGAGAGGGATATGGTCAGCACTTCAACAAATTGACAATAATGACGGAAGTCCAAATTCAGAAGGATGGCTTGGCTACCCCTATTAGTAAAATACTTGACTGCAAATCAGACCTAGATATTCCTGACTGGGCCATTGGTTGTCTGTCATGAAGTTATTTTACCTCCCTATGATTCAGTTTCTCTGTCTGATAGAAATAAGGGACATTTATACATGTGCTCTGGGAGTGGCAGGGAGGGAACTGCTCTAATTATAGCACCTGAAGCATCATGCGCATCAGTGTCCCTGTGCTGCAAAATGCCGGCAGGGGCACTTTAAGTAAAACATGCCAAACAAGCTTTAGTTAAAGCACCCCTGCTACAATTTTACATGGGATGCAGGTAATTATCATGCTCCAGCAGACTCAATCCATCTGCTTTGACATGCTATAATAACAGCGCGTCAGAGCAGCCTTGCTGCACAAGTACAGTCGCCCATAGATAATGACCTCTTGTAAAGTGCTTTAAGGTGAAACAGTACTAACACTACTTAGAGCCACGTCTGTTCTCTTCTGGTTTATAGTTTTCCTGTACAAAGGTTGTGTCCTTGGATTTTGTGCAGAGGACCAGAAATACACCTTAAATGTGTCTGTTTGAATAAATGAGCAGGAAAGTCACATAATAAGCCACCCCTGCCTCTGTCAGCAGAACTCTTTAAAAAAAGAAAAACAACACCCCCCCCTTCCCCCCAACCGCCACACACTTTCCTGCCCATCTATGTCTACAGCCTCTTCTCGGTTTCTCCTGTTTTCCTGGTCCCAGGAGAGCTAAGATAGAACTTCAAGGATCAGCAATCAAAGGGAGAAAGGAGTCAGTGCTTTGTGACTGGTTCTCTGAGGCCCCTGGCATAAGAGTCTTCAAAGCAAAACCAGAACCTAATGAATAAAGCTTTGATAACTCCCTGGAACTGCCCTTGTTCTTTCCTGTACTTTATTTGAGAAAAATGAATGCTATCTATCTCGCCTGTCAGTTTCATAAAATTGCCTTTTCTTATTGCAGGATATTATGCAAAGTTGCAGTTTTATTTTTTATTATTTACTCCTCAATATTTAATTATTTAAATTGTCTAACTGTAACACTTAAATAAACACTCCAGTCATAAATCTTTTGAAGTGCACTAAGACTTTATATCTTGCTGAGAAACATTTCCCAATCACATCTTCTGTCCATTCATTATTCATCATCATCTGCTTTTTGCCTAAATTCTGTGAAACTCATTTTCAGTTTTTAGATGGCTACTTTCCACCTAAAGTCTTATTGTTTTCTTCATACAGATACAATACTTAAAGCTAAAGAAAGGAAACCCTGTTAAGCTATGTGAATACATTAAAAATAAGTGTGTCACAGTGGATCAGACACAGATACATTTACATTAATTGTGAGTTCTTACAAGGACAGCAATCTAGACTCATTCACAGTTGTTTACAAAGCACGAAATGACTTCATGTGAGCAGTGCAATCGCACATAAACAAGATAAGGAACCCAATAAATTGAATAATATTGCTTCTTTTTTCCCAATTAATAAGTTATATAGTCATATTAAAATAAGTGTGACAGTAATTTTGATGGTATAGATGAAAACAGAACTCTTTACTTTACCTTTCTTGGTATACAATAAAAAAAATATTTCAACATATATCATTACAAGGAGGTGTAAAATTGTCCTTTTCACAGTATAGGCTAAAGACTTTTACAGTTCTCCTTTATCACATCTTGATGATATCTCTCAAATTAAAAGTGGCCAGTTTCCACTAAGGTATTTTTAAAGACTCTGACCATAGTCAACATGAGAAGACTCCTGTGGGCTATCTTGTAAGATTAGGGCCAGTGTTAACACAAAAGATGGAAATACCTTTCTCCTTGCGCTAAAATGGAAAAGAGCAAAAGTTATATTTCTGTGTTCCTCTCTTCTTGTTCTTGTGACATATAAAGAATTTTAAGATACCTCCTAGAGTTTTCTAGGATTTTGGCTACTCTTGTAACAAAGGTAGGTTGAAATATTTTTTTATTTGCAGTTCTTGTGATGATGGTCTAGTCCTATTTTAATAGGACTTCCTGAGGGACGTCTTGTGATAAAAATGAGAGCCGATAAGTACCAGATCATAGCATCCATTTTAAAGCAGAACACCCTGTTGAGATAATGGGAGTTCTCTTTAAAAAAAAATATATGTTCCACAATCTCAAGACAGGTTGCCATACTAATACATTGCAAAAATATTATTTATTTGTGTGACAAAAATGTAAAAAGAACTTTTATAAACAGAAAGTTGACAGAAAGAGTGCTGTTTTCATTCATACCATCAAAATTAGATGAAAGAACACATTCTCACTCTTATTTTAATAGGACTATATAGGTTCAACAGGAGAAAAGCAGCAATATTATTCAATTGATTGAAGTTAAATGTGCTTAGTTTCAACTTCTTAAAAATAGAAAAAAAATAAAAGATTTATTAAAGCTATAGCATTTTCCTTTTTAAACTCACTCTAGGGTGTTGGGCTGTGATAAGTCACATATGCTGTGTGGCTCTAGTTACAGCTCTCCACTTGGCTGGAAACAAGCACCCCAAATGTTTGAGAGGTCTGGCAAATTATTTTTACTAATTTTCTTAACGCCAATGACTGAATTTTTCTTGCTGCTTCTGAGAATGGGAACATTTATTCATGCTTGATTGAAAATTTCTCTATTTCAGGTGATCTACTTGTCTCTAGTGGGTGTCAAATCCACGAAATGTGTTGCATAAAAGGAAATATTTAAGTAAGTACAGATATTTTTCCCTATTCATCATCTAGATAGGATACACATATTTGTTAGAAATGGGTTACAAATAGAAATACCAGAAATAAGGTAAATTTTGTATAAAATTATCCTCCAGCTACCTCTAGGGACTACATCATGGAGACTTATGGCTCTGACAGTAGAACTAATACATAGAACATGGTGCACTGCCTAGCAGACAGTAATATATGAGGTATGACTACTCTCCCCTAAGATTGTCAATACTTAAGAATAGGGTTTGTTATTTAACTAAAGAAGGGGAGTTTCTTGACTTGAAGGAATGTTTGTCATCATCTGTCTAAATTAAAACTACCACACCCAATCTCACGAGAGAAAGTTTCCAGTTTCAAATAAAAAAGAACCCTCACTGGATTGAGTGCAATAGCCATTGGGAGGCCTACACAATGGGGAGGAAATAAAATGACACCTTCTGCAGGCATTAAACTGGATATAATAGTAAGTGGCAAAAATGTAGTTACAAGCCCATGCTCTATCATCTCATCACACTGAAAAACATTTGATGCCAGAAGAAACCATCTGATGCTAAGATATGTATAAAATTTCTTTTTATTGAATATGCTGAGAACATCATATAACATTATATAATAGGGCTGTGCAAAGCTTTGGTTCCTGATTCAATTCAGTGAAGATTTGGCCCTATTTGGTAGCCAAAACTCGAAATCCAAACCAAACAAGGATACCCTTTAATCTCTCCGAATTGAATCAGAACCCTCCAAATAGATTCAGAGAGATTCGGAGATTTGGACATAGACACAGCTTTAAATGTTTCTTCTACATATCTCTAGGTAGCAGGCAGCTGTGAATGCTGCAATGCTGGGGTACATGGAGCATCCCACAGGAGTGTGGGGGCTCCCCAGTGTGCTTGGCAGCAGAACCAGAAGTGGACCAAAGTACTTCCAGTCCACTTCCAGGTCCACTGGGGAGTGTGCTGCCCCCCCCCAATGTGCCCCCAGCTTGGTGACTGGTGCCTCCTGGGTCTGCGGGGGGGCACCCGGGGTTCCCCTGTGGCTGATCCCCAAGCTGGGGAGGCATGGTAGGGTCCCCCCAGCACACTCCCCAGTAGACCCAGAAGTAGAGCTGAATTACTTCCACTGCACTTCCAGGTTCGCCGCCAAGCACATGGAGGGCCCCCTTGCACTCCTGTAGGATGCTCCATGCGCCCCAGTGATCACGAGATGCACCTACTACCTTGAGGTATGTAGAAAAAACTTTTAAAACTGTGTCTATGTCCGAATCACTGATTCTCCAAATCAACATCGAATCTTCAGATTCAGATTCAGCCAAATCGAATAAGGGACAGTGATCCAAATCAACTAATTGAATCATTGTCCGTGATTTGGGCAAATCAGTATGGAATAGGGCTTGCTTTGAACATCCCTATTATATAATAATATATTATCATTGATGCTTTTTAATTGCTATCTTTCATATTCTTTGTAGAGGGAGGGAAGGAAAAGAGGTGAGCAGTGGAAATGATAGCTAACCACAGTGACTTGGCCCAGCATTTCAAAATGACACTGACTACCTTCTTTCCCCAGTCTTGATACCAGACTTTTTAATACAGTCAATAAACATTGGATGCTTGTTTTTATACCATATATTTTCCATAATGGCAATTGATTTCTTCTCTTGGCATTTTTCTGAGATGATCCCATGTATCTGGTAGTACTTGTTCTTGGTCCAAGTCCATGATTAACTGTTTTGCACCATGGTTCTATGTTTGTTCAGAATCCAAGACAATTTAGAAACAATATCACTTTGCTGCAACTTGCTGTCTCTAAAGAGATCAGAAAAATAGATCTCTAAGAAATTAGTGAATTTCCTTAAAACCTATATTATTGCTATCATAAACCTGGAGAGACACAGCAGCACAAGTAAAATTAAGTAGTCATGTCTAATGGTACAGACAAATTATATCTCTGTCAAAAGGTATTTTTTACTCCCAAAGGGGATACTGAGCTAAAGCGGGTCTGAGACTGGCTGCTCGTGGATGGCCCCAATAGTGAAAAGACATTCAACTGCAATTCTCTCAGAAATGCCAAGAGCCTGCTCATCAGAGAAAACCACCTATCACTAGTCATGCAAGTTACATTTTAACTTGGGTACTTAATAAAACAGCATCTGGGAGGAAAAAAAGAGAGCTATTTTTCAGTGGTTAAAGTAGCTATTTACTACTCTATTCTATTACTACTACTATACACACACACACACACACACACACACACACACACACACACACATATCAGGGCTGTGCAAAACTTTGGGTGCTGATTCGATTCGGAGGAGATTTGGCCTGATTTAGCGGTGGAATCTCCAAATACGAATCAAATCAGGAGACCAATCAATTTGAAGGTCTCTGAATCAATTTGAAAAATATTCATAGAGCTTCGGCGATTCAGGCAGTCCCCACTGTCTACAGCAGGGAGCTGGACCCAGACTCCATGCTGGTAAGTAGGGGATAGGGGGGGCTGGGGAAGGAACCATGGGGGGGACCCCTGCCAGGCCCCATCCACTGCCTGCTCCCCCAGCCTCCCTAAGCATCCCGTCTGCTGTCCCAGCTCACCCCCCATGGCTGTCCCCCTTGGCCCCAGCTCTTTAAAAAAAGCCCCTATTCACTGGCTGCTACCAGATGGTGGGGCTGATCCCCATTGCCCCCAGCTGCCCCATGCCATGTGGAGGGCTCTGCCACAAGCCCCCCATAGCTGCCTTGCCTGCCCCAGTTCCCAGCTCTTTAAAAAAACAAAACAAAACAAACTCCGAACTCACTGGCTGGTTTAGCAGTCTTGGGGCTTCTGGGGGCTCATGGCAGAGCCCCCCATACAGCGTGGGGCAGTGGGAGAGCATCAGGAATCACCCCCCACACCTGGCAGCAGCCAGTGAATCGGGGCTTTTTTTTCCAAAGAGCCGGGAGCTGGGAGAGCGGGCAGGGCAGTCACTGAGAGCGGGTGGGGGATGGGGCTGATTTGGCTGTGGCCAAATTGCCGAATCAGATTTGGCCGAACCAATTCAAGACAGCGAACTGAATCACCAAAACGAATCACCATCCCCTGAATCGGCCAAATCTGAATCCAAAGCAAATACTAGCCACTTTGTACAGGCCTAATACACACACACACCCCTTATTCAATTAATTGATAATAGCGGTCTCCAACCTTTTAATGGTGAAGGTAACTTTTTGTAAGTAAAGGGCACCCCAGGATCTACTGCCCCCATCCCACCCCCTACCCCACCACCCGGCCCCTGCCCTGCCCTGCCTTACCCCACCCCCCGCTTCCCAGACAAGCCACCTGGGCTCTGACTCCACTCACCCAGCCCGGCCCGGATGGCAGGGGCATGGCTCAGCCCAGCCATGTGCGTCCTGCCACTCCCAATTGTGGAGCCTCTGACAGACTGAGATCTACTGTCAGAGGCTCCAAGATCAACTAGTCAATCGAGATTAACTGTTTGGTGACCACTATAAGGTGGCACTACCCTGCCTTCTGCCATTTACTACTTGCCAGTTCTTTCACATGTGGGCTTCAGTTCTTCTTATCATCACCATGGATGGTGATCCTTAAATGTAACAACAGTTGAGAATGACACCCCGATATTTTCCCCACTTTCAGATGTGGCAGAATATTTCAGTCCCTTTACTATACTTTTCCAGGCTGCAAGGAAAGGGATATATGCTACAGTGATTCTAAAGCAGCTGCAGACTTCCTCAGTATAATTTCATAGTATTCAATTTATGCATGCCTGAAAGAGTCTATCTTCCTTTTTGTTTTCTATGTACATTTCTTTTGTTATTTTTTTTTAAGTATTTGATTATTTATATCCTTTAAATTACTTGGCTTTGGACTACAGATGTTCAACATTTATTTCTTCATTTTCCAAGGGGAAAGGAATCAGCATTTTGGCTTGGTTTTTCCATTTTTGGATCTGCCATATTGCACTCTTGTGAGGATGAAGTGGGAAACCCTGCACTGGAAGGCAATTAAAGGAACACATGTTTATAATTAATTAATTTTTTCTTTAGATTTTTCTCCACAATCTAGTTTCAGCCATGTTTCCTTTTCCTCTCTGGCTTTGTTCTGCCCAAGCTTGCTCCCTGAAACTTCCAGACACAAAAACCACTGCAAACAATGCAATGTAGGCGAGGTAGTGCAGTGCTGGAACACAGGACTGTGAGTTACCCAAATGTTATTAAGCCATACTTTTAGTCTAAGAATTTGAAAAAGCTTTGGATTTCCCTCATAAAATCCATGTGGCAGGGAGACCTGGATGAGCTACCAGCCACTATGCAAACCAAAGAAACTGGAGATAATTTCAAGAAGCAGGACATTCTTTGACTACTAGTGACTGGTGATATAAACCCATCCATGGGGTACCCCCAAAGCCCCAAAATTTCACCCTGTTGTCCTACTACTTGTTTCAAGGAACAGATGAAGGTTTGCCCTGGGTTACTCCTTATCCATGCACACCCTGGCTCTGCTTTCCTTATTCCAGACTCTACAAGTGCAGCAGTGAAATCTCTGCCGGTTCCAGGCAGCTTCCCCTTAGGTTGTGAAAAAATTTTAGCTCCTCCTTTCTGTAGAAGGCACTAGGCTGGAAAATCACTTGCTCTGATATCACACTTTACCACCTTACCACAAAACAATAAAATAATTTATTTTATAGGAGAAAAGAATCAGACAAGAACAATGGACCATATAGCTTGAAGACAGCATACACAAAATCAGGTAACATTTCCCACCCTCTTTCCTTACTAAAGTACCATAATCCAGAGAGTCCTGTCAGAGTTTCCAGATATTAGCTTTTCTGCCGAGGTCTTCTGGTCTCTGATCACTGGGGCCTCACCCCCAAAGCCTGGGGTAATCCAAAAATGACAAGTAACTCATAAAAAAGCTACATTGATAAAAGGAACATACATGAATGAGACCCATACTGACTTAAGAATAAGACCACACTCCAGAGTAATCAAACCAAATTTGGGACAAATACCCTAAACCCTAAAATCATTCCTGTTTTTCAGGGGTAGGATATGGTGAACCCTGACAAGTCTGTCTCTTCCTCAAGCTGGAATATTCATTATAATGTCTCCATGGAGTTTAGCACACATTCATAAGTAAAATAAGGAGTCTGTCTGTCTGTTATGTGCTGTTACAATAGGGATAGGAATGAGAAAAAAAAACCCCAACACTTCAGGTTCCTCCACTCTCCAAAAACCATTCAGAATTGGAGTACTGCATTGGTTTAACTTGCCAACTCAAAGATAAAAGAAAAGAGAAGGTTTCATTTGCCATATATTCTTGTGTAGGAGTGAGCTGTTCAGGGACAGAGGAAGACTGGCTATAATATATGACAGTTAATACAAACACAACCCATTATTCAATAGTAAAATTGTATTTTACACCATTATAGAGTCTTTCACCTCAAGGGATCCCACAGTACTTTACAAATCATGGGCTGATACTTCAGTCTTTACTGATACAACATTCTCACCAACACTTACAAATTGCTTCACTAACCACTGAGGTACAGCCATCCCCAAGATAAGAAACAGCAACATTTTTATCACAGTACAAAAACATCAAACATCACAGAATAGAACAAATGTATATAATTGCAACTGGAGGAAGAATTTTGAATACAGTAAAATGTTAACATCCAAGCTTGAATTTGGAAAGGAAAGAACATTTTTGCTATTTTTTCTAGAACCTCATTCTAACTCAGCACCACTAAATCCATCACATGACTACAAAAATATGAGTTTACAAATAGGTGGAATTCCTTATAGAGAGTAATTATTTAGATTCATGAAATATTTTATTAAATATAGCATCTATATCTTTTTAAGGCAATCAAGATAGAGAAAGGACCAATTTTTAGACACCTTTTATATCCATGCATAAACTCTCTCGCAAAGAATCAATGGGAAGCACAATTACTTATGGAAATAATCAATAATAATTTAACTATGAGATTATGGCCATAAGTGTAAAACATCATTGGTATCCATAATTTATTAGATACTACATTTTACATTCATATAACATTTTAGTTCTAAATATTTTAGGAGTATCCTTTAAATGAATTAATTGATCAAAGATAAATGTACAAATAAACATAGTGGATTTAAAGAAAATGGGTCAAAATAACTGAATAAGTAATTAATAAATGAATACCTCAAACTTTTATTGTCCCTCTTTAAGCTTTCTCCCCCCCCCAAATAAATCAGCATATTAGTTATCAGTCCTTACTATTACCTTGTTTAAGGTGCCAGTTACCAGATAAACTTAAGACTGCTTTCCATGCCTAGAAGAAAAAGATTGTACGCACCATTTTAATTTCAAGATGAGACTATCTATTGGAAAAGATTTACACATTTGACTAGGGCAACTGATCATTTATGAGCACTGATATAGCATAAAGTTTAGGATGCTGAGGTCACTTGAAGTATTTGAGTTTGAGTGGAAAAATGTATTAAAAAAATTGTCTACAAAGTAATTAAGATAAATTGGGGAAGACTGCTGAAATGTCAATTGTGATATCAGTTCAACCCCCTAGCTAATTAAATGAGTATTCATGAAGTAAATCCATAATAAAGAAAGAATGTTTCATGTCCATCAATTTCTTTAATTTGCTTGTTTCTGAATTACTGGACACTAACTTTATAAAAGAACTTAACCAAAAGGAGACAACTCTGACAGTGTAACACCTTGGGGATTTTACAGTATTCATTAAAGAAAAGAACTCAGAAAGGCAACTGAAAATAGATGAAGAGTCTTCAATCCTTGATTCACAATGTAAGGGCAAAAGGAGGATTTTTGTTCTCGCCAGACTTAACAGGAAAGGTTATCCTTTTAAAAGATAAAACTAGCATTGTCACCCTTCTAATGCAGCTTCTTTGGCTACATCACTTAAGATATTAGAAATGTCATTCTCTGTTTCAATTCACCTTCAGGCAAGAAGGTTAACTCATTGCCAGGGAAATTGTAACAGGTCAGATCTTTCAGAATCAATAATGAATTGGGCTGAAGATATCTTTCAGATGGGATAAGTTCAATTAAAACAACCCTCACCACTGATAATGAGTAGAGAGGGAAGGTTAGCTTTGGACAAAGAAACACTGGCCCTCTTGCCAAATAGGTGATGTGAAGATCCATATCAACCTGAATTACACTGAAAACCTTCAGCTTAACAAGAGAGTCTGAAAAATGTAAAGGTCATTTGTTTCAAGGAGACTCAAGAGAGAAAAAAAGAGCAACATGAAGTAGACTTGAAATGTTTCTAATAATTTCTATAACTAATTAGCATGAAAATATTCTCAGAGAATATTCAATGAGGAAGAAAAAAGAAAGTATAAGCACTGTGCTTTCAATGGCACCAAGGATATTTACAATGCACTTACAGTCAGTATTGTTCTCCTAAGCAGCTTGACAGAGTATTTATTTATTGACTTAGACTGGATTGATATGCGAGCCCCAAATCTCAGTCTCCTTTTCAGGTGCAGAACATTAGAAATAAATATTGACTTAGGATGGCAATGCATTCATTCTGTCTGGCTTCAACCAAAGACAAAATCTTGTTTCTTATTGTTTAATTGTGTTACAAATTTGAAAAGGTAGTTGTTCTTCCTTAAAACATATAATTTTGGAATGGAGCCAGGAGTAGGTGAAGGGAATGCAGTCACCCTTTCCTGCTTTGGCTGTGCAATGCATGTAGCATGAGCTCTCTAACTTCACCAGCTTGTTGGCACAGGTTTCAGCTAGTGCCACTGGTTTCACAAAGCTCCAGAGCCAAGGGGGTGAATGCCGCCATCATTTTCCTTCCCACCCCACCAAAACTGGCAGCAGGAGAAAAGGGGGGGGGGGGGGAACAGTGGTGTTAATACCCTTGGCTAAGGAGCCATGTGAAAGCACCAGCTCCAACAAAAGCCCATGACAACAAGCTGCTGATGTCAGAGAGCTCACAGTGCATGCATCATAGCAAAAATGGGGAAGCAAGTTCATATCCTTCCTTGACCTAGTGGATCCACCATTGGATACAAGTTATTTGCATCAAACTAAGAAGGAAGTCACCCAGTCCTAAATCGTAACTAGCGCTTCAAAATGAGTCAAACTTATGGCAATCCTCATCACCACTTTTCCCCCCCTTTGCTGTTTGGGAGCCAAAAATATGTGTGGTCATCTAGGGCCCCTGCCACACATTATGCTTAAGACATGATTAGCCAGTTCAGTTGTGAGGCAGCCACACCTTCAGTCAATTAATGGTGTAATATTTAATATGTAAATGTATGTAATATATGTAATATGTAATATTTAATATTTAATATGTAAATTTGCAAGGAATAAGCCACAAAGTTATTTCCCAAAAATTCCCACAAAGTTATTCTCCAAAACTTTGTGATTGGTTGCTAACAACCATTAATTGAACATGTGACCATGTGCGTCCCCTTGATGCACTTCTGTGCTGGGAGCCCACAGCTGATCCAGAGGCTGGGAGCCCACGGCTGATCTAGCTGAAGGGGCTCACAGCGTCAGAAGCCTGCTACTTGCCGGTGCAGAAGGAGCCTGGGATCATGATCCTAGGCTCCTCCTGTACTGGCAATAAGGTATGATGGAATCTGATGCATGATCCCACAATCATGCCTCCTACCACACATGTGGCATGGCAGAAAGCATGACTGTATGGATCATGCATCAGGTGTCATGATATCTTTACCTGCACATCCAGCAGGGGACTAGGGCAGCAACTTAGGAAGGTCACAGATACTAGATTTATAGTAGTTAACATATTAAAGGAAAAGATCAACTAGTGTTGACACTGCCAAAAGAAAAGTCAGCTGCGTAGCAAAAAGATAATCTGTATTCCTCATGTATTAAATTATGGGCAAATCATTGAGCTTTGTCTAATTAATAATATTTTCCTCCCATTCTAATGTTTAAAAAATAAAACTGTGGAGGAGGCTCCTGCAGATAGATATTTTATTTATTGCAACCAATCAGATTTCCAAAGAGCTGTATAAGATATTACTATTTTTTTCAATATATTTCAAAATGAATAAAAATCTTGTCAAATATCCGTTGAGAAGAAAAAAGTTAAACAACACCCAATGCCTGAATGCTGAAACTAGACAAATGAAAAGAAATTACTTTTAATGAAAGCATCATTTGCGAGACACAGGATGCAATAGCATCACTCTAATAATTGATAATTAGACCTCAGCTGAAGTACTTGTCCAATAATGACCACTGCATTATAAGATGGATGCAAAGAAACTAAAGAAAAGCCAGTCATGAGTTCTGAGGATGATAAAAGGACTGAAAAGCAAACTGTACAAGGAAAAGATAAAAGAACAAGGAATGATTATATTGGAGGAAAGGAGGACATGAAAGGAGTTTTCGAGGACATAAGGTTGAAAGACGAGAGACATGCTGTTCACTCTTGAAAAAGAGGGCAAGATGCGTAATAATGGGCTTAAAATCTGTCAGAGAAGATTTTGATCAAATCTCAGGGGAAAAAAAATCTTAACTTTAAGAATAGTGGGACAATGGAACAAACTGCCTAAGACAGTTTGTAGAGTTTTTCAAAAAGGCTAAGTACAGAGGTTCAAAAACCCCAAAGTGGAATTGATTTAATCTTTGCAGACTTTTCTAAGCTGCATAGATTGAACCGATAACAAACAGAACTGATGTTCAGTGTTTGGGTGATCAACACAGGCAGAAGCCTACAGTGGCCCAGGCTAAGAGCCTGGGTGAACTCATGTGCACTACCCCTCATGGCAAAACTGCTTAAGGCTGCTGAACCCAGTGCCGTGGCAGCCTGGCTGAGATGTGGGGTGATAATGCCCCCCACCCCCAGTTAATCAGAACAGGATAAAGGAAGTCAAAATTATATATGTTTTCCACAGGCTCCTGCTTGTCAGGTCCTGCAGCAGCTTTTGGACTGAATTTTCTAGCTTACTTGAATAAGTGGGTGAAATTGTTTGGCCTATGTTATAGAAGGTTACAGTAGATGATCACAATGTGCATACATATTAAATGTTTTTCAGGCATTATTTGTGCTAACCAGTAAAATTTTAATGCACACATTCTACTTTGTGCATCTAGAGTTGTTAATGAAAATGTTAGTATATAGAGAATCTGACTTATACAAATCAGAGGTCAAGTTGAAGGTCCCTTTAATTATATTCCTAGCTGTATTGAAAGTAACATTATTGGCAGGACAAGTAGTATTTGTGAAAAGCTCAATTTCAACTTGAAAAGTTTCATATTATTAAAATTTGGTTAATAAAAATATTTAGCTCCAAAAATGTAGGTGAAATTTTACAGGAAATTTGTTTTTCTGCAAGCATACTCAAAAGTGGGGAAATGAGAGCACAAATAGAATCTAAGGATTCCTATTGTAAGAATAAATTGACTGAATAAAACATTTTTTATGGATATTCAATATTACTTTATGCATATTAGAATTCTATATATTAAGACAAAATTCCAATACAAATTTGGTTTAGTTCATGTATCTATTGGATACAAGAACTGATAAAATAAAATTGAAATTCTAGTGTGAGATTTCAAGAAACCTATTACATGCTCTCAACTAATTCCAACAGTAATAGCTAAAATCCTGCAGGATAAAATCAGACAATGATTCTACTACTCCCCCGGTAGTCTTTAAGATCATGGTTTCAGTCTCTAATCCAGATGCTAACAGACTTTCCCCTCTATTACTCGGAATGATATCAGCTCTCATAATTTCTCTGGGACAGATGAAACATTTATCCTTAGCAGTTGATAATTAGTCACATGTTCCTCATTACACAGTCTTAATAACCAACAGACTTTTCAGAAGCAAATATGTCAATCTCATTACACAAAAACTCATACAACAGAAATAAAGAAATCCGGGGTGAAAAAACAATGGCAACTCTACTGAGGAAACTGACATTCAATCAGCCAAACCACACTACATTAAAAAACCCTGTAACTACTAAATATTCTTTAGCCTCTCCATGTTTCTGATCAAATATAAGTGTAAGGATATGATTAAATAAGACCAAAATGGCTCCTGAAATATATTCCCCATATATGCACAGTAAAGCTAAGTACAGACAGCCAAAAAGCCCAAGGCTGAACTGATTCAATCTTTGCTGGTTAGTCCAAGCAGCATAAAGTGAACTGATAAGCAAGTGACTAGACATTCACTTTTGATTCCCGAAATACAGCCACATGCCTATAGTGGCCCAGGCCAGAAGCTGGGGAGGCACTAAAGCATGCTGCCTTGCTCAGCTGGAGCAGGTATTTTGGGCCAAAGCTAGTCTGCCCACCCTGTGAGCAGGGAGTACTTGTGACGGAGGTGCAAAACATGCAGGGCTTCTGGGGGTCTGTGAGGGAACTAGAATCTGGAGGGGATCTGGAACAGAAGGTCAATAAACTGATTTAACCTAAATCAGTGAAGTCTGATACTTCACCCGAAGTTTATCAAAAACTGGCTTCGGTCATTTTGAAAGTGGTTTATGTCCACTGAACTTCTGTTGTGTTATAGGATTCAGAGAGAAGCGCAGCTCCCCACCATAATTAAGAACACTTTGCAGGAAGCGTTCTGAGTTACAAAGACCCCTTGGAATAAACAGAAGTTCACTCCTAGTTCCCAGGGGAAGGGGAGTCTAGCTGCTGGCTGGAGCCTGCAGCCGGTTTCCCTTAGCAATGGCCTTTCTTCTCTCCCATCCTGGCCCAGTTTCAGAATGTGAGGGGGGAGAAGGAGTTCCTTCTAGGGGTTCCCCATCCAGTGCTGGAGGATGAGGTGGGTGTATTGGAGCTCCCCACCTTGAAGGGGCTCCAGTACACCTGCCCCACTGTCCAGCAGGGGCTGAAAAAAACCTAAACTGAACTTCCTCTGCTCCTTTTACACAATCCCATTCTGAAAACAGCTTGAGGCTGTCAGGCAGTGCAGAAAGAAGTTACAGAAGACACTCTGTTTTGAAACATCTTCATCTGACCCCTCTTGCAATGAGGGGCCATTCTGAAGCGGTCTGCATCTCTACACTTGGGTTTGGTCACAGCTATAAACTGCTGTCTGGCCAGAACAGGTGAAAATGATCACTTCTGCCTGCGCCCATAGATTTGAACCAATTTCTGATCACTTATACTGATTTACACGTGTAGCCCAGGTGTACTCCGGTATATACTCCCTTCTCCAATTGAAAGGAATTGTTAGCTGGCAGGTGTGCTCTAGGGGGAACTGCAGACCATGGAGTTTCCATCCACCCATATAGAACCAGGCCAGGATACTTAGGAGGCTTAACTATATACACATTTATTTACATTAACTTATCACAAGGAAAAGAAACATAAATATATCCATATATATATGATATCCAAGCAAATAACATAAACAATGCCTTCTGGGTAAACGCTACAAAACTTTATACCAGTGCTCCAGATACAGGTAAGTCACAGGTAAGTATCTGATCTGAAACAGATAAGCCCCAAAATAAACATAGATAGCCAACAGATAAACTATAGGTAAGTATAGGTGAACAATAAATAAGCCACAATACAAATAAACAACAGGTGAATAATAGCAAAAGGGGGTCCCAGCAGAGTCCTAGTCAAAGTTATAAATTTAAGACTCTACTCATCTACTAATTTACATACATGAGAGTTCACAAAATATAAAGCACAACATCACACCACTTATGGTGCAAGAACCTCAAAGATAAACTTAATCCCAAGGGGAAAACCCCAATGACCCCTTGGGCCTTTTCCCAAACCCTTCAGGGAAGCTGGTAACTTCAGAGGGGCCCTCCTAGTGGGACCTCCACTTTCAGAAGGCCATAACTAACCAAGGGGGATGCCCTCTCCCCTGTGGAATCCTTTTTCCCTGAAACTCATGGCTCTCAGGCATGGAGGGTGACCCTCGTCCTCTGTGCCAAGCTGTTCTCTCACCTGCAGTTGGGCTTCAGGGGTCACTGTTCCCCTGGAATGGGGCTCTGCTATGCAGGGCTTCTGGGGCCTCTGGCTTGGCCCTGCCTGCTGACTCAGTAGCCCGAGCACCGTCTGGCACCCTGGCCTCAACCTTTTACTATGGGTTGGAGGCCCGGGCTGCCTCTTGTAGCACTGGGGCTCAGTCTGCTCCAGGACCCTCCATGCAGCGCTTCCTCCACTGAGCTCCTGGCCTTGTGCCAGGGGTTGGGGACCTGAGCTGCTCAAGGGGCTCCAAAGACCCTGCTCCGTGCACTGGCCTGCGGACCATGTCTCTGGCCGCACACCAGAGATAGCAGACCCAAACCACCTCATGTAGCTCCTAAGGTCTGGACACTGTGCTGCACACCGAAAGCCTAGCTGCTGGAGCCGTCTGCCTTTCCCCGCTGATAGAAGTCTTCAGGGGCTCTTCCAGGCTACTGCTTCACCCTGCTGAGCAGCTCTCCTCAGCTCTTCTAAGCCCCAGTCTTCTCTCTTCTTCGTCCCTGATGCATCTCCTGTGTGCTGGGGATGCAGCTCCTTTTATTCCCTTCAGGAGGCTCCCCGAAGTTCTGCCGGAGCGGCGGAGTGCAGTCTCAAACCAGGTCCGATGATTCTTTCTTGTTTTTTCCTTTGCCCTGAGCAGGAGTGGAGCAAGCCCCTCCCAACAGTTACCTGATTGGTGGATGGGCTCCACCAATCACGAAGAGGATTCTCTGAGCCCAGACATGCTGGGCTACATCAGTAAGTTCACTACACAGGTCATTTCTGTCCCTAGCCTAGGAGGGTTTTATTGATCTAGAGTAAATGTGTACACCCGGCTATAGCAGGGTGTACACATATCACCTGGAGCATCATGAAAGTGCATACCCACACCATTACCACTGCATCCTCATACTAGCCCATCTATCCTAGATAATGGATACAGGAACCAGGCCATGGTCTTGTTGTTGCTGTAATGGGTTTTCTAAAACTAATTTCCATGGCATTGTTTCTCTTGACTTTGTGCCTCCATTATGAAAGGTGCTAGGTAGCTACTGTGCAGCAGGAAAGATGGCTCTGCCTCTTCATTTGTAAATGTAAACACTTGAATGGAGATAAGCACCAGCTAATGCATTTTTTTACCAATGTATATACAGCAGCTTGGGATAATGGGCCTGCCCAGGTGGTCCACAGCTATAAACCTTATATTTAACATGTGAATACATGCACAAATGCACATGTGCTCACACATACTCATGTATGAACTTCATAAAGGTTATCTGTTGAAAACATATAATACAATTATATATATATACAGATGTCCATGCCTTTTATTGCATATATATATATATATATATATATATATATATATGGCTTAGGCAAATTTAAAATAATAGATTCATTTCTGTTCAGATGCTAATTGGATGCTTATTCAAAGTGGCCAGTTTTCCTCAACCTGAAAAACTTGAGTTCACCATTTTTTGTTGTAACACCATCTAACTGTGGATATTCTTATTCTCCAGACAAATACCTAGTACTACTAGAAAAGTGCTTTCCAGTGACAGTCATACACAGTGGTTGCCTCCATCAGTAGAAAACACCAAGATACTAGATACTGTAATGGTGATATTTTTGTTTATAAAAAGCTATTTCAGATTATTTATAGAGGGTTCTAAATAATATATTACAAATGATGGAAAGATGTGATGCCACTGGCACTCGTTTGGGATGACCTGCATAATTCATTCAGGACAAATTAGATCCCCCTTCAGGGGAATTCCCAAGGGCACACAGGATCAGGCCTGAAGCCCTGGGAGTGCCTGTCCAGAGCAGTGGGAGTGTGGGGGCATCTCCGTGCTACCTGTGCTTTCCCACCTTAAAACAAACACACATCTACCACAAACTAGTGGTATAAGTTTATACTACCTTTTGTTGCAGCCACAAATTTCGGCATTTCAGGTGTGACAAAAGGCATGGACATCTGTTTACTTTTGCTCTGTATCATCATAAAAAAAAAAAATTATCATGGCACAAAGGCAATGTCTCTTTGCAGCCATAGTTCCCTGACACATGAGACGTGTAGGTCTTAAAATCAACTCATGCTGCAAACGGTGCAGATATAACCATTTTGTCACTTGTAGTGACAATTCATAGGGAGAAGAATTGATTTTGAGCTGTTCAAAGGAGGAGACAGAGGTAAAGGTCCTGGAAGGTCTTGCTAGTGAGTAGGAGAGATATTATGAAAGGAGCGGGACTTGTTGTAGGCTTTGACAGTGAGTCTTGGACACTTTGATAAGCCAGTTGCCAAAAGACTGCTTGGATATGAGGACTTTCATCTAGACGCTCCTTGATGGACAAGTAAGAGGAACTATAAGATTAGTCATTGAATCAAACCCTGGAAGAGGTAGAATTGTTTGGAGTGGGTTGCAGAAGAACTTGCGCTGATGGAAGATGTAAACTCTCAAAGATCAGACTCATTTTAATATAACAATGTGTACACAAACATATCAGGTGTTTTACTATCTAGCATGGATTTCTAATAAAGGTAAATAAAAATTCAGTTCAGACAACTTGTATTCTGTATTTGACCTATTCAGGAAGAAAAAGAAGAGGAAAATTGAAAAAAATCTCATTGAATCATTAGTGGCATTAGTAGAAAAAAGATTCAAAGATTCCTAGAGTGAACTCATTTGAAGCTGCATAAGATATATTTTCCAAGAAAATTAAAAAAGAATGCCTCCCCACCCCCCCCAAAATAAACAAACCAATGCTATTTAAGGATCAAGAATCTTTTTTAAAAACATGAATATTTTAAATTTAAGGAAATTAACCCTTTCATTTTTGACAGCAAGTACATGCTGTGGAATGTGTTAATTGGCTGCACCCCCTGGGCAGTACAAGCTCCCAAGCATTCAGCCTTTTGCTTCATGCCTGACTTTGCATCTTAGTGTGAGGTTATAGCACATTATTCCCTATTGTATGGAACTGCTTGTGTAATGACACTGCGAGTCCAAAGTGACTGCAATCTACTTTGACTGGAATGTCAGCACAAAGTTCTTGTGATGTGTTGTCACATGAACACAATGCGATAATACATCTCTGTCCATTCTATTTGCAGTGCATATAGATGCAGAATGAGGTCACAACTTTCCAGCTGGACTATCACAGCCATTCTATAAATGTCTTACTCTATTCCTTTCCTATTAAAAAGAATATGCTTTAGCTTTTCATTTGCTTATATAGAAATACTCATCAGCTTTATGAAAACAGAAGTACTATAAGATTATAGCTAGAATTACTTGTTATTTCTTAAATATTAAAAATTAAATAAAACAAGTTGGATGTGAGGATAAACCATTTAATGAGAGAAGTAAAAGTGTGAAAGCAGGCCCTGAACTAGCTGTCAACAAGCAAAAGATGAGAAGGCTATTTGAGAGAACTAAGAGGTATGCACTTATGATGTGTCTGGCTGTAAGATTTAGTTACTGCAGAATGACTTGCAGAAGTTCACAAGAGGGGGTGGGGGGGAAGGGGAGGACCCCTAAAACACAGAAAAACACAAGACATAAAATGTACTCCCCTCCCACCACAGAACATTAATACCAGGCAACCATGTGTGTGAAACCTGGGCATGAGTTCAAGAGCATCAATTTTGTGTTCACTGAACCATTCCATTCTGTTGCGATGAACCACTCAATTCTAAATTCATGCAACTGCGTTGTGAAGACTGACTATATACATCTTTTCTAAGGCTTCCTGAAAATCATCAGGAAGAAATCAATTTTATGAAGCGTCTCAAGAAATCCTAGCCTCTGAAAGCATACATGTTAAGAAAAGAAAAACCAATTTCAGGTTTCTCTAGACCATTTAAAAGTGCCCATTAAATACCATATTTTTGAGGAAATTCTGACTAGTATTACACCATGCAGCCTAAATGACCTTAAAGGTCATATCATTTAGGGGAGATGTTTTTTTGGTGGGGGGCAGGAGTAGTAGAAAATATAAATTTTTAAAAACTTAACATAATACATTTGTTCCTCTGCAATTAATGAAACTTAAAAAATATCTGAAGAATCAATTATATTGGTTATTACAGACAAAAGCCATATTCTTGTGGCTTCTAGCATTTAGACAATGCAAAATGGTAAAATTTTGTTCAGGAGAGAATCTGGGCCATACAGAATATCAAATGTGACATATAATAATATATATAACAACATGTATTATAGCCTAATAATAAATAATATTGTAGATACTGTAATATATGTAGCTTGTAGAGTAAAAAAAAAAAAAGCAGTATAGTTTCTCTCCAGAATGATGATATAATTACTTGTTTAATATCTACTATAGTTGAAAATGTTGACTCTTTGGAAGTCACATGTCAAACAATGCTAAAGGAATGCAATGGCATGGTTTAGAGTATTTTATCTACCGTGACTTCATGTTTTAAGTGTTTAACGTGATACATCTTTTTACTTTATTTTTTTCCCAGTTAAAACTTTTAAAAAGTTTTCACTATTACAGTTATTTTGGGGATTATTTTAAACGATTGTATTGATGCTTGCAGCTCTGCTTGTGTAATGATAATCTGCCAAAATTGCAAGCCTCTAGAAACCTCAGATCTTTATTATACCACCAAATGCCAGGCTGATATTTGCATAGAGTTTCTATTTGGAAACACAAATAAATAAAATTTGAATCAGTCTAAATCACTGTTCTTTTTCATCACCCATACCCCCTTCCCCAAAAAAGGAAAAAATAAATGGAAAAAGATGGCCACTACTTTCATTGAGCTGGCACTTGACAATAAATCATATTTTAGATGCATATTTGTTTAAAATAGTAAAAATAAGTGCACTTATCACTGATTGCAACTCAAGAAACAGAATATCTCACAGGATTACAGTAGGTAATTCATTAACAGTGTATTATTTACTTTAGTTTACAAAAGAGAAGGGAAGCAGTAAATTAAGAAATTCTAGTGAATTAATATTGGCCTCTTTTTTTTTTTTTTTTTAATAGTGCGAAGGAAAGGAACTTCATGCAATGGTTTTGACAGCATAAAAGGAACTAATTGGCCTATAACTGATAACAGCTACAGGCTGAAGGAGCAAGCAAAACAGATTTCAGAATGAATTAGCTTATCACTTAATTAGTGGTAGCTCTGAATCATAAAACAATAGATATTTAATCTCCCAAAATAATACAAAAAAATATTTCACTAGTAAGTCTAGCCCAAACTGGTTTTTTTCACATAAAGTTGTTTAAACCTTTTTCCATAAATATTTCCATTCAGACTTTCATGTAGAGTCTATGCTTTATAAATGAAAATAAGCATATAACCATGATAGGTATGATGTTTTCCACATGACATTTTGTTCCTATTATGCAACCCAAAAACACAAAATATAAAACCAAGATATTTTAAATGGAACAATTTGAACAAAAATATTATTCAATCAGTATTACACAAAAAATGTTAAGAAAGTGTCACAACAATGTTACAGCTGACACGATAAAATAGCAAGATCATAAATAACCTTTATTTACAGTATTTTAAAAGGTGTTTATTTCCTCATATCTGTACAGAAGTGTTAATAAGTGTCCTTGCTGTTATTGTTTATTGTCCATATTATGGTGGTACTGGGCAATGTAGTAATATCGAATGAAAATTAAGATTTTCCCCAAAGAGTTTATAACCAAACCTAGAAAAACAATTAACACATGGGCAAGACAAGAATGGGCAAGTAGGGAAGGGGTCAAACAAAAAAGTCTCAAATAAAAGGGTCCAAAATCTGTACCTGGCATAATGACTATAAGCGGCTCAAGGAATGGGCACAGCAAGTTCAAGTTGCAAGAACACTGGGAAGGCGATACCAGAGACACAGTGGAACAGAGATGGAGGAAAACCAGTCAGGAGTTCAGGCAGAATTGAGAATTAGCACAGGTGACAGCTGACACAGTTAGCGGATGAGGTTGCATACAGCAATGGTGAAAAAGGAAGGAGGGGTGGAGTAGAGGAAGAATGTTTTGCAACTAACGGCAGACCTTGCCTCTGCTCTCGTAGTGTGTTCTACACTTACGATTCTGGGCCGCCCTTTAAGAAGCATCACCACATCAGCTAAACTGGGCAGTGATTTTCTGATCTGCATGAACACACTATAAAGTTTATATCTGTTTCTGAAGAAATGTAGTATAAAACAGACAGTGGCTGTTTGTGTGGAAGAATGGATGAAAGCACAAAATAATGTGATGTTACTTTTGACACGCATTCTTCTGTGCGCTTACCAGACCCCTGCGTAGGTTGAATTGTGAACAGGTCCAAACAGGGATGCTGCTGTTGCACATATTGGGATTCTGATTATGTGGAAACAGATGTTGTTGTTAAGCACCAGGGTAGTGGCAGGATTTAAAGCTGGGGGGAGGGGGGGGGGCAAGTACAGGTTAGGGCAAACCAGGAATTGAGAGTAGGTCTCATCTATCACTCCCCTCAATAGTCTAACTCATTGTAAAAATGTGTGCTTATGCATAAGGTAAACATATATTTATATAGAATTTAAGCCAATATTTTAATTGCACTTTAAAACTCAGTTCTTAGATTCAGAGATTGTCAGGGGCTGGAAATGACCTTGTAGATCATTGGGTCCAGTCCCCCTGCACTAGGCAGGAAAAAACAACTGGGGTCAAGTGACCCCAGTGAGGTGTCTGCCCAGTCTCCTATTGAAGATTTCCAAGGTAGGTGACTGCACCACCACTGGAGGGAATTTATTCCACAGTCTGGACACCCTGACTGTGAAGGAGTTTTTCCTGGAATTGAACCTGAAGTGGCTTTCCAGGAGTTTGTATCCATTGCTCCTGGTCTTCCCCAGGGGTGCACTGGTGAACAGCTGTTCACTGAGTTCTTGATGTACTCCGCTAATGTAGCGGTAAGCCGGTACCAAGTCCCCTCTCAGCCTTCTTTTCTGTAGGCTGAAGAGGCCCAAGTCCCTCAGCTTCTCCTCACATGGCTTGTCTTGCAAGTCTTTGATCATATGGGTGGCTTGTCTTTGGACCCTCAAGTTTTTCCACATCCTTGTTGAAGTGCAGGTCCCAGAACTGGACACAGTACTAAAGCTGCGGTCTCACCAGCAAGGAGTACAGTGAGATTATCACTTCCTAGTTTTGCATGAGATGCAACAGCTAATGCATGCCAGTGTGTTGTTTGTCCTGCTGGCCACAGCATTGCAGTTAGTTCAGTTATTTGTAAAAGGTGGAGTTGGATGCAATTCTTTTATGTGGTAAGGGAAGATCTCTTTTTCTTCTACACTAATGTTTACTTTCTTCCACTGGCATATCATTTTGGTTCCCTTCCTTTTCCCCCTTCTGCAGGCAATATAATTACTTATAATATATACCTCATATGGGACCTTCTGTCAAGCCACTGACAAACCATATATACCACCTTGAGTTGCACTGTTTTGGACCTGGAAACTACCAAACAAACCAGCTGCTGCTTGGTTCAAAGACTAAGTGACTCAGCTGAGTTGGCTAAAAGACTATTTATGCAAATTCACTTTCATAAGTTTTTCCCATAATGGCCCATAACACACAGACCCAAGGGATCCTGGCAAGACCACGATCATGTGCTCTGTGCATGTATGTTTTAATTCCCTTTATTTTTGATAGAATTAATATTAATTAGTAAAGCAGGGCTAGAATGTGACTTCTATGTAAGAGTCTAGTCCCTTGCTGCACAGTCAACCCCATCATATAATCCTCTTTATAAACTGATCAAAATCCATCTTAAAAGTAATTTAGCTTTTTGCCCCAACTATTCCTATTGGAAAGTTATTCCAGAACCTTCTTCTTAATTTCCAAGATAACATCCTTAGTGTTTACCCCCAATGATTTCTCTGACTGTCAATCATTATTTCCTCTCAGCCTTGATTTTACTAGGCTAAACACGCAAAGACACTTTAGTCTCTTCTTGTAAAAAGAAAGATTTTCCAGTCTTTCAATCATCCTAATTGCCCTTCTCTGCACCTACCGTATTTCATAATGAGGTTCTTCCTCATTTTTGTAAAAAACAAGGCCCTGGTAAATTTCATGATGAAATGACAGCTTTTAGCCACCTATACATTGTAAGCCAGCACAAATAAAGATGCCAGGTACAAGCAAACACCAGACTGACCCACCCATGACAATTCCTGCAGTTTCATTAGCTCTTTTCCTATATAACTGCAGCACCTAAGAGTCATGCCAGGTAGAAAATTCCCACCAATTGGAGGTAACTGAAAACATTCACTGCTGTCTCATTCAAATTAATTTCAAAACAAGATATTTTTAGCTAAACTTTATATGATTTTTTTCCTCTGATAATTTTCACCAGAACTAAGGCATTGATCATGATTATTTTGGTCTTTACAATCAGTTGCAATGAGATTTTGTCTAAATAGAGACTACATGACGACTTTCATAGTGCAAATCTCCTAGCGTTAAGTTGGTATGTGATTACATTTATCAGTTATACGGGACACCAGCTCAGAATAATCCTGATTTATTACTGAATTTCTACAGAGGGATACATGCACACACATACATACATACAATTAGGATGGCTATCATACAATTTTTTTTTCTGATACTTCCGTTCTCATTATATTAGGTGCTTTCATTCACTTTTATATTTTGTACCTTGTGTGGCAACTCAAATGCAAACATTCAGCAAGTTATTCTCAAAAGGTAAAGGTAAATATAGTTACAAATTCTGAATTATGGGAGGAGGAGAAGCAAGCATCAGCAAAAGTTACTTATGTACACTATAAAAAATGTACACTAAAAAATGACTGATACATTTTGATGTGATAACCACTGCTACCTGATTCAATCCCAAAGGCCATACCCAGTGCAGTCCAATCAAATCTGTACCAAGCTAAACAGTAATCACCTTTTGAGAAGCCCATTAGCAGATTAAGTCTAGGATAAAAAAAGTTGCATGTGCTTATCAAAAGACAGAAAACCAATGGCTTGCATGTAAGTCATCTTTTCAATTGTATTTAGGCAAGTGATTAGTTTTCCCCTTATCACTATCATCTTACTGTCTGACTTCATCAGGGCCATACTGTGACCCAAATATAGTAGATGTACCAGCAACCAGATCAAGCCTAATTCCAGCTGCAGGCTTTTTAAGGCCACTGATATATTAGGGATGACTGATGGTAGCTCTCTTGCTATGCTTTCAAATTATTTACATTTAACATGAAGTGCATCTAATGGAAAAATAACCCAGTCAGAAATATTTTGTTCTACTAGTATAACATTCAAAACAAAAAGGGATTGGATAAATAAATACCTATAGTAAGACTTGCAAATCAATAGATTTTCAAGTGCTCACTAGTTTTATAATATGCATTCTGGAAAATGGGTTACAGAGCTATCTGACTGGCTCCTAATCATTCAGTACTATATTCTACAGGCTTTGAACAAAATGTTAATGGCAGCATAACCCAAGAGACCCAACTACATGAAATTTTCCTGAGAATTCTCCCAAAGCCATTTTTCTTGTGGAAAGGCAATAAGAATTTCTCAAGTTAACCAGATAGCTGTGTATCCAAGGTTTCATCCTTGAACCCCCTTGATCTTGGAGACCCACTGTCTGCAACTGCACAGAGGGTCTGTGTTCCTGCCCTAGCTTATAGCACAGCCTGCTATGCTTTTATCACTGTCCTTGAAATCCCTCCTCCCACACCGCACCTGTTGAGGATCAGGAAAACAAGGGGAGGAATTCCATCCTTGGGTTAATACAGCCTTAGGAAGAATTAACTTAAATGGATTTACCTCCATCCATGTCATTTTCTCCTTCCAAACTGCTGAGGAAAGCTGAGCTGAGCTGTGCTTCCTCTTCCACAACCCACAGATTCAATCACACCTTGTATTGACTGACCAGTCTGAAGCCACTGCATTTCACAAAGCAGTTGCTTTATATTCTTCTGGGTCTTATGCCACTCTCTGACCTATATCCTATTTGACAGTGCCCTTTAATGACCTCGTTTCCTGCTCTCAACAGAGTTTTGAATCACAGTAATTTTCAGTTGTGCCTCAGTTCTAGCAATATTTTTGATCTAAGACATAGTTATTAATGACAATTTCTCCAGTAAGTATAGATAATGAGCTGAGTTAGAGTCTGGCCTTCAAGAGTATGCATCTAAGGCCTCTGAATTAACCCTGCTGCATCCTTCCTCAATAATATTTCAAAAGTAATACATATGCACTGGTAATTGCACATTCTGAATACTAAAACACCTCTGGTGGATATACCAGCTTAGGGTGATTATGGACTTTTATCCACATCTCTTTGCCTGAACCACTCAGACTGCCTATTCATATGCTCACGGGTGGAGGCAGGTTTAATTAGAGCAGTTCCTGGAGAGCCACTCTAATTAAACCACTGCAGCATCATGTGTATTAAGCCCCTGCACATTTAAAAATGGCTGCAGGATGGCATTCAATGAGCTTTAATTAAAGCACCCCAGTGGCCATTTTTAAACTGAGGGGCAGGCTTATACATGTATAGCAGCATTAAAATTGTACTCACCTGAAGGGATAGGAAGGGCTGCCCTACAGAGGGACAGTGTGAGAGAGATAGAGCTTGTCCCAGTACAGACACCATTTGCCCTGAGGGCAAGTGAAGCTGCTTTGGAGGCAGCCCTCTTTGAAGTGGGAAGAGTGATGTAACCCCAGCGGGGTTTGAATGAGATGAACATTAGCAAAAGCCTGGGAGGAGGCTTGGCTGGGGATTGGCTGAATGGACTTGTTTAAAAGGGGGAAGCAGTTTTTTTCCCAGAGAGGAGAACCAAAGGGGAAGAGAGACAAGCTGGAAGCCAGGAAAAGGACCTCACCATGGCCATCCCTTGGAGAGGTCCTGTCAGAGCCCTGCAGAGGTGGCAGCTAGATGATGCACCAGAGAGAGAAAAACAGTATCCTTTCTTCCTCTCTTTCCCCATGGAGCCCTGCCTGGGCAGGCACAAAAGAGGATCTGCCTGTCAGGAGACTTCAAGCCTGGGAAGACCCTCCTACAAGTCTCTGTGTGGCTGGGTGAGCACAGGAGGGGAGGGGGACGCAGGACCAGACAGAGGCTGCTCTGGTTTTCTCTGTGAGTGAGAAGGCACCGGGGAGGGGCAGGCTCAGGTTGCTGGGGAGAGCACAGGGCTAGAGAGGGCAGGGGACTGCCTCAGATGTTAGCTTTAACTTTTGCAGCAAAGTTTGTTTACAAAGTTGTAGTAAATAGGAGTCTTGGAGAATGCCCTTGGGCATTCTTTGTCAGGAAAGGGAATAGATACCACATCTAGTCCTTCTCTGACAGTTTATTCAATTCAGTACTCATCACGAAAGCACATAATCACTCCTATTCCTAATGGGAGGTAACACTTAAAAACTGATGCCGTCCAAGAGACCAAATAATCAGGGTCTCTTCCCACCAACAAGGTCAATGTGCTGTTGGTATTTGTAACAGCATTTCAAGATTATTCAGTCTTCTGACTCATTAGGTATCCAAGCCTCCATTTTTCAACTCTTCCCATTTACTCTGTCAGTGCACCCCTACCAGGTACATATCAGAGATTTTTCTGGCTGATGCTAATATCCGATTTTTAAGGAGGCATATTGGTTGATATTGATCCAATTTCCAACACCAGCCTGGCAGCTTGGAGAGCTGTGTGTAGCTGGTAAGTCTGGTGTGGTGGATGGGAAGAGGGCAGGGGAGGGAAAGGTCGTGGGGGGAGCAGATCAAGGCCCCCACAGTGAGGGAGGAGTGGAGCTGGGGCTGGGGTTGGGCCAAGCACTGCCCAGTCGGGGTGAGGGAGGCATGGGAGAAAGCTGCAGCTCATCGTGGTGGGGGAGGGCAGGTGCCACCACTGCGTGCTGCTCACCTGGGAGCTACTCATCTGGCACTTGCCTGTTTGTCTAGCAGCTCCTGCTGCTTGTCCAGAAGGGCATCGGGGGGGGGGTGTCCCAGATCTAAGCAGGGTGGGGCGGGATGGGCCAGAAAGAGCCCCTGCCCTGGCACCAGCCTGCCCTGCCTCACGCAGCTCCAGCGGCAGATGCTCCTGCCCCTGCCCCTACCCTCCTGGACAAGTGGTGGGAGCAGTGGCAGGAGCCACCCTACCACACAACCCTAGATGAGCTGTAGCTCTGTTCCACACGTGCCCCACTCTGGGCAGCACTTGCCCATGCCCCAGCCCCACTTCTTCCTTACCATGGGGGCCTTGATTTGTCCCCCCACACCCCTTCCCTCCCCACTCCCCTTCCACCACACCAGACTTACCAGCTGCATACAGCTCTCCAAGCTGCCAGGATATGCTCCTCGCTATCTATGTACTGCACTGCAGCTGCACGCATCCACGGGCATTGATCAGCCAAATTATTGGCCACATCAGGCCAATTTCCAATATGATCAATTTTCTTTATATCGGTGCTCATCCAATATTGGACCAATGTATTGGTGCACCTCTACTGCCTATCAGCTTCATCTCCTCTGAAAAGCCTTTTATGCATCAACTGCTATTTTTTCCACACCCATTCTTGCTGCTTTAGAAATCTTAGTCTTGGTCCTGGTCTGGTGGTTTCCCACAACAGGGGCTTCCTTGGTTTTTTGCACATCCTTTATGAGTAGAGGGAATAATTGTTGAAGCATCCTCTCTCAGGAGAAGCAGGTACATTGGCTAGGGACAGAAGTTACACATAAACCAATTTAAGTGATCAGAAACTGGTTTAAACCTGTAACAGAACAGAAGCTTGGTGCACATAAACCAGTTTCAAAATGGTTTAAGATAAACCTGGTTGAATCAGAATTATCAGACTTAACTGATTTGGGTCACTGGTTTATGAAATTTCTGTCCCAGATCCTTTCCTGGTTCAAGTTAAATCAATTTCCCAGCATCCCAGCATGCTTTGCAGCCCTGGGCTGTGCTGTGCTGTCTGCTCCAGACAGCAGGGTGGCCCTGCCCTACCTGGGGAAGTGAAGGCTGGCCAACAAGTGGGTGCAGGGGGCAAGCCCAGCTGAGGACACAGCTCAGTCTACGGGGGGGGGGGGCAGGGGTGGGAAGGGGTTGCTTCCCCCACCCAGACAAACTTCGGCTGAGGTCTGGGGCCAGGGAGGAAAGTTGAACCGCCCCTTCCCCTGCTCAAGCTTACTGCTGGTTGTGACTGTGGACTGTGGACCCAGAAGCACCTGGAAGCAGGAAGAGGAAGTGATGAGCAACCCTGCACAGTCCTGCTGCTGTGATTCTGGATTGCAAATCCCAGAGACCTCGGGGGCAGCAGGAAAAGAAAATGAAAAAAAAAAAAAGCCAGAGAGCTGTGCTTTAGCACCCCTAACTTCTGGTCTGAGCCACTGCAGGCATGTGGCTGCATTTCCTGAATCAATGGTAAATGTTTGCTCACTTTTGTTTCAATTTAATCTGTGCAGCTTAAATTAACCTGCAAAGACTGAATCAATTCAACCTTGGGGCTTCTGTATGGCTACCGGTTCTAATCTTTTTCTGATCAGAAGTACATGAACCTCCATTGTTAATCTTTTATGAGCTTTTTGTAATGGATGTCTGCTATCTAGCTTTAACAAATGGATGACACTTTTGGCTTTGGGTTTTGGAGTACAAAGTATAACCCTCCACAGTAGCCTACTGTGGGCAATCAATCCTGTCCTGTTGGCTCTCTCCTTGTCCCAGAATGCCTACCCATCTCTCACCTGCCATGACTTGATAATACAGAAAATATAAAGTAGACCCTCAATCCTATAGGTGCCTCTCTCTCTCTATGCACATCCCTGGGCCTCCTTTGTCCTGTCTACTATTGTCTTGTGAGCTCCTTGGTCCCATTCAGCGAATCCAGCAGGATGGACTCCCTCAGTTTGGTTCCTTCAGTAAGCCAGAATAAAAACAGGTTGGATCAGACTGGGATAACCACCTGGTCTTTGGATCTTGATACTCCTTCTCCCTGCTGGTCTGCTCTTAGAATTTCCACCACTTTCCACTTGAAGTAATCAGTTCCATGGGGCTCAGCATCCCTTGCACTTGGTCCTGGCTTCCACCTACTGAGGCTATCCCTACCACAACCCTCCTAGGCCTACTCACAGCAACTAAGACCAAGCACTGTTTCCACCAGCTGCCAGCAGGGAGTTCCTTCTTCCAGCTCTCTCAATCAGGCTGCCCTTGTGCCCCAGGAGCTAGGCTTCCATCTCTAAAGCCCAATTCTTCTGGCCTCCCAAGACCTCCCTTGAGTTGCAGTCCCTGTTTCCCTACTCCTACTCAGATTCTCTAATAACAGGGCAGGGTCCCGTTACACAAGTTACAAGTCTTTATAAAAGACTTTTTCTAAAAATACCTATGTTATATCTAAACCTCATTCCCCACTGAGACTACTGGTTATGTAGATATACCTGAATTATCTTTGAATTATTTAGCTAGCATACCTGTGACAGCAAAAAGCTCAGTACAGGCTGCCAAATCACCAAAGAAACTAGCCCATGCTGAGCTCCAAGTTACCAGAACTGCACTGCTACCAACACCTGAGTTAGCGAGTTCAGGTCCCCCATATGTGAGCTACATGACCTGCATTCATAGCAGCAGCACTGTCAGCAATATAGAATATTCTTACAGAGTAGCTCAGTGACAGCATATGGGATCAACACATTACTGTAGAGTCCTTGGGTCATGTGCCCCCTGCTAAATAGTCAGTTTGTAGTGTTTGAGTGTCACAAACTACACACACACTGCCCTTGGACCTAGTAAAGTTCAGTACTGTTTATTTCCCTAGCTCTCCTGGCACAGGTCCTAGGCACAAGCTCTTGGTCTTTTTTTGCTTTCACAGAAATTAGACCTTACAGGACACCTTCCTTAGGCCCTAGACAAATGCTGACTCTCTGAGGCCATGGACAGACATTTGTAAGGTCTTTATAATGCTACAAAAAGTTGGAGGGACAGACCTGCACACTCCCTGTAGCACTTCAAATTCTGTAGCATTTATGGCAACACAGATATGCTCATCTGTCTATAGCTCACCTCCCCTGCTAATTTCAGTGCAAGTCTTTTCAGAAATCCATTTTGGTGGAACACTTCAGAGAAATGCAGAAGTTGAAGCATCTAAGATGCACAGACGTTGAGTAAGAGTCTGAAACAAATTGCTCTTTGGTTAGATAGCAGAGGAGATAAAGGCAAAGATTACAGATCCAAAACAAAATAACTCCTACAACTGCCTCAGTTTTCTCTCCGCTCTGGACTATTCTCCAGGTCACTTGTAGCATCAAGGATCGTTCTTCTACAACTCTTGATTTCTTTTCTGAATCATGAACTACTCTGCTATAGAAATATTCTGATCTTCCCTCTAGCTCACAGCCTCCGACTCCTTCAAAAACTCAGCTGTATGGGCTGTGTTAATTCAGTTTAGTTCTCCCTAAATTGAAACAGTGGGTTTTTAAAAACACCACTTCAATTTAGGGATAATTAAACCAGACTAAACCCTCGTGGCATGTACACAAGGGTGGGGGGCCTATCCTTACCTGCCTCTTCAGTGCTGGGGTGGGGGGGAACAAGCTCCTGGTGGGCCGAGCGGCCCCTGAGCTGCATGGGGGACCTCAGGCAGCAACAACCCGCTGGTACCTGGCCCAGGCAGTCCCAGGGGTCACTGCAGCCATGGAGGGAAGAATCAGCCCACCTGAGCTCCAGAGGGAAGCCTTGCCTCTCCCCCACCACACACACACACACACACACACACACACACACACAGCTCAGGCAGGCTCTGGGAAGAAATAAAAAACAAAAGATCAGACTTGCCACTTCTTTTTTCCCCTTCAGTGGAGCCTGCCTGCGTGGGCTGCCACCAGGTCCTACAGCCCCTGAGCTGTGCAGGGCCCTCCAAACCCCAAGCACATTGGCTTCCAGTGCCCCATTCACTGTTGCAGTTTGTTAGGTAGCAAACTAAAACACCTCAGAGGTGTTTTATCTTGCTATGTACCAAAGTAATTTAAAGCGGAATACGCCGCCAAACATGCAAACAGGAACACCATTAAAGCGGTGCAAAAGGGCAATTAAGTCACTTTAAAAACCAATTTTGTGATGTGTACAAAGGCCCTTAGTCTTTTCAAACCATCTGTTATCTGTATTCAATTTGAGGAATTTTCCATTTCCTCTTTCTTGCGGAATCGCGGAATAACATTAGATTACCTGTTCTTTCCCCTACCCTTCCTACAAAGGTCTTTACACCTGAATAGGTAACCATTACAATTAAACAAGCCACCATTGTTTCTGGTCTCACAGACACATGACACAGCTCCAGTGTATGCAGACACTCTGTGTTACAGAAAGTTCAGATCAACTACAAATGATAGATGGTGCCTAGGTGGACTGCCTGAAATCATCACACATTTACCTTTCAAAGCAAAATTAAAAAAGAACCCTTGCCCCTCATGTTTGCAGGTAAAAATTTGAAAGCATTCAAATAACCTAGACTCAAAAACCAGAAATCAAACAAAAATAATTATTTTTTTCTCTTTACAATTTTGGATGCCAATTCACAATTTTTCATTGCTCAGTGTTAGAAGTACCATTGTCCTACTGCACTGACTCAGGTTTTTGGTTGTGTTTATGTACATTTGCCAGGAGTGGTAGAGGAGGGGAATAAGGAAGCTCAGGCATAAGGTAGCAGTTTTCCAATTCCTGTCAAGATTACAACACTTAGCCATGGAGCTACTCATTCTTTTATGTTATTGGCCTACCAAGCAGACCATCCTTTTTGCTAAGCATGCTGGTCTCCTGCAATGCCAGGAGCTGTTGTCTTCTGGGGATTGCAAAACACAGAAGGATTTAGTCATTTGTTAATAAACAAAGCCCCAAGTGAGTTATGTAATTACTTTATGACTCACTGAATCTAAGCTGCTGTATTTCTACACCTAGAAGTGCCTGAATTGTTTGCAGAACCAAGCACTTCGTTCAACTCTGAGATAATTATTTTTAACTCATTTAAAAAATGTACTCAAGTACCATAGGCCACAACGCCCTAAGGAACCCAAACTAAAGTCTTTTGCTGCTTGCAGCATATCAGCTCTTTCACTCCATCACAGTTCACTGCCTTTGATCTCTCTTTGAAAATCATTTGGCTCATGCTAAAATTGCTCTCAAAAGAAAAATAAACATTTGAAAAAAATTCTATATGGTGTCTAGTTGACTTCATTACTTTTCCCAAAATGAAAATATATCCTTTCATATTTTGCTTCATTATTACTAAATGCAGATTTGGTGGCTTACAATGCATTTATCATGATCATTAATAAGTTTTAAGACTGAAAGGTCAGTTGGGCAACTTTTATTTATTTTTATTTTTTTTTAAACAGGATCATACGCCCACCATGTTTCACCCACCATGCAAACAAAGGTTATAGGAACAGTGTTTACTTTACTTTTGTCTGTCGTGTTAGGAAATTGTAAATTTCCATAATGGTGATGTAAATATATATTTTTCAGTGATTGGAATGTGTTCCTAGCTTACACAGAATGGGGATCACAACAGTATGCATCCAGTATACAAAAGAACAATTATTAAATTAATAGTAATGCAAATATATTGGTTTTTACTAGATGTATTTTCATGTGTTTGGCTGGATCAGGCAACTTGGGCCAAGGCTAGCCCACCTGTGATGGGTGGAGGGCAGGGGGGGAGGGAACAGTTTGCAGGGGAGGTGCAAAACATCCTGAGATGCTGGGGGACAGAGTTGATTTGAATCTGGAGGGGAATCTGGGACAAAACTTCTATAAATCAATTTAACCTAAATCAGTTCAGTCTGACACTATATGCATCCAGATTTATCCTAAACTGGTTTCAGCCATTTTGAAAGCAGTTTATGTACAATGAACTTCTGTTGGGGGGGGGGGTGGTAGGTAGGGTCAGAAGGGACCTGAGCAGATCATCAAGTCCGACCCCCTATCATGACAGAAAAGAGTACTGGGGTCAAATGACCCCGGCAAGGTGTTCATCCAGCCTCCTCTTAAAGACCCCCAGGGTAGGAGCCAGCACCACTTCCCTTGAAAGTTGGTTCCAGGTCCTAGCCGCCCTGACAGTGAAGTAGCGCCTCCTGATGTCTAGTCTGAATCGACCCTCTGCCAGCTTGTGACCATTATTTCTTGTCACTCCTGGTAGTGCTCGGGGGAACAGGGACTCTCCCAATGCCTGCTGGTCCCCCCTGACTAGTTTGTAAATGGCCACTAGATCCCCCCTCAGTCTTCTCTTGTGGAGGCTGAACAGGTTCAGGTCCCTTAGCCTCTCCTCGTAGGGCCTGCCCTGCTGACTCCTGATCATGAGGGTGGCCCTCCTCTGGACCACGTTGTCCACATCCCTCCTGAAGTGTGGCACCCAGAACTGGACGCAGTACTCCAACTGCCACCTGACCAGTGTCACATAGAGGGGGAGGATCACCTCCTTGGACCTGCTTGAGATGCATCTGTGGATGCGGTACAGATGGCCTTCCTGACTGCTTCCCCACACTGTTGGCCCATGTTCATTTTGGCATCAATAATGACCCCAAGATCCTTTTCTGCCTCTGCACTGATGAGAAGGGAGTTCCCCAGCCTGTAGGTATGCTGCTGGTTCTTCCTCCCCAGGTGCAGTACCCTGCACTTGTCAGTGTTGAAACCCATCCGGTTCTCATCTGCCCACCCCTGTAACCTGTCTAGGTCTGATTGTAGCCTATTCCTCCCTTCTAGCATGCCCACTTCTCCCCACATCTTAGTGTCATCTGTGAATTTGAACAGGGTGCGTTTTACACCCCCGTCCAAGTCACTGATGAAGATGTTGAACAGCGCGGGTCTGAGGACCGAGCTCTGCGGGACCCCACTGCCCACATCCCTCCAGGTCAAATAAGACCTGTCCACCACCACTCTGAGTGTGGCCCTCCAGCCAGTTAGCGACCCATTTGACTGTGTAGGTCTTGACGCCACAGTCCCCTAGTTTTTTAATGAGAATGGGGTGAGAGACAGTGTTGAAGGCCTTCCTAAAGTTCAGAAAGACTACGTCCACTGCTACACCTGCATCTAAGGATTTTGTGACCTGGTCGTAGAAGGCCACCGGGTTAGTCTGACAGGACCTACCTCTAATGAACCCATGTTGGTTTCCCCTAAGCATAATCTCCACTTGCTGGCCCCTCACAGACATGCACCAGGATAATTCTCTCAAAAAGCTCACTCAGGATCAAGGTAAGACTGACTGGCCTACAGTTTCCTGGGTCCTCCTTCTTCCCTTTTCTGAAAATGGGAACCACATTGGCCCTTTTCCAGTCCTCTGTCACCACACCAGAGCACCAGGAGTGCTCGTAAAGCTGTGCCAGGGGTCCCGCAATGACCTCTGCTAATTCCTTCAGCACTCTGTGGTGGAGATAGTCAGGACCTGCAGATTTAAATACGTCCAGTCCCTCCAGAAGTTTCCTGACTAGATCCTCACTGACCCTAGGCCTGGATATGCCTCTCCTGGGTCCTATCGGGGTCCCGGTGAGGGGGGTGACCCAGTCCCTGCTCAGAAAAACTGAGGAAAGAAATTGTTAAATAGGTTAGCTTTGGTGTCTGGTGTGACGACCAGATTTCCTAGCGTGCCCTGCAGAGGCCCCACATTACCCGGTACCTTCTTTTTACCCCCTATATATTTAAAAAAGGACTTCTTTTTTTCCTTGATCTGGGTAGCTAGTCCCAGTTCCATCTCTGCCTTGGCCTTCCTGACCACCCACCTACAGCCCCCAGCAACCAAGGTATAGTCCTCCCTGGTGATGGTTGTTACAGCTTTGAATTGGTTTCCAATCACTTATACAGGTTATGTGTAATTTCTGTCCCTAGCCCATATGTCTAACCTGAGCAAGGCTATATGACTGACATCAAAAGTGTATCTATATGTGCAAATAATGCAGAGCAATAAACTCTGGCACTTATTGTGCCAGAGGTTATTGTTCCCAGGCATGCCATTTGAACGTGCACCCGGGACCACAGCATATTGAGCTGGGTCAGATCAGCTCTGGCTATCAGGGGACCCAGGAAGTCAACTTGCCAGCCTGGGGCTGCTCTGACCTGGCTGGGACACAAGGGAGCCACATCAGCATCTACATGTGGGATCCTGCAGAGGAAAAAGCTCCACAGCAGGATAGTATTTATATTTACAAGTACTACCCTGCTGCAAATTTTATTAGTTTCCTGAAGCCTAATAGGACCTAATAGACGCAGAGACATTTAGTGTGGAGCTAATTAGGCAACCTCATAGTAAATGTCTTGGGTAGATGTACCCAGTGAGTAATAAACAGCTGGAGGTTTCAACTGAATCAGACAAAAAAACCAGAACATTCTCCAAACATGACTGGGTGTTTGTTATCTGTGTATATCTGTTCTGCTTTCAAGCCTCTGTCTCAAAAAAGAATAACAAAATGAAAAAGCACTTGACGTCATTCCCTTAGGATGAGCCAAAGATAGAAATGATTTAGATGATGTATTATTTCGTCCAGAACATTCTTGTCGTTGATAGATTTTATGTGAAGAGCCATGAGGTCAGAATTACTAAGTACTGAAAACTCTTCCTGAAATTAGTGACTTGCAGGTGCTCAGCACTTCTGAGAAACTCATGCCAGTTTAAAGTCTCGTATATATTCGGACTTGAATTTAAAGTGATAAATATGTAAAAATCAACCAACACTCGGAATCTTCTACCAACAAACATTATCTTGCTACGAATGTGCACTTCAGAATGATCCTATAACTGATACATGGTGGGAAGAACAGCATGTATTCTAAAAACGAAGGCTAACTGTACCATCTACAGAGACAGTTACATCTATTACCCTCAGAATTAAACCTTAACTTGGACATTTTTTGTCATGGGGGAAACCTCAACCTATGAATAAAAGTGTAGTTGTTATCTTCATCCATTACAAGACTTTTTTTTTTTCCAGAGAAACCAGTCTCCCTATGCATATAATCACATCTGCCTTTGTCTCTTCTTTATATTACAAGAATGTTGCAAAATACTGATTTATTTTGGAGTTTGTCGACTGTAAAGTCAAATGGAGGTTACACAATTCCTTTGGGTCAGCTATTGCTATTAATGTCAACCTGTGGAGAACACATTTCTGGGAAGTTCAAGTAGCTGCTGCAATCATTCAGCCAGGGCCTAATAAGGCATTTCACAAGTCTTTTCTTAGGGGGTTAAGGACATGCAGCGATATTGTTCAAGGAGCTTCATTTATCTATGATTAACTAAAGAAGTCTGCGTTCAAAAAAGAGCCTTTTCTTTTACGAAAAAGACTTGAACAAAGATTTAGGGAACTCAAGTATTAATATCAGTATGTGTATGTACACTCCTGTGTATATTCAAACCATTTGTTAATTCATCCAGACCTGTTATTTTGAATATAAAGAATCATTGAGCTCTGGCTTAAAGAGACAGCTGGTCAGATCAGTTTGTTCTTTTTTAAATTTAACAGAGTAACTATACAAGCCATAGGCACTATACAGAGATACAATCAGACTGAAAATACAAAAACAAGAACTCTCCAATCAAACTGGAGCATGACAAAGACCAAGAAAAGAGAGCAAAGCATAATACTGTAAGGGTCAACAATAATTTGCATTCTCATACAGCATATCCATGTGTCACTGGCTCTACTCCAAAGAGTGTTGTTGCATAGGTGTCTGGAGTGCTGTTACTAACCAGCTGTATCTACCATTGCAGAACTTGGATGTGTATATCACAAGTTCCAATCCTGCTATTGCAGAAAAAAAAAGTCTTTGATGCTTCATAACCATACAATACCATAAAAAGCACTTGCTTGTCCTTATGGATCCTTAGGGGCAAATTCAATTTGGGTGACTATCTGCAGGAGTTAAACCCCTGTCAGTGGAAAACTTATTCCCTGGGATGACTCTTCATAAACTCCAATTGTCACGACCACTGGAGCAGTTCAACGTATTCCCTTCAGACACAATGGGAGAGTCTACACGTTTATTAATGTGCCCTAGTTACTGCACATCAAATTTAGTATTTGGTTAACCAACTAAGTAAGTGTGCAGTAACTTGTGCTACTGTGCACTAGCACTGGCACATGGGTTTTTTTGTGATGCTTACTGTGCAGTGATGGTTTGAAAATGGTATTAAAAAGGTTTGCTTTTTGGGAATTGGCTTAAATGTATATGTATATGCAGTAGAATGGTTCAGGATGGGCAGCAGGGGTTAACTGATTTCTAAAAGCCTGGGTCTCACACAGCCTTCAGAGGCACTTGCTTGTCCTTATGGATACTTAGGGGCAAATTCAATTTGGGGTGACTATCTGTGGGGCTTAAATCCACTTGCACTGAAGCAAGTGCTTCAGAAGCAGACAGGCTTTCTAACAAACAAGGACACAGAGTCTGAGAAAATGGGGACATGTACCACATTGTGACATAACATGAGATAAGGTAGCACCAGCTAACAAGGCACCAGAGCAAAGGGGCCTGAGTCCTGGTTTTGGAGGAACAGACCAAATTAGGAGAGGGCCCAGAGAGACCAAATTAGTGTGTGCATGTGATGGGCTTCGAATATGCTGATGAAACAGAACATAGACAATGTGATGACCACAAAAAGACCAATCAGCAATAGCCATGGATGAAGAGTCATCAGGAGGAAAAAAAAGAACACAAAAGCAGAGACTTTACAGCAACAAAGGTGGTGGGTGCAAGGCAGATTGGCAGTGGCAGCTGAGCAGAGAGTGTGCCACTCCCACCGCACTGTGCACCCAGGGTGGCAACCCTGGTTGCCTGCACCACAGCCCAAGTTGCTCCCTGTGCATGGGCTAGGTGGGGCCAAGGTACCTGCCACAGGCGGGATCCAGCCCATGGACTGTACTTTGCCCGCCCCTGAGTTAGAAGCAGCTGTTTTTTCAGCAATGCATGGTTTTCCTTCAGGGGCCAGAAAAAAATGCCCTCAACTGCCTTTTGTTTATAGCCCCCTACTCTCTTTGGGTTCACTATAATTTAAAGTGAGTCCGTCTCCACAGCCATTCTGAACAAACTCAATTGTGTTAGAAAGAAGTTTGATTTTGCCTTTGCACGGACCAGCTGGTGATCTTATGGACTGCATAGCACATGTGAGTGTCCCGGCAAGAACTGCACTGACATTCCAGAGAGCTCAGTGCATAGACATTACACAGCCAAACAAGGAGTGTGGTGTGACCAGACTGCTGCACTCCCTCTGGAGCTGCCCCTAGCCATTTCTAGTAAGAGAGCCATTATTGCCTGGGGCCCTGAACTTGAATTCAGAAGACCTTGTTTCTGTTTATAGCTTTGGTACTGGCTTGCTGGATATCCTTGGTTAAGTCATTTCACTTCTGTGCCTCACTTTCTCCTTCTGTAGCACCTTTGCAAAGGCCTTTGAGATCTGATAAAATTCACTATAAAGAACTAAGTGAACATTACTATGGCGTAAGGCCCCAGGACTGGGGTATTGTTGTGTTAGGTGCTGTACTGTGCTCCGTGTGTGACAGAAAATCATATTGGAATATTTTTAATAAAACAAGTTTGATCTTGCCTGTTCAGCTGTGACCAAACAGATTTTACAGAGTTGTGTCACAGGTGTGGTATGTATATGTAATGTGGTGGCATCTGTCTAGATCCTCTGCTGACATCCAACTCTGGAGACCAGGGTGTGAATGGTGATGCTGCTTGCCTCTCCTGCCCCGCCTTACCAAATTCAGCAGTAAGGGAAAAGAGGAAAGAGGGGATTAGCAGATGGCAGCAACACTCAACCTCTTCTTTCACGGAACATTAGAGGTTGAGTGCCACGGTCTGTCCCCTCTTTCCTTCTGATGCCGAGTCCTCAAAAGACTACAAGATTATGATCAAATAAAATATTCATGCTTACATGTACTCATCAGCAAAAACAAAACATAATTCTGTAAAAAAGGGACAGTTGATTGTTTGTGTCTTGTGGAGGCAAGAAGAGTATCCAATGCTTTTGCAAGAATCATTTGGCTTGAGATGTACTGTGGACAATACCTTTTAAATTCCATTGTGATGTATATGTGCGTACATTTGGAAATGACAAATTACATTTTAATAAATGACAAAATAGCTGAAATCAATAGACTCTGGTGGGAATTCAGTGTACCAACTAATCAGACAATACTAATGGGTTATCCCAATGACTAATTAGCCAGACTTCACTGTATACCTGTGTAATTCATTTCACCATTTTCTTAAAACAGTTAAAAGTTGGTGAATTAAGAGAAATACCCAAAGTATAATAGATCCCTTGACTGAATTTCCAAGCTAGTCATGCTCAAATAATGAAAGCTCTTATTTACAAATAGTTATTAGAATATTATTATGAGAAAAATACAAAGCAATGTTTGTTGAATTCTGAGAGTCTATATGACAAGTCAAACAACAGAAATATTATTCATGTGTATTTGGCAAAAATGCTGAAGTTTATCAAATAAATTATTCATTTTGAATAATGCAAACAGCAACATTCCCACCCATATAAATCCTGGGAGAAATGTGAACATTGCTAGAATGTGTATATTGCTTTTAATTTTAAAAATAGCTATTTTAGGAAAAGGTGCTTCTCATAAAAAAAAAAACCCAATACCACAGCCTGGATACCCATCACCGATCAACGCTGTAAAACTAGAATTATAGAGTAAAGATTTTTCTGTAGCAGAGCAACACTTTCATCTTTAGAAAAGCTGTAATTATAAGAAACATAATTAACTCTGCTTTGACTGGGTAAAGTTGCTTGTATAATAAGAATGTATACTTGCATGTGTATTACACGCATACATTTCAGCCCAGTTAAAAAAGCAGTACTATTTCTCTGCATGCAGCACTAGAACTTCCTACATCATATTTAGAATGGAATTCTCCAGGGATCTCTGAAGCAAAGCAACATCAGTTTAGCATTACAGATTAAATAGCATAACAGAGATGCCAAAGGCCATTATATGGCATGAAAAGCAGGCAAAGGAAAAGACATGATGAGTGTGACAATACAAAAGAGTATATGCTCTTGAAATCTCTCAGTCTATTAGATTTAATTATTTAATTTTACTTAATAAGCTAAACAAGTGTTAAACTAGTTAGCAATATTAACACAGTACATTAAGTTCCCAGACTGAATTCAAGTAGACCCAAACTGAGACATTTTATCCAGTCAAAGCACAGCACATTGGAATTTTGACTTCTGATTTTAATGCATCATGTATTTTTGCAGTAATGTTAGTGCAAAGATCAAGAACTAAATTATTTCAAAATTATGCTGTTACTTTAATCTTTTAAAACATCTACAGTAGAAGTGTAAAAATGTAGTGTTTTTAAACAAATAAAAGAAAGTTTGGATTACTGGCTTAGTTTTAGGCTCTGTATTCTGAAATCTGTTCTTTAGAAATAAAGATATGACTCTATGTTGCATATACACAAACACATTAAAGTTTAATTCTGTACATTGTTTAGATTTTTCTCATTATTGTTTCATCCAGCATTGATTGTACTACTGGTCTCATTCTACTGATCTTCTCAATTATTCATTATACAATTTGTGAAGTCATAGGCAAGATGTTGTAATATATTGTCTTGAGACTGAATTCATTGCTTGCATTTTCTGTGGCAATTAGGACAATACATCCAAACACAAGCGCCTAAAAGTTGGGCATCTACATCGATATTTAAATGCCTAAGGCCCCCTGGCTTAGCCAGGGCTGAGGGTCCTGTCAGCTGTGGGACTCACAGCTGTAGGAGCAGGGAATGGCGATCCCAGGCTCTCCCTGTACCAGCAATAAGGCATGATAGGATCTTATGCATGTGGGGTGTCGCAGGAGGTGTGATTTGTGTTTTAATTGCACATTGTGTTGTAATTGCACATTAGTTCCCATCATACCTTTATCTGCACATGTAGAGGGGGGTCTTAATAATTTTTGGTTTTTTCTTTCTTTCTTTTTTTTTTAAATTAGGAGTGCAGATCACTTAATCTGCCACTGAAATCAGTCGAAACTTTGTCCTCATTTTCAGAAGTGCTATGAAACTACTCGTGAGTTTGAAGCTGGAAATTTATTTTAGATACCTAAATAAAGAGCAATGAATCACATTTTCACAAAATTTATATGGCCATTTTTTTACTCCACCTCAAATAACTATAAAAAAAAATGGAAAACTTCGAGTTTCTGTATTTTATCTGACTTCTTAATATTAACAAAAAAATTGAACTTAAAACCACCTCCTAAGCTATATTGCTTCACCGATGTTTTGTAGTAACAATGCCAGCTCTCAGACAGCGTTAAAATTCCAGCTTAATGAGTAGAATGAAGTCTCCTTGTGTTTCTCTCTTTGCCATAGACACAGCCAAGAGATCTTGTTTTTAGCTTCATCTGTTAAAAAAAAATCACTCATTACTATTATACTCAGTTGATCAATTTAAATTTTTACTACTACAGAATTTTCCACTCCTCTTGCTACCCGCCTTTCGTTCATATGGCTCTTTAGATGTGTCATTTACACCGTCCTCAGGCAACAGGGAGCAATAAGATCACTAGCCTATATTCTAAATACCAAATTCAGGTTGTGCAAGGACATAAAATATACAAGCAGCATTTGTTTGACAGTTTAAAATGTCTCAGTATAGTGCCAAGCTCTTTGTTAGACAGTCTCTTTTCCTCTACCATTCTCTCTCCCTCCCCCCCCTCCTTCATTAATTAGCTATAAAGTCCAAAAATTTTGAAGTGCTTTAACAAACATTATGAATGTCATGGGATGCCTTTAGTAAACAATAAATAAATACAGAATATTACCCACCCACAGAGCCAGAAAACCAACTATATTAACTGATGTCATCAGACCCCTTGCTCTCCAAAAAATATGTGAACAGAGGCATAAGATGCTCTACATGCCAACTAATCTAAATTATTTCACGGTAAATTTTTGTAGAACAAAATAACACCACTACACTATATACAGAAGTAGCAAGTACTTTTGAAAATATTTCCTTTGACTTTATGGTACTGTATTTTCTAAATATTATGAGTAAATGGAAAAATTATGTTTGGTCAATTGTAGTAAAAAAAAATTACATTGAGCCACACATTAAATCAGAATGCTACAAGGACAGCATGGCTAATTACATAAGACTTATTTGTGATACTTAATAATCATATGACATTACATGTAAATAATCCTATGATGGAACTGGGCCAAATGGGGGAAGAGAAACCATCATCACATTGCCTGACGTTATCTGGAAACATTATGTCTACGTATGGTGGCATGAATTGTGCAGAAGTCAGCAACCCCTAGGCCTTGGGCCAGGTCCAACCTTGGAAGAGGTCCAATCAGGCCCAGGAAGGTCCGACTCAGCCTGGGGCAGCTCAGAAGATCGACTGGCATGCAGTTGTACTGAGCAGCCCATTGTCTCTGCTTTACCCTCCCTCCACAGAGGCCAGGTATATGCACTGTGGGTAAAGCCATGCAGTTAGCCTGAGTTCTCTGGTTGGGGTGGGGAGGAAGGGGAGGTGGGAAGAGGAGAAAGGAAGAGGGGTGGGGAGTGGATGTGGCCCACAGCAAAGAGCCACGTCACAAACTTCAGCCCACAAAGGCAAAATGTTGCCCACCCCTAATCTTGGTAGTGAGAGACTAAAAGTGATAAATGATCTTGCTACACCTTCTGCTTCCTATATATCAAAACCAACTTGGAAGAAAGAAACTAACTTCTTTCATATGGCTGACTTGGAGCAGCAATTATAAGTCCAGTTTATGGTTAGTTAACCAGTCTAATGCTCTGGAGGAAAGGGAATCTCTGCAATGTCACCGTCAAATTTGTACAGAGGGCAGAATAATTTGAGCAGGGTTGCTACAGTCACATTCTGCAATACTCCTAGTACACCATCTCTGCATCAAGTGCCTGTAGTGGCCATGCAGCAAGAAACTAACTGGTAGGAATCTAGGGCAAAAATTCACCTCACTAGTACAGAACATGAAGCTAGGAGACCTAACCAATCCCCACTTGCAAATATTTAGCTTGCCTTCTGCCTAAGCACAGTGGACACGAGAGAAATATCTTGTTTATACCCTCCGTCTCCTGAGAGAAAAATAAATTTAGCCTTTCACATTTCTTTCATGATTTGTTTTAAATGCAATGTCCTTGTCTAAGAAGAAATAAAAGAATGGCATGTGATTAATAATGCTAAATCGTCTGCCTTCGCTTTGAAGGTCACCCCTCACCAAGGTGAATGGACTGAATTCCTGCCTTTTCTGCTGCTGGATCTCATTATGCACTTTTACATGAGAAGAGATACAAGAGAGCAACAGCTCAAGTGTTTATGTTATGTTGTTATGAAAATGCATTTTCATAATGAAAAAAAGATGAAATGTTTTATTTTAAAAATAAAATCTAAAAACATTGGAATATTATAAAATGCTCAAAACCCGCTAATAATGTGTTGAACTGTTTTTGGTGCTGGGTGTAAGGTTTTTGCTACAATATATTAACAGTATTTCACTTGAAACTTCATAATTCCATATTGTCTAAATTGTATCCAGGAAGCAGGAACTTTCTGTAAAAAATATGAAGAGAAAGTCCACGGATACTGGTAACAAAAGGGATATGGAATATTAGGCCCTGTTAAAAATTTTTAACCATGTCCAGAAATTATTTTAATAAGTTGTTCAACTTTATTATTATTTAATTACCATTCCTCAACAATTCTCTTTTGTGTCAGTACAGTCCTGTGCCCTACTGATTCTACATTCACATGACTTATTTTAAAATTAAGTATGTAATAGAAATAGCTCAGTCAGGGTTGGGGGGTGGGAATAGCACAGCTCCAAGGGCTGGGGGGAATGGCTGGGCATTTCCAGCACTGGTGCTGTGATGAAAACTCATACAGGCATTCACAAGATCTGGTTAACCCCTTTCTTAGGCTGAGTTAACTTGATGTCGATCTAGGTTAATGCACCTACTCACATGAAATCATTTAGATTGGGTGCATCATTTTTGGAGCGATTCAAGCCTTATGCATGCCTGCATTATTGGGCATTTAGATCAACCTACCTCTGGTTAGGTTGAACTAAATGTGGTACCTGTATGTGCCCCTTGAGGAAGATAAGGAGCCAGATATCTTAGTAAACATAGCCGGCACAACATCAATTTAAATGGAGCTTTGGTGATTTACACAAACAGGGAATTGGACTATATGATCTTGTCAAGGTTTCAAATTACAGAAATCCTTGCAGTAGCCTCAATCTAAAAGAAGTTGAAAATATTCTTATTATGGGAAATGTAGATCCCTTTCTTCATTTCAGCTATCACTTAAATGTGTCTGACTTTTTTTTTAACTTGAGCTTTCCATCAGAAATCACGCAAGCATGCAAAATATGAATGTTTCTAAAAATAATAAGCATGTGAAAATAGGGCATTATGATCAAAGGGGTTTTTTTTAAATATATATAACTTGTAGAAAAAGCCACAAAGGTCTTCTTTAATAGGCATATTTAATTTAATTTTGAAAATCCAAAGAAGTGACCCGATATATTACTACAATATTGGAAGCAGTATCAAATTATAAAGTCATTATGTTCACTAAGAACATTCTTTTCATTTTAATCTACAGGTCCTTCACTGCAGGTCAAAAATAGTGGTTATATAGCTAAGTGAAAAGAAAGAAGACAATAGCCTGAAAACAGCAAAAGTTCTCATTTTCACTACCAGACAAAGCTACTAAAGAACAAACGTTAGTGTTTAATACAAAAAAAAAATTAAATTAATTGCACTGAATGTTCTGAAGACCTACTGAGAAAGTCTTCCAGCAACCAAATACGTAATTTGAGCATTTTACAGATGAATTAGTAGTGTAGGGTAGAACTTATTCTATTTATTCATATAAATATAAATGATGCTGGAATCTCTGAATTAGGCAGATGAACTGACAAAAACTAATATTACCAGCTAATATAGTGTAGGAAATAAACAATTTACACCTGTTGGATATAAAGGCAAACTTGCAAACTGGGTATTCATACTTTGTTACTGTTTATGACTCAATTCAAGAACACACTGTTAACAAATGTATTTTCATTTCTCTGTGTGGCAGAGATAGTAGCCATGTTCATAAAATATTTGATGTTTGCATAACTGTATCAACTCTCTCTGCTCAAGATAGCCATACATAATTGCAAAACAATTCTGCTGCAGTTGTAAAATTCACTGATGCAAAATGAAAGGCTCATTAGTCACATAATAGAAGCTGTGCTAAACTATTTCATAATGAAACACAGAATTTCCCTTTTGACTACTTTTGATCCTCAATCTATTTTGGCCTGAGGTCAGCTGGCTGACAGATGCCTAGAACTGATTTTGTGTGCTAATGATTCCCTTTTCTATCCTTTTGCTCCAAATTGGTCTAAGTGGCCAATGACTTTGATTATATTCATGATCCATGATGCTTTTTACATGATCTGTGTACATTCTGGGAGGCGCATATTTTGCAGAAGTGCCCCATAGCTAATTGTTTCATGCTTAATGATTTATCTACAATTATGTACAAGTACAGTGTATTCTTCCTGATGTCACAAGGGCCTACTGAAATTAATCATGCCACTGTTCTGATCTGTATAACCTTAGTGTGAGTGTTTTCTTTCATACATAGCAAATATATTATGCCAAATTCATGGATGCAAACTCTACTTAGTAGTGTCAAAAATGTACTAAATTTAGTAAAGTTCAGGATTTTCTAACCCACAAACACAAGTCTAATCTATTCTTCAAAATAAATCCTAGTCTCAACTGTAAATCATTGGGGAGAAGCCACAAGAATGGTGGCTGTCGCTGCTGCCAGCTGGGCCACCACCACTGTCCCGGACACTGCTGCCAACCAGGGTGCAAAAATTGTTTGTTAGTCCTCTGTTTTGGGTGGCATCATACATCAATATGAGAAATACCAGGCATGAAAAAGGTATTTCAGCTATATCATACTATAACCTGGTCAAAACTATTATTTATGCAGCACTGTATGTATATAAATAATTTCTAAATTCCTGTAACTGATTCATTTTTATCTGGTAATTAGGGCCCTAGCATTATTCAGTATTGATAATTATACAGTAACAGATACAAAATAATATTTTTGTGATAATGAAATTAAGAGAAAGCAGAAGCCATGTAAACTGGCTTAAATTTTACTTTCTCCAGAAGATCATGAAGATCCATTGATCTTCCCATTAAAAACAAAGATATATATATAATTGGACACGATCAACTTGTATTTGTTTACAATTCAGTTCCATCTGGGCTGAGTTATGATCTCTCTGCAGTCTTTCCCCAAGGATATTTTACCACACTGAGCATAAACAGAATGTGCAGGGAGAAAGTGCACGTAGTTAGTTGCAGGCATAATACTGAAGTGAATTTTAATACTGCTTTAATAATGCAGCATTTAAAATAGGAAGTTGGGATAGGTAAAGAATGATGCAAAGAATTTTCTCCCTGTTATCCATATTATAAAGGATTAGGATATTTGTCGGCTGAATACAGGGAGATTTAAAAGCAAAATTAGTAATATAAATTTAATCATACCAATGGTCTAGACATACAGCTAATTCCAGAGGTGAAATTCTGGTGAAACTTCACTGGTGTTTGACCAGGATCTAATTTTTTGTCCTACTTGTTTGCAACTTAAATTGAATAGTCCCATGTAAATACTTGGCAGGATCTTCCCTGACTAAACCAAACCAGCCAAGTGTCCGTCTAACCTGTTCTTGAAAACCTCCACAGATGGCGATTCCACCACTTCTCTAGACAGCCTGTTCCAATGCTTGACCACCCTCATAATCAGGAAGTTCCTCCTAATCTGCAACCTAAATTTCCTCTGCTGCAGCTTGAGGCATTGCTCCTAATCCTGTCCACAGAAAAAAAAAAAAACAACCTCTATCTTCTCTATAATCACCATTCATGTATTTGAAGACTGTTGTCAAATCCCACCCCCAGTCTTCTCTTCTCCAGATTAAGTAACCCTAGCTCTTTCAGCATGTCCTCATACATTTTGTCTCCCAGGCCCTGATCATTGTTATTGCTCTGCAATTCCACCCAACAGTGCCATCTACAAATTTGCTAAGCATGCACTCGGTCCCATCATTCAAAAAATGAAAATACTAAACAATAAACAGACTAAGACAAAGTCCTGGGGAGCCCCACTTGATATTTCCTCCCAGCTAGACATCAAGGATAGGGACAGACATTCAAAAAGCCAGAGCCTGAATTGATTCAATTTTTGCAGGTTAGTCTAACCTGACTAGATTGAACCAATTTTCAAGTGAATAAACACTTGCTATTAGCTCCAGAAATGCAAGCAGTGGTTCAGGCCAGAAGCCGGACGGGGGGGGGGGGGGGAGGAGTGCTAGAGCACGCCCTCGGCTGCAGGGAAGCTGGCTGGGGGGGTGTAGCCAGCCTTGGCAGTAGCCTGAAGTGAACTGGCCAGGGAGGGGGTTTAACTCCCCTCTCCCTGTCCCACCAGCATGGACCTGGGCTGGGGTCAACCCAGTGCTCCCCCCTCACTGCTACAGCGGTGAGGGCATGGGCATGGCCAGAGGTGGGCCGGCATGGCCCCCGAGGCATAGGGGGCAGGAAAGGCGTTTATTCCCTTCTCTGCCCTTAGGGGACTGCAGTCAGAGTCTGCCCATGCCGACAGCTGCTGCCGATTGCTCCCTCTGTGGGGCGAGAGGCAGGATAAGCTCCCTTCCTGCCACCAGACACTGGCGGGAGAAGGGAATAACTCCTGTTCCTGCCCCCTCACCTAAAGACCAGGCCAGCTGGTATCTGGCCACACCCCTGCCCCTGCAGCTGAAGCAGTGTGGCAAAAATGTCTCATGATCCCTTATTATCACTACACAAAGGGCCTCACAGCTGAGAACTGCAAGTTGTTTCTTTTTCTCTTCTTTCTTCCTGCATTAGATAAGCAGTAGCATAGTAAGGAACAGTCCAAACAAATGTTACACAAAGATTAGTTACTGCTTGCTTTGCACATAAATTTTGCAACCCTTGTTACTTGCCCATTTTAGGACTACGCGTGTACTAAACTTTGCAGAAAACTGTAGCCAATTACAGATTGCCACAATGGAATCTTGTTCATGAGAGCTATAAAAACGTAACTTCGGGCATGGCTAGGGGTCGACTTCGCTTTGAGCACTTAGCTCCGTTGTCGAACTTGTTTGCAAACAATAAACTTGATTTGGACCCAGCCTGAGTGTGTGACTCTCTCCTTGAGGTAAATTGGACAAAGCCTCCGGAGGCACGAAACTAGCAATTTGTGCAACAGCAGCGAGGGGGCAGGGCCCTGAAAGGGGCAGCAGCCCCTCTCATGAGTCTTTTCCCAGCCAGGGGACCATGCTCCAGGCAGGGGCAGGAGAGGGGGCGCGAGCAGCAGAGCTGCCGCAGACTGCACAGGGCAAGTGATGTTGGCGCTGGGGAGGTTTGCGGGGCTATAGACACCACTCTGAGCCCTGGTGCTGCTGCTCATCCTGCACAGTCTGTGGCAAATCTGACCGCCCCACTCCCACCCCCACTAGGAAGAGACTTGCTGTGACAGCAGGCCTCCTCAGGGCTGAGCTCTTCATGGCCCGCCCACCTGTCCCTGGGCAACCGCCCGCTTATCTCGCCCGCCACGCCTTTGATGATAATTGATTCATATATCCATGTCAATTAAGCGGGAGGCTGCCCATTGTAATGCCCCAATGCCGGGGGGGCGCTCTGCGGCTCCGACCTTCCCTAATACCGCAGCCCAAGCCTCGCAGATGGCATCATGGTGTTACTATAATCACCAGCCCCATACTGGGCCCCAAAATCGTCCTAACAGGACCCCACTATGATCCTTCCTATCAGGCAGCCACTCTGCCTTCATCCAGGCTACTTAGCCCCCCCGAAGCCTTGTTCCCCTCTCGGGTGTGGTTCCCCTGGGACCTTCGGCTACCTGGCCCTGGCCCACCTCCAGGCCAGTCGAGACCCCAGGCCCCCGGCTCTTGGGCGTCCCTCGCGGTGGGCCCCCGGCCCTTTTGACCCTCACTGGTCCTGGCCCCAGCATGGGCCAGTCGAGGGTACTATCCCCTTCGGGCTGGGTCTCTCTAGCCGCTCACTCTGTCACTGGGCCTCACCGTGCCACTACTCCCTGTCCTCTCGGGGGCAACCGCAGCACCACACCCACATCACTCCCACTCTAGGGGTCCGTCCTCTCTGGGCCCCTCACAACACTGGCCCATCTGGGCCCTCCAACAAACTCAAGGGTAACCCACCCGGTGGCAGTGGGAGCTAGGGACTAAGGCACCCCGACCCGCCTTTCACCGGGGTGATAACTGGCCTGGCATTTCCTGGGGACTCCCGTGCCACTGAGAGCCCCACCAGACCACCCACTCCCGGCAGGGTGCAGTTTCAGGTCATGCCCAGGACCAGGACCAGGAGCCTCCTGCCAACCCCTTGCACCTCCCCCTTACCTCCAGGTCATTCACAGCAGCCCTACAGCCAGGCAATGTTGCTGCCTGCCCTCCTGCAGCTAAACTGCCTTGTTTAAATATGCAGCCTAAGCCTCAAAATGGCTGCCCTAATCAGGCACCTGGAGGCTGCCAGCTCCAGGCCCTTAAACACACTTGCACTCCAGCAAACCATGAGATGGGCTGATGTCCCTGTCAGGGTCTTGCCCCCTTGCTGCTGCAGGAGCAAGTGCAGGAGCTGCAGCTGAAGGTGAGAGGAGCACAACAGCCCTGCTAGGCCAAGCCAGCTTCCCCTCACCTTCAGCCACTACTCCCACTCCCACTTCTGCTCCTGCTATGCCACTCCAGGCGGTGGTGGGAGAAGCTTCAGCCCCTGGAAGCTGGCTTGGCCAGGCAGGGCTGTTCTACTCCCCATAGCTGTGGCTCTTGCTCCTGCCACATCATGCAGAGCCACTGAGGCAGGGGGAGCTTCAGCCCTGTGGCTTCAGCCCAGTGCATGGAACTCTGGCTCTAGCTCTGGCTGCCTTCTAAATGCTCTGCCCACACAATGCGATGAACAGCCCCTGTGGGTGGAATGGGCGGAAGGCATCCAGGACCTGGAGTCAGAGCCCCTTATGCTAGGCAGAAGCCATTGGGCTAAGGCTTCCCACCTGCCAACCTACTCAGAGCAGTGCCACATGGCAGGGGTGGTAGAAGCAGCAGTAGCTGGAGGGGAGGGGGGAAGAACATCATTATGCTGGGCCTTTGTCAGCTCACAGTTTGTGATGTGACTACAGCCACTGGGTGCTGTACAACACAGGGGGCACAGCCACTGCTGTGGTGGGCAGCTGCCAGGCTATGGGTCTGCCGGCACCTCCGAGCTTGCCCAGGTAGCCCACTACCTGGCCAGCCCCCATCCGTGCTGCTGGACTGGGTTGACACAGAGTGGAAGCCACTGAGATATGACAGTCCCTCCAGGCCTGGATGCAGGGAGCAATCTGGAGGCAAAGCCCCTGCAGCCCCATCCTGAGCTGCAGCCCACTAGGAAGGACCCAGCCCCTGTGGCCTAGACTAGACCAGCCCCTCCACATCTGCCCTCAGCAGCACCCATAGGCTGGCCTGGCTCAGCCCCACAGCCCCAGCCCCAATCACTGGTGAGGCAGACAGGTGGCAGGGCCATGCCAGTCAGCTCTAGCCATGCTCCCTCCCCTTCCACTGGAGTGGGGAGCGGGGAGTGTCTGACAGGGGCTGCTTAGCAGCTGCCAGTGAGACAGGGGATGGAGGGGGAGATTAAATCCCCCTCTCTCTCCCCATTTGCTTCCAGGGGTACTAGACCCCCACTGTGCTCCTCCAGAGGGACGGGGGGGGTGAAATAAACCTCCTCCCTGCTCCCTTTGCTTCAGGGCTATGCTGGCCAGCATCTGGCCATGCCCCTGCCCCAGCTAGGGAGCAGAGGCACAGGGCCAGCCTTGTCATCTGGAGCAGACAGCACAGCCTAGCCCAGGACTGAAAAGCATGCTGGGATGCTGGGGGAGTTCGGTTTAAGTTAAACCAGGAGGGGGTCTGGGACAGACATTGCATAAACCAGTTTGACTCAAATCAGTTAAGTCTGATACTACATTCAACCAGGTTTATCTCAAACCAGTTTTGGCCATTTTGAAACTGGTTTATGTGCACTGAACTGCTGTTCTGTTACAGGTTTAAACCAGTTTCTGATCACTTAAACCAGTTTGCATGTAACTTCTGTTCCTAGCCCAAACCATTACGGACTGCTCACTGACTACAATGAGCCAATCAGTTGCTTATGCCCTTATAGTACCTCCACCCAGTCTCCATTTACTTAGCTTATTAATAAGATTGTTGTGGGAGACAATGCCAAAAGCCTTGCTTCTATTAATAAATAGCTGATTTCATTTTGCTTTTCCCTGAACATGTACTGTAGATAAGAGAATCCAGCATGATTCTCACCCCCATCTTGGGCAAAGAGAGAATGGATTCAAAAGAGAAGTAATATAGCTCAAATAAAAAGTAGATCCAGCCAGCGTTAAGGGCACATGTAAACTTTCCTAGGATCATGCACCTTACTTTAAGCCAAGTGATTGTAGCTCGGGTCCCTACAAGCGCACACATTCACTGGTGTCAGGAGCCATGCCATGAACACAATTTAAGTTGGGGTGGGAGGAGCTGTTGGGTCCATGAAGGGGTTGTCTGTCGGGGGGGGGAGGGGGGGGAGGTCAGACAGCTAAAACCAAAAACCTGGTCACAGTAGGGGAGGAGACAGGAAAAGTGCAGCCCCAGAGCTGCTCTCTGAAAATCTACACATTTTGTTAAATCAAGCATTGGTTAGCCTGACCTACATAGTACATGTCCTTAGGTGAACTAAGTTAGATCAAGCCAACCATTTTTTGCCTGATCTATAGTCTGTGAACTCATGTAAACTTCAGCACTTAGATCAACCTAACTAGGTTTAGGTCAGTCTAAGTGTAACGTGCATGCACCATTAGTCACTGTTAAACTTGGAAGTTTAAGTCTGACTTTTACTGATGTCGTTTAACAGGTCATAGCAATTATAGGATTCAAATGGAAAACAGACTTTAAAATTCTAATAATTTTTATTTGCTAATTTTTAGGGGAGGTAAGGTTCTAATCTTATTTTAGTAACAACCTCATTACAGCCTTTTACAACTGTGACATAAATATAACATTTGGATCCTCAAATTTTAAAGATTATATTTTTATTTTGCCTATGCCCCCCAAGTTAGATGGGCAATTTACAAGAGATAATTTATAACTGTTATTTAAGTTAAATGAAATGGATATTTTACTATCCACAAAACTGTATGCAACAGAATAAGATAACCTATTCTTCAGTGGATGCTAACATTATAAAATTTAAAATATGAATATTAATTCTTGAAAACACATTTTTTAAAGAAAAGCACATATATATGAAAATGAAATTTTATCCCAAAACCCAAGACGTTCTCATTAAATTGGTGCGCTTCAGACAAAGCTGGCAGATTCTGTGAAATTAGCTAATCTTAGACAACAACAGAAAAATTACATAAACATTGTATTTTTATATGCATAGAAAACATCTCCCAAATACATTTTATGTATTTTGGATTTTTGCATTTGCTTTAAAGACAGTCAATATTACCTGCATGACAAAATCTGCATGTAAATTGAAATAGATTATATATATTGTTTTAAAACCCTGGACCAAGGGCTAACTGATTATACACTGCAGCAATGGAAAACAGTAAAATAATACTGATTAAATGTTTTTTACAGCTGTTTTAATCCTCAGACCTCAAAGCATTTTTATACAAGTGAAAGTATAATCACAAATATAATAATGTTGACTGAGTTATAAGAACACAGTAAAAATATATTTTAGGATTTCCATTGACAGCACCATGAAGTAGATGGCTTGGTTACAGAAGACAGCTTAGGTACAGAACTAAGAAAAGAAACTTTTATCTTTTGCAATTTATGGATTAAAAGTGAAAAAGCCAAAAACTGAAAATAATTTAAGCATGATCCAAAGCCATTTTGTATTTTGATATTTTCCAAATACATAGAAAAAAATTGAAATGTTTAAACCAAACAACTAGCCTGACTGCATATTTATTAAAAGCCAAGGGCTAAATGCACAAAAATAGAGGTGGTCATTACGGGTGTGTAAAGCGGGCCGTATTCGATTTGGATTTGGCCCAATTCAGGGGACAGTGATTCGATTAGCTGATTCAGATCACTGTCCCAATTTGATTCGGCCAAATCCAAATATGAAGATTTGATGCTGATTCTCCAAATCAGTGATTCGGCCATAGACACAGCTTTATATGTTTTTTCTACATACTTTGAGGTACCAGGCATGGTTTGTGAATGCTGAGATGGTGGGGTGGATGGAGTGTCCCACAGGAGCATAGGGGGGTCCCTCATGTGCTTGGCGGTAGATGCGGAAGTGGACCAGAAGTGCTTCTGCACTGCCAAGTGTGCTGGGGACCCCCTACACTCCAGCGGGACGCTCCATGCGCCCCACCATCTCAGTGTTCACAAGCTGCCTGGTACCTTGAGGTATGTAGAAAAAACATATAAAGCTGTGTCTATGTCCGAAGCGTCGAATCTGTCTGAATCAATTTAATAGATTTCATAGACATTAGGGCTGGAAGGGACATTGGAAGATCACCAAGTCCAGCCCCATGCCCAAAGGGCAGGAAGTCAACTGGGGTCACAGGATCCCAGCAAGATAAGCATCCAGTTTGCTCTTGAAGGTGTTCAATGTAGGTGCTTGAACCACCTCCGGTGGCAGGCTGTTCCAGACCTTGGGGGCTCGGACAATAAAGAAATTCTTCCTTATGTCCAGCCTGAAACGGTCTCGTAGTAGTTTATGACCGTTCAACCTAGTCGTCATCCCTTGGGGCGCTCTGGTGAACAAACGTTCCCCCAGATACTGGTGGTCACCCCTGATAAACTTATAGGTGGCCATCAGATCACCCCTGAGCCTGCGCTTTTCCAGGCTAAAGAGCCCCATGGCTCTCAGCCTGTCATCATAGGGTCTGCTTTCGGAGGCTTCCAATTCGATTTGGAGAGATTAATGGGTCTCCTGACTCGATTCAAGTTGGATTCAGAGATTCAGCTGCCGAATAAGGCCGAATCTCCTACAAATTGAATCAGCAACTGAAGCTTTGCATAGCCCTAGTGGTCATAATTAGAACTTCTATATTGCAATCACTTCTGAGGCAAGAGAACAGGATTCATTTCTCTTCCCCCACTTCAAGGCAGGGAACCATTTTGACAACTCCAAAGTTTTTTTTCTTTTCATTCCTTTGCTTTTTCTTTTAAGTTTGGACAACACTGATTGCCAAATTCAGGCATATACTGAGTGTCAAATGAAACATGGGAGCATGAAATCAGATACAGGCCTTCTCTGTCTACTAAAAAATTCATAATTCAGTTTTCACAAAAACAGGAAGGAGAGTGATCAGAACAAGATGGTGATTTCAGTTAGCAATGAAAAATGTTAAACTATAAAAGCCTAGATTACATGTGGTAAAAAACAGAGATCATCTTAGATCTACTAAATAAAAAGTAAGCCTGAATACAGGTCAGGGCAAAGCCATTCACCATTCTGTAATGCAGAAAATCATAGGTTCAGCGGAAAGTAGGGCTGGAAGGTACACTACAAGGTCATCTAGTGCAGCCCCATGCTCAAGGCAGGATCATCCCTAACTAAACCATCCCGGCCAAGCTTCTGTCAAACCTGGTCTTGAAAGTTTTCAGGTATGGAGATTCCACAACTTCTCTAGGTAGACCGTTCTAATGTTTGACCACCTTCGTAGGTAGAAGGCTCCTCCCCATCTCCAACCTAAATTCCTTTTGCTGCAGGTTGAGGTCATTGCCCCTAGCCCTTTGCCCTTTGACCACAGAGAATTATATATATTAGGGACAGGCAATTATTTTGGGCAGAGGGCCGCTTACTGAGTTTTGGCAAGCCATCGAGGGCTGCATGACAGGCAGCCCAGGGCAGATTAATATTAATTTTCTAAATTTTTTAGGGGCCCTGCGGGCTGGATAGAATAGCCTGGTGGGCCACGTCTGGGCCCTGGGCCACATTTTGCCCACCCCTGATCTATATTCATCCTCTCCAGAACTGCCCTTCAGGTATTTAACCCTTCATATCAACTCTTGCCCCACACCCAGGGTCTTCTGTTCTCCAAAATAAATAACCCTACCTTTTTTATTCTGTCTTCATACATCATGCTTCCCAAGGCTTACTCATTTTTCTTACTCTCACTGGACTCTTCGCAATAGGTCCGCATCCTTCTTCAAGTGTGGGGCAAAAAACTGGGCACAGTACTCTGTGTGAGGTTTCACTAGTGCCAAATAAAGCAGAGGGATCATTTCCTTTGATTTGCAAGTGACATTTCCTCCATTTCAGTCTAATTCACTTATATTAAAATTTCACTTTTTTTCTACTCTGAAGAATACCTATGAACTAAACAAGATTTTCTAGATTACAGTATCATCATCAATGTATGCACCACTGACTGAGCCAAACCATGACTTTCTCAGCTCACAGAATTAAGAGTATTTAGAACATCTCATATGGATAGAAGATAGTGGGCACGTCTACATGAGATCCCACTGCACAGAGGTTACAGTGCATTTATTTAGTACTTGATTATACTCGTATACAGTAACTCTGGTTACGGTGCATTTATTTAGTACTTGATTATACTCGTAGCCTGGTGAATGCCTGGTGAATGCCTTTTAACTGACACTACTGTGCAGTAGTCTAATACAGGACAGTAACATTCACACTGTTGGTGCTGTGATGTGCCACTGCACAGTATTATTCGGCTACGGTGCAGTTAACATCTTGTATAGATGCACCCAGTGCTCTACAATGAGAAACAAAGTATCTCTTTGTGGCTACCTCGGCAATCAGAATCAATGACAGGTGACATAGAAGGCCTATCAGAAAAGCAAGCCCTCTGCCTAAAGAGTGAAATCACACTCCAAACAGAAATTTGTCCTCAGGTATTGGGCAACGGGGTTTTCATAACTTATATAACAGAAGAAAAAACTGCCAACTGGAGAAAAATAAAAAAGCTGTCAAAAAAAGGAAGATAGGGCAAATAATCATACTCTCTTGCAAAGAAACTACCAAGATAGAGTGCTCTTGCAACCAAATCTAATTTATTTTATGTAACTAACAGATATTGAGCTACACATCAAATAAATTAAGGGAAATAATAGATGTTAATATCAGTAGACACTTTATAGCATGATAAAGTTGCTCTCCTTGTCTACTGTAGAGGATGCTGAAGGTGGAAACAGACAGAAATCGCCTGACGTCTCATTTGTGCTGCCGTAACATGTTTTACGGTGACACAAATTATGAGCATATAGACATTGTTAATCTTTGTCCATGCCACGGATTTTCCTTTGATGTGGCATGGCAAAAGGTTGTAATAAGACTTGGACAGTTATTCTCTATTAGCTCTGCAGCAGAAGAGTACAAGCAGCCTAAGCACCTCAAAAAGGTGCTCTGGGCCTTGAGGACCTCTCAAGCCCTCACAAGACCTGCTTACTTTCCCCAGTTACAGAAAGGCACCCCAGGGAATCTCAGATGGATTCTCTACAAGCAGGGAAATCAGGGTTCCCCTCTCTTGCGCAGGTCTAGCTGATTGAGTTTGGCTGAGAAGGGAAAAACCATCAAGGGTGGGACAAGGGGTGATGTGCATCTTGCCCAATGAAGTGGATCAGCTGTGCTGACACATTGAGGCGCAGCTGATCTACTTCATTCAGTAATGTCTATTTCTAGCCTGAAAAAAGAAAACAGCTCCAAAGACCAGAGCCCAGCTCTGTCAGCTGGCTCAGTCTGAACTCGCACAATCTGGTAATACAATCAAGTTTATGCCACAGGAGGTTATCTGTAGAAACATGCTTCATAACACATTTAATAAAGAAACATGCATCATCATCATCATCCAATACATTGTATAGCAGGAATATTCAAATTGTTTTTTCACTCTACCAACCTATGAAAGTTCGCAAACCACCTAAAGCCAGGGAATAAGAGGAGTTTTATATGAATATACAAGAGACAAAAATCAGATTAGAGCACAACAATGCATCAGATTGTCACCTTAATTTGGGTTTCTTTCAAATGTGTTTCCTAAAAATGTGCAAGCTAATCATTCTATTTATGTAAAAAGAAAGACTGTTTGTCATTTCTTTATTCCATGGATGTAATATATGAGAAATGGAGCATGGCCAGCTCATTAATGAAGAGAACATCCTAGGCAATGGACATTTTCTAAGAGTCTCTGCAATGCCAGGCAAGATTTTCATACTTAAGAACATGAATCCTACATCAGTAATTGCCAAGAAGATCTAGCAGAAAATTCATATCTTTTCACAGAAAAGAATAAAACTTCTGTGTGGTATCATTTGCTCTTGAAGTGATTGGTAGGAAAACTGAAGGTTGTTATTAATAAGGATCCCTGCTGTTGCTGCGTTCAGTGATTTATCACCTTCCCATCTTAGCGGGAGGAGGTCAGGATGAAGAGAGGAAACGATTCATTCAAGGTGGCATTTCTTCTTCCATAGTCAGCTGCTTAGAAAAAAATAGTAATTCATACTAAATTAATGGCCATCTATAATGGCATTATGATCTTGTTCATTCAGGTTCAGAATAAAAACTGCTGCTTTAAAACATAATTCTTGAGTGACATGACTATTAAGTACAGAAATGCACCTCTGCAATCAGGAAACCTGATTCTTCCTCCTCCAAGCACCCAGCACAACCTAGTAATCATATTTCACATCCTAGTCTCATAGCACATAAAAGATTATAGAACTTCATGATTTAGAATGCTATACTAGAGATTATCACATTTCACACTGTGATTTAAGAATACTGGATTAACAATTTGTTTACCTGTTCAACTCAGATAATGATAATGAAGGCTTACCAATATTTTTATAGGATGGATGAATGACATACCTAGTAATCTGTTATTAATTTATGTCATTTGTTCAAAGCATCTCAAAAAATGAATAATTAAGGGGTTCAAAAATCAACACAAAGGCTCCTTTTAAAAAATATTATGTTGCCTAATCTTTCTGATGTGAAAATAATGGTGATTTGGAAATAATTTATGAGTCATGAGGCACAGAAGGTATTTCTTTGCATCAAAGTTTGGTTTTATCTTAATTTTTTCATAACTACTATACTTTATCAATTTTGTAAAATATTGACTGAGAAATGTTTTTCTATAACTGGGAACCAATAAATAAAACCAAAAGGCTTTGTTCCTACACATCAGACACATTCTAATTTTCTCTTTATTTCAATAACTGTTTTATTTTCCTACCATTTTTGTTATATATACACCATCAAAAAAGTTATTGTGATTTTTTTCTAGAATGGCAAGACTGTGGATTATAATATGAAAAATATGGCAATTTTTGACAGAGGCCTGCTATGCAAAAAGTCTTTGCTATTCCTCAATGAATAGCCACCAAAATAAAATTAAAGCAGCCTATTTTACACAGAACTGTTAGCATGTTTTATTTTAAACTGAAAATAAAAGAAATCCCTATAAAATTGTAAATATATATAGAACTCATTTTCATCTATGACATGATACAGAGGTTGGCTTCCAAACCTGGAGAACTTTCACTAAAAGTAATTATGTTTCCTGTGGTGCAGGTACATTGCTCTTACAAAGTTTTCACTAGAACAAACTGACCGGGGGGGTAGGGGGGTGGTAAGCGCTTTTGGATTTTGACTCCAGCCAAATCAAAAATCTAAAACAAATTCCAAGAATCAGAATATAACATTCACATCCTAGGTGATGAAAGGATCCCATTTAAGCTTTTAATTTTGGCCAGTCTATACCATTAGAATTAATTTTTATGCCGTTTTTTTATGGCAGCTTACTCCTCTTCAGCCACAAAGGGCAACATGCCAACAAACAGGGCAGGCAATATGAATGCATAGACATGTGCTATTGGTAGCCATGGATCTATTCTTTTGAGAGCTTGTTTCCCATTTCTCTTTTTTGCCTTCTCTACAAAGGAGACTGGCTTAGCCAGCAAAGCCTGCATCTTTTGAAGTGCTACTGTAAGCCCATGATCAGAGAGGTAGCTGAAACAATACTTCATTGTTGATACAATTTTGCAGTGACTCATGAATGAAAAGCTTACTTTCCATGTGAAAAGCTTAAAATGAAAAGCCTACCTAATATATTCCTTTCCAATTTGGTTTTATTTTTTTGTGAGTCTGTAATACAAGTTTTAAAGGGTTTTTAATGGTGGTTGTTACCACAGGACTAAGCAGACTAAGGTCTTTCTACTCAAATCCTGAACCATATTTCACTACTTAATATGAACTTGCCACTGTACAGTACCAATATTTGACTCTCTCAACCCCTTTGTTTAATAAAAATTAACACAACAGTTCACCCAAAATATGTAATTGGAGTTGTTGTATACAGTGCTATCTGGCAATCTCTTTTTCAGTTGTTATCCAGCAGTTTTGGCAGGCACTGATCTGCAGACATGATGATAGACTTGTAATAAATTACAAAAGGCCACAGTAGTGATAACATGCCTGAAAACAAAGCTGTAGAGGAAAATACGGAGAGATGAAGAGCCAAACCAGAAAAGGAGTCTAGCTGAGCTTTCAGCATCAACTTCCTTAAAATGTCACTGTTTTTATGTGTAGCAGAGAAGTATTTCAATATATTATTGTAGAACAGTGATTCGCAACCAAAGTGCAGAGCTCTGGGGTGCCTTGAGATTCTTTCATAGGTGTTGCAGGGTGCCACAAACATGAGTCACAAGATATACCCAGAAATTTCAAGTAGTAAGCCAGTGTCAACAAGATTGCTGTTATGGTCTTTCTGAGTTCTCACAACAGAAAAGATCACTCTATTATTTTTCCATAGGCAAGAAAGTGAAAGCTAAGAGCTGGCATATTCTCAACCTCAAGTCTAAAAAGGTTGAGAACTACTGACCTACAAGGTCAGAAATTGCTCGCATACTGATAATTTTGACTTACTATTTCTTCCACTTCACTGTCTTTTAATTCACTAGCTTGACTTGTAGAACATAATCAGGGTTGCTATTGTTTATTCATTAAATCACTTCCAAATAAGAATAAATCTTTACAACTATTAACTTATAGAAGATTTATAAGCTACCTTTTTTCTAGTCTCAAGTGAAATGACACTCTAAAGCACACAGATATATGAAGCTTATTAAACATGAGAAACATTTTCAAAAGATATATCTGTATTCCTGGTTTTCATGATTCTTAGGAAAATCACTCCTAAAGAGACAGTAAACTACAGAGGATTCACTGATGATAAAATTAAGTCTTAAGAGAAGTTGGCTTAGAAAGCAGGCAGAATTTCCAAAGGGCACAACACTTCTCCCTCAAAGAGATATTAAACTTAGGAATGGTCCTACTTCAAAACACCTTCTGTCAGGTATCAACAAAACTGCAAGTGAAAGGACAGGTTGAAATAAGAAATCTGCAATGAGGTAGGCAGGGTAGAAATCTGGGCCCACTGAACTTGTAGGAAAGTTTTTTCATTGACTTCAGTGGGACCACTGCTAGGGTTACCATATTTCCAGTATCAAAAAACAGGACACCTGTGGGGGGGGACAGACGGGGAGGAGAAGGAGAGGGGAAGGGGTATATGATTGCAGGGATGGGGGGAGAGTGTTATGCCCATGTTCTGCTTCTACCCCTCACTCCTAAACTACAGCCCCCCCAGCTCTGCTGTTACCTCTCACTCCTGACCTACTGTAGTCTGCCCCCCAGCCCTGTCAGTGGCCCTCACTTCCAACCTGCAGTCCCCTGCCCCCCCCAACCCTGCTGGTGCCCCTTGCTCCTGACCCACAGTCCCTGCTGCTCACAGCTCTCCCTCTCACCTGGCAGCAGCTTCTGGGGCTAGTGCACAGAGCACATGATCCCCCGACAGTCAATCACCTTCGCCGCTGCCCCCAGCCCCAAGCAGCCAAGCCACAAGTGCCGGGGAAAAGTGAAGGCCGAGCAAAAACCTGGACATTTGCTTGCATTTTAAAAACCCATCCGGATGGAGGACAGGGACCAAAACAGACGACATGTCTGGGAAAACCCAGACATATAGTAACCCTACTGCACCCAGAGCTTTCAACTTCAGACCATCAGTTTAAATCTGCCTGCAAGTAACAATTTTCAATTAATATTATCTGCTGCCTTCAAAGCTTTCTATGAAAAATGAATTAGTATAGTATCTATTTACAAAGAACCATCTCACTAATACTACTATTGTACAAACTATATTTACATTTTTACCTGTGAAAGCACATTTTTCTTGTACATAATTCAGGGTCTTTTTATTTTTTTTAATTAGACACCTCATTAAGATAATTGTTAGCTTCAACAGATATTTCCCAATCTATTTACTTTTGGATATATTTAACTCAAGTGGCCATAATAAAAATTATAAATACACATGGAAATGAAAATGGGAAATAATTTTCATCTGCCTGGACATGCCTTTTCATGTGTCTTCGGGGATTATTGATGTGACTGCATGGAGATACATTTATATGTTGTTCCCAATACAGCTCCATTCACAAGAATGATTTAACAAAAATTTACTCCATTCACAAGAACGATTTGTTTACCAAAATTTACTGATAAAATCCTTTTGAATGATAAGCCTTTGCAGTTAGTAAGATTACTATTTTCAGATAATGAAATGCAGTTCTGCCACCTAATTGGCAACTAATGCCTGATCTAAAGGACATTATTGGCATGAAAGATATGATGCTTCTAGTGTAAATTAGCAGTGTGCAAGGAGAAGCATTATTCCATTAATCACACTCTCTAAACTCTTAGGCTGCCTATACACATCCTGGGTGGGGAGGAGAAGGGCGTTTTAATTAGAGCAGTTTCTGGACACCAGCTCTAATTCAAATGGCTCATTGCCTTGTTTGTTAATCCACACATGTTTTGAAACAGCCACAGGACATTTTATCTAAAGCTCATTTGACAAGGTTTAGATAAAGCACACCCACAGCCATTTTGAAATGTATGGGGTCATTGAGGCAATGCTGGAGGGTTCTAGTGTTGTCCCCTCTTGATTACTCTTCTTTATGGCCCCATTAACCTTGCATTCTTGGCTTCCAGCTTCAAAAAGCAGGGGTGAGGATCCTCACTTTTTTCCCTCCAGACTATTCCACTAACAGACATCAGATTTCTCCCAAGACAAAGCCTTTTATCCTGGGAACCTACAGATGGCCAACCCTATTGTCTCACATTAAGTACCTGTGAAGTACCCAAATTAACCATCTGACCCAGGAGAATCCTGGCTAATTTAAATTAATTGTTACTCAAGATGTGTGTGTAAACAACTGTCCCACACCTGTATTAATGGGAGTCAAATCATCCCCAGATTAAAGCAAAATATGAAAATTTGTGAGTTTCTCTTGGAACGATGAGAGCACTGACAGATGTAAAGGAAAAAAAAAATAAAGTACGTTACCAGAAGCAGCAGCACATTACTTTAACCCAGCTCTGCACCATTTGTATAGATCAGGCACTTCAGTGGGGCTTTTTGGAGCTTTTATCTAAAAGGTGATTCAATCAGCTATTAGATAAAAGCACTCAATCTATACAAAGGTTGGGAAAGCCAAGTCCAACTAATGCGATGCCTCTTCTGGACTTGGCACGGAGGTGCACAGAATTTAAAGTGCCAGTAGGCTTTTTTTCCCTCCCACATCAGCGAGCAGCCTGAACGTCTATACAGATAACCCTTCTGAGAGAAGCTACAATACAGTCCTCCAGCATCCTCATGCTTTCATTCTGCCTGATCCCCTTGGAGATGGTGTGTGCATCTACACAATACACTTTATGTTCAGCAGAGCCAATTACTGCACAGTAAGCTCCTGTGTCTACATGTGCAGATGCTTACTGAGCAGTAATTGGCTCTAATCATGAGTAAAATTTGTTATCTGCAAAAATGCAAGTAGCAAATTTACTCATGATCAGTAACTCCACAGTAGCACACATGTGGATGTCTGACTGGGAGCAAATGTGTTCCTGGTCAACCAGGCAGCAGGGGGTAGGAGATTGCTCCCTGCCTCCAGGAGCTGCCTGCTGCCAGGGCAGGCTCTGGCACTGGAGCCCTGGTGAGGAAACTGTCTCCCTGCCCCAGCAACTATCATGGGGTCAGGGCTAGGAGATCTTTCTCTCCCAGTCCAAGTCCCGTGGTCATGTGGTCAGGGCTGGAAAATCCTTCTCTCTCAGTGCCAGCCCCATGGTTGTAGAGCAAGCAGTAGGAGAAAAGAATTGCCCAGCCCAGGACCTGTGGCTACAGGGCTCGGGCTGTGAGATAAGGTTCTCTGAGACTGGGTCCCTTAATTGTGGGGCTCAGGCTGAGAAATAAGGATCTCCCAGCCCTGCAATTGCCAAGAGGGGGCTGGGAGATCCCTGCTGCCAGGGTAGGGGGACATTGTCCCTGCCCAGGATACAGTGGTGGAACCTGCCCCAGCAGCAGGCAGCTCCTGGAGGCAGGAAGCAATGTCCCAGCCCCCACCAGGAAACAGCACCTGGCCCCTGAGCTAGCACCCAGTACTACTTGTAGTGGCTGGTTGCAGGGCTGCAGAGAGCAGGAGCAATCTGCTGCTAGAAGCAGCAAATCCAGTCCCGTGTCCCTGCACATGTAGACATGTGCCCATAGGAGTTTACTCCCAAGTAGTTTATCCAAGAGTAAACTGCTCCCAGATTATTTGCATGTGTAGACACACCCAGTGTGTTGCTCACTGAACTCCGCTGCTCCAGCCAAGCAGGAAATGGAACATGCTCCTTCACGCTCCCCACATTGTGTTGTAGGTAGACACAGGGAGTCTGGATCAAACAATCAGGGCTGTCCTGTACACTGCTGTCATCATGTTTTTGGGTAGACAGAAGCTTGGGTAGCACACCGAGCTGTGTCCATAGGGTTCCCCTGGCTGTGTAGTCAGCAATCCAAAATTTCTGCTCTTTAGGGACTCGACATTTATATTTCTGTTCAGGCATCTCTGGGCAAGCTTTTCTTTCAGGAAAACACTCTTGGGAGAATTCTCCCAGATTATTTGAATACGTGTACACAGCCAGGAACTAAACCCCTTCCACACCCCCAGTGAGTAGTAGACAATGTAAGCAATTTAGGGGGTGTCTTGTAGCAGCCTTAACTCACCCACACCTTGTTACAAAAATTCTAATTGTTGCTTTGGCATGTGCAGGAAAACAGAGCATGGATTAGTAAAACACTCCCTTGAAACTGCCTTATTGACCCCGCTCCCCCCCTCCCCTACACAGGAAAGACTACAGTGTGTCATACCAAGGTTGTGTGCTATCTGAAAGAAAATTTAATTGAGATTTGGTCAAATTTAAAAGAGAGAAAACAGTTTGAAGGGCAAAGTTATATACAGACAAGTGTAAAGGTAGTCTGTTTCTGCATGCCTTTGATGCTGATCCTACACTGTATTATTACTTCTAATAATTCAGCAATTAATAGAAAAATATTTACAGCTGATATAAACCATTGACATTAATGTTTAGACTGATTAAAGTGTCTGTTTCTAGGTATAATAAAAACCGTGATAAAGGCCAACTAATCCTGCTTCCAGGAAGGGATGTTGTCTGTAACCTTGCTGTGTAATATTTTACAGCAACTGCTGTGAAAAAGAAACAACAGCTGTGAATATTTAATTCCAAACTTTAATTTCAACTAAAGCAAAATGAATGTTTCATGACCTTCAAGTTATGAATGTCTGTCTGGCAGAGGAACACTAACGGTCTGTCCTCAGTACTAATAGTTATTGTTCTGCATCTGTGTAGATAACAGTAATCAGGCTGTTCTTTATAAACACTTGCAAAGTAATAAAAACCTACTGAGCTATGTAACAGTTCATGATCACCTAGCTCAGTCTACTGAAGGCCAGTAGTTATTATTATTATTTTCTGTGAACATAAGACTATGCCTGTTTTAGGTAATTCATCAACATATAAAGTTACAAAGGGAGAACGCTAGTTCAACTTTTTTTCCTACAACTCAATATATGAATAAAAAGAAAGTTCTGGAGAAAAAGAATTATAGCCAAACCAAGAATTTGGATAAAAATATACCATATTTACTTGAATACAAGATAAGGGTGTCCTGTCCCCCCTGCCAATCACCATTCTCATCTAACATTTGCATACAATGAAACCTCATTGAATACATCCTCTATAATTAGACTGCTGCCAAGAGCAGCATGTGCTCAGTAATGGAAACCAAATACGAAACTGATTAAATGCAGCCAACACTGAGCACGACTATGATGTATGAGTTCCATATTGGGCAAACATGCTGATAGGAACCTATCACAAGGCTAGGTTAGTACAGCCCATCAAAATAAGATATAGAATAAAAGAAAATTAGGGTGGGAGGGGACCTCAGGAGGTTATCTAGTCCAAGCCCCTACTCAAAACAGGACTATTTCCAACAATATCATCCCACCCAAAGCTTTGTCTAGCCAGGTCTGACAAGCGTCCAAGGATGGAGATTCCACAACCTCTCTGGGTAGCCTGTTCCAGTGCTTTACTACCCTTCTGCTTCCTTTGCTGCAACTTGAGACCATTGCTCCTTGTTCTGTCATCTACCACCACTGAGAACAGTCTAGCTCCATCCTCTTTAGAACCACCACTCAGGTGGCTGAAAGCTGCTATCAAATCCCGCTATCAAATCTTCTCTTTTTCAGACTAAATAAGCCCAGTTCCCTCAGTCTCTCCTCAGAAGTCATGTGCCCCACACAGTACTCCAGATGTGGCCTCACCAGTGCTGAATAGAGTGGAATAATCCCTTCCCTCGATCTACCAGTAACGTTCCTACTAATTCAACGCAGTATGCCATTAGCCTTCTTGGCAACAAGGGCACACTGTCAGCTCATATTCATCTTATTGTTCACTGTAACCCCCAGGTCCTTTTCTGTAAAGCTACTTCAATCAGTCCCCAGCCTGTACCAGTACATGGGATTGTTCTATCCTGAGCACAGAACTTTGCACTTGTCCTTTTTGAACTTCATGAGATTGTTTTTTGGTTCAATACTCCAATTTGTCGAAGATTCTCTGAATCCTAGCTCTACCCTCCAGCATATCTTCTACTCCCTCCAGCTTAGTGTCATCTGCAGACTTGTTTAGGGTGCACTCTATTCCATCTTCCAGGTTGTTGATAAAGATATTGAACAAAACCAGCCCCAGGACTGACTCCTTATGACTTGATACCAGCTGCCAACTAGCTATCAAGCCATTGATTACTACCCTATGAGCCCAACAATCCAGCCAGTTTTCTCTTCACCTTACAGTCCATTCATCCAACCTGTACTTCCTTAGCTTGCTTGCAAAAATGTTGTGAAAGACCATATCAAAAACCTTGTTAAAGTCAAGGTACATCATATCCACTGGTTTCCCTGCATCCAGAGTCAGTCATCTCATCATAGCAGGTAATCACATTGGTCAGGCATGACTTGCCGTTGGTGAATCCATGCTGATTGTTCCCAATCACTCCGAGTGCTTAGAAATGGATTCCTTGAGGACCTGCTCTGTGATTTCTCCAGAGACTGAGGTGAAGCTGACTGGTCTGTAGCTCCCCAGATCCTCCTCCTTCCCTTTCTTAAAGATTGGCACTATATTTGCCCTTTTCCAATCATCTGGGACTTCTCTTAACTACCATAAGTTTTCAGAAATAATGGCCAGTGGCTCTGCAATCACATCAGCCAACTCCCTCAGCACCCTCAGATGCATCACATCTGGCCCCATGGATTTGTACATGTCCAGCTTTTCTAGATAGTGCCTAACCTGTCCTTTCACTACTGTCAGCTGCTTACCTCTTTCTCAAACTGTGCTGCCAGGTGCAGTATCCTGGGAGCTGACCTTGTCTGTGAAGACTTAGGTAAAAAAGGCATTGAGTACTTCAACTTTTAACCATCCTCCATCACTAGGTTGCCTCCCCCATTCAGTAAGGGACCCATACTTTCCCTGATCTTCCTCCTGTTTCTAAAAGTATGTCAGCAACAAGTGTTGCCCGTCACATCCCTTGCTAGCTGCAACTCCAACTGCACTTTGACTTTCCTGATTTCATCCCTGCATGCCTAAGCAGTATTCTTATACTCCTCCCTAGCTGTCTGTCCACATTTCCACTTCTTATATGCTTCCTTTTTGTGTTTTAGCTCACTGAACAGTTCTTTGCTAATTCAAGCTGGTCTTCGGTTTGTACTTGCTAGTCTTCCTGTACATAAGGAATGATTCATTCCTGCACCCTCGGTAAGTTTTCTTTAAAATACAACCAGTTCTGCTGGATTCCTCTCCCCAGACTAGTATCCCAGGGGATCCTGCCCATCAGTTCTCCAAAGAGTCAAAGTCTGCTTTTCTAAAGTCCAGGGTCTGTACTCTGCTGCTCTCCTCAGGATCCTAAACTCAATCATCTTGTGGTCACTGCCATCCAAGTTAACATTCACTTCTACATTCCCAACCAAGTCTTCCCTGTTTGTGAGTAGCAGGTCAAGAAGAGCTTGGCTCTAGTCCGCTACTGCAATACTTGCACCAGGAAGTTGTCTCCAATACTCTCCAAAAACTTCCTGGATCACCTGTGCACTGCTGTACTGCCCTCCTAGAAGATGTCAAGATGATTGAAGTCCACCATGAGAACCTAGGTCCTGTGATTGGGACACTTCTGCTAACTTTTTAAAGAAAGCCTTATCCACTTCATCCTTCATATAGCAGACATCCACCACAACATCACCCTTGTTGCTCTCCTTTCTGACCCTAACCTAGAGACTTTCAATAGGCCTAACTCCACTTCCATACCGGAGCTCTAAGCAATCATACAGCACTTTTACATAACATGGAACTCCTCCTCCTCTTCTCCCCTGCCTGTCCTTCCTGAATGTTTTATACCCATCCATGACAGTGCTCCAGTCATGCGAGCTATCCCACCAAGTCTGTTATTCCAATCACATCATAGTTTCAGGACTGTGTGAGGACTTCCAATTCTTCCTGCTCATTTCCCATACTTCATGCATTCCTGTATAGACACCTGAGGTAACTAGCCAATTGCCCCAACTTTCCCAGAAAGAATGAGAAGGCCTCTCCTGTTCCCTCCTCCTACTTGTGTTTCCTTCAGGTCACCTGTTTCCCCACTTACCTCATTGGTTTCCATGCCCCAGCAAACCTAGTTTAAAGCCCTTCTCACTATGTTAGTGAGTCTGTGAAAAAGGCTCTTACCTCTTTGTCAGGTGGATTGTGCCTCTTCCTAGCAATCCTTCTTCTTGGAACAAAATCCTATGGTCAAAGAAGCCAAAGATCTGCTGGTGACACCATCTGCACAGCCATGCATTGATCTGCAGGATGCATCTACTCCTGCCCAGGCCAGTTTCACCAGTTTGCTTCTGTCAGGCCACAGCTTTGCATCTGGCCGCAACCTGGCCAACACAGTCATTCATCCAGGGCTGTCACCCCATGACTGACCACCCAGACAGGGCAAAGGCTGGCCTAAAACTTCCAGCTATGCTTAACCCTCCTATCCACTCCCTATTACCAGTATGGCAATAGGTCAGCTGACCTTCTACTTCCTCCATATAAACATCTGCACAAACTCTATTCATCTTCCAACTAGTGGAAACCTACAGCAAACCAGTCCCTGAGAACCCTCAGTTGCAGATGTATATGCACCTCCAGGTCCTGGGTTAAATCTGGCTGCTTCCTGGACTCTGGGACAGAGGACAATTTAATTGGCAGCTATGGCCTGCATCCTATGAATTCTATTACTGCAGCAGTCCAAGCAAGAGACCATCAAGACCCCAGATGGCTCACCCCTGCATCCAGCCTTATGGACTGGGAGAGCACCACCCTGAAGGTGAACATTCACAAGCACCATGAGACATTACACTTTAGAGCAATCAATTCTCTGCATTACCCCTGGCTTCTGGGGTTCCTTTAGCCCAGCCACCACAACCCCCACTGGTCAGATGGAAAACCCAGAAAGTTCACTTTGATTCCAGTTACTGCCAGCAATGCTGCTGAAAACCTGGGAAGGTATAGCACCTGAGGTAACTAGCTGATTGCCCTATTTTCTCAGGAAGAACAAGATCTCCCCTGTTGCCCCCTTCCATTTGTGCTTTCTCCAGGTCACTCACTTACCTCAGGGCTTTGATCTCCATCTCCCAGAGGTAGTATTACTATATACAGTAGTGCCCATTGAGCACAGTCCCCCTCAACTCCAACACTTTTCCAAGGCACAGAGAGCCACTACACTGCATATATTTTGACTTCCTTTTCACTCCCACAGCTCCCTTTCTTTCCCATTCCAATGATTCCTGTTTCTTCACCAGCCTTAAATGTCTGGCATCACCAAACAGGGCCCCAAAAAACTCACCCAGATCCCTCTGTCACCCCCCTCTCTCAGCCTGCTGCATATGATTAGTGTGGCCCCACCCTCCATGAGGTGGAGTTGGACCAGGTTGCTCTGAACCTCATCTGCATATACATTTTTGGAGGATCCCAGGACTCATGACAGGAACAGCCAGTTCAAGTCGTGAGTGGAGGGCTCATTAGTACATCAATCCTTTCTGGGGGATACTTGGAGTACACACATAGTGAGCAGTGCTGAGCTGTGGGGTCACCATGACTTGGAATGCTGTTGAATCTGCTGAGGCCCAGCCCAATGAAGTATATGGTAAATCATGAGTCTTTCAGCTTTGGACTACTATCATACATAGTTTGTAGTATAAGTAGGGGAATGAGTGGCAGGGAGTGTGGGCTTGGCAAATGTCGCTGCCCTACGCGCGACTTGGAACCTTTGTTGCAAACGAAGGATTGGAGGGGTTAGGGATCGAAGGGCTGGGAGACGCCAAAAGGGTCCTTAAGTTCCTGAGAGGGAAGCAGAGTATGTCAGATGTTGGGGAATTGAGACGTGAACAAGTCAGTAGGGTGTGGAAAGGGCTGGTGGGGAAGGAATGGAAAGGGGAGCATGAGGAGCTGGCATGGAGAGCTGTGCAAAATGTTCTGCCAGTGCGACAGGTGCTTTATCACTGGGGACTCTCTCGGTCCCCCAAGCGCCCAAGGGAGCTCTGCGATGAGCCTGAGTCCGTGACACGTGCTGTGGGACTGCTCTTATGCACAATGGGTGTGGAGGAAGGTGACTACTTATTTGAAAGATACAGGAAGGGGAACAGGGGTCACTTTCAGAAATGTTCTCTATGGTTTATCAGAGGGGACGGATGGGACATGGGGGGGTGAGGGTTTTAATTACGTGCACCAAAGTAGCCCTATCGAAAGTACGCTCCTTGTTGGCTCTAAAGGGGTCATGCTTTTCGACGATGGAGTGTCTGCAGTTAGTAATGCATGAGCTGTACTTCTATAGAGCCAGAGAAAGGAATACGAAAGGAGGGGAGGAAAAATTCTGGCAAGAGCTGGACTTCAGGGGATTGTTTCAGCCCCGCACAGGTATAGGCTAAACTAAGAGTCAGCTTTTGTGAGCAGAAAAGGCTGGCGAGGGTTGCAACTGGGATAGGGACAACAGAAGGGACCTGTATTGCACACAGTGTTCTCGCTTTCCTTTTTCCGGGAAAGTACAGGATGTCTGACATGATATGTGTAATATGTGTTTGATAGACAATACTCAGGGATATTTGTATATACTGTGTAAAAATGAGATGACGAGCAATATGATATCAATTCCAATGTGTTTATTATGTTATGTTGAAATTTTATGTTGTATTATCTTTGTGAGGCCTCTGTTGGGGGTCGTTTTGAGCCTTTTTATGGTCTGTTTTTCTAATAAAATGTTTAAAAGTTAAAAAAAAAAAATAGTAGTATAAGTAGGTGCAAAAGTGCTACCTACAAGTGTGTTTATGGAGTACCTTACTAAAATTTGCAGCAGTTTCAAAAGAAGGTAAAACAAATACTGCATTAACTAAATCCATGAGTACCATTAGTAATTTGCTTATATGAAAATTATGCAAATCACAGGTATGTTTATTTCACCATCAGTGTTTTCAAATTTGCTCCTCATTTCCTTGTGGTCAGGGAGAGCAGGATTTGACAGCAAGGTCATGGGGGAAGGGGCTGCAGGGGAAAAATCTGGGGGGACAGAGGGCAAAGTAGCTACTTGACTTTTCCCCTCCTGATTTATTTTCTCTGAGGTAGCACTGGGAGGGGAACAAATTCAAGGCAAACCTCCAATAATGAGATTCTATGTCTGGAAAATTATAACAAATTTTCCATATACAGAATCCAATTATTGGGGGTGGGGGTCATTATATTCATAGAAGCTAGGGTCAGAAGGAACCTCAACAGATCATCGAGTCTGACCCTCTGCCTAGGCAGGAAAGAGTGCTGGGGTCAGATGACCGCAGCCAGATGCCTATTCAGCCTTCTCTTAAAGGAGAATTTGTTTCTCCTCATACAGCTTGCCCTGTAAGCCCTTGTCCGTATGAGTGGCTCTCCTCTGGATCCTCTCGAATCTATCAACATCCTTCTTGAAGTACGGTGCCCAAAACTGGATGCAGTATTCCAACTGTGGTCTGACCAATGCTGTGTAGAGGGAAAGTATCACCTCCTTGGTTCTATTTGTCATGCATCTGCTGATGCATGATAAAGTGTGGTCAGCTTTGCTGATGATTTCGTCACACTGACGACTCATGTTCATCTTGGAGTCTGCTATGACTCCAAGTTCCCTTTCCACTTCTGTGCTGCTGAGAGTGTCACTTCCCAGCCAGTAAGTGTTCTGGATATTTTTGCACCCTAGGTGCAGCACTCTGCACTTGTCCCTGTTGTACTGCATCCTATTGTGTACTGCCCACTTTTCTAATCTGTCCAGGTCTGCCTGCAATAGTTCCCTACCCTCCAGAGTGTGCACATCACCCCACAATTTAGTATCGTCCGCAAATTTGGATAGAGTACAGTTCACACCCACATCCAAGTCATTGATGAAGATATTGAAGAGTACAGGTCCAAGGACCAAACCCTGAGGGACCCCAATACCCACATCCTTCCAGGTCGATGCTGACCTGTCTACTACCACTCTCTGGGCGTGACTGCTAAGCCAATTTGCTACCCACTGGGCCATGTAAACATCTACACCACAATCTCTTAATTTATTTATGATAATGGGATGAAATATATTCAGGGTTTACATTCAAGTAGATATGGTATGACAAGCAGATAACTATAACCAAAAATAATTTGGATAACATAGTGGATTAACTGAATACACATTTTAAGGTGGTTATTAACGGTGATTATCATTTGCCACTTGCTTAGTCATCAGCAGAATATAGTTTCCCATATGCAGTAGGATAGAGGGTGAGGAACTAAAAAATAAATGTGTGCTGAGCCACATAATGTTAACTATTAACTCATTTACAAATAAAATTTGGAACATCATCATATTCAGATCAACTAAATGACTGATTAGGACAGCAAAATATCACAACCAATCAATGAGAAAGTGTAACTTTTCAATTTCTGTTCTGTTGCAGTACAGCTCTAATCCAAAAGGAGCAAGCGCAGCCTGACTTCACAGCCCTTTTTATAATTAACTTGTTTACAATATATAATGCTATAGAATTAGTTCATTCATATGGGCTTACCTTGAACAGAAAAAATATCTTAGAAATATCACAATGCCAGGCATACAAATCATTTTTACTGTTAACTCTACAGCATTCTTGAGAAAGGAAAAATAAAAGTGCAAATACACACAATACATTCTGTTTAAATGTAGAGGAGAAGGACCCTTACTAAACATTTCTTAGAACAATTGACAGTCTGAACTTTTAGCTTTAGGTCACACAAGGTTTAGTTTCAATCCCTTGATGCAACTAACAAAGCATTATGGGAGTTTAGTTAACTGCTTAACATAGCAGTATAACAATAATACAACAAGCAGTATAACAAGGATCCTAATAAGAATACAAGTTAGGATAAATATCTAAACTACGTATGATGATAAGAAAAGGCATAATGGAGAAAATGAACAAGCAGGCAGTAAAGGTTGGTCCAGGCAAAGCAAAGGCAGAAACTGAAGTAATATAATCATGGGACAGACGGGCAGGGAGGGGCTAAATGTAAGGAGGGATAATACACATATTTAATTTACTGCCGGACACTTTTGAAATGAGTGATGCTATAGAAACTTACATGAACAATTTTAAATTGTGATAGGTTGGCACATGATTTCTAAACTATTCTGCACATCAAATTACAGATACAAGTCACAGATTTTGGTGGTAGCTCAGAAGCACTTCTACAGCTCTGTACTTAAAGAGTCCTAAAATATGTTTAATTCAGTTATTTCTATTAAATGAGAAATGATTTCACAGTTATTTTAGATACATTTCACCACTCTGTAACAGTATGATCACTAAATTGTTGAAATCTTGTTAAATCTTAAAAAATAAATGATTGGCTCTTAAAATGTTTAACATGCTATGAACCTTTCAGCATTGGCTTAAGATTTGCAAATTGATCGGACCTATTGATTACTTCTCCAGTTTAAATTTTATTTAGAAATACCTGAATTCTAAAGTTTGATCACAATTGTAACTTCTTCTCAGACTCATGGAACTTATATATTGTACCTGACTCCATGGCCACTTCAACTTTTGCATTAAATAAAACCCCAACAAAACAAGTTCTTCTAGCAAGATAGAAGCCTGCAACTTATATAAGCAATATCAATCTTATCAAAAAGTCACTGATGCAAGAGAATACTTGCACAAAAACAAAGATTAAATAAATGTTGGTTTACCACAGTACCCATATCAAAGCAGCCAGTATATTGCAATGGAGAATTCAATCCCCTTTGGTACAGCTATCACTGGAAAACAACTCTAAAGCAGTTTTCAGGGTCAAAATATTGTATTAAATTTTCGTTAGGTTTTTTTTTCATCTTTCCCTCTCTCCTCTCTTTGTCAGTCTCTGAATATTCATTTTCCCCTGTACCCAAATTTTCATTACTTGATTTTTCTACGTTGCACTCAACATTCTTTTCATTTTTGTGTAAATATAATGGAAACCCAACAGTATAGTACACAACCATTTGAGCACAGTATTTGAGTTAGTTTGACATAAAGCAAAATACATGTACTAATCCCTCTTGCTAAATAAAAAGATACCACATCTGTTTACATAGATACATATATTAGGTATAGGTTCTATTTCCAGTTAAGATATTTAAAGTTTTGTATTTTACTGTTTTTATTAATAGTTCTACTAGGAATTATTTTTACATTTACTAAAATCCCAAATTTCTTCAGCTTTTCATCATATCAGTCACGTCAGTATGCAATGCCCAGTAAAGTACACTTTTCTATTGTGTTTAGGGTCCAATTCTTTATTAGTACTCTTTAATCCTTTTTGATGATATGCTGAAATACCACTTAGTCTTAATTAGCTCTATTTGTCATATATACTGCGTTTGTTTATTATTTGCAAATATTACTCACAAAAGAAAAGGTCATTTTTGCATAAATGTATTTAATATTCGCCTTAAAAATAATTCAAGAGCTACAGCACAGGACAGCTTCAACACTAATGAAACCCCATCTGAGCTATGGTTTAGATGATGCCATTATTATCCTCATTAACAATAATACCAGATCTATAGAACAATAAATATTGAACTCAAAGAAACAAAGAGAGGGAGAGCATGACATAATACATTCACAGTAGGGATAGCATGACATGATGAACTCTCAATAAGAAGGCAAGTGATTTGCAGATTGATTGGTACTAGGGAAATTCCAACCCTAAATGTTCTTTACCTTACGTATACACTAATATTCATACATCTGAAAGCCATTCTGCCCCATGCACTTACAGAAACATAGGATGTTAAGATTTGCTGTTTGCAGTCACACAATAGATTTGGAACTTTCCTGAAAAAACATATACATCACCACTACCAATAGCAGAAATAGAAAGATCTATTAGGAGAAAGTCTGAAATATTTACTATAGATTTCAGTTTGTGCTTTTGGTTGGTAATGTAGCAATCAGTGTATACAAGTACCTTTACCAATAGAAAGTGGTACCTTAGCAATAAGTTGTTCTGTTTTAAAATTGTGTTGGTTCCCCCAAGTTTGGAACTAGAAGGGGGTTCAGGTCTAGTAGACTGTGCTGGAGCTGATACTTACCCATAACTATTTTAATTCATACAAGAGATTATTACAACTGGTAGCAACAACTACCAGGTGGTGTGAAACACTTCTGCGCAAAAATAAATGTACTGGTAATTCTGGCAAGACAGACAGCATTTACAGACTTTAACTTCTTATTCTCTGAAGATGTATGGATTAATGAGAAAACAGCAGTGAACCAAGCAGGGTTTATGAATGGAGATGGCTCCTGTAACCCTGTGATTGTCTCTTTTTAAATACAGGAGGCAAGGCAAGCCAACAAGAAGCAATGGAAAGAACCTTAGAGAGCATCTGAACGCACTGAAGAGTGTTCAATAGGGCCCTCCCTGCCATCACCCTGATCAGGAGATGGCTCACATGACCCAAAACCTGCTGCATGGAATTTGGAACAAATCTTATGTGAAAAGTCAGCCTGTAAAACTTCAACAGCAGATGAAAGAACATAACATATTGAGTAAGCCTATGAATGAGATTTTATGCAATTACACATGTGAAAACAAATATTGTTTGGGGATTTTTTTGGGGGGGGGTTGTTTTGTTTTTTTTTAAGTGTCATCTGTTAATTGCCAGTCTTAGGATGGCTCCTTTATACCAGATGTGTCACTTCAAGAAATGATTGCTAGTGAAGTGGCTAATAAATAGGAAGAGGATCAGGTGCAAGCTATTTGCAGAAATCCTGTGAGACCGAAAAGAGACCCAAGTGGCCCTCAGGTCAGATGAGACTTGCAGCAAAGGTCACTGGAGATAGAATTTCCTAACCATAAGAAAGTCATGGTGGGGGAAGAGTATATCTACATGGCAAAATGCCTGGTGTGCAGCTGCTGGCCAAAGATACCTCCTGTTAGCTAGCAACATGCTAGGCTTGCAATGAGTTTCTCAATGCTGGGTTTGTACCCAGAAGCAGCATGGCCACATTATAGTGATCGTGGGTGCATCTACACGTGAAATTAATGCAACGCAATAAACTCTGGATCAGTTCACATTGGAGTCAACTGCTCCTGGACACAGTGTCTATATGTGTGCCCAGGACAGGAGCAATTTGAACTGGGGTGTGGCAGGCTCCCAGCTGGCTGGGCTGACCAGGCACAATTTATACCTCCAGTCACTGTCTATATGTGCATTTTGGCATAGAAAAGTACTCCAGCATAGGATAGTACTGTCACATGATGGAGTTACTTAGTTTATTGCACTCTAATACTGGTGCACATGTAGACTGAGTCTTTACTGTGAAGCTAATTACTCAATTCCACAGTACAGCACACGTGTGAATGCACTTGCTGTGTCTGTGCTAAAAAAATCCTTTTTGTTTTGTTTCTTTAAATCACAGGAAATTAGCCCAGGCCCTGTAAACACTTGGACTGTGCAAGCATTCATTCAATTTCTCCCATATGAAACATGGCCTGTCTGGAAGAAAGATCATCTAGGTTGACACTAGGGGTGTGTGAAGCAGGCCCTATTTGATTCAGATTTGGATTCAGCCTGAATCAGGGACAGTGATTCGATTCATGGATTCGGATCACTTCTCTGATTCAATTCAGCTGAAACCAAATCTGAAGACTCAATGCGGATTCGGAGAATCAGTAATTCAGACACAGACACAGCTTTAAAAGTTTTTTCTACATACCTCGAGGTACCAGCGTGGCTTGTGAATGCTGAGAGTTGGGGCAGGCGAAGTGTTCCACAGGAATGCGGGGGACCCTCCATGTGCTCGGCAGCGAACCCAGAAGTGGACCGGAAGTACTTCTGATCCACTTTTTGGTCTGCTGGGGAGTGCGCTGGGGGCCCCCTGTGCTCCCGCAGCTTGGTGATCAGCCATGGGGGGACCCCCAGGTGCATCTCCCAGACCCAGGAGTCACCACTCACTGAGCTGAGGTGGGCCAAGCACACTCCCCAGTGAAACTGGAAGTGGACTGGAGGTGCTTCTGGTCCACTTCTGGGTCTCCTGCTGAGTGTGCTGGGGAGCCCCCATGCTTCCGTGGGATACTCCACGTGCCCCAGCACTGCAGCATTCACAAGCTGCCTGCTACCTAGAGGTACGTAGAAAAACATTTAAAGCTGTGTCTACATCCAAATCAACAAATCTTTCTGAATCTCTCCGAATCTATTCGGAGGGTTCTGATTTGATTCAGCGAGATTAAAGCGTCCTCTGATTTGATTCAGATTTGGAGATTTGGCCACTGAATCAGGCTGAATCTCTGCCAAATCAAATCAGGGACCAAAGCTTCGCACCACCCTAGCTGGCACCGTGAAGATCTCCCCTGCAAGAGTTTCTCTCATAAGAATAAATGCCTATATAATTACACTAGTCCCCTCCTGGCCTGCTTTTAGAAATTTCTGTAACTAGAAATTAACTTTTGTTCATACCGCAAGTCAAGTTTGAGAATTGCAGACAACTAAATCTTTTTTTTTCTAAAAAAGGCAGGAACATCTGATAGGAACAGAAAGGCTTTTTAAAACTTTTAAATGTCTTTAAAGCTTGAGAAGAATGTAATCAGTTTTCTCTTGTGAAGAATGTCATCAGTTTTCTGGAGTCATAATCAATGAAGATGAGTTAGAACCTCAATCCCAGTATGCTTGAAAGGACTGAAAATATCCCTACAAGCCTAGAAGAGATACAGCAGTGTTGCAGTTTTCCAAGAGGTCCACACAGTATTTATATATAATTTTATAGGAGGCAAGTTAAAAGTGCCTTATACAAACAAAGGACTTCAAAATCATAACTTACTTAAAACCCTGGTTCTAGCCCATCTATTCATGCTTTCTTGTGATATGTCAAAATTTGCTTTTGGATTTGCTTTTGAACCGATGCATTTTGTGAATGCAGAGTGGTGTTTTTTTTGAAGGTGCATATTAAATGAAAGGGAAATCATGTATTTAGAAATGATGACAATCAAGGCCCTTGAGGCTTATTATTTACACTGTCAGAAATCACAGCACAAACATTGTGCACAAACTGAAATGGCTTCTTATGATATGCTGTGAAGAAGGACAAGTAAACAGATGATTCAAGCTGTCCAAATATACACAGTATACATACACCACATACTTACCATAAACCTGGAAAGCAAAATACAATTGGGTGCTTTCATCTAAGCCAGAACAATGAAAAAAGACTCAAAATGACAATTTGAAGCAAGAACTGTCCAAGGAACATAACTTACTTTTGGCATCCCAACAGATCTTCAAGAAACCCAAACTTGGGAGGTTCACTGAAGTTTAAAACCTATTAAACTATTGGTCCAGATAGTAATTTGGTGCCATATGAGGGTAACAGGACTGTTTTGCCAGCAAGCATACAATGAATTATGTACCCATCCAGAAAAGGAAGATATAGCTAAACGTCTAGAAAGTCCTGGGAAAACTCCAAGTTTAGTCTGTTAGAGGGGACCTTATGCAGTAATTTAAGCTTGGTAGTGCAAAAACCAAATACTTGTCTTTTTGCAATTTACTGAGAGCTGGCACATAGTAATTGAAAGAAAAGACACTAATGATACTCAAGAACCATTTCAGGAGGATGCTAAAACGGTTCAGAAATATCCCAGCAGATTATAATAGCAGGAAATTGGTTACAAAGGAATTGCAAGTATGTCCTGAAACTCATTCTTCAACATAAGGTTTGATCACAATAAAAAACTTAGAGGACATGAATTTGTACACAGCTGATAATCTAGATCCTGTTAAGAGCAACAATCCCATGTCTGAATATATGATTCAAGAGGACAAACTATGTATATGAATATGGGACTCAAAGACTGTCTCTGATTAAAGTCTGGCCAAAAATAAGTTAAGTCCTGCTTGAGCATGCCGCACTTCTTAATTTATTAAAGCTTTGATTTCTGTGGGAGTATCAGAGTATTCCGTTTAAGTGAGTCTAATGAGTTTTAGGAACACAGGTGAGGTCAGGATGAGGAGCCCAAAAGTTTGTCTTCTTAGGTAATCTTTCTCCCAACCAACAGCTACTTTTCCTAGGAAGCTCAGAAATGCCTTCATGTGGACTAATTTAAAACTAGAAGACTCATTTTAATAAAAGGGATATTGACTGAGACTCAATTTTTTTCTTGGCAGAACAAAAAGCACAATAAAATTATACCTAGGGGGAAGAGTGAATATAGTAGATAACAAACCAATTCATGTCTGTGAAATTCAGTGATTCCTCTTCCTTCACACATTATCAGGGAAATTATAGAGATGGACCTGAATATATTAGTTCGGAGCTGACAAGCAAAGCAGCAGTCCCAGGAGTTCTGTTTTATATATTCTTCATCTAGAAGCCTATATAAGTGGAAAAACCTTAAAATGTATTCTAGGTTCTTTGACCTTGGATACTAAAATCAGTCATGGGAGAACATTTTAAAATTGAATTCAGTATTTGTTGATGCTCAGGAGGAAGCGTAAAGGCTGGGAAAGTTTAAAAACATGACACTTTTTCCAGGAGACATTCAGAGACTTCCTTTGTCTACCCTTATACTGTTCACATTTTTCACCATATATGCTTATTTCTATATATTTTCTTCCCCTGTGACTTATTGTTGAGGTAATCCATAACCATTCAATTTTTACCTTTCTTGCCTAGATATTAATGCTAGCTTTACTGTGGTTTTGGGTTTTACATGGACTGGTGTTTTAAGAGTTGCAAAGCTCTGTCTCTCATTCCTAACCCTCAGCGAGCTATCATCTATCATGCTATTTTAGTTGATACATCAGCTTTGCTGTAAGGGCAAAACATACTAAACTAAACTAATTTTATTGCTAGACTAGCCAAATGACCCAAGATGTCAAGCTCTGCCATACAATTTTGCTGCATAGTTCTGAAGTGAATTTTTCAATATTTACTTACATGATCATTTGCCAGTCCCCTTGTTCATTTAGTATACAATGCTAATTAGCCCATTCATAGCACCATGTAGATATGGCACCCTATTCTGGCTTTCACTGAAGCAATCCATGTAGAGCAGTATAATGTACTTAAGGGTACCACTATAGAGCACAGTAAGTTTACCATATAGAACAGTTATTCTCAACCAATGTGCGGTGGCTCCCTGGGGTGCCATGAAATATTAGCACTGTTAGGTGTGCAAACACCTACGCATAGGGTGCCCATAGATGTACTTGTTCATGTTATAATTAGACTGCATCTAAGTAGACTCGATTAATTAAGCCTGTTCTGCATTCTAACTAGAATGCTCCAGCATTGTCTCACCATCACCTGTATTAAGCCCCTGTGCATTTCAAAATGGCCATAGGGGCGCTTTATCTCAGCCTTGTCAAATGAACTTTAGATAAAGTGTCCCCTGGCCATTTTGAAACACACAGGGCCTTAATGCATTGGACAGCGAGCCATTTTAATTAGAGCAGCTGTCTGGGAACCACTCTAGTATAGCGTTGTATACTAAAATTAAACCAGCCTCTTCTACCCCTGAGCACGTGTACAGGCAGCAAAAATTTACAAAGATAAACCCAGATATTTCAAATCAATGGTATCAGAAACATTCTGACCTGTTGGGGCATTTCTGGGTTCTCTGCAGCAGAACTGGTCTGTCATTTTTCCATAGTCAAAAAAGATGAGTGAAAGCTAAGAGGTGCCATTTTCCAGGGGTGCCTGGAATCAATAATGCAGAGAACCACTGGTGTAGACATCCCTTTTCCTTATAGTTGCCAAGCTTTATAGCTGTTTGAGCTGGGTGTCTGCCTGCGACTGAAGTTTTGGGATAACTGCAGGCAAAACAGTTCAGCCATTACTAAATCTGAGGTTAATAGGGGAAAAAGATAGATGCTTTAAAAAAAAATCTCAAGGCCTCTTTGAAATATGCTTCTTACTCACCAAAGTGTGAACTCGAAATTTGGTGTCAGTGGTCAAGAGTGAAGAATTTTACTTTTGATGTTCTATAATGCTAATTTGCAAATGTTGCCAATTTACAAGCCACTAGAAAAAAGTCACAGTTCATACATAAACAGTAGAGACTTGTTAGAACATAGCAGTTTAAATCGCTAAAGATTACGTACACACTAAACATGTTCTAGCCCGAGCAGTATTTTCTTTGCAGTTGATGCTCTGAAGCCTATGTCAGACAGAGAAGAGAGACCCTTTCATTTGTGTATCTCCCTGTATAACAACTAAGAAGTAAAAAAAAGACAAGTGTAGACAAAAGACCCTGAATTTAAAAGCAGCAGGGATTAAAAGAAACTTTTGGCTGAAACAAAGTACTTTGGAGCCAAGAAGTTGAAGAGGTAAAGGGAAATGACTGGGACTGGTGTGAGCAGGGGAAAAAAGATAAACTGGACCTAAAAAGAGAGACAAAAACTGGAAGTCTTGGGGCACAGAGAGCAGATCAAAAAAATCAGTGAAAAAAAAAGTTCGTAAAATGTCCAGTTTATAACAGGACATTCAAAAAAATTGGAAAAATCACATCATGTAAAATTTAAATTGCTCATTCATAAGTACTAGAATTGCAGAGACTGAAATTTCATTTGCATCTTATGTGGGTGGTACAAGGAGAAACATTCCGATTCTGGGACTGCTGTTCCAGAATACACCTGATATATGTCTCTAAGTAGAGAAAGGTATATACCAAATTTCTTTAAAACATTTCCAATTTATTTTAAAATATCATAAAAGGGAAGCTAGATCTTTCTACTTTGCCGAGTATAGATGACAGCAGAATTAATGCTGTATATTTTTTAAAGTTGGAAGTTATTTTACAGAAGAAAATATACAACTTATTTTCCTGTGGGTGTATTTTCCATGTGTACTTACTGCATAGTAGCTCATTTTACTGTGCATTAGAGTGCCATGGCAAAAACCATATTCATAGATTCAGAGATGTTTTAATATGCTAATATACAGTAAAAATACGTTACTGTTCATTAAGCATCACTAAAGAGGCATGCGCTTTAGCTACTGTGCATTACGGCAGCCTAATGCACATTAGAGGTACTATATTTAATGCACAGTAGCAAAAGCACATTAATGAACATGTAGACGCATCAACTTTTATCTATTTGCATCCACAATAGATGCTTCTTTTGAGGAAATTATTCAAGTATGCCCAAGGAGAGACTATGGATCACTATAATACACCACACTAAGGCATGGTGGGATATACTTCATCAACAGGTCATCACAAGAAATATTCAACTTCATCAGCAAAAGGAAGCATAACTGAAAGTATGATCAAATCTATGTAAAAATTACATTTTATGCATTAAAACTCAAGTCCCTGACCATGCCATAATACAGGATCTTGTTGCCAAATTCTATTTCGCGCCTACTGGTGAGATTCATGCCTCCCACTATCGGGTAATAATCTGTTCTTCAGAATCTGTTGCAGCTCCAGGGCTGTAGTACTTTGTTATGATTGTGCCTACCTCAACACTGGATCACGTATCCACATTCTCATGTTATCAGCTGGTTGCAACCCTATTGTTCTTTTGGTCTTAGTTTCCCAAATAAACCTATAAGAAACCCCTTATGGACTAGACTCTTCAGCATGATTCCCAATATCCTAAGCTCCTGATCTGCTTACTGAAGAAGATGGATATAGCAGAGGTGGGTGCTATGGTTCAGAAGAGGACATTCTCCTTAACCCTACAGCTATCCTACATATAGTAGCCATATTTTGTTATAATGAACAAAGTCTGGCCCACGGGCTGGATCTGGTCAACAGTGGACTTCATTTCTCAGCCGCCCCTATGCATGGCTGAGGCTGGTCTCCATGGAGACCCCAGCCACACTTGCGCTGTGAAAGCTCAAGGCTGGGTTCCTATGAAAACCAGCCTCAGCTGCCCTGGCAGGGAGCACAGCAGAGCAGTGCAAGGGGCTGCTTTGGAGCCACTGGGATCTTGTGATGGGGGCAGCTTGCTCCGAAGCCAGGGCAGAGCGGCAATCTGTAGCCTGCATGTTCCAGGCAGGGGCACACAAGCAGGGGATCATGGCTCTGTCCTGGTTCCTTGCAGCGGTGACAGCCTGGTCTGGAGCCAGCCAGATCAGCCATTTTGCCCACACCTGTTATAGCCTATTGTTTTTCAATTTTATTTACACAGAATTAGGCAAACAGACTGAACAGAATTAGGCTTTACTTCAGTCTCTATATATAATTTCACCATTACAGTGTTCATAACAGTTTGCTTAAATAATATTTTGTAAACAAGAATCTTAAATGCACATATCTCTTCCAGTCTGAAGAGCTGCCATGCAAAATGCTGCCTCGTTTTTACTCTATTATGAGCAGTATTTTATAGCATTAGCAGTACGTTGGGGGTGAGGGGTTGGGGAGGGGAACAGTAGCTGCTGAAGTACAATTCAGTGCTATAACAATGATTCAGGAACAATTCCAAATCTCCAGCTTCAAAGTAAGCCTAACTCTGGCAAGCCCATGAAATCACAATATCTATAACTGCACTTTCATTTGACCTAGATACAGTACTGATTATTACAACTTTCAGTCTGCAATACTAATTCTGGCCTATTACACTAGTAATTTTGCTGATGGAACCTAATTAACAATCAGACAGACTACACTATCTCTCTAACATGACACTGTTAACAAGCTCATAATGAAATTCCAATCAAATTGCAATGAAAAAAAATATTGAAACTCTGATTGTAACCATATATCCCTATAATTGAGTAAAGGTACATTACAGACAATAAAACACACTAATTACACTAGGCTTTAAAATGTTCTACATTATATATGGCAGTCCCTTCTTATAAAAAAGGCAACTGTAAGGAAGGAAAATTAAGGTGGTTATGTCTACATCCTTGCAGTAATACATGTAGATAAATGTTTAAGCATAACAATGCAAATGAGACTCAGAGGCCCATGTAACGAACATGGCCTTTGTAAGCATTATGCACCCATAGCTCTACAGAAGTCGGACAAGACTGACCTTTGGCTTTACCTACTTGAAAATTTTTAAATGTAATATAGCTTCATTTTTCCAATGCTAGTTAAGAATTGAATAAAAAAGAAGCTTCAGTTGTACTGCAATAGAAAGGATAGTTACATAGTATTACATACATAGCAGGAATTCAAATAGCAACAGGCTCTCTTACTTACGTCCTACCCCAGTTTTTTTTCTTTTAAATGTCAGTGTTCTGTCAACTCAGAAAACAGAAGAGAACATCTTTCCAAAGGGATTTGGATTGAATGAGCAGCTACAGTGTCTTTGGGAATGAGCTTAATCAAAAACATAGCAACCTCACTGGTCAGAGCCAGTTTGAAGAGTTAACAGTATAGGGTTGTGTTACAATGGAAACAAAACTTTTCTGTTCGATAATGCATGGTACTGAGAACTCATTACTTATGCTTGGCTCTTTACACTCACTTCCTGTTGAATATGGTCCAATAGGGAGTAACACAGACAGAGAGGGGAGGAGTACAGTCTACCAAAGGTAATACTAAAGGATCAAACATAAAAAGGAAGAAAAGAATTTAAAGGAGACAAAGAAAATAACAAGAAAAAGTTAATTTCCAGAAAAAGTGGAGGGGTGATGGCATCAAATGTAGTACAGAATATGATAAGACAACCCTTAGAAATGGGTAGGATTATTGTCAAATGACTTTCAAAGACTGTTTCAGTGAAACAGGCAGATAGAAAAAAAATTGGAGGGGAATCCAGATACTGCTAGCAAACCACCAATTCATAATTGAAGTTAAAATGAAGAAGCCAACACAGAAGAAAAAATAGTACTGATGGCAGAGAATCTATTTGGGTTAAAAAAAATTGAATGGAAGGAAACAGAGTGGGTGAAATGAGCTAGAGTTGTCAGAGAAAAACAAGGTAGAAATAAAAAAAAAAATTGAAATGAAATCCATATTTTCCCAAGTAGGAAACAACTTTGACCACCTGAAATCCTGCTCCTGCCTTTGTCTAAGGTAATTTGCTTCATCACAGCCTAACAGGAGAGCTGAGACTCCTTACCAGCTAAGAACTGTGGCCCAGATGGATTTTCCATCTACTGACCCCTCTGAAATACTATGAAATATGAACTTTAATTTCTACCCAAGAAAACTTTTACAATCTTTTCTCTGATGCCTGATGAATGGTGTTTGTGCCCAAGATGACAATTAAATATTTTTTTTCATAGATTTCAAAGACCTTAGGGCTGGAAGGGACCTCAGAAGACCATTGATTCCAGCCCCCCGCCCAAAGGGCAGGAAGTCAGCTAGGGTCATAGGATCCCAGCAAGATAAGCATCCGATTTTTTCTTCAAGGTGTTCAATGTAAGTGCCTGAACCACCTCCAATGGCAGGCTATTCCAGACCTTGGGGGCTCGGACAGTAAAGAAATTCTTACTTATGTTCAGCTTAAAACGGTCTTGCAGTAGTTTATAACCGTTCGACCTCATCATCCCTTGGGGAGCTCTGGTGAACAAACATTCCCCCAGATACTGGTGGTCACCCCGATAAGTTTATAGGTGGCCATCAGATCACCCGAGTCTGCGCTTTTCTAGGCTAAAGAGCTCCATAGCTCTTAGCCTGTCATCGTAAGGTCTGTTTTCCTGACCTCTGATCATGCGCGTGGCTCTTCTCTGGACTCTCTCAAGCTTCTCCACATCCTTTTGGAATTGTGGGGCCCAAAACTGGACGCAGTACTCCAGCTGCGGCCTCACTAAGGCCGAGTACAAGGGAAGAATGATGTCCCGGGATTTGCTTGAGAAGCATCTATGGATGCAAGCCAGCGTTTTGGTTGCTTTACTAGTCGCAGCATCGCACTGAAGGCTCATGTTCATCTTGTGGTCAATGATGACCCCCAAGTCTCTATCTTACGTACTGCTAGCCAAATTTGCAAAAATCTTGGTGGTCTAATAAAAGATATCACCTCTGTCCACACAAGCCCTGATTACTTTTTCCTTTAGACCAATATGGCTACAACCTGGATATCTGTAAAAATACAAAGGAATTTATGGGACTAATATTAATTTTAAGGAATTGAAATGGTCTGGAAATTGAAGACAGAACAGGAAGAGTTAACATAGAGATTATATTAAAGAAGTTTACCAGGTACAGGTAAGGAGATCAAGCTGAACTCTAATAAATTTTTATATGAAAGAAATAGCAATATGGAAAGAAAAAGAAACTGAACATCAGAAAAGTAAGACATGCCAGACCAGGTGTCTGGAGATGTCTTAAAGCTTCATAGATCTCATTGTTTAAGAGCATGAAAGGAGGTAAAAGAAAAGACACAGGATTGTTGCTCATGCCATGTAGGATGAATTCATTGAAGAAGGTTCTGGAACTTCCAGAAGTGATGGCTAAGCAACTATGCGTGGGAGTTAGTAGGGCAAAAAGCAAGAACAAATAGGAGAGCAAAGAAGCCAAAGATACAGTCAAGCCAAATGTGCTGGATAATCATCCCAGGATAACGCAAAACTGCATCAACCTACATCAAATGCCGGAAGGAGGCACTATTGCTGAAGTCCACCTGCTATACGAATCTAATTTTAATCACTGAAAAACCCTCAATCATAAATCAAATTTGTTACTTCATATTTGCTGTTCATGGTCTCACCCTGTGAAACATTTATTACCTTGCAAATGCTGCAGCCCTCTTTTTTTTTTAAATGTTGATGTTAAAGCTGCTTCTTTTTCAAGGATCTCTGTCTTTCTCCCATTAAGCAAGATAGCAAAAACACTCTTCTGCTCTGCATTACAATATAGGTGCATTTCAGCTATTTAATCAATCAACAGATCAGCTGCTTGTGCATGCACTAACAATAGATTACTTCTGTGACTAAGGTAAACTTTTATTCCTGCTAGACCTAAAGAACCACCATAGGTAAGAGTAATAAAACTGACTTTATCCTTCTGGTGGCAACGTCTAAAATGTGTTTACTAATAATCCCACACCTGTGGAAGCTCAATATATGACAAAATGATTGCACATGCCATTTTTCATATGAATTGTGATGGCAGTTCGAACCTATTAATCTGGTAGCTACCAACTACTTCTATTGAAATACAAGGTGACATTGGTGTTACGCTGATGAGTGAGAACATTGATGAAACTGCCTGCCTCCTAAGAGCCCCTTAAGGTCAAGTTGCTGGTTTCAAAGTGATGGACATAGCAAGAAAGTTGTCGGATAGTGATACTCCAAACTTAAGTCCTTCAACCTTTCCCATGCTGCTTGCATTCCAAGCTTCTTAAAATTTGTGGTACTCTTCCAGATCCTCTCTAGTTTGGCCTGTTGATTGGTTTGGCTGGTTGGTTGGTTCAGTGACCTTGGATTTATGAGAGGTTGTGCTCTTTATATCTTATTTAGTTAGTCCATATCTACCATGCCTATAAACTTACTTCAGACCAACACCGCTAACTACTTCTCTCTGACTGAGTCTCCCCATTAAAGACCAAATACTAACAGGAAGGGCCATAAAAACACTAATTCACTGGCTCCCTGTGGCCATACAATTTACCTTTGTTCAAAAAATTTTTATGCCATTCACCTGCTGCCTTCCAAATTCTGCATCCACCAATTTCTGGTGGATTCTCAATTGAAAATGTGGACAAACAAATGAGCTCACTGAAAAACTTGAACTAGCCGTGGTCAAATGGAGATGGCAATAAGTGCCTTCTTTCCCAGTGGCCATTGATGGTTGGACGGTACTGAATACAGCAAAACAGATAAGCTCTTTCTTGACTGGCTTGGCAAGATATGCATTTGTTAAATGAGGGCCTAATTTGGCCTGCAGAGTCTTTATTGTTGGCAGGAATGTTGAAAAACAATAGAACCAAGACTAATATTCAAGCATCGGTACAATTTTCAGGGCTGAGATTTAATATGATTTTTTTTTAGTTGCAAGCTGAGAACATTAAATATAGAAGCAACAAGGGCTTGCAAAAATGGAATCTCGTAACAACGGGAGTTTTTATGCATGTTGTGGGCCGGGGGTGGGAGGTGTGCTTTGATTAAAGCAGCTCTGACAGCTGCTCTAATTAAAGCGCCTGGAGCATCTTATGTATTAGTGTCCCCACACATAAAAATGGCAGTGGGGGCTCATTCGCTAAGCTTTAGTCAAAGCGCCCCCAATGCCATTTTTAAGCATGGGGGTGCTGATACACAAGACATTGGTATCTGCTGGAGCACAGTAATTACCATGTTCCAGCAGACTCGATTAATCAAGCCTAGCCCAACATGCTATAATTGCAATTGTAACTGCACATTGGAACAGCCTTGTGTCTGTGCTTAGTAATTAAAAGTGCCTCGACAGCAGAATTCTTAGCACGATGCGAGTGCTCGGTGCAAGGGATGCCTCGCTACGGCGGGAAAAGCCTTGGTGCAGTGATCAGCTCCCACCAAAACTAGCAGCTGCACTGTTTGGATGCATGCTACCAATTGGCTCATTGTAAATTATTCATACCCGGCGGCTAGTAATTGGCTCACTAGCCATATAAAAGCTTGCGTAGTTTTCGCCCAAGCTGGAGAACTCCGCGTATACATTGGGAACGAGTTCCTCGTGTACCTTGGAGCAAAATTGGAGGCCTGATCAACCACCAAACACTCCCTGTCGCTGACCGTCCTGACGTACCCCGCACCCTGCATGCTCGGAAAACATCGGTGTGCTTTTGCTTGTACCTACACTGTGTGCATCGACGCAAGTCCCTGTACGTCAGTTTGTAAGTAAAGTTCTTTTCAACTCAACCAGTACGCGTTTGTGCCTAATTCCACTCCATCGGTGAGGCCCCAATTCCGGCTATACTTGGCCTCCACACCTTGCTGCTTGTGTATAGGCACCCAAAATATTTAAAGTCAATATTAAAAGGACTACTACAATTTGATAAGATACAATATTAAAATACAGTCATTGCCATCCTTTTTGGCAGGCATACCACAAATCAGGCCTGTTCCCTCCCCAAGTCCCATTCTGTTCCCCTTCCTCTGCCCAATATCCTGCTTTGCTTTCCGCTTTCTGTCCCCTCCCTGATCTGCTGCATCTCACACACATGCCACTTGTGGCACTTGTATCATAGGCTGGCCATCCCTGTTACAGTACGTTCTATATCTAAGTTAAGCTAATTATAAAAAATAATGACACTCAACTGCATGAGAATCTCCTGACACAAATAATTTTACTGCAAGATTCATAGTAATTAATTGTAAATATGCCTTATTAATTAAACCCACATATGCTTCAAAAAACAACATCAACAGCATCTCCCCCTCTGTTTTATCTACTTCCGTAACCTCCTGTTTGATGACATTTTCCTCTAGTTTATCACTACATTTGAATACTTTTCTGTTTTGATCCAAATCCCTTGGCAGCAGGATTGTTTAGGAAGAACATGTATACAAATATATCTAAACCAGATGATATTTAATCACGTGTCACTGCCTGACATGTAGCAATTAACCTGGGCAAAAGAAATATGCATTTCCTAATCTGTTAAACGGTTAGTTATTTCTACTCTGATAGTCCCACACAACTTTGTTATAGAACTAAACTGGATTATACAATTGTTGTAAAAAGTAAAACACAACGGAAGTAAACTATTATAAATCAGATATTCCAGCGGCCTGGTGCTCTTTAAACATTTTCTATACCATTGTTGCAGACTACCAATACCACAACCCTTAGCTATGTAGCTATATCACACCACTTTTATAGATGAAAACGAACACTAGATTTAAACAATTTAAAATCATGCTCTTTGACCTTTTCTTATTACTAGTGCTCACTCAACCTTTTCAAGATGAATGGTAGATATCTTTGTTTAAGACAGTTCATTTAACAATCACAATATTTCCTATAAGTTAGATAAATTGAGCGGTCACTTAACAGGGAAAAAGGCCAACGTCAATTGCACCAAAGGTCATTCAGTCCAGTTATTATGTACTGTATTAAATTGTCATCAGATCTGAACAGCAATTTCATCAATAACCCATCCAACTAGAATGACTGCCAATTTTAGAACCTATCTGCCATATGGAACACAAAAATACTTGTGTACTTTGCACTGCTCAGTAATGCTAAAAAAGGGCATAACAGACAATTTATAGAGAACCTAGGACCTAATCACTTGAATTAAACATGGCCATGAGGGGAGTGGGGCATGGGGGAATCATATACTATCTAGCACAGTCTTTTCAATCTATCAATATATATTTTAGTAACTTTTTTTTCAGATGCTCCACTTAATTTGGATGTCTCAAACCCTGTCACAGTATATTTTCAACCCAGATTCTGGGAGGAAAATGTGCTGTCCTTGTACAGTTAGGCTCAGAGGCATTTTTATTCCTTCAGTTATACAAGTCTACATTAAGTGAGTGGAGTCACAGAATAATAGAAAAATATGGTTGGAATGGACCACAGGAGGTCATCTAGTCTAACCCCCCTGCTCAAAGCAGGACCATCCCCAACTAAATCACCCCAGCCAAGAAGGTTTTGTCTAGCCAGGCCTTAAAAACCTCCAAGGATGGAAATTCCACAACCTCTCTAGATAACCTTTTCCAGTGCTTTACTACCCTCCTAGTGAGAAAATTCTTCCTAATATCTAAACTTCCCTTCCTACAACTTGAGACCCTTGCTCCTAGTTTTGTCATCTGCCACTGCTTTGAACACTCCACCTTCATCCTACTTCAAACTCCACTTCAGGTAGTTGAAGGTTGCTATTAAATCCTCTCTCAGTCTTTTCTTCTCTAGATTAAATAAGACCAGTTCCCTCAGCCTCTCCTCAGAAATCATGTGCCCCAGACCCCTAACTGTTTTTGTTGCCCTCTGCTAGACTCTCTCAATTTGTCCATGTTCTCTCTCTAGTGGGGACCCAAACTGGACCAAGTACTCCAGATGTGGCCTCACCAGTGCTGAATGGGAGGGAATAATCACTTTCCTTGATCTGCTGGCAACACTCTTACATCTACATCGAGGCATTGACTACTACCCCTTTGAGCTCGATGATCCAGCCAGTTTTTCTACTCACCTTATAGACTATTCATCCAACCTGAACTTCCTTAGCTTGCCTGCGAGCATGTTGTGGTGTTGTGGGAGACCATATCAAAAGCCTTGCTAAAAACAAGGAATATACCACATCCACTGTTCTCCCTGCTTCCACAGAGCCAATCATCTCATCGGAGAAGGCAATCAGATTGATCAGGCATGACTTGCCCTTAGTGAATCCATGCCAACTGCTCCTAAGCTCTTCCTCCTCCTCCAAGTGTTTAGAAACAGATTCATTGAGGACCTGCTCCACTATTTTTCCAGGGACTGAGGTGAAGCTGACTAGTCTGTAATTCCCTGGACCCTCCTTCTTCCCTTTCTTATTTGCTCTTTTCCAATCGAGGACCTCTCCCGATCACCATGAGTTTTCAAAGATAATGGCCAGTGGCAATCATATTGACCAACTCCCTAGGCACCCTCGGGTGCATTGTGTGTGGCCCCATGGACTTGTACACATCCAGCTTTTCTAAACTGTCCCTAACCTGTCCTTTCACCACAGTTGGCTGCTCACCTCCTCCCCAAACTATAGGGAGCTAATCTTGCCTGTGAAGATTGAGGTGAAAAAGACATTGAGTACTTCAGCCTCTTCTGCAACCTCTGTCACTAGGTTGTCTCCCCCATTCAGTAAGGTACCCACTTTCCCTGATCCTCCTCTTGTTACTGATATATTTGTAGAAACCCTTCTTGTTACCTTTAACATCTCTTGCTAATGGCAACTCCAGTTGTGCTTTGGCCTTCCTGACTTCATCCCTGCATGCTCAAGCAATACTCTTATACTTCTCCCTAGTTTTTGACAATGTTTCCACTTTTTATAAGCTTCCTTTTTGTGATTTTGCTAACTGAAGAGTTCCCTGCTAAGCCAAGCTGGTCCTCTGCCATACTTGCTAGTGGAGAAGGTTTATTCTTACTGCATATGGGGAAGGTTTCTTCCTGCACTCTCAATAAGGTTTCTTTAAAGGACAGCCAGCTCTCCTGGACTCCTCTCCTCCTCAGACTGGCTTCCCAGGGGATCCTGCCCATGAGTTCCCTGAGTGAGTCGAAGTCTGCTTTTTGAAGTCCAGTGCCCTTATTTGGCTGCTCTCCTCCTTTCCTTTCTTCAGGATCCTGAACTCAGTCACATTGTGGCCACTGCTGCCCAAGCTGTCATCCATGCCTACTTTCCCTGCCAATTCCTCTCTGTTTGTGAGCAATAGGTCAAGAAAGCATGGCCCCTAGTTGGCCAGTCCAGCACTTGCATCAGGAAGCTGTCCCAAACACTTTCCAGAAACTTCCTGCGTTGCTTGGGCACTGCTGTATTATCCTCCAAGCAAATGTCAGAGAGATTGAAGTCCCCCATGAGAATTAGGGCCTGTGATCAAGAAACTTCTGCTAGCTGTTTGAAGAAAGCCTTATCCACCACAACCTCCTGGTCTGGAATCTATAGCAAACCCCCCACCATGATACCACCTTCGCTGCTCTCCCCTCTGACCCTAACACAGAGACTTTTGACAAGCCTAGCTTCACTGTCATACTGGAGTTCTGAGCAATCATACAGCTCTTTTACATAAAGTGCAGCTTCTCCTTTTCTCTCCTGCCTGTCCTTCTTGAACAGTTTATACCCATCCATGACAGTGCTCCAGTCATGTGAGCTATCCCACAAGTCTCTGTTATTCCAAGCACATCATAGTTCCGTTACTGTGCAGACTTCCTGCTTGTTTCCCAGACTCCATGCCTTTTGTGTACAGGCACCTAATGTAACTAGCCAATTGCCCTTATTTCTCAGGAAAAATGAGAACACCTCCCCTGTTGCCCATTTCTGCTTGCACTTCCTCAGGGTCACCCACTTTTGCATTTACTTCATGGCTTTGCTGATAAGTGACAGAGATAAAGGAAGGGAGAAGAAACAAGGTCCAGCTGAGACAAATGAAGGAAGAAAATAAAAACAAAGTAGCTCAGGCCCCTTGCTGCTATCCTGGGAAATGGAACAAAAGTTCATTTTGTTTACAGGCTCCTGCTACAGCAGATAAGAGGAAGAGAGGCACATTTGCAACATATTTGGCAAACAAGTCTACAGCAAAGTGTTGAGATGTTTTACACAATCAAACCATCCCTGAAGCCAATGTACAAATGGCTAATATGTTTCTTGTTGTTGTTTTAGTCAGTTCATTACATTAGGATACTGTAAAGCAGCCAAATTTAAGGTCAGTAGAAAGCACATAATTAATATTATTTTCTTACTCAGCATTTAAATGCCTTTGAGAATATGAACACAGGCTCATATATTAGCTCATTTCCTTAGGGTATCACCACAAGAATGCACTGGGGTGACAAACTAAAAGCTAGGAAGGTGGCATGCCCTCTGTTCCTTTTAGAACCATGGCTACGAACGCTGCATCACCCTGAAATTGAGTTGCACTCTCTCTGCGTGCTTCAGAGAAGCTCTCTGAAGCAACTAAATACAATATAGAATATTGTCAACAGCATGACTATAACAGATTAAAAAAAAAAAAAACACCTTATGGATTAAATTGTTCCATTCATTCATTTGTGGTCCAAGTATTCCAGAGTGTCTCATAAAGACACATTTTTTCCCAAGAGCTAGATTTTGAATATGAATCTGTAATTTAACTGAAAGCTGTGTTAAACCTCATATAGCCGGTCAAGTCCCTTTCGACTACATCTAAGGAGATTCAGGCGTATACTAAGGGTGTGAGAAATGGGCCGTATTCGATTCAGATTTGGCCCAAATCAGGGACAGTGATTCAATTTGTTGATTTGGATCACTGTTCCCAATTCAATTCAGCCGAATCTGAAGATTCAATGCCGATTCGGAGAATCAGTGATTCTGCCATAGACAGCTTTAAATGTTTTTTCTACATGCCTCGAGGTACCAGGCACAGCTCATGAACACTGAGATGGTGGGGTGGATGGAGCGTCACACGGAAGCGTGGGGAGCCCCCCCACATGGTCGGCGGAGAACCTGGAAGTGGACCGAAAGTACTTCCAATCCACTTTTGGGTTCCCCACCGAGCATGCTGCCCCTCCCCACCCCCACAGCCCTGCAGCTCAGCTATCAGCTGCTGTGGGATGTTGGGTGCCCCCCCCCGACCCAGGAGACACCAGTCACTGAGCTGGGAGGGCACAGAGGGGGCCCTCGAGTGCTCCCTGGTGGACCTGGAAGTGGACAGGAAGTGCTTCTGGTCCACTTCTGGGTCTGCTTCTGAGTGCCCCCCAAGCCACTTGGTACCTTGAGATGTGTAGAATAAGCATTTAAAGCTGTGTCTATGTCCAAATCATCGTCTCTTTCCAAATCTCTCCAAATAGATTTGGAGTGTTCCGATTTGATTCAGAAAGATTAAAGGGTCTCTTGATTTGATTCAGATTCAGAGATTTGGCCACTGAATTGGGCCAAATCTCTGCCAACTCGAATTAGCAACTGAAGCTTCACACAGCCCTAGTGCATACATTATTACTATTGAGGCCAACTGTAGCTCACAGTCACTGATTGCCTTGAGACTGACATTATCTGAGATTGCAGAATAGGGCATAGGAAGTTTTTTGTTTTTGTTTTTTCCTTTTGGACAAAATACCTAGTTGTGATCACATAATATTCCTAGTGACACTCAATACAGAAAACTTGCAAAAGACATATGAGACTGAGAACAAGAAAGCAGTTTATAAGTGGATTACAGGGTTGACCTTTCTGAGAGCGACCTTGGGGCTGTCTGAGAAGGTTGACCTCAGAAAGTAAAGGCTAATCAAAACCTGGTCAGTATACAAAGGTCAGAACTTTGCTTATAAGAATTAATTATCCACTTTAAATGGAGTGCACTTGGAGTGGAGCATAAAATTGGCAGTCAGACATAAATGAAAGTTAGACAAGCTCTTTGTTATGCAATCTTTCCATGCCAAAATATGCAAGTTATAATACAATGTGTTCTATTTGTATTTTTAGCCACTTAAAAAATAAGGATTCATGAAACAACTTCCTGGAAAAAACAAAATAACTATAGTATTCGTTTCATTTTAAATTAAAAAAGATAATTGTATATTATGAAGAGAAAACAATTACAGAAAAATTCAAGGTTCTGCAAACATGTTATTCTAATTCTAAGCGAAGGAAGCTGGTGAGCATGTCTGAAATACAAACTCTTTTCATACTTAGCAAATAGTTAAAGGCATATGCTTTCTATGTGAGATTACCTAACATATACGTAAAGTGATATGTTGTGAGAAATGTAAGATCATACAGCAGTTTTCAGTACACTCCACATTTTCTTTCTATGCCTAGAAGAGGTGAAAGCAAGCGATAATTGTTATCCCTACTTCACATTATAGCTGATGCAAAGACCAAGAAAACTAGTTGAGATAAGTATAAAGTCTTCCTTAAATAGATTACAACATGACTTCATCAGTATTTTGGGAAACTGATTTAGACATCAGCCTGAATCTCCTGGTCTAATCCTCTGCATAATCAGCGATATGGTCTTTAGAAACTTAACTGTACAAGGGTGAAATCTTAATATGCTTAAGTAAATTCTTCATCTCGAAATATGGATTAAACTAATTGTCGCAGAATTGCTGTCATATAGATTTTAAGTAGCTCTCATCTGGCCATTAGACCTTGTTTTCTCACAGACAGTTGGTAGAGTCTGTTGAAGCTAGAGTGAATATAAATCCCATTTTCACTGCGGCAGTTCCATTTTAAACACCATTCCCTGGCATTCCCTTGGTTTGTTTAAATGAACATTTTTATCCCTGTTTAGCAGGAATGAACTGGTGATTACTCTGCAGCCAAGGGGCACCATACAAGGTTGCTGGTCCTCTGCTCCATCCCCCTCAGTCTCTGACCTGCAGCTAAGACCAGAGCTCACAGACAGCAGAGTATGCTGAAGAGCAGGGTGATGCAGAATTCCAGAGGTCCTTTGAAAAGGAAACATTTAGGTAACCCCCCAACCAATGGTATGCATGATGTCTCATTTTGACACTAGTAAACTCTGGGTTTCTGATGGCTAGAAAATGGTATTTGGAGGTTTGCTTTTGGGAATTGGCTTATAGGTAAAGTAGATATGCATTAGAATAACGGTCCAGGGCAACAGCAAGAGTTGTTTCTAAAAAGCCCATCTGTGAGAAATTTTCTCCAAGGCCCTCTGTGTCTGATACAGGCAAGCAACAAGCAGACACACTGGCTGGGAAATTAAAGACATGGTTCACACTGTTCTATAACATGAGATAAGGTGACAACAGGTCACAGTTCATAGATTCATAGATGTTAGGGTCGGAAGGGACCTCAATAGATCATCAAGTCCGACCCCCTGCATAGGCAGAAAAGAGTGCTGGGTCTAGATGACCCCAGCTAGATGCTTATCTAACCTCCTCTTGAAGACCCCCAGGGTAGGGGAGAGCACCACCACACTTGGGAGCCCGTTCCAGACCTTGGCCACTCGAACTGTGAAGAAGTTCTTCCTAATGTCCAATCTAAATCTGCTCTCTGCTAGCTTGTAGCCATTATTTCTTGTAACCCCCGGGGGCCAGTCCACTAGGACTCCAAGATCCCTTTCCACTTCCGTGCCACCCAGCAGGTCATTCCCTAGGCTGTAGGTGTGCTGGACATTTTTCCTCCCTAGGTGTAGCACTTTGCATTTCTCCTTGTTGAATTGCATTCTGTTGTTTTCTGCCCATTGATTCCATTCTATTAATTGAATGGAGAGGTCATAGTCAGTCTGAGGGAACATGGTATCTGGGTCTTAAATCTAGTGCCAACAGTTCCCACTCCTAGAAAGCTTTACTTCTCTTATGTCTTCCTGGACCCATAAGGAGAAAAATAAAAACTATACACACACTACACACAATTATCCCAAGAGCAATACTACAATCTTCTTGATAATGAGAAGGCTGGGTGGATATGCACCTCTGCCTGAATAATGTCTGAACCACATTTTCCTACTTCCTACTTTAAGACAATCTACTTCCTCTCCTAAACAAAAGGATCAACAGGCTATTCAGAAGCCCAGAGATAACTTTTTTCTTGCCTTGTGATTTGAACTGGGAAATCAGGCTTTTGTAGAGTCTACTGATTTTTCTCTCTTTATTTTTTTTTTTAATTAATTCATGTCAACTGTGCTTGGACCCTTTTTGTATGTTCATGACCACATGATCACTGCCAAGATGCCCTAGATGTTATGCAAAAGTAGTTTAACAGAAGCATTCATTGTAAGCATTCACAGAAACACAATTGTTAATTTATCCTAACAAGCATTCAAAAATGTAACAGTGGGTGTCTCAATGAAATCAGAAAATAGAAATATTGCAGCTTATTTTTCCAAACACACTCCAAGCCACAGGTGTAGCAGATACCCAGTTTACTACTTGCTGGGATCATGATCCTGGGCTCCCCTTACACCAGCAATAAGGCACTATTATGATCTGATTCCCAACCCCACAATCATGTCTCCCCATGCATGGGTAGTATGGCAGCAGGCATGATTGTTGGGATCGTGAATCAGATCCCGTTGCACCTTTACTTTAATGGGGCTGAACTCTACCAAAGTCTAGCAATGATATTTATACCTGTAATTTTTAGAAAAGAGAAATAAATTTACTGCAAGAAAAGAGGAAAACAGGCTGACTGCACAGTTAAAATCTACCAATTTAGTCTTTATATTTGGTTTAATTTCACTATTAAGATGGTATGGATAGGTGAATTAAAATATAAATTCAGGGTAGGCAATTAAGAGTTGACTAACTGATTTATATTGAATGACTAGTAAAACTTCATAAACAACTGATGAATTTATAATGCAATTCACACTCATTGTTTAATTTCGATAGGTTCCCTGTTATTTGTGGAAGGCATTCTTAAACCAAAATTAGTCAAACCAAATAAAAATTTTCATGAGTATCCCTGGATGGGTGGAGTCTTACTGCAATGTACCTGGTTCTAGGTAAGCTTCACCCAAAACAGGATACTTGTATTGGCAATTAAATAATTTGAAGTTAATTCTCTATGAAGCCAGTTCCCATATGTGGAGAACTACTTTCTATATCATGAGCTTCAGTCTCTCCTTTAGGCCATTTCTCAAATTCTCTGGAGCGACTGCAGCAGACCTCACAGATAAACAATCTATGGGAATGAATCTGCACATAAATATTCGCACTCAGTAATTACTCACATTCTGCTTCTATGGCTGAAATATCAGGAAAGAAAATATAGAAGCCTTTAAAATGGTTCCAGTATACCTTTGAGGAAAAAATTATTCTAATTTCTTTGGTTATTATCCTCTAAGGCATTTACTTGGAGATTAGGGAGTTTTCAACCAGCCTTGGTACCCTTACAATCACTTTGTAGCAAATATGAGATGTCAACAAAGATGAACAATACTACTTTATAACAGGGACCCGTCCCAGCCCTATATTCACCAGGATGATTGTCAGGGAGCTCCATGGCCCACAGGATCCTGGGTTATCCTGGCAGTAGGCAATGAGACCCTTCTGTACCCAATATGCTTGCTCCCCCCAGTGCCAGAGAGCGCGCAGCATTTGGGGGGTGCACCAAGAGCCCAAGGAGGACCAGGGGGCCAAGTTGTAACAAGGCCCGACACCAGAAAAGACTAGAGACTGAGTCACACCCTGTTTGGTGGGTTTTGGACAGGGAGGCCTAGCTAGAGAAAGACAGGGGTCAGGCCCATGCAGGCAAAAGACCCCAACATACAAAATACAATAGGCAGTCTCCCACTCGCAAGAACATCAACAATAATTTCCATCAAGACGTGGCAGGCGAGTAGAGGGCAGGACGTAAGAACTCCAAAGAAGTCTCCAAGGGCGCCCCATGTAAGGTGCAGAATAACAGGGAAGATGGAGCTGGGGAGGGAGACCTACGACACCTCCCCACAGATGGCCATGATGTCCCTAGGCCCTGTGACTATGTCAGCTCCACCCTATGGGTGCCTACTAAGTCTTCCTGCCAAGTGCTGCTGGTTTAAATAATGAATCGGGAGGCTGCACTTGGGTTGCTGCTTGGTCACAGTCCTGACAGACTCCTCTAAATCCTGTGGGTTGCTAGACCCCTTACTGGGTACCACACTTGGGAGGTGCCTTATGATACCCCCTAAGCCTTATGGGCTAGATGTGTGGCTTCAAAACTCCCCTGTACCATGCCTGATGCCTCACAGGTGGCAATTAAACATTGTCCCTTTTATAAGGCTTCCATCTAGCTCGGCCTCCTGTCATCACGCCCTCTGGCACTGGGCTTGCTGCAGCCCAATTTCCGCCCATTTCCTCTGGAGCTGGGCTCGCAACAGCCCTGTTGCTGTGCCCTCTGGTGCTGGGCTCACCGCAGCCCTGTCACTGCACCCTTTCTGGCACTGGGCTCGCCACACTGTAGTGTGCCCCAATGGCCTCAGCCATACCAGTTTCAATAACAACAGAAAACACAAGCCCCTGGGCTACAACACTAAGATAGTTAACAATAATAAGATAGGGTCCACACTCTGTCCCTTTTAAGAAGGTAAGCTTCTCTCTCAGTTTAATGGGCCTCTTCCCTACCAGCACTTATGAGCTCCTATACCCCTTTAATCTTACCAGCAGCAGAATAGGTAGTCAAGCATCTCCAAGTAGCTTCCCCTATGAGAGCTCCTTCCCCCTTGACTACTGCCACAGAACTAACCCATACTGGCCTCAGCCCTGGGGCTTATATGTGCCCAGGACACTGACTCCTTCTGGTCAGTTGACCAGGTGCAGGTGCCGGCTCATTCCCACATTAGCCTGCTGCCACAGCAACCTGCACCTGTGGGGGTTCTGCCTGGTTTCTAGGGCCCTCTCTCTAGGCAGTTTCTGCCCTTAAGGAGCAGGCACACCTTAGTGCCCTGCAACACCACCTTGCAGACACTGCATGCCAGGTAGCTACAAGGGTCTCATGGGGCTTAATAGTGCCAGTGGCCCCAAGCTACCCACAGAGGTTGACATGATCAAGCCTGTGAATCAGGCTTGTGACTGGGGGGCAAACCCTGAAGAGACTTAGCCACCTGAGAGTATGTAGGACATATCTGTACCTCATCAGAATTAACAAAGTAATACAACATAAATATGTCCATCCTCTGTTCATAGGCCTAGCTTCAGCCTTAAAGTATGTCATAGGTGGTAGATACTTGCCAAAATAACAGAGTTCAACCATCCCACAACGGTCCCAGATCATTCTGTTTTTCTTTGTAAGTCAGTCCTTTTTTCCATTACACGAAGGAAGGTGCCTAGGGGACCAGGCACCTACCCTGATACCATCACAGAAACACCTGAGTGGAAAGGGTTGGGGTGTAGGGGAGGCAGACTCCCACAGAAGATGCTCAGATGCTGAGACATGAACCCATCTCAACGTACTGCATTACAGTCAGGTACCACCTCTTGATATCCTTTTCATTAAAATCAAGTAGTGACAGGCGGGATATAAAGATAAAAGGGCAAAACACCCATTGTGAGTGCAGCACCCAGGCTCCACCCCAGTGTGGCCCCTTTAGCCAGGATCCTACTACATGATCTTAACTACACACTTTGAGTATAAACAATTTGCTAGCAGTTAAAACCCAAGAATTGATACTGAGTTGTTACAAAACAGTAAAACAAAACGTTACTATATTTTACTGAAACTACAAAGAACTTTGGAAAACAAATAATTCAGATCCATGTATAAAATTCCTAAAAAGACCCTCCCTTAATGACCCAACTCAGTACTTAGAAAAAATACCTCTAACATTTAAGAAACTGGTGTGGTTTGATTCAGTAGATGAAAATCTTCATACTGATTATTATTGTGCCAGTGTCCAAAGAGGCAGAATGCTTCTGGTGATCCTTGCTGGCTAGATCTTAACAACCCGTGATAAGTGAAAATCTATTCTACCTACAAACCTTTAAATTATATTAGAACCTAACCCCCACTAAATTCCAGCTTTGATTATATATATTTTCCATTTTCTCAAAGCACTTTTGTTTAGCACCTCACAGTATGACACTACTGTGGCATCACTATATTTTTGTTTTAAAAGTCCTCCCTTCCCACCATCTTTGAAACAGGACAATAGTTGTAGAACCTACCCAGGATGACTAGGTACTAATAAAAAAGTGTGAGAATATACAAGATAGTGAACACCACACAGGAATATTGCAGCAAGGATTACTCAAGCTATAGGCAAGCATATTTTTAAGTCTTTTTTGGTAAATCCTACTGATTGAATCCAAACATATTAAAGTTGTTCTTGCATCTTGCCTGCACCAAAGTTTAAAAACTCAGACGACCACATCCTTTAATAAGAATCACTTGATTTAAGATACTACAGCTGCTGTGACACCCAGAATCTCTGCAACTTTGCACATTTATAATTAGTCATTCTTCACGTCATGTAGACATCTGCTCCTTGAGTTTTGTGCATCATGAAGTACCTATACTCAAATGCCATCTGTGGATTAAAAATACCATTGCTGAAGTTGACAGGTGATTGGGTTTGGTGCTCTGGTAGGTTCTGGTGAGGGATTAAGTGTGCCAGGAACTCGATCTCATTTCATTGTTCCCCATTATCCTTCTGCCATCCCTGAGGGTGCTTACAGAATGACTGCTATTGATCTTAAATATGAAATTCCACTCCTTTGCTTTCCCATTTCTGGTAGGACATCTTCATGTTTAAGGTTTTTTGTTTTAATTAGTCTATGCTTGTTTATATTTTCTGAGCACTCCTGAGGGCTTGGGTAGGTCAGGAGAGTGTTTCTATACAAGTAAATTATTAATATATAGCCATACTTAATTTACCCAAAATTCCATTTCCTCCATGAGAAAATAAATAGGGATATTACTCTTTGTTGTCTCTCCCTGCCAGGAAGGTGAAGGACAGAAGAACAAAAACCTCTGTGAAGAAACTGTACAATTTAGGATGTTCAATACCTGACATTATGACTAACCTAAATCTACACACAAATGCAAACGGGATGAAACCACCTTTTTCTAGAAACATCCTATGAACCACTCAAGTCCCAAACACTGGAGCTAAAATGGAGCTGAAGTGGGACATTGGACTGGTCTTTTGCACATTGCCTGTTCCCCACAATCCTTATTTTCAAAAAGGAAAGCCAGACCAACTGAAACCTCTATTGGGCTCAGAACAGGCATAAAATCATGGTTGTACTAAAAGCCTAACAGACTGAAAACTTTGTTTTGACAAGAAAACAAGGAGCATCTGCCTGTGAAATAAATTTCATACTGAAATAGTACTCCAACTGTAGTGCACAGTCCTCCATTTAACTGTGGTCTTCCTATCCATAGTGGAAATTATCACAACGTTGCATCAGAGCTGTGCAAAGACTATGTTCAGAGATGGTGGAATGTTTCTGTGTTTATTGATTTCCAAAACAGACAGTTGAGGTACAAGACTGCATAGCAAACAAATAAAATCTTTTAAGAGATAACCTCCCCTCCCCCCCCCCCAAAAAAAAATACCCAACACAAACAAACTGAATGACCAAGAGATCAATTATTGTCCCAAGGTAGTAATGATAGAAGATCTATTTATAGCCACAGATCATAGTTTTATCATTTTATTTTGAGATACAACTGCAAGATTATATCATCAGAGAAAAGTGAATTAATAGGAGAGCACATTAAGTTGAACAGAACAGACTGGACAGAAACAATAAGCAACATTAATGGTGCTGGAAATATATCTATATAAAAGCTAGATAAAACAAGAAAGTTTTCATTACAGATATTGCATTAATGGCCTAATTATATGTATTTTTGAAACAACTTCTTCAGTTCCTATACACAAAATACAGTTATTTGTATACTTGTTTTACATGTCCTGATTTATAAATCAGTATATTCTTTTTTAAATAGCTCATGAATCACCACAAAAAACCCAGTAACTTCACAGGCTTATATTTTGCCACCATCTGTTTCAACTACTGTTAAGAATACTTATCTACAAATCATAAAAAAGCTTGGACAATTTTAATTAAAATATTTTAAGACAGTGGTCCTAAAATTGACCAGTCAATGAGGGAGCCTCCTTTACTTGATCCTGGGCTGGAGTGGTGGGAGGGGGTGGGCCTCGAACCCAGCATGTCAGTCTGGGGGAAGGAAGAGGTAGGGGCCAGATTGAGACCCTCACGGTGAGGGAGAGATGGTGCAGCCCAGCCAGGAACAGGGGAAGGTAAGTGGGGCCCCAGATCAGCCAGGTGGTAGGGGGAGGATAGGAGCAGGGTGTGGGGAGGGGGCTCCCGCCATTAGGTGCACTCTGGTAGAGGCCCTGGAGCCATATGCTCCCCCAGCTCTTCATGGGGCAGAAGTGGTGAAGGTGGCTGCCGCTATGCCTCGAGCCCCACTGCAGCTGGCCACATGTGGGTGTGGCTCAGCTCAGCAGCAGGACAAGCATGGCATCTGGCCATTCCCAGACCAGCTGCAGCAGGGCTCAGGGTACTAAGCCCAGCCTGCAATGGCAGCTGCCTCCACCACACACAGATGGGAGGGGCATTTGCCTTCTCAACACGGGGCAGTGTGGGTGGCTTCAGCAGTGATGAGGAAGGGAGTGGGGCTGGAGCAGGGGCAGGCCCTGCAGCCGGGGTGGGATAGGGTGGGACAGAGCCACAAGCGGCTCATATGGGGGACCATGGAGCACACATTCCTGGAGAGCACAGGGGGAGCATGCCTCCAGATCTGCACACAGGGCAGGGCAGGGTGGGCTGGCCCACTGGGAAGAGCCTGGCCCATGGCTGTGGCACTGGAAGTGGGGTTACAGGAGGGGCTGCAGCCACACAAAAAATTCACTGTAGCCCCCCAGCTCCCCCACCCAGAGCCAGTGCTGCCCACCCTGAATGCAGCACATCCCAGCCTCCACAGGAAACATCCCAGCACAATATCCAAGCCCCAGCCCATAGCAGCAGCCGCCCCACCCTGTGCAGATCCTGGGCACATAGCTCCCATGCCCTGGGGGGTGGGGGGGAAGGGGCAGGCTGTGCCAAGCTGTTCCAGGCAGAGGCTGGGCTGCACTGTGTTTGGGGCAGGCAGCAGCAGTGCTAAGAAGAGAGTTCTGGGGGCAACATTTAATTTTCAGGTGGCTGCAGGCCCCACCATAGCCCTGCTCCCAGCACTGCCACTGCAGGCCAAGCTCTTCCTGGCAGGCAAGCCTCTCTCCCCCTCCCCCTCTGGGAGGAGTCCATCCCCAGCCCACAGCTGCAGCCTGCCCCATCCCGCCCCATGTGCAGATCCAGGGGCACATGCCCCCTGTACCTTCCCAGGGTGAGTGCCCCCCCCCCGTGCTCCCTGAATGAGCCACCCACAGCTCCATACTGCAGAGCCCCAGCTGTAGGGGGCTCCAGCCCCATTCCCTCCCTCACTGCCTTTGGAGAGGAGGGGCAGATTGAGGTTCCAGTGGTGAGGAAGGAAGTGGGGCCTTAATCTGCCTCCCTATGGCTCTTTTTCCTTCCCTTGCCCCTTCCTCCACAGACTTACCTGCTGGGGGGGGGGGGGGGCAACCCAAGTAATTTTTTCTCCCTTTGCCTCGATCTGCACCCCACTTCCCTCCCCACAGGATTACCTGCTAGAGGGGGGCAGGGGAATGGCGATAGATCTTGGGTTGCTTTTAAATTCCAAAAGTGATCTTCTACTTAAAAAGTCTGGAGTCTACTGTTTTAGGGAAAGTCAAGCCTGTACTTAAACAGCCTGATTCCATTAACAAGAGTTATACATAACCATTTTATCAGGTTCAAAGTTACTAAAAATGAAAATTGCATACAGACCATTGATATATAGGTTCAATTAATGTAAATAGTAACTTTTTCTGCTTAGTTGTCTTTTGATGCAAAGCCTCCTAGTTCTCATATACTTGTTAAGTGGAAGTTAATGGAACTTGCCCAAATATCTACAATTGTTTCCCTAGAATGAAAAGACTTTTTTTTTATAATATTTCTGTTACACTTAAGACCATAGAACTGGAAGGACTCTCCTGGCACATCAAAACCAGTTCATTGCATTTGCCTACACAACCTCTTAGTCAAAAGGATGATCTTTCTCACCCATCACAGCTATAATGTACTATATGAAAAAGAAAAGCAAAAATATAAAATGTTATAGGTAAGAGTAGGAAGACAAAAGTAATATCAAGACCTTGCTACTGCAACGGCAAGAAATTAAAAACCTTTATGCTTTTATGCTAATTTATCATGTATAATCCAAATGCACAGTGATAGTTGGTATGATTTATACCGGCATTTACTGCACCAAAGAGTACACTATAAAGTAACTTTTGGTAGTAGGAGTGAATCCATCTGTTCCACCACTATTCAATAGCTAAGAATGAAGCAGACAGCAAAGCCAAACCTTCAGTTTGAGTCTGATTAAAGACTGAGTCTAAGGCCATCTGCTGAGTTACAATAATCTGTCAGGATGTCACAAGTCATTAGCTTGATGGTGAGAGAAATGGACAGCAGAGATCTTTTAGTGATGAAAACTATATTAAATGATTGCACAGTGCCATTATAACTGAATAGGTATTTCCAAGAGACTACTTCTATTTAATTACTGAAATGTATTTAGGCATTCATAAAAATGTAGATGCCGTATGTCACACCAGTACAGCATATTTTTACAAACATGTCTAAAGTAAGAAAGCAGAAAAACACAAACAAATAATATTGTAAATTTAGCTGATTAAGAACTAGCAATTGTATTGGCAGGCAAAAGAACAATCATGTCAGATGAGCTTTGTTCCAACGTTATTCTTTATTTGTAAAAAAATTCAGAACAATTAAGAGATAGTGTATTAGCTATCTTGAACAGCTGCCCATACATGTAAACAAAAACCATACATAAAACCAAAATAAAGGTCATGCATTTATCTTGAGTTTTGCTTAGACCTTTATTTTATATTAATTTATAATAACTAGCCTCTCATGCCATAACCAAAAGCTAAATGGAGATATGAGATGAATACATACAGTAACGTCAGTTCAAGATGAACAAAAGCAAACAAGCCTAACTAAAATTATCAGAAGTTAATCATTTAATTACCAATATATCATATTGTATTGTACATGCATGACCTTTTAATTTAAAAAACAGAAATGATTTTATGCTGCTGGGATTAATATCCATATCGTTATTAGCACCAAAGAATGAGATGTTAAATAATGGTACAGATAAAAGAGCAAAAGCTTTGGAATGTACTGTGGATTTTTTCTTCTCAAATAACTACTAGTACATTTCATAAACAATGCTTTTCTATAAAATGCTTAAAAACTAGCTATTCTTGTATTGGAGCCATTCTTGATGACTAAAACCCCTGGCAGATGTTAAAATAATGGAGTGATGGGACTGCACACATGTATGTCAGGACACATAATTACTAGAATAAGGGACCAATTTCTATTGCACCATTATAGGCAACCCCCGCTTAGCGCTTTTAATTGGTTCCTGAAAAACCAAGTGTTAAGTGAAACAAGCGCTAAGTGAAACCGAAAAGTATCTGATGACCCAAGGTGGCAACTGCAATTGTTTTTATGACCCAAGACAGTGACCGCCAGTGTTATAACAAAACTTCCTGAGCACTAAGTGAAATCAAGTATCAATTTAAAATGAGTGTTATAGCAAAATAGCGCTAAGTGAAACAGCATTAAGCAGGGGTTCCCTGTATTGTAATGGAAACCTTGCAACCCAATTAGGGCTAGCAAGGTTCCTATTAGGGGAGCTGAGAAGCTTTTCACTGGGGAGTTTAACCTTTCCCTGTGCCAAACAGCCCAGCTGGTGAGCTGCAGGGTGAAGATCATTGAAGTGCTGGGTTAACACATAGCCTTCCAGTTCTCTATGATGCCACATGTTGCTTACTTTGCCCAGCAGGTCCTAAGAGTTGCACTAATTCCCACAGTTCACCGCAGCCCATCACCCTGGCTAGGCTGATGGGCTTCTTGTGAAACGACATGCTGAAAACTTCACAGAGCAACCTTATGCAAGGTTGTACCACACTGTTGCCAGTCTGGCAAGGGGTGGAGTGAAGCCCTAATCAGGCTGTGCCATGTGACTGCAATCCAAGTCCCCCAGGCATCTCAGCATTGGGCTACACCATAGGGCTACACTGCCACACATTTAAATTTAAGGCACAAGAGAAACCACATATTTTGTGGAACATTTTGGTGGCTGGTTTCTTATTTTGCTTTACTGATTGTTTTTTCACTTTACTTTATTTTAGTGCTTTAATTAGAGCAGTTAAGAGCCACTGTAACTAACGCGCCCGTAGCATCTTGTGTATCAGTGTCTCTGCACTTAAAAATGGTGGCGGGGCACTTTATCTAAAGCTCATTCAAGCGCTTTATCTAAAGCTCACTACTTCAGATAAAGCACCCCCATCGCCATTTTTAAGTGCAGGGACATTAATACATGGGACATTGGAGGTTACTAGAGCACTGTAACTACCATGCTCCAGTAGCTTTGATTAACTGAGTCTGCTCCAACATGGTGTAATTACAGCACATTGGAATAGCCTCACTGCTCATGTATAGGTGCCCTTAAATTTCTTTTATGAGAATTTAATTTGGTCTTTCCCTGACAAATCTGAATGTATTAACTCACAAGAAGTCTATAGGGATAAATGGTTATTTTTAATAAATCGGTCCTCAGACCAATATTATTCAATATCTTCATCAGCGATTTGGACAAGGGCGTGGAGAGCACCCTCTCCAAGTTCGCTGATGATACCAAGTTATGGGGCAAAGTTAGTACACCAGAGGGCAGGGTGCAGATTCAGGCCGACCTTGACAGGTTGGATCAATGCGCAGAGAGAAACAGGACACAATTTAATAAAGATAAATGTAAGGTACTTCACCTCAGAAGGAGAAATCCCCAGCGCACCTATAGGTTGGGGAGTGTCCTTCTCAGCAGCTCAGAGGCAGAGAGGGATCTTGGAGTCATAATTGACTCCAACATGAACGTGAGCCAGCAGTGTAACGAGGCCATCAACAAGGCCAATCGCACCTTGTCGTGCATTAGCAGGTGCATGACTAATAGAACGAAGGAGGTGATGCTCCCCCTCTACGCGGCACTGGTCAGACTGCAATTGGAGTACTGTGTCCAGTTTTGGATGCCGCAATTCAAGAGGGACATGGGAATCTCAAGAGGGTCCAGAGGAGGGCCACTCGCATGATTAGTGGACTTCGTGATACACCCTACTGGGGGAGGTTGAGAAAGCTGAATCTCTTCAGCCTTCACAAGAGACGGCTGAGGGGAGATCTTGTGGCCGCCTATAAATGTATTAGGGGAGGTCAATGGGGAATAGGGGAAGCGCTGTTTACTAAAGCGCCCCAGGGAGTGACTAGGAATAATGGGTGTAAACTAGTTGAGAGTGGATTTAGGTTAGATATTAGGAAGAAATTTTTCACAGTAAGGGTGGCCAGGATCTGGAATGGGCTTCCAAGAGAGGTGGTGCTATCACTTAGCTTGGAGGTCTTCAAGAGGAGGCTAGACAGTCACCTGGCTGGGGTCATCTGACCTCAGTCCTCTTTCCTGCCAGGGGAGGGGGTCGGACACGATGATCCATTGTGGTCCCTTCTGACTCTACAATCTATGAATCTAAGGTTGTGGGGTGTGCAGGGGAGAAGAAAAATTCTCATAGCACCACATTTCTGGAGAATTATTTGAAATAAAAAGAGCAACTCTGTGAGTTTATTTGCAGAGCAATAAATAATTCTCTCTGCTTATTCAGAATTGTCAACTATCACTGTTTTATTGGAAGTTTTGTGCTATACAATGTTTTTCTTAAAGCCCCAGGTCTTAGATGCATATCAGAATTTCAAATCCCCATCGGTTGATAAGAACAGTCTGGAAACTTCAACAAATAGGGTCAGGAACCTCTCTTTTCTTTTTTAAAATTTTATATGGTATTTAAGCCTGATTCATAGATTTATAGATGTTATGGTCAGAAGGGACCTCAGTAGGTCATTGAGTCTGACCTCCTGTCCTGGGCAGGAAAGAGCACTGTGGTCAGATGACCACAGCTAGGTGCTTGTCCAGTCTCCTTTTGAAGACCCCCAAGGTAGGGGAGAGCACTACCTCCCTTAGAAGCCCATTCCAGATTCTGGCAACCCTTACTGGGAAGAAGTTCTTTCTAATGTCCAACATAAATCTGCTCTCTGTCAATTTGTGGCCATTGTTCCTAGTTACTCCAGGGGATGCCCTAGTAAATAGAGCATTTCCTATTCCCTGCTGCCTTCCACTGATGAATTTATAGGCAGCCACAAGATCACCTCTCAGCCTTCTCTTGCAAAGGTCCATCACTCTCTCCTCAGTCTCTAAAGGCCTTGCCTGCAGGCCTCTGACCATACATGTGGCCCTCCTCTGAACCCTCTCAAGATTCTCCGCATCCCTCTTAAAGTGCAGCACCCAAAACTGGATGCAGTACTCCAACTGAGGCCTGACCAGTGCTGCATAGAAGGGAAGCATCACCTCCCTAGACCCGTTTGTCACGCATCTGCTAATGCATGATGAAGTGTGGTTAGCCTTGTTGATCACTTCAGCACATTGATGACTCACGTTCATCTTGGAGGCAACTATGACTCCAAGATCCCTTTCTACTGCTGTGAAACTGAGAAGGTCATCCTCCAGCCTGTAAGTGTGTTAGTGGTTCTAAACATATGGGTGTGAGGCCATCAATATTACCCAAGTACACCCATAATACTACAAATAAACAAAACCTATCCTAACCACCTAACAAAAAAATTCTAACCTACATAAAAAATTCCACAAAAACACAATAAACTTTCTAAACACCTTAAAAAAAATACCAAAACTACACTTAATCAAATAAATACAAACATTATAAAAAATAAATTTCCTAAAATAAGACAACTTACCCAAACATTAAAAAAAATTCAAATAATAACTAATACAAAATACCCAAAAAATCACGTCAAAACTATCACTGTAACAATACAACCACTCAAACACTTACATACCATCATACATTTAATATTAAAAAACCAAAAATCTTCACAAACAAAACAAATTCTACTGTAACTTATATTACAATACAAACTTTTATACTACACCAATATAAAAAAAAACACTTTAAATGAAATCCAAAAACCCAGCAATCATATCCAATTCCTATACAAAATACTACCCAAAATGTAAACCTGTTTTTACTAAAATAATCTCAAAAATAAAAACACCATTAAAAATACATACGTATTAAATCCATAAAAATAAAAACCAAAACCTAACCCCTCTATAAATATATCCCAATCCCAATAATACAAAAAAAATTTAAACCCCCAAATCCCACACTAAATAAATAACTCAATCTAAAAAACTCTTAAACCCTAAAAAATAAACAAGAAAAACAAATAAATATACCATCATAAAAACTTCCTAATAAATCCCTATCATTTACACCAAAAAAATATGAAAAATTAAATTCTAAGTAACATTTTCAACCGAACTATAATAATTAACAATACCATTAAATATCTATATATAACTTCAATAGCCCCAATAACTTAAAATAACAAAAATCTCCCAAACCCCAATTAAAAAAATATCATTATAACACTACTACTATAAAAAATAAAAAACATATCTATACATAACCAACTTACTCCCAATCCTTAACCTTAACAAAGGTTTTTTCCCAATAAATTAAACAATATAATTAAATCCTTCAAAAAATTTTTTACCAACAATTGAAAAAAATTTTAAAAATAATTAATAACTATACTATTATCTTAAACAAATAAAACAAACAAACCTACATATAATAGACCAAAAAAATAAACTTCTAAAATTAACAACAAAATGAAAATCAATATCTAAACACCATTAATATAATATTTTCTTAAAATATAATCCTACGTAAACAAAAACTAATAAATTTTACTTTACATCCCATAATTATCATATTATTATACATAATTCTTTTACACTTCTTAATATATATATACTTACCTACTATACCCAAAAACTATAGTAACAAATCAAAAGTCTAGCAAACTATATTAGCAACTATATCACCCTACAAATTCAACATAAATATATACAAGTACAACCAATCAAAAAAAGATTGTGAGGCCTGTCCCAAAAAAGCTTCTGGGAGGAGGCCAAACTGATACCCCGAAAGGGGGGGGGGGGGGGATCAGCTTCACGGAACCCAGAGGCCATGGGATACTCACCTAATGCATCTGCTGAAAATAGGAAAAGGGAACTGCAAATGAGTAATGTAACGGCTCTGGAAAAGTACCCAAACTAACAGCTGTGGAAAGGAGAACTGCGGCATGGCCTAAGTAACTCCCTTTGCCACTCTGGAAAGAGGAACCGCAGCAAGGCCTGAAGTGACCCTGCTTGGCAGCATGCGATAAGACTTGCTCTAACCCATAAAAGGTGATAAGGCTAGAAACCAGTATGTAATTAGAGAAACCAAAGGTAATGGAAGGTAGAAAAAAATATCAGGATCATAAGAACGAGGCCTCAGGTGAAACTACTTCGGGAAGGACAAGGCTGAGGACCCAATAAAGGAGGTAGTCTCGCCACCCTGAATGCAGGGTCGGGTTCCCGAGACCTATCAAGTAATAACATAAGACAGGGTGGGGAGTGCCTTTCCTCCAACCCGACGCGCTAATGGCTTATAAGCACGTAGTAATAACTTACTGTGTGTGTTGTATTCTTTACAATAAAAAATTATATTTAAGTTTTACTTTGGTGTGTGACTTGTAGGTTACTCAGCTCCCTTTGGGAAGGAAGGAAGCCCCTACAATGGGAGATAGCAATACTATTTATTATTCTTTCCAGAATAAAACTGCAACCCTTTCCCATTTTCAGCTGGCAACTTCACCGGGGTTGCACGGAATTAACCAGGGGTAGAACTTGGTTCTCCAATTACCAGTTAATTAAGTTGTAATGCATATGAAGAAATAGGTTGAAATCCAGACTCCAATGAAGTCAGTGGCAACACTCACCACTGATTCCCATAGGACCAGAATTTCACCAATAGAATACAGCTTAATACACACGCTAACACCTCTTAAATACTGCAAAACAGGTAGGAAGTCAAATTATGAATACACCATTTCTGATGTATTCATAACCTCAGACAAAACCCACATGATTTTGGATGTGATCAATAAGCTCTCTTGAAACTGCCAAAATATTATTAGAATACAGAGTCAATCTCAGTTGATCTGAATGAGGAATACCCACTTACCTGAAGAATGACATTGGCACGTAAAGGAAAAGCGTAAGCCATGCAAGTGCATTTTTTTCTTCTGACTTATTTTCTCTTTGCATAGATTCTGAACAGTGCTGTTATTGGAAAGGCAACCACTATTCAGCTAACACAAAGTTCTAGTGAAGAATTAAAATGAACATTTCATTGAAATATAAATTTACATAGATTAGAGAATTACTGGTAGAATCTATAAGGACAAATGCATTTCTGAAGCAAAGGCAAAAGCACAGTAAAATGGATAGCCGTAGTGGATGATTCAGTTCTTGAAAAATAAGCTAATTAAATTTTTCCAGTTTCTGAACTACTATCAATACTTCATGTCACATCTGGCTACCTTGCTGAATATTCCTTGTGATTTTCTAGGCCATTGAAAGTCCTGGACTTGGACAGATCAAAGTAACAAGGCTTTTTAGCAAAGCTAAGGAACTTGTGCTAGTCTCAAAATGAGCAATACAACTAGTGTGCATTGATTTCCATTATGCTTATAAAAGTAAAGAAAAGGCAAGTAGTTCTTCAAGGGCACTAAGCAAAGCAAGGAACACAATGTGAACTATGCATATATTGGATTGGAAGCATGAATAATTATCTTTAGGGTCCATAATTTTTTATCACAATTTATATTAATGAAGATTCATTCTTTTGGTAGATCACTGCCCTCGTGCTCATACTTTTAGACTACTCAGGGGTATTTTTAGACTACTCAGGAGTATCTCAAGTTCTTAAAAGTGTTAACATAGACTCCATCTGTGCCTATCCAAGATATCAGTATAGAAAGGTCATTTTGCTTGGCAATGCAGTTATTACACTGAGATTACCTTTTCTTTGTTTTCACCATCTCTGAGACAATAGATCCTGGAACAAGTTCATGTTGGACACTGGAGAGGGACAAGTAAAGGAAACTTCCCAGTTGCTTTTGGTGGCCCTGATTAGATAGGTCCATTGGAAGTAGAAAAACAAAGGCTTGTTCTTGGAAAGATGGTGAAATGATAACATAAAGATGTTCCAACAGAAGTACAGGCATTTTTACACATGCTTCGGGGAGAGAAGGGGAGGCGCTTTTAATCAGAGTAGCTCCAAGGGACACTCTAATTAAAACACCCAGAGCATCTCGTGTATCAGTGTCCCCATGCTTCCAAATAGAAGCAGAGGAACTTTATCTAAAGCTTGCTTGTCAAATGAGCTTTAGTTAAAGGACCCTAGCTGCCATTTTGAAGGGCAGGGACACTGATACATGAGACATGGAAGCTAGCTGGAGTTTGGTAATTACCATGCTCCAGCAGACTCTATTAATTGAGTCTGCTCTGATGCACTATAATTAAAGCACACTGGAGCAGCCTCCTGGCTTGTGTATATGCACCCTAGGAATCGAGAATGATAGACTATCTAGAATGATAGCATATTAACTCCTCTATTTTTTTTCTGAGCAATAACAGATATAAAAGTTGGAGGTTGTAGCTATTTTGTTATGAGTTCTACAGATGAACACAAAGGAAATATCATCTCAGCCCAAAAGCTGTGTTGCCATACAGAATGACTTTTCTATAACCATTATCTTAGATTGGAACCAAAGTGTCCCAAGAACTCTTTCTCCAGGGTATAAGGATCCATGACAATCTGCTCACGTAGATTCCATTAACAATGACCAGAGTGATAATCTCTTCAGCTACTAAATGTAATATCATAAGGTTTTTACAATATATTCAAGCAGGATGGGTCTTTTGCTGCCAGAGGAGACAATAAAATAAAAAAAAAAAAAAGTTAACCTAATTTTAATCAGCAGTAGAGAAATATTTATGAAGATGCACAGTGGGCAGTAGGTCAAATCATCATTGTACCATTCAGTTACTGTAGCTTAGCAAAAACATTTGCAACAACGGAGTATTTATTTTTTTGCAAAGCCAGTTTTTCTGTATACTGTGACCCTAATGAAAGTTTTAGTTCCAACATGCTGTCAACCAGACTTCATTAAAAGTCATAAACTACTTAACAATTTGAAAGCACATTATTAGAGCAATAATTATGATTTAGGATGAGATTAATCCTTAAACTTAGATAAAGGTTGAACATATGACTACTTTTTAGATAATTATCAGATGAAGAGATGATACCGTATTGCTTTGCATAGTACAAAGTGCTTGAATATTATGGAAGACTAAAACAAATTAAACAAGCATTAGCTAAAAAGGTATGATAATTATTCAGAAGCATGTGATCAGTGAGAATGGAGGAAAATTTAGGGGGATGCAAAAAAAAATTATTAAATTAAATTCTGATAGAATCATCCTACATTTTACCTAACAAAAAACACACACAGGAAAAACAAACAAACAAACAAACAAACAGTGAGTTTGCGGTGTAGTGTCTCAAGTGAAATGAGAAAAAAATCATTGCTTGGCACTTATAAAACTAGAGAACAACCACAAAATGGAAGAGACAATACAGATAGGAAAAAATAAAATAATTAATTCATTAGAATTATTCATAGAAAGAAAAATTCAGCCTCATTAGACTTTGAGTCAGAAGATCTGAAATGTCATGGTTAGAGCATTTCCTTTTTTCATTAGACTGTGTTTTAATACCAATATCCTACCAATTATGTTCAAACTAATTCCCCAAATACTGTGGAAATGTAGCCACTTTCAGAAATTCTTTCAGATTAATGAACTGCATTATTATTTCATTAAAGGCTGCAGTGTGCTCTTTATGAGATAAACAGAATTTAAAAAATGAACATAAAGTATTCTCCAAAAAAGCCCCTAGCTTCCTTAATGAGCTTCTCTTTTCTCTCATCTTCAGGGAGCCTTGTCTATCTTTACTTTAAAAACGCATACTACAAAGCAATGCCACTACTTCAGTTGCTACTTCACTGCATTACAACTGGTTATGAGCTAAGAATACAGCATGTACTGTATATGCCTAAGCTCCAAATACAGGTGAGATGACCCATATTACAAACAGAATTCATACTGCTTCTAATATTCTTGCTATTTTTTTCTATTTTGCATTTTCTCAGGAAAAATAGATGAATAAACAACATATGATCTAGGTCAAACTACCTCAGTGGCACTCTGTTGATTTAGACAGCCTTAGCCAGTCAGAAACTTGTTCCCTTCTAATATTCTCATCCCAGTCAAAGGGAGTTTAAAATTAGCAATGGAACTCATTAAGAAATCCCATATATGAACTTTTTCTTATTCTTCCTAGAGAGGAAATCTTTGATTTAAATTCATGTTATGATGCTTCCTTATACAAAAGAAATGTATCTCAAAGACTAACACTTGCTTAAAATACCAAATTGAAAGATTCTTTTAATGTGAAACTGAATTTTAACCAATAGAGGACTTCCATGATTAGATACTGAACTAGTAGGCATCTGGCAATATAGTGCATGGGACTAAGTTAGGTGCCTTAGAGGGACAATCCAAAAACCTGCACACTGAGGCTGAACACAAACATTCACTACACCTGCTTATGATCAAGTGCATTACTTTAAGCCTGCCTGCCTGCCTGCCATTTTGGCCTAATTTAAACCCCCTGCATGCCTGCACAGATGTACATTTATATCCATCTAACCCTAGTTAGGTTGATCTAAACATAACATCTATACATACCCTTGGTAGGGAGCTGCCTGGAATTAGTCAATAGTAAACAGTGAGTACATGGCTAAAATTGCTGTCTTCTCTAGAGCTTTGATACTTGAATTGGGCTGTAGGCAGGTATTCCATTCACAATTTTCTCCTAAAAGCAAGCACATATATTTCCAAAAGAGAAATGAGCATGGCTCGCTATTTTCTTATTAACAAATGTGGTAATGGTTGCTACCCATCTCTTTTATATAACACCTATGGTTAAAGCAAGAACACGAGAAATGGACCTAGACTTAATTCATTAGCCTCAGGGGAATCAAGCCTCCATCTCCTCCCTCTCAGGAGAGTGTCCTCACTACCAGATTTGAGACTCTACTGGGTAGGGGCACCTGCACATCTGTTAAAACTGTGCCCTTGTGCAGAAAAGAACTTAAAAAGATGTTGAACTAGAAAGACGACGGGCAAGAAGTACAAGTTTGTGGCCTAGCAAATAATGCACTCGCTAGTCTAGGGAGAAAAAGAAATCCTGGGTTCTGATCCCTGCTGCTAGGACTGATTGTGCTTTTTATTGTAAACATTCACTGGATAAACTAAAGAAGTAAGTCTGGAAGCAAGTGTCAGGATTTTGCATTTGACTTAATTGCTGTGAGATTGTGAGCACATTATTCCCACAGGAAAACAATCTAGCAAATTGCCATTTGTATCCAAAAAACAGGTCATCTAACATTGTGGAAACCATGATCTTTAAGGTTGCTGCTGCACACCAACAACAAAACTGCACAGCATAGGTCTCAGAAGCAACAGCAGGTTGCAAGAGATGTGGAAAACACACACAGAATTTTCAGGTGAAAATGACACTGCTGATAGACGTACATGTTCTGAACATAATGAGCTATGAAATACCCATCTTTCACGATGTGGATGAGCAAAAAAGGCAACAGTGATTGTACCTACAAGACAAAAACAGACAAACAAAAACAAGCAGCCTAATATGAATAAAAAAAAAAAATGAAACTTCTAGATTTTAAGATATTTAAAGCTAGTGTATTACAGAAAAATTGACATAACATCTAATAAGGCATGCTACAACACCTTTGAAGTTCATAATAATCAAAAAAAGATATGTGTTACTTCCCTGAAGTAATCTGAATACAAACTTCACAATATACTGAACAAGGGGGAGAAAAGACTACTAGATGTTTTCCCATTACAAAAATGTAAATGTAAAGAGGATCGCAATACTTATTTATTATCAAAAATGTCCCTTTAAACACTTGCTGATGATGTTTCATACTAGTTAGCAGAAAACACAACTTTTTTTGTAATACCATCCGTGAATATATAGCTCACATTGGAAATCCTATTTCTGCAGAGCAAGACAGATTATACATGTTTTCCTGCTTTGTTGTCTCCATGCAAAGTTCACTGAATAAAATGGAGAACTTCCTCTCATGCTGTAGGTACCAAAACTAACACCCAAGGTGCTTCTGTCCGTAAATCAGGTTGATGTATGGAGAGCCAGGAGCCACTTGTCCATACATAGTGAGGATCTACAAATCTGCCTCATGTTCTGATGTTTTATGACCAACTCCCTCCTTCCCACTTACTCTTTGCTCAGAATCCTTTTAACTCCCTTCCCCAGGGAACTCAAATGCCCTGATGATCTTGGCCTGCCACTGCTACAACCTCCCTGAAGCTGCCGCCTACAACCCAATGCTGAACTCTTTGCTTTTACATTTAAGCACCCCAAACTACATGTTCTGTTTCCACATTTCACCCTCCAAGATACCCTATCCTCACAGAACTAAGTGAGCATGAGCAGATCTGGTGTTCACTTTAAAAGTCAGCAAGGTACTAACCAGCATTTGGGGTTGGGCCCACTTACTGTAAGCCGTGAAACTGTTCTGCTGTCATAACCACTATGTGAACACTACAGTTCTACTGGTAAAATATATATTTCATGATAGCTACATTACAGCCATATGGCTTTGCCCCATAGTAGTTGTAAAGTATCACATTTCACTAAGTGCCACAATATAAATAAATTATTTACACATATAATGAGAAATGTCAGAAGAAAGCATGTTCAGGATTATCTTCAGAATCATAATGGAAAATATAATTGTACTGACACACTAGAAAGCTAATGTCTTCCAAATGAGAAAAAAGGATGATATTCATAATTGGAGATTTTGTCCTTGCAAAGGCATCGCTCAGGATTTAAAATAGAATATACATTTGAAAATATACTGGGACCTTCTTCAGGTATTAGTAGTTACAAAATTCATCTGGCTTCCCTTCATTTCTCATTCTCACATTCAATGTATTCTATCCCTCCCTCTGAGATTTTCTCAATTTCTCTCTCCTGGCAATTCTTCCGGTAATACTACATGAATGCCACAAATTTTGAAATGGGTTATAAAAATCTACATTTGACATAATGATGAATAAAAATACTTTCTTTTTATTTCATTTCACAAGCCTCAAAAAACTCACTTGAACAACTGTCATTAGTATCTTTCTACAGAAGAAGAAAGTGAGATACAGAAATATAGTGATTTGCCTAATGCCACCATTTGCAGAGCTGGTAATAAAACTGTGATCTGATTTCCAATTCAGTGCCCTATCCAGTGAGTCATAACAACAAATAATAATATGACAGGAAAGCTATAGTACTAACTCAGTAGTGTTACAATCTTGAAGTTGTCCCCTTTTCCTTCCCCCACTGCATTTTTGTTGTTCAGAGTATTTAATTATTAAAAATATCAAAACTCCTTCAGGAATGTAGTGTTTCTATTTTATGCATTATGCACTATATAATTCTATGCACTTCACCCAGCAACTAGCAAAATGCAAGTCAGAAAGGTGTACATACAACCACAAACTTTTGAAGTCATTGGGCCTGCTTCTTCAGCCAGTGAGTTCAACAGATATTTTGCTACAGACTTCAATAAAAGTATTGATCTACACCACTGATTCTCAACCAGTGTGATGCAGATCCTTTCATGGGTGCAACAAGATGTCACACAACGGTAGCACTATTAGGTGTGCATACATGATTCATAGAAATTTCAACCCAGATAAACCCAGAGATTTCAGATAGGAATTCATATTGTTAAAAAAATTCTGACCTGTTGTGGTCTTCGGAGGTCTTTGCAACAGAATTGCATTCTCATTTTTCTGTGGTCAAAAATGAGTGAAAGCTAAGATCTGGAATTTTTGAAGGGTGCCTTGAGTCTATAAAGGTTGAGAACCACTGAACTACATCTTTGAAAATGCTGGCACTATATAATATTTCATGATATCATATATATGATTTCATGATTTGCTTCTTACCATGAATACTTCTCAAAGTAAAAGGAAAACATCTGAAGCCATTTGATTTAGCCTTTTCTTATGCACCAAAGATCTCATTCATTTACAAAAACAAACATTTTCCCCCATTTGGTCTTAGGTACAGTAAGTATAACACTTTGACTCTCAGCTGTTCAAATTATTTCAGCTCTTAGAGATTTTTGTTTGTTTGTTTAGAAAGTTTCTTGAATTCATCTAGATAGTTTTGTACATGTAGCATAAGCTCCTTTTTATTTATGGCAGGGATGAAAAGAAAATCTCATCTGGCCCCATGAGACCAGTGTGGCAGGGCACAGCTTTCAGTGCACCCCCTGGGCTGGTCCCTGGTGTCATGAGCAGCACACACCATCCCTTCTCTGGGGCTTGTCCTGGACCCAAGGTCACAGGCACAAGAGGCCAGTGCAGGGCATGTACTACATGTAAAGCCCTGGCAGACTGGTCCTGTGTGCTGGTTCCAGCCTGGCCCAATCCTCTAGGACTAGCCCTGGAGTCAGCATGCAGGGTTGGTTTGGTGTGGGTACCACATACAGTGCACGCCCCAGACCAAACCCTGACACTGCATGTAGTGCCTGGGGCACCCCATCCAGCCCACATGCCAGACTGGCTTTGCACACTGCATGTGGTGTGCAAGGTCCATCTGAAGACCATGGGCCGGATCATATAGCTCCATGAGCCAAATCTGGACCACATGTTTGACACCCCTATTTTATAGTATTATTTTATATCCTCATAGCACCTGAGACACCTAGACATAGATGAGCAAGCAATTTTGCTAGGTACTATATAGAACAAAGAAATATTGTTTTATGGCAGTATATTCCTTATTTTTGTAATGTTTCAGTGCTAAATACTATCATTTGCAACACCTTAAGGAAAAATTATAGTAAATGTTCAGTTAATAAAGCTATTTCATTTTGCATAATAGAAGGAACAGAAACTAACAATGTATCTCATTAAGGAAAGAAAGAATTTCTTGTTGGACTAATAAGCTCCATTAGTTTTTTTTAATGTGTAAATATGTCTCTAGCTGCATCATACTAGAAAGCATATCTAATTAACATCCGCCAAATAACTTTACAAAATATAACAAGACTGCAACAAAGCTGCTATACTATTGTTATTAACTCTCTGCCTTACACACACACACACACACTCTCTCTCTCTCTCTCTCATAACATGATACCATGAAGAAAACATTTATCTTTTCTATGGGTTTGAAGTTTCTTCTGATTCTGGCTGCATTCTACTTCATGATTACACAAATTTCTTGTTCTAATGGCTAAACAAGGCCTGCACATGATGGTAGTTACAGGTGTTCAGAGACCATTGGTAATTAAGCAGAAGAACCAATAAAATCTTGGAAAGGAGACAAAGACAAGACAGTGCTCATGAAAGAGAGAAATAAACTCCAAGAATACAAAATCAAACACATTATGTGGATCTACATCTTGAAACCACATGGAAATTTCAAAACAGAACAAAATGCATCTACCTGACTGGCAAATGTTGTTTACTTCTGAGAACATTACACAGCTGTTCCCCGTTCAAAAACTGATATCAATCTGTTTAGCTTTTCAACTGTACTGTTAAAGAGGTGGGATTTTTAGAGGAAATATTTAGTGACTATCCACAATTTTATGTGATTTTACTACTACAGATATTTTTCATGATTTATATTGCTGATAGGGTGTTGGGAATATTTAGATGTGTGTTTTTAGGCTAGGGACAGACATTCAAAAGCCTGAGCCTGAACTGACTTAATCTTTGAAGGTTAGTCTAACCTACAAAGATTAAACTGGCCTGGAGGTGGCTAGACATTCCCTTTTCATTCCAGAAATGCAGGCACATGCCTGCAGTCGCCCAGGCTAAAAGTTGGGGGGTGCTAGAGCAGCCCTCCCTTCCCTTCCATAGTACTGAGTTGGGGGGAGAGGCATGGCCAAGCCCCAGCAGGATGCTCTAACCAGTCCAGCAGGGAATTGATAACAGTGTTTATCACCCCATTAAGAAAACAACACAGGGACAAGACCTGTCGATTCTGCCATTGTCAGAATGGGCTGGAGCCAGCATGTGGTCTGCTAGCTAATACACGGATACCTCTCAGCAAGGCAGAGGGGAGGGGGGAATTCCTGATTAGCAGGGAGTGGTGAGAGAGAAGAGGGGAGCAATCTGCAAGTCCCTGATGCAGCTATAGCTGGGGAGCAAAGGGGAGGGACCAGCTCTACTGTGGAACAGAGATCCCCTCCCAGCCCAGCCCAGAGAGCATGCCAGGATGCTGGGGGACTCTGGTTTATCTTAAACCAGCAAGGGGTCTGGGACAGACATTGTATAAACTGGTTTGAGCCAAATCAGTTAAGTCTGACACTACATTCAACCATGTTTATTTCAAACCGCTTTCAGCCATTTTCAAACTGGTTTATGTGCACTGAACATCTGTTCTGTTACAGGTTTCTGATCACTTAAACTAGTTTATGTGTAATGTCTATCTCTAGCCTTAACATTGGTTTACAAATTAAAACAGAGAGAAAGGTATTAATTTATCCCTAAAGTTGTTTTTTAAAAATTTTCTGGAGCCACTAGTAAGGTATACTTCTAGGACTGTATTAGTGGTGTCCTGTACTTTCTGGTTATGGACAGACATTACACATAAACCAGTTTAAGTGATCAGTGGTGGGGGCATTTTTTGACTCTAGGAGATCCAAGGGTCAAAAAAACCCGCACATAAAAAAAGCAGGGCAGTGCACATGGGAATAGTGCACACTGCCCAAAACCAGAGCTTGGCCAGCCAGAGCCATGCTCCAGCTGCCAGCCAGGCTCCAATCTGCAGGAGTGACACAGCTGCAGCCACCCCAGCCCTCAGGACCCCAGATATGGCTGCTGGGGCCAGCAACTATACAGACCCCAGCCTCCCCTAACCCACAAGGGATAACCTGCTGTGCAGCATTAGGCACGTGGCACGGTCATTCCCCGGGGATAACTAGGAGTGGCACATGGTCCCACTGCTAGTTGTCCCTGGGGAACATGGCACATTTGCATGTGGCGGCTGCTGCTGTCAGTGTCTGACAGAACCCCCTGCCCACTCCATGTCCAGCCCCACGACATTCCCCCCTCTTCCCACGTTCGGCCGTCTGTGTGTGTGTGCGCACGCGGAGCACTCTGTGCAGTAACCATTGTGACTGGCTGCTGAGACAACCAATCATAGTGCTCCAAGAGCAGTACAAACAGACAGACACACTAAGCCCTTTATATATATATAGAATCGTTAAGTTCATTACAGCAGGAATTGTCTTTTTGTTCTGATCATGCCCAGTGCCTAAAACAGTGGAATGCTGGTCCATGACTAGGGCTTATGCATTATTGTATACCTAAAGGGCACTTTGTTGCTGAAAACTTGTCCAAAATGTCTCCCAACTAGAGTTGGCACAATAAAGCATATCACCAAAAAGACTCTTGCCTCTAGGGCTTGTATACCAATATAAATAATTAAGAATAATTATGGTTGCATCTGTAACCAAATCCAATAAAGTTAAAGCCTAGTCTACATTAAGAGATTTTTTTTCTTTCATATTGGAATTCTTTATGCTAATATGTTGCAGAAAGATTATGCAATCCACTTCTATTATGGAGATACTTTCAGGGCAAAAGACTTATGAAGACTAAAGCTATAGCCTAACTGGAACTCTTCCCAAATCTATAGAATATTGCGTAGCTAGGAGAAAAAGGAGTTAGAGCAACATAATGTGCAGGTTTCCGTCAATTGATGAACAATTTATATCAATGAAAAAGTAAGTTTTGAATATATTCTGATACATTTTGAACACTATACTTAAAATAGGAAGACTCTGAAAACATTTCATTTAAGCAGAGACAGCAATGAAAAACTATAGGATTACATAAAATATGCCAGATAGTCAAAAGGAGTACATATAAAGTATATCCTAAAAAAATATATTTTTGTTCCCTAAAACCATGATGTGTGTTACTTGTTCTAACTCACTTATCCATAAAACTGTTAAATTTAGAATACACTTCATAAAAGCACTGTGGGGTCACAAAATCAACTGTTTAATTCTTCAAACTAGATATAAAGGATTTTGGAAGGCAGGGTACAGATGCATCTTTATACACTAACTTAATAAGCTCTACAGAGAGAGCATAATCTTTTGTGGGCTGTCAGTCACTTCATCAGATGCTGTGAAGCTATTTTGGTATTGTTTGAATTTGTACACAAGCTTTCCTACTTTACATTGGCAACTTAAATAAATTTGTATTTTACAGAAAATGGCAAAAGCTCAGGAAGTGTTTTGCATTTTGCAATAAAATACAGAAACAATTGTAAGAACACAGACCAAAACCCAGTTATTCCAACCATTATATGCTTACACTTTCATTCTGGCCCAATGAGCTTAATGGCATACTTCCACTAAATGGAGAGATAAGGTATCCCTTCCCCACATTTGACCCATGTAGGCCTATAAACTGACACTGACTGACCCCCCTAAGACATGTGGGTGAGAACTCCAGGCTGAGGCGGAAATTGAATTTGTGCCTCCTACCTCCTCGACATCAGATCACAGGCAAGCAGATCTGGAAAGTACCTTACAAGGTAATTTAGTCTAGCCCTCTGCTCAAGGCAGGATCATCCCTGACTAAACCAACCTAGCTAAGCATCTTTCCAATCTGCTCTTGAAGATCTTTACAACTTCTCTAGGTAGCCTAGCCTGTTCCAATACTTAACCACCCTCATAATCAAAAGTTCTTCTTAATTTCCAATCCAAATTGCCCCTGCCACAGCTTGAAGCCATTGCTCCTAGTCCTGCCTCTTATGGCCATGGAGAAAGCCCATTTCCATCTTTTCTCCAATTCCCCTTCAGGTATTTGAAGATTATCAACACCACTCCCTTCTCACCCCACAGTGCTCTCTTTTTCAAACTAAATAACCGTAGCACTTTCATCCTTTCCTTGTAAGTCTTGCTTCCCAAGCTCCCAATCATTTTTGCTGCTTTGCCCTGGACTCTGTTTGGTCCGTGTCCTTCTTGAAATGTGGGGCCCAAAACTAGACATGGTGCTCCACACAAGGCCTCTCCAGTGCAGAATAGAGTGGAACAATAACTTCCCTTCATTTGCAAGTGATCATTGCACTACTGATAATACAACCCGGTATGCTGTCAGTTTGTGTTGATACTGTTGGCTTATATTCAACTTATGGTCTACTGTAACCCCAGGTCCTTCCCTACAGTACTGCAGCCTAGTCAGTCACTCCCCAGTCTGCATTTGTACATATATTTATTTCACCTGAATTGTAGGATGGAAATGTTGAATTTCATCTGATTGACTGCAGACCATTTCTGCAGTTTATCTAGGTCATTCTGGATCCTAGCCCTCCAGAGTATCTGCAACTCCATCCAATTTGATATCATCTGCAAATCTGAGAATGTGTTCTAGCTATTAAACTACTGTATTTTAAATATAAAAATAAATAAAACCCACCTCCTTGCAGCCCTGGTCAGGCACCAAAATACCCTTAAAAGAAGCAGGAAGATCACTCTCTCCTCCCTCATTCCTTTTGGCTAATCTCTCAATATGCTGTCTATTGCAAATACCATTTTGGATCACCTAACTCTGCCCATGTGTTATATAGAGAGTTCTGGATTTAATTCTGGAGGTCAGGCACCTAAGCAGTAAGCATGGCAAAGCTGAATATGGCTACACTTGAGTTACTTTGCATATTTAGTGTACCCCAGGTAACTCAGGTATATACTCCCCTTCTCCAATTGAAGGGGATTGTTAGCTGGCAGGTGTGCTGTGGGGTGGGAACTGCAGACCGCTCAGTTTCCCTCCATCCCTACAGAACCAGGCCAGGACAGTCAGGGGACTTAACTATATACAAATTTATTTACATTAGCTTATCACAAGGAAAAGGAACATGGATATAAACATATGTACAATATATATTATCTCTAAACCAGTAACATAAACAAGTCTGGGTAAATGACATAAAACCTTATACCAATGCTCTCATATACAGGTAAGTATCTGATCTGAAATGGATAAACCCCAAAAACTTAATCCTGAGGGGAAACCCCAATGCCCTTGGGCTTTTCCCAGGCCCTACAAAGAAGCTGGTAACTTTAGGGGGGCCCTCTCAGTGAGACCTCCCCTTTCAGGAGCCCTTAACTAACCGGGGGGGACTCCCCTCCCCTGTGGGAATCCTCTTTTCCCTGCAACTCACTGCTCCCAGGCCTAGAGGGTGGTCCTCGTCCTCTGTGCCAAGCTGCTCTCCCACGTGCAGTGGGCTTTGGGGGGGGGGGTGTCACTGTGCCCTGGAACAGGGCTTTGCTATGCAGAGCTTCTGGGGTCTCTGGCTTGGCCCTGTCTGCTGGCTCAGTAGCCCGATCACTGTCTGGCTCTCTGGACTCAACCTTTTGCTATAGGTCGGAGGCCTGGGCTGCCTCGTGCAGCAACAGGTTCGGTCTGCTCCCGGACCCTCTGTGCAGCGCCTTCTGCACCGAGCTCCCAGCCTTGTTCTGGGGGGGGCGTCGAGGACCTGAGCCGCCCAAGCATTCCAAAGGCCTTACTCTGTGCACCATCCTATGTACCGTGTCTCTGGCCACATGCCAAAGGTTGCAGATCTGAGCTGCCTCATGCAGCTCCCAGGATCTGGATGCCGTGTGCTGCACTGTACACTGAGAGTCTAGCTGCTGGAGCCGTCTGCCATTCCCTACTGATGGAAGTCTTCAGGGGCACTTCTGAGCTACTGCTTTGCCCTGCTGAGCAGCTCTCCTCAGCTCTTCCAAGCCCCACTCTTCTCTGTTCCAGATGTGCTCCCCTCATGCTGGGCACGCAGCTCCTTTTATATGCTCCAGGGCTCCGCCCCTGAAGTCTTTTGGACCTGAGTGTTGCAGTCTTCAATCAGGTCCACGGGGGGGGGGGGAGGGGAGATACTCTTCTCCCCCTTCCCTCAGGAAAGGGGCATGACTGCACTCTTCTTACTGCCTCCTGATTGGGGGATGAGCTCCACCAATCAAAACAGCAAGATTTCAAGCCCGGGACTGAACCCAAAGCTCCAAAAAGGCAAGCCTGCTACACTAATCTTAAAAGAAATTAATCACTGAACTTGACTCAGTAGCGCTGGAGTCAGAAAAGAATACTGACAGGGAACTGAGGTGGGCATTCTACTTTAAGGGTGAGCAGTCTGTGGTTAAGCACAGAGGTCTTCGCAAACGCCTAAAAGCTAGCACTGCTGTTGGCAGATTTTGATGTGGTTAAGTAGCTGAGAAAGTTCCTGCAACTTGCCTAAGTCAGCTTTGGCTGCAGCTCAGTTCAAATAGGTGCAATCTTCAGGCTGCCAGCAAATTATTCCTCAGTAAGCAATGGTGTGTTAGAAGAGTTCACAGACAGAAAGAACATAAAGTGCCAGTATCTGAAGTGAACTGAAAATGAAACCAGTATGGTCAGTGGATGAGACAGCCCTTGTAAATGCTGTGTTTGAAAACAAAACAAATGCTATTCTTTTATATGTTATCTCTTAAAACACCAGCACCTATGCAAAATATTGCCTTGCAAAGAATGAAACACTTTAAAAAAATTTAGCAGAAGGGGAAAGAGAGGAAGTCAGAAGTTTTTTATGATCTGGTTTCAGTTAGCAGTACTTTATTGTTTCCACCTCTAATAATGACTTCTAATTTACATCACAGATGTATCCCACACAGAAGCCATGCTGCCCACGTCATAGTCCAAGTATCTATACACAAGTATAGTTATACCTGCAGATTTCATTTTACCTCCTTATGAATCAAGATAAAGACAGAAGGCTAGAACAACATCTCTCTGCTGTGTGACACTGCCAAGGTCAGTGCTTCTATCAGTACTGCAATTCAACAGATTGTGTTAGATTTCATACCTGAAAGAGATGTATTGGAATTGGAGTGAACAGAGGTCATCTTAACTGAAGGGATTGTACATTAAACAAAAAACGAATTCACAAATTCTCAGTGATAATCTATATTGATTTTCTCAATGAAGACTTGCTCTAATTTAGTCAAAATGTTGTGAATACCATGCACTAATGGCATATACATGTGCATGTACATGCATCTGCTTACAAAACAATAATCTTAAAAGTTCTTTGTGCAGATACAAACATTTGGAGAGGAAGAATATATAAAAAATGGGGGATGGAGGGGCAGGAAGAAGAGGAGAAAGGAAAGGCATACACATGGTAGGAAGTTCCAGTCCAACCCCTACACACATACTGCATCACAAATTGCTGTCAGAAGTACAGAGAAATAAGCAACGGTTACTGGGAGACTGCAAAGTACATCAAGTTGATGGCCCAAAGCTAATCCAAGTACAAGCAGAGCATTTTAGGTCCGCATGATAGTTTGTAGACTGACACTTGCATCATTCCTTTCATCTTTGCTAAAACGTTTACAAAGTTTTCCTTCCTTTACGCTGATATATTCAAAACCATAATTTCTTGCAATGCCTAGATGGTCAATTTGCTAAACTGATTCAGTGTAAGTGCAAGAAACAGTTTATGGTGAGCACTTGTGATATATGACAAAATACATATCCTGTGACAGTCTGGACATTGTATCCACAAGGTAAGGAAAGATATGCAGAAGGCAAATCCTGCTATTTGGGGTTTCAGTCAAGAAATGTAGGGCAAGGAATGTAGGGCAAGACAAGAGCACCACTTCCTCAAATGGTGACTTGACATCTCTAGGTTACAGACAGTATTTATGCAACTTTTTCATTCAAGTCTCTCACCCAGCAGCTTTCCTACTACTTAGAGCTGTCTTTAAAGAAACTGAGATACTCTGTTCTGGTTTGATTCAGGAGAAGAAAAAGTAGTTACCTATGGAAAGTTTAGGGTAAAGTCTGCATTGAGTTTAATTGAGAAAGTCTTTCTGGGAAACCTAAAGCCAAACAGTTACTTAGCTTTTAAATACAGTTTTAAAATGTATCCAACTGAAATGATTACAAAGACAACCAGATCCTCAGATAGCCTAAACTGACAACTTCTAATTAAATTTGGTGGGGGTTACACCACTTTACACCACATGATTACCTGATCCACACTCTCTAAGGCACAGATAATTAAGAACAAAGTTCTGTCTGTTGTTTCTTTATGTTAGTTTGTTCCACAAATCACAGTCCAATTCATTTCAAGTGTATATTCACTGTTTCAAATTGTCAGAGAAAGCTATGAGGTCAAACCTTATCTTTATTCATGCTTCTCTTCAGTAATTACACTAGCAAGTTGCAAGCAAGGCAGCTGACCCGGTACTGACGGCTCATTGCAGTTCACAGTGTCAGTTGACTAACTAAAACTAATGAAGCGCAAGGTACAGAGAAGTGAAGGAGAAGTCTGATGTTGGCAGGAAATGCCTATACTCAGACAGTTGCATGAGACCAGTATGTATGAATGCAGTGTTATAAAATGACAGTTACAAACAAAGGAAAAATTGTTTGAATATATACATTTTCTCTTCTGGATGGAACTGGCGATTACCATCTAGCAATCTTTATTTAAAAAAAAAAAAAAAAAATCAGCAATGTTCACATTTTGTTCACTATCCGTCCTAGATATACAATAGAAAATTAAAGATGTGTGTGTGTTATAATGGTTATATCAATTTAAAAATTGCTTAAATACTAGATACTTGCTTATCTGAAGCTCATGGAACTATCCTCTGTTCATATATGAGGAGAGTTTTATTTTGCTGGTGTGGAAATTGTCCTTTGCTGCTTGGGTAATCACTCTTCACTATTCAACTGTCATTTTCTCGTGTCAATGTTGGCCGGGGCTGCATATGAGTAACAGAGGGCAGAATCTGGCTAACAGTCTTCAAGGAAGTTGGAAAATATTCTAAATGAATGAACTATTTATGTAAATACAGTAGACCCTCACGTATCTGAACCTTGTTTACATGTATACTTGAATATATAAACACGTATCCCGGTCACTGGAAATGCAAAAAACTGAATACCTTTATAAGCACACGTTTTTTAATTAGGCTTTTTTTTTTATTGTTGCTGTTGGATTTTGTTTTGTTTTCATGGTCTTCTTTCTATATTATAGATGTCTGATAAATAATTAAAAAAATATATATATGAACAAACAAGGTTCAAATATGTGAGGGTCTACTGTATTTATATAAATAGTTCATTCATTTAGAATAATTTCTAACTGCCTTGAAGACTGTTAGCCAGGTTCTGCCCTCCGTTTCACATATGCAACCCCAGCCAAAACTGACCAAGAGAAAATGACAGTCAAATAGTGAAGAGTGACTACCCAAACAGCAAAGGACAATTTATACACCAGCAAAATAAAACTCTCCTCTGCAATGGAATGCAATAGTCTTTTATATGTACAATATCATGTATTTAAAACAGTATCTAGTTACAGACCTCAGCTGCCAAAGTTGTTAGTTTAATAAACTATCAATATAGCCAAATACAAGGGAACCATCTCTTGCAAAAAAAAATGTCACAGCATCTTGAAACACAACATAGTCACAGTAGCTGCTCTGTGACTTTACTAGCAGCTAGAGGCTATTAAGTATTTTGCTAGGGCAGCTATTCAGCAGTGACATACAGGACATAGTAAAGATTTCAACATCACTTCCTGAAGCACCCTGTTTTGTCCTAATGGCATACTTCCATTCTGGCACTGATCAGGACTATTCTGACCCAAAGTTAGCTTTTACGAGCTAAAAAGATCACTTACTGTGGTCCTATAGTCCCAGAGAGAAAAAAAGACAAGACATTATATTGACATGTCAAACTGGAAGGATGAACACCATGAAAGACTTTCAAGCAAAAGTGAGCAGGGCACACAAACCAGTCTGCAGCATTCTTAAGTTGTCTCTGGAACGGGGTAAAAAATATATTTCAAAACAAAACAAAACCTCCACACAACATATAAGTATACTGCCTGACTGTGACAAATAGCATTTAAGAGAGGTTAGAAATTAACAAGTGTTTCTGCAAGCAGCTCTGACTGAATACTGACTTTAATACAAAGGATAAGAACGTACATGTGAAGGAGAATGTAGTAGACAAATCATAGCTGGGACAGGAAAACAATATGGATGTTAACACTTAAGAGAATTTCCTGGAGTATCTTTATAAGAACATACAAGGGTGGTGTAGTAGGAGCAAATTTATAATAACTGGTGAACAAAAGCACTATGTTTTCTATACTGGATCAGTGCTATCTATAAGGACTGACATGTGGCATTCACTATTAACTATCCTTTATACTAAAAAGTTGCCCAATTGAAGCAAAATCCTTTCCTTATTATCTAGATGGCCAATTTATGCTTTTTTCCACCAATGTTCTTATTCACCAGCAACTCAAAGCTCAACATCCATATGAGTAGCTTAGGTTATTCTCCCATCCATACATTACTACACACAGCAAGTGTTATTCTCCCATCTTAGTCAAGGTGTATGCTCAAGAGGAGGGCACAGAAAATGAAGTCCTTGAGGACAACTTGAAAAAATGTAACATACACATCAACTTGTAGGAGACTACTGCCCAGTACCACCCCAAATAGAGGAAGAGTCTGTTGCAAGGATATCAGTACTTTGAAACGCTACGATGACAACAGGAGACAGAAAAGTGGGAGTGGCAGAAACAGCATGTTGTGGACTGAATCAAGAACCAGAGCCACCCACCCCACACAGAAACATGTGGCTGAGTTGCAATAGAGTCTGTTTATCCCGAATTGGCCTTGTCAGCCATCTTCAGACCCGCAGATAAAAAAAAAATCATGGAAGACAACCATCCCCAATTGCAAGGTATTACTGATTGTGTTATTGTTGTTACCACTTGTGAATTTAACCTCCTTCACAGTCCTACCCAATGCATTAGAGTCTACCAGGATGTCCTAAAAGCCCCAAATAACTATTACCAAATAAATAAATGTCTTCGGTAGCCAAATATCCCTAAACATTAACACATTACAGAACTAACTTCACTTTCAGCATCTGGCCTCCATCTTATAAACAAGTCAAACAAACAGAAACAGCTTTTTTGTTGGTCAATTCTATGTCCAATTTTCATGTTCAAGGATCTCTCTATTCATGAGTGAACTTTTGCTATCCACTTTCTTCACAAATCATTAATAGGCAGTGTCTACTAATAAACCATTGTGCACTAGTCCATTAACAGTAATCTTGATATCAAGAGTCATCTGGGTCATCAACACAGAATTTCACCATTTTGATGCAGAGAAGCCCTTACATGGAAAAGATGGCAAGTCTGGCCACCAAGAAAAATAAAGCATGGGTGTATATTTGTGTATGCAAATCAAGAGTTCTTCATTGCATGGTTTGTTAATCTTTAATGAGACTGACTCAAAACTAATAAACTATGGTTATTTTATGATAATTTGTATATAACATTTAGTTCAAAAGCAAAGTATGCCCAATTAAACATGTCAGAATACAGGCATTCAACTTTGTTTTTTAAACTATTTATATATAATATCAACCATCCATCAGCTCATTTACCTGTTCTGAGAACAGATGTAAATTCCAGTGCCTAAAAGGTCAAATTTGGACATTTCCAAAAAACAGGAAGGCAAACATTTAATTTAATCAATGCTGCACTAGTTCATAAACAACAAAAGCCAAGAACCGCTAATCCAAGGACCCAGGATCCAGCCATTGTTATGGTCTAGTGCATAATGGCCAAGTGCATGATGGTCCCAGGGTATTTATAGGTTTGGGGTCAACAGCTTGAATTCTAATAAAAAGAGGGAGAGAGAGAGGGGGACAGAGAGGGATTGCACCAGTAGAGCTACTGGAAAAAACCTCATGCAATACACTGCCAAAATTGATACCATCTAAAACACTAGTAAACCCATTTTATAACACCTGAAACTTTTGATTCAAAATTAAGTGCATCCCTATGAAAAGGGCACTGTAATAAATCAATATAGAAGCTGCTTTATAAAATGTGTTTTCAGCTCCTGATGCCAGATGAATTGCCAAGAGCACATGAGGAGAGGGCAACAAAGATCCTTAAAAACCACAATTTGCTGATATTTGCTCAACAAACAGATGCCAATATTCCTACCAAGAAATACACACAAGTTCTAACCTCCTATCCACTAGTGTGGCAGCTGGAGCTGCTCATGAGAGCCAGGGGTTCTGGGAGCCCCAGTAACCCTGACCACAGACAGGGGACCCCAGGGCAGCTAGGGAATTTACCTGAAGGTAAGCTGGAGCCGGAGAAGGAGCGACACATGACGCTGCAGTGCTGGCTTTTGAACCAGCTGTCAGTCAAGATTGGCGGCACCTGGCTGATGATGGCAGCCTCAGGCACTGACACAGGGAGTTTAAAATTCCCGGCAAATGCTGGGCAAGGGGGGGAGTGAGTGGGGACCTAGCCTAGGGCAGCCTGGGGATGCCCAGGTTGTGGGTTGCTCCCCAGTACATTGTCCCCATGGGATCTGAAATGGGGCAGATACAGAAAGGCCAGGAACACTTCCCCAGCTGGGAGTAGCCCAGAGTGGATGCTGGGGGGAAGCTATTTTTCTTGTTACCCTTTTGCTTGTTTTGTTCTGATGTGGTTGCTGCTTGGAAGACCGAAGCAGAGGCAACCACAATGGAGCTGGGTGGAGTACAGTCTTAAGCCCAATCCTCCTGAGATGACAGCTGATAGGGAGCTCCAAAGGGGAAGTGCCAGGGGCCCAAACCACTGGCTGTAGACCAGTGTCCTGACTTGCATGGTGGGTGAGTGGACTGGGGTGTAGGGGAGGTGGAGCCCCAGGACCAGCCACACCGGTGACATGAGTACTATCAGCAATGGGCATGAGATAACACCACTGAACCCCTTCATATCACATTTCCACAAGCAAGTGAGGGAGCCCACCCCTGGGTGCAGGGAAGGACGCATAGGACTCAAGCCAACGCTGCAAGGATCTTTTTCACAACTAGCATCATCATGGTGTTAGACAATAAAAATCTAGACAAGTTGTTCTCAAACCCCAATCTGAGCTTGGCACTAGAAAAACAAAAGCATACACCAGCTGGATCTGATGAATGAACAACAAGCTAAGTTAGAAGGATAGCTGAAGAGCTTTGTGAGACTTCATATTTAGAGATCCCTCTAGACAAATGAACAGCAATTGTTCTATCACGCCCTCTGGGACCTTTCAAGCAGGAAAAAATTGAATGACTCAAGAGGAAAAAATCTTATTATGTCAAGAAAAGATTAAGACCCTTGGTATCAAAGGTACATTACTTTTATCCATTACAAGGAGAAGATGCTTATCCAGTAATTACTTTATTACTTTATGCCCTTATCCAAACTCATTCCAAAAATTAACTAAGAAGCACTCAGATGTGAGGCATCTAGTGTGGGCCACATTTACTTGGCCATCATATTGTTTTATAATCTCTTCTAAAAAAGGAAAAAGAAGAAAGACAAGATAATAACCAGCAAGCCTGTCAACATCAGGAAATGTTTTCTTGAAAAAGGGCTTTAAACTCTAAAATCATCTCTCTCCAAAAGGGAGTATGGAGCATTCCAAACACAAATGGATTTAATACCTTCTCACTTGTAATATGAGGAGGACTCTTGCTTGTATAATCAAGAATTTTTTTTTCTAGTGCCCTCAATGCTTAACAAAACGAAACTAACCTAACCTCAGCAAAAGAAGTCACAGCCTTTCCCTTCTATTCTTACAACAGTGACTAAATCTATTCCAATCACACTGGAACAAAATTTCTGACTTTGTTATTAAGTAGAGCTAAACAGCTATAACTCACTAGGCTGTACACTACTTGGAAGAGTTTTCCTGAATAAGATTTAGTGGGCTTAAGCTAGACAAGAACCTTTCACATGCCCTTTCATCTATACATCTCAAAGTACTTTACAAATTTTATCATTTTCTCTATTATTTCTCTCTTCTACACAAGAAGAAACTGAAATGATGAGTCACGAAACCAACAACAGTAACAAAGGCTAAGTATAGACACGGTCAAAAAGCACAAGGATGAATGTATTCATTCTTTGCAGGTTAGTCTAAACTGCATAGACTGAATTGATAAGTGAACAGACATTCACTTTTGATTCCAGAAATGCAGCCAAATGCCTGCAGTGGCCCAGGCAAGATGCTTCAGGGTGCTAGAAGATGCCTTCCTTCTAAAACAGACAGCTTAAGCCAAGCCTAGCCTGCCTACCCTGCAAAGGGGGACTTGGAGGGAGATGCAAAGTATCCTGGGATGCTGGGGGACTGAGTTAACTTGAATCTGGATAGGATCTGGGACAGAAGTTAAAAAAAAAAATGTAACTTAAATCAGTTAAGTCTGATACTACATCCATCCAGGTTTATCTTCAGCTGGCTTTGGCCATTTTGACAGTGGTTTATGTGCACTGAACTTCTGTTTTGTTACAGATTTGAACTGGTTTCTGATCACTTATACCAGTTTGTGTGTAACTTCTGTCCCTAGCCTAAATCAATGCAAAAATAATTCAAGTCTATGGGTACCCATTCCCATGATCTTGTCCACTAAATGATGCTCCCAATTTCTTGGAATTAGCCACTGTTATAAGCTCCTGATTTTGAGATTTTATTTTAGTGTTAAATTGCTGCTTTTATGTTATGCACATTAAAGATACAAGCATTTATTTTAGTCATCAACCTGAACTGAGAGACTCTAAAAGATCAAAAGTAAAAGCTAGTCCAGTTTCATGTGAGAGCGTGCCTACTTTAACTTACTTAGATCTGGAGTCCTTGTAGTTTTAAAAATTGCCTTTCCAGGAAAAAAGTGAGGCACTAGGAAAGCTAATACACTATATACATAAGCAATGGAGTTATTCATTATATAATTGTAATAAATAGCTCTTTGCCATTATAAAATCATTTCAGTTTGTTAACTACAGATGTTACTATTCTCAGTCTATATTGTCATTTTTCACCAGTTTTAAATACCAGCCATTAAATTACTAAATGGAGGGGTAATAAAATGCTAGACAGTTTATTCTGCTGATGGCTTTCAATTAGTTTAATTAAATGTGAAATGCTTTATAAAAAAGCTCTGAAATTGTCATTGTGGTTTTGCAAAGAAAAAAAAACAAAAAACTAGACATGTCTATTTTTGGGCCACTTAAAAAAATCTTGTGATTAGAAAAGCTCTTTTGAATTTGCCATTGGTTAGCTTGAAAAAAATTACACAGAGTCAGTTAAGTTCATACTACTATCATTATTCCATCAATCTTCAATACCAAGTGACAGTTGTAAAGAATTTTTTCCCTCTGAATTTATTTCTAGTAGTATTAGGAAGCTTGTCTACTAGTTTAAATGAAGAATGCCCCTTTAATCTCCTCGAGCTGCTGGATAGATGCAACCTGTTAAAAAATTCAGGATATCAGTGATCTGCCTCTATGGCAGAAACTGAGGGGCACTCTTCATGCAGGAGAAGAACCCAGTTTTCTCAAACTTGTTTTCTGATCAAATGATTAATTCACACTTTCTCTGGCTCCTATATTATCCTATTCATGAGAAAGCATTTCAGAAAGAATCATGCTACTTTGTATGTGGTTTGTTCCTGACAATATACAAAAAAGAACAATTTCCTAAAATATTTATTGCTTCAGATGCTTCACTTATGTTTGCTAAATGAAACCTTTAGAATAGGACATATGTTAAAGTGCTAAGAAGTACCAATATATTGCTAACATGTAATTGTGTTGACAATTTGTACAGTGTACTAACAAAAATACCAATTTTTAATAAAAAGTTGAGCATGAGAAGAGCTTTGACTATGCAATCTTTAAAACAGACACGTAACTCATTAGAGACAGAGCAGAGGAAATAATCTGTCTGGTGTGATGCTGAATCCACATAGCCTATTTGCCTTTCCCTCTTTGACTATGAGGTCTGGCATCACTTGGATTATTTCACCTAATCCATCTTTAGCTTTCACGTGTCCTATATACTGTGCAAGAAACCTAAATTTAACAAACCCAACTCCTCATCCATTACCACACTGAATATATTACATGTCATTAAAGAACATACAAGAATACACATGCTGAACTACATCTTCCTTTGTGAAGCATCTATGTTTTCAGAACCCCATTGGCACTGCTGGCTTCTTTTATAACAGTTTTTACCTACAATATAAATGGTAGGTTATTTATTCTATTCATACAATATAGACCTATTAAAAACACACATGCAGGCACATGCACACACGCACACACACACACACACACACACACACACACACACACAGCAAAATTCACTGTTTGGGGCTGTTTTTTATTACTCATAGTACCTTAGATAACAGCATTCTGGAATATTACCTCATTTATTTCCCTTGAAAGCAGTCAATAAATTGTAAAGATTTAAAATTCTAGTCTGAGAACCTGGGATTAAAATATTAACATTTGCTACTGGAAGGAGATGTGCCAAAATATATTAATGTAGCACTTCTTACTTACCAGTCTTCCACAAATATACAGATGAAGTTTCAAATTCACTTTGTGCTTTAGCTTCCCAGATTCCAAACAGAACCACAAGCACTCCAATGCACTGGACTGAAACAGAAAAAGCCCCTGCACCACCGAATAAAACTGTGCTTCCTTGTCTCAACCCCATGCCTTCAGAGCAGGCTGTTTCAGTGTCAAAATCTGCCGCACAATGGGAAACCCTTGTTCGAGTAATTTTCCCCTCTTCAGAATTTCTTCACAGGGAGGAGTAGAATGGAAACCTCTTCCCAGCTATTGTGCATCGCAGTTGAAAAGAAAAAACTGTTTAACACCAGGGAACAATAGAGCCCTTGCTTGCTGCTGCTATTGCTTGCTGCTGCTAGTCTGGTTGATGCTACCACTCTCTTCCATTCAGTGGTTAGTAGCGGTTTTCCATCAGCTGAGAGACAGCTGTCCACAGGGGGCTCCAGCTGACTGAGCAGGTTATCTTGGTCTGCGAGGCAGCAGCACTCATTTACACCAGCTGGAGAGAGTGAGAGAGAAATGAAGAGAAACACAAATAAGCTAATGCTGTAATCTCACTGCACAGAACTACTACATCTGCCTGAACTACCATAAAGAACACATCCTAATAAAATAAAAAACAAAACAAAACTCAGGAAAGCTTAGGAAGGACTCTTTAAATACATGATTTTCTATGCCTTTAAATCAGTTAGCATATATAGTTTCTTTGACTGCATTGGTACAGATACATTTAAGAATACAGAACTTTAGACAAACATTATCCCATAACAGTAAATATACTCTTTCACTTAAAATATACTGAAGATTTACCACCTAAATTGTAGAGTGCTGTAGCAGACGATCAGGGATGCAAGCAGGAAACAAAGCTTTTATTTCTTTTTAATGGGGATCTTTATTTTGCAGATCATTCCTTAATACTGAAACAAGGATAAACTTGTTAACCTAGTTTTTCATAATCTACAAAAATTGAAAAGCAAAAGAACTGTTCTCAGATGGGCCAACCTCATACATAAAAGTGTGATAAAAAACAAAGAGGCGCCCGTGTCCAAAAGCTTGCAAAGAACAAATTTCCAACTATTCAGTTGATCTAATAAAAGATATCACATTTACCCAAATAACCTTGTCTGTCTATGTCCGTATAGCAACCTGGCTACAACCAACACCCCCATAAAAAACAAATGCATTCTAACAACACATCAGCCATAGAGTTTTAAATGATGAAATTACTGTTATTGAAAGGGGGAACCTTCAGGAAACCTCTCTTGGGATGCCTGTCATTTTGCAGAACCTTCCCAGACTCAGCCTTTTCACATGCATTAGATTAAAATCAGCCTTGATCAAATAATTCCCAAGTCCTTGCCTATTTAAATATTCTGACATCAGAGCAAATTAGCAATGTTGAAGGTTGCAAATTCGTCTTTGTTTACTTTCCACTCTGTTACGCCTCTAAGAGGGAATTAAAGGCTCAGGGAGCTCTAGCACTGTGAGGCTGTGATTAAGAGAGATAAGCAAGTGTGGATTACTGTTCCTCAGCTGTTGAAAAACAGGCAACAATCAGAAGATTATAGGTTGATAAGGGATACATAGAAAGCCATGATCCTAACAAATTTATAGCATCCTGATGCAGAATGTGCATCAGCTAAGGTGTAGTGAAAATGGGTATTATTCATTTCTGCTACGCAGATTGTGCTGTATTCTGTTTGCAAACCATGTAATTGTTCCCTTTAGTTCCTTTAGCTCCTTTAAATGAGAAAGAACAAAACAAAACCTTGAACTCATGGCACAGCCTATTTCATACCAGAATTTTGAGTTAAGAACAAATTGCTAATGTTCAAGGCATTTTATTGGTTATTAGGGGTAATAAATTGATGCAACATTTACAAGGAACAAATTTAGACATTTTAAGAACAGATTTACTGTTTGCTAAAATATCTTTTGTAGTCAATAAGGAATCTAAGGCAGTCGTTTTTTAATTATGCAAGTAGATAAAAGAGTTTACATAATTCTTTCAAAGATGAAGAGTAAAAATGCTAGCTAATAGACAAATCTATCACAAGGGAAAAATCAGCCTTTTAGAGTTACCAAGACTATAGGGTCCCTTCTTCAAAAGCACTGAACACTGAATATTTTACTGTGAGTACATCAGTACCTTACCTAGACTCCTGGCAGCCCAGGCAAACTTTTAGTATCACACCTCACTTCACCCCCTCCTCCTGCTTCACTAGAGATAATGATAATAATAATCAGACAATGGGGGGGAAAGTACCATTTTTGGGCGCCCTTTCTGTCTGGGTCCTGGGCAACTCCCCGGTTTGCCCATGCCCGTGTCCAGCCCTGGAGTGCATATGAATCTAGCAAGAATAGCACTGTAAATATTTCCTGTGTTACCTTAGGGAGACAGACTGGCCAGGTAGTTAGTAAAGGGGAACAAATGAGGTCTGGGATAGTTTCTAATATAAACAAACACCTATATCAGGAGCGAGTACATCCCCCCCACACAAACAGACATCTCTCTCTTTTTATGTATATATAGCTCTACAACAAAGTGCTCCTGACAATTCAATACAAGCGGCAAATTACTAACCATGAACACCATCAATGTGTACATTTCTATTTACTTTCTGAATAGGGATGAAACCTTTTTCAAATGCTAAACATACACAAATATACAAATTTATATTAATATAAATGTGCAGACAAAAATATGAAAATGAAGAATGTTCAAGAATTCCATCTTTGGTTTCTAGTGACAGACTATGAAATAAGTTACTCAGAAATACTTATTGGAGACTACATGTTCACTTGGTTATTGGGGTTTTCATTGTATTAGTTTAGTAGGGGGATATTTAAATAAGGAAAGAATGTTTAGGTTTAAGAATGTGGTATACTCATTTTACATACACCTCTGATCAGACTCCTGAAAAGAAAAAATATAGAAAGGAGATCTCAGTCATACCTGTTTGGTAATAATGATTCATACAAATATCAGGGCTCAGTTCAAGGGTGAAAGGATTGACAGATTCTATCCAAGGGAGGCCACAAGGTCTCTCTGGGCAGTTGAAGACAAGAAGGGGACAGATGAAGGTAGCTTTGTAACCATAACACAAACCTCACAGAATCAAATCAATCAATCAATGGAATTCCAGTTTTGTGATAGACACATTTTTAAATAGTATAAGCTATACCAGGGAAGTTCAACTTCCAAAGGACCAGGGGTCACACCCTACACAGACAGCAATAGTGTGAGCTACACACACAGGTATCAGTTCCCTCTCCTCCTCCAGCACGTACATGGGCAGTCCCTGCTCCTCTCAACTCAGCATGCATGGGCTCCCCCAGTACTAGGCTGCTCTGTGCCACACAGTGCAGCCCCCTGGGCTAGGCACAGACATTACACATAAAGGGGTTTAAGTGATCAAAAACTGGTTTAAACCTGTAACAAATCAGATGTTCAGTGCACATAAGCTGGTTTTAAAATGGCTAAAACTGGTTTAAGATGAATCTGGTTGAATACAGACTTAACCGGCTGAATCAGATTTAACTGATTTGGGTCAAACCAGTTTATACAATGTCTGTCCCAGACCCCTTGCTGGTTTAAGCTAAATCAGAGTCCCCCAGCATCCTGGCATGCTCTCTGTACTGGGCGAGGTTCTCTACTCCACAACAGGGCTGGACCCTCCCCTCTGCTCCCTAGCTGCAGCTCCAGAAGAGACTTGCAGGCACAGCAGTGTCTGGCTGGCTTCCTCCAGCTCTCCCCCTTGCTCCCCTCACCACTCCCTGCTAAGCAGGAATCCCCCATCCCCTCTGCCTTACACAGATACCTCAGCATTAGCTAGCAGACCACATGGTGGCTACAGTTCGTGCTGTGGCAGACAGCAGTGTCCGCTTAGACCTTTTTGAAATAATCAACAGCGCAGCTGATAATATCCCTCCATTCTTTCTTTCTTTAAGAAGAGCTTGAACTAATGAGAGAGGCTGTTTGTTTTTGATGGGGTGATAAATGCTGATAGCAGAGCTGATAAATGCTCTGTTATCAAGGAGGGGGGAACCCCTCCCTAATCCTGCCAGGAACTGGCCACGCCCCCCTCAGCTCGGCCCTGTGGAAGGAAAGGGAGGGCTGCTCTAGAACCCCCCGCAGCTTCTAGCCTGAGCCATTGCAGGCATGTGCCTGTATGCCTGGGTTGTCTGTACAATTACAAACTGATTTAGCTTAGCCAGGTTAGACTAACCTTCAAAAATTGAATCAATTCAGGCTCAGGCTTTTTAAATGTCTGTCCCTAGCCAAACTGGTTTAAACCTGTAACAGAACAGATGTTCGGTGCACATAAACCAGTTTGAAAATGGCTGAAACTGGTTTGAGATAAACCTGGTTGAATGCAGTATCAGACTTAACTGATTTGGGTCAAACCAGTTTAAGCAATGTCTATCCCAGAACCCTTGCATCCTGCTTGCCACCAGAGAATTCTGAGGTAAAAAGACATTTTCAACCTTTCTCTGTACCTAACCTGGACAAAATAAACTATTTCAAACAGGAAACGTTATCACACCTTCAGGTCTTCTGTGAAATATGAATTTTCATTTCTACCTAGGAGAACTTTTACAATCTCTGCTCTCTCCTCTACCTGATGAAGTATGAATGTGCCCAAAAGCTTGCAAATAAATAAAATATTTTGTTTGCAAATATCTAATTGGTCTAATAAAAGATATCAACTCATGGAAGAGTTTTGATTCCTTTTGCCTTTAGACCAATATGGCTACAACCTGGATACCTAACTCAAATGTTAGCTTTTGTATGTAAACAACTTCATAGATAGCTGAACCTTTATAGCCAATTTACAAAGATGGTGGAATGATGGCACAATTAAAAGGAACCTTCTACTTTCAATCATGAAAACACACACATCTCTAAAAGTACAGGTCATATGGCAGCAGAAGCTGACATAAAAGTTTGCTGCAAAAGCCCCTACAATACTTTGTCACTAAGGGACCTGCAGCCAGCCAATATACAACCCCAAAACTAGTCAAGCAAGCATTGATTAGAAGGATTTTGCACACCCTGGACAGCCTCCATCACAGACAGAGTTTAAAGCTCTGCTTCTCTTTCAGAAAGAGATTATGCACAGTTACTATAGGAGAGTACAATTAGCATTCCCCTGCTCCAGAGGTGGTAAATCAAGCCTTTAATACTTTGTTAACTAATCCAATAAAACGAATCACATGCATCTTTTCCTTCTTTTGCATGATATGAACTCCACATCAACATTTGTTATTTGTTCAAATAATTAGTGATCACTCTTTTGAGCAACAACCTGAAAATTAGAGCTTTAGCGACAAAATTTTTTATCTATGGCCTTAATCTGCAACACATTTTCCTCCGATAGAAATGAGTTGTTCTCAAGCTTTTCCATGCCAGGAAACTCCTTACCCTCTGACCTCTTTCCAATTTTGCTAAGTTCTGGCTGGGATCTGCCCCAATATAGGAAGCAATGCAGGAAGTCTACAGAAGCCATGAAGCTTGCATCCCTCTGTGCGGGCCAGGCCGGAACCCGGGCCCTTTTCGTCGCTCTGCACATGGGCTGTGGCCGGCAGCCTGGGCAGGCCGGGTCGGAGAGGGCGGGTGCCGAGCTAGAATTAGGCACAGACACGTAACGGTTGATTTTAAGATTGTTTACTTACACCGAGATGGTCGCGGTGCAGGCTGGAGACTTGCTTGAGTTGCGGTTACAACAGAAAACACGAACAATCACGTGGAGTTTGCTAGGCTCCACGCAGACAGAACACGAACAATCACGTGGAGTTTGCTAGGCTCCACGCAGACAGAACTCCGGATGTCCAGGACAAGGGCGCCTCAAATAGAAAACTCGTCGGTACGTCTTATAGAAAGTTACCGCTCAAAGACGGGAAGAGGTGGGCGGTGGATCAGGCCACCAAACTCCTCTGAGCAACACACAGGGTTTCTATTACCCTGCCGCGCACACCCAGAGTCCCCACGAAATGGATGCGGAGTCCTCTTCGGCTTGGGCGGAAACCGCTCAAGCCTCTTATACGGCTAGCAGGCCAATCGCTAGCCGCCACGTGGGAATAATTTAGCACTAGCCAATAGCGGGACACAAATTTGCATGCGAAGAGCAGGAACTCCTTTGCACCGTGCATTTCTGTGTTGCAAAGAAAATGCACCCTGCAAAGACAGCTGTAAAGTGGCGGGAACTCTCTCCTTTGCACACGGGTTCTCTGTGCAGCAGAACTCCGCCGTGCAATGAAGCTGTAAACCCACGGGGATAATTCTAAGTGCCGAAGCACACACAAAAAATCAGACCTTTGGGTCATGACACTCTCCAGTTAAGAACTCATAAGGAGTTATTAATGTAGGACTCTTAATTTGACATTACAGTTGTACATGACTTTGGTGTTCCAAAACAAATATTTACTGAATCTAGAAGAGACACCTCTGGACAAGGTTATAGAAACAAAATCATAGAGTCTCTGTCAATGCTTCATGTTGGCAGTTTAACAATGTCAATATTGCACTTCAAGACACCAGCTAATTAGTCCCTCTAGATATACATTCAGTTGCATTCATTTGTGCAAGGCACTGAACCCATTTGGACAAACTCTATGAACTGCCCTATTAAATGATTGCCAATAATCCCTTTTTATTTTTACCACACTCCCCCAAAAAAAGGAAAACCAAGAAAACCCCTTTCAAGGGTTTTAATTATTGTTTTTGAAAATATGTAGCACCAAATTTCCCTGAAGTTGAGAACTGCACCATGAAAGCAATAAGCCATGATTTTTATTTCATTGTTAGAAAGTAACAATACTGAAATCTTATGAAAATGCAATACAGTTTAGAGCAGAAAACATCATAATAGGCATATAAACAATTAAAGAGATGATAACTATTTTATGCCGATTTCCCATATTAAGAACAATTAATGAATTACAAAAATTGCAACACCAGACCATTAATGCAAAATACCATTAATATGCTTTGTGTGATAATTATTCACAGACAGAAAAATGCTGAGTCCAAAACAAATTTCTTAGCTAGTGCTTAAGAATTGCCAGCTATACTAGTGCAAGAATATCCCATCTACTCAGAAAACACTACAGCTGAAAACTTCAGAGTCATATTTCCTTATCTTTTGAAGATTTTATAGTCACTTATACAAAAATTCAAAGGTCTGAATTGATCTAGGTGGCACACTGGGCCTCCACAAGTGGAAGGCTCAAAACTCACGTCTCTGGATCAATAGCAAGAAGGCTAAATTGCTCTTCCACTTCCTGCTGCATACACCTACACTCAAACTATATGACAGAATCAACAAATGGAGGCAGAATGTGACTTGGGTAAAATGAGTATTTTCTTTCTTGAATCATATTGAAAACATTAGCTAAAGTTAAGGACTCGCCTTCAATACCCCTTGCCTCGATTTAATTTCTTAAAAGCAGCAATTTTCACTTCAGTAAAAGGAACAGTTGTGGCATGAAAGGCACAAGTACTGCAAAGATAAATAAAGAATCACCAAATATCTGTCCAGAAGATAATTCCAAAGCAACCTCTCCATCACACTGATTATATAAACTTTCCTCTGAGTCTCTCAGTTTGACTGCTTATGTGGGTAGACTTTTTTACTTTATGTATACTCCTGAGCAAAGGGGAGAAATAATATACTAAATGACTCTAGGCATGAGTTGTGACACCCAAAATATGCAGTTCACCCTGATTCCCAATTCATCTCTGTTGTGGGTAATTTCCTACTGCTCTGTATATAGTATTCTCTGGTGTCACCCTAAACAGGAGAGTTACTGGATGTGCAGCATTTGCTTGCTCCTATATGCTCAGACCAAAAACCCAGATAATCTAAAGAGCGTTTTTCATTCCCTGTTCCCTTGTGTGGGAGCAATTCCTATCCTATCACTGTATTGCTCATGCTTTCTTGCACATTCCTCACTGTAGAAAGAAATCTCCTTTAGTGAAGCTACTGTGGGATCTATAACTATCTATCTCACAGCAGAAGTCTTGAAAATCATTTGATTAAGGGTAAGGAGGGTAGGCCCTTGAACAGGGGTGGGCAATTATTTTGGGCAGAGAGCTGCTTACCCAGTTTTGGCAGGCTGTCAAGGGCCCCATGGGTAGCCCTGCCCCTTCACAGGTGCCCCGCCCCCTGGTCACCATCTTGGGACCAATGTCCCAATGTCTTGGGACCAATGTCCCAGGGCCAGCACTGGGGCCCAAAGCAGGGCGCAGGCTGGCAGGGGTCTGTGGAGCTGGGCTGGGCTGCACCAGCAGAGAGAAGGGGGAGCTGGCCCAGCTCCATAAAGCCCCTGCCAGCTGGGACCCCACGCTCCTGCCACCCTGCTCTGGGCCCCACCAGCACTAACCCTGGGACACCACTGCAGGCCCCGTGCTCCCACTGGCTCCCCACCCACTCACACCCAGTGCCCCTCAGTCCCGTGGTACAGGTGGGGGGGCAGCACACAGCCCCGACCACCTGCTTGACAGCAGGGAAGAAGCTGGTGCTGAGTGTGGGGAGAAACTGGCCCCTTCCCTACCCCACAGCCAGCGCCCCATGCTGCAGCCACTTGCAGCCCATACAGGGCTGTCCAGAGCAGGCACAAGCAGTCCCAGGTGGGCTGCGAGTGGCTGCAGCATGGGACACCAGCCACACAGGGAGCAAGGGGCCGCTCTTCCCTGTGCTCAGCACCAGCTTGTAACCTGGCCTTGCTGCCAGCCTGGCAGTGGGGCTGGGTTACAAGGAGGTGCTGAGCACGGGGGTGGGGGGAAGCAGCCCCTTGCCAATCCCATGCCTGGTGCCCTGCGCTGCAGCCGCTCGCAGCTCACCTGGGGCTGCCTGTGCCTGCTCTGGACAGCCCCATGTGGGCTGCGAGTGCCTGCAGCGCCAAGCGCTGGCCATGGGGTGAACAAGGGGCCGCTTTTCTCTGTGCAGGGAAGGAGCCCAGGGAAAAGCTGAGCGCAGGGGGGAAAAGCACCCCCTCCCCCGCCCCATGGCTGGCGCTCCCTGCTGCAGCTGCTCGAAGCCCGCACAGGGCTATCCAGAGCAGGCACAGGCAGCCCCATGGGGTGTGTGAGCAGCTGCAGCACAGAGCGCCCGCCACAGGGCAGGGAAGGAGCTGCTTTCCCCTTCCACACTCCTTCCCTGCCGGGGTCCCCCCAGCTTACCTGCGGTTCCAGCCCAGGGCAGCCATGTGCTGCCAGGCCAGAAACCCTGGCTGGGGCTTCCGGCTGGGGAGGCGGGGCCGGGTGGGCCCTGCTGTTGTTGGAGCCTGCTGGGCTTCCCCTGGGTCCTACTGCCCTTGGTTCCTGTCATTTTTGACAGGAACCAGGGGAAGAGAAATATTAATTTTCTACATTTTTAGGATGGCCTCGTGGGCCACATCTGGCCCGTGGGCTGTATTTTGCCCACCCCTGCCCTAGAAGGAGAGATTCTGGAAACTGGACCTGTTCAGCTTAAGCAAGAGAAGGCTGAGAGGTGACTTGATAGCTGTCTACAAGTAACTCAGGGGGGAACATCAAGAACTAGGAGAGCAACTATTCAGGAGGACACCTCAATGAAGGACAAGGACAAATGGGCATAAACTAATAGAGGGTAAATTCAGGTTGGATATAAGGAAAAAATTCTTCTCTGTAGGGGTCACCAGAATCTGGAACATGCTCCCAGCAGAGGTGGTTTAGTCACCCTCCTTGGAGGTGTTCAAGACAAGGCTGAACAGGCACCTTGCCAAGCTCATCTGATCCCAATACTTCCTGCGCATGGCAGGGGACCAGACTCGATTGTACAGGTCCCTTCCAGTTCTAGGATTCTATGATTCTTTACCCTAGAATGCTTTGCTCTAGGTTCTTTTAGAGTTGGCTTCAAGGTTTTGAGCATTGTACATTGCTCTGTGGAACTATCTATATGTAAGATAGTTAGACCAGAGAACAATGCTACAAAATATACAAACAAACTGAAACAGCCACAGCTGGCTTTTAAAATAGAAACATTCCTTTTTTAAAAAATGTACAAATCTCAGAGCCACAAAAGAAAGTAACAGTCATTCAAATAAAAAGAAAGGCATTTTTAAGAAATTCAGTATACGTGGCCTCTAGGTGTCACACTTGACCATGTTTAGGTCATACTATATTTTCCATGGATTTTTTCCATTATTTCATGACAGGTCAGGAGATTACATTTATCTTTTTATTTTTCTTTGAACACACATTCAGACTCCTCTCCCTTTTAACCTCCAGATAAAAGACGAGTTAAGCTTCTGCCTCTTTAAGACTTTTGTGAGCCAGATTTTTGTTTTGCCCAGTATACCTAAAAATATTCAATTTTTTATTAATAAAGGTTGCTTAATATATGTTTGCTATAAATAGATGACCCTTTCTTCGCCTCCATTAAATTTGGTAAAAAGGAATGTCAGTAGCAAGGGAGTGAGGCAGAAGGTAGGAGGGGATGGCCAGTGATGACTAGAAAATGATATTTAGAGATTTCTTGTTAGGAATCATCTTGTAGGTAAAGTAGATATGCATTAGTATAATGGTCCAGGGAAATGGCAAGGGTGAATTGGTTTCTAAAAGCCTGTTTGTGATAAAGTTTCCTTCAAGGCCCACTGTGTCTAAAGCCAAAACACACACAGGCTGTGATATTGAAGGCAGGTACCACACTGCCCCAGAAAGAGATAAGAGACTCTGCTGTGCTGGCTAGGTCACAGTGCCCAGCTGCAGAGCCCTTGGGATTTCTGGTTTTGATGGACAGACCAAATTAGGATACCAGTAAAGGACCAAATTAAGATGTATGCATGTGATGGGTTTGTGAAGGAATATGCTAACGGGGCAGAACGTGGACAGTATGATGACCACAGGGAGACTAATCAATGATGCCTGGAAATGAAGAGTCATCAGAGGAAAGAAAAAATACAAAAGGAGGATATCAGAGCAGCAAACGGTCCTTGATGGGGAAAGCCAAGGCCATCATGGACAGAGGGCACAGCACCAGCCCAGCTCACCCCCCCGCCCCACCCCCCAGGAGGGCAAGTGGTGGGGGGGCAGGCAGAGGGAATGGGCCTCAGTCATCAACTTCTGGGCTCTTAACATCTTACATTCAAGAGAGAACTTCAGGGTGAAGCTCATGTACTGGACAGACGTGCCTTCTCTCTGTGACAGCCCTAGAACTGGTAGATAAAGAACTGGGGCAGGTTATTTTGTTTGTCTTGCCTGCATTATTCTTATCTGCTATCACTGTGTATCAATAAAATGTGCCTATTATCAAATGGAGAAGTCATGGTTTGTCTGAGAGTTTGGGTCTGCCCAGAACAAGATATCGGGGTCATAAATCCAATGCCAACAGTTATGTCCAGAAGACATTAAAAAAATTATATTGACACATGCATACTCTCTTTATTGCTCCTCCAAAATGTTGTGAAAGCTATAGAATTACATTAAGGATACTTTTGTTTTAAAAAATAATTTGCAGCCAGATTTAGTTGCATTACTGCAATATACAACAGACTGTAGACAAACTTACAAGAATGTTACTGAGACTAACATTATAAATGTCATGTTTTCCACAAGGACAAATGAATGTTTCCTTGGTAAACTCTCCTGGGGCTTTTCTTTTTTAAAAAAAAGCAGTCACTGTAGCAAAGACTATGTAGGTCTCCATTTATATCTGATATTTTGCATCTCCTTTGCACTACTTCTGAACAGGTATATCTTGATTTGTTCCACTCTTTTAGTGCAATCTCCTCTGCCCTGTGTGATAGCATAACTCTTCTAACAGCAGTTACATTTATGGTTGACCCAGTGTGTAAGCAATAACACCAGAGAAAAAGTACTGAGTATAAAAAAGGCTTTTAAAAGTTTATAACCATCTCTGCTGTAACAACTGGAAATTTAAGGTACCATTACATTTGCATTTAATTTGTTGGAGGGTGACTGACCACTAGAACAAACAAGCAAAAGAAGTAGTCAATTCTTCCAACTTTGAATGTCTTCAAATCAAGATGTGACAGCTTTCTGAAATGCAAATACAACCTACTGGCCTAAAACGGATGGGCAACTTCTTAAAATTTAACACTTTTTGATACAGAGTTACAGGCTAGAAGATTCCTTCTATGAATCAACATTTCTTCTCCCCCACCTTCTACGCTGTAGTAACTGAACGTATATAAAGATAACAGCTTTTCAAGCATCAAAATGGCTTTGAAAGACTAAAGGTCAACCACATCATCAAGCACATATTGTACTGAGAGAATTCAGTCTTCATACTCTAATTGCTGATACTGGCTTCTAGATAGCAGGGAACACTCTGAAATATACATTTTTCATTGGGGCTCCAAGCATGTTGAACATATGGCACTCTGGTCAAAGAGAATTTTCTATTTGTAAACAATTACTACTTGTGCTCTTTAATTTATAATCAAGTAAGTGAATTCTACTCTTCCCAGACACCATGCATCCTGCATTTTTCTCTCTTAATCATACACACAAAGTTCATAAGCAAATTTAATTATAGATGAAGCTGGTAGCAGCACCTCTATTAAGGTTGCCTAATGCTTTCTGTTATAAGATGTTGTCAGATGTTTAATAATTTGCCAAATTTAAACCACCCAGGATAAAGTTTTCAGTGTCGGATTTCTTCTTCTTCCTCTTTGACTTTTGATTTTTGGCAAAAAGAATAAGCCATTTCAACCAAGAAAAAATAGATGAAAATACGTACTTTCATCCACATTTTAAAGAAGGAAATATTAAATGGTTTCAATTAAAAGTTCTAGAGCTTCCACTCTTTGGAACACGGGCTTGAAATTTGACACAAGGTAGTGTTAAGTCAAAGAAAGCACCAAAAGAAAGTCCAATGGCACCCCTGCCAAAAAAAACCCAACCTGGCCAAATCATAAGCCCTCAAAAAATTATATTTTGCACATGCTTAGTACACTGAACATGCTCTAGCTGAGGATTGCTGGATAACTGGAAAAGGGCAAACATAGTGCCCATATTTAAGAAAGGGAAAAAAGAGGATCCAGGAACTACAGGCCAGTCAGCCTCACCTCAGTCCCTGGAAAAATCATGGAATAGATCCTCAAGGAATCCATTTCTAAGCACTTGGAGGAGAAGAGGGTGATTAGGAATAGTCAGCATGGATTCACTAAGAGCAAGTCATGCCTGACCAACCTGATTGCCTTCTATGATGAGGGGGCTGGCTCTGTGGATGCAGGGAGACCAGTGGATGTGGTGTACCTTGATTTTAGCAAGGTTTTTGATACTGTCTCCAACAACATTCTCCAAGGCAAGCTAAGGAAGTATAGGATAGATGAATGGACTGTAAGATGGATAAAAAACTGGCTGGAATGCTGGGCTCAGAGAGTAGTAATCAATGGCTTGATGTCTACTTGGCAGCCAGTATCAAGTTGAGTGCCCCAGGGGTCAGTCCTGGGGCCAGTTTTGTTCAATGGCTTCATCACTGACCTGGAAGGTGGCATAGAGTGTACCTTCATCAAGTTTGCAGATGACACAAAGCTGTGGGGAGTTGTAGATACACTGGAGGGTAGGACTAGGATTCAGAGTGACCTAGACAAATTGGAGGATTGGACCAAAAGGAATCTCATGAGGTTTAACAAGGACAAGTGCAAAGTCCTGCACTTTGAACGAAACAATCCCTTCCACCAGTACAGGCTGGGGACTGACTGGCTGCCCTGAAGAAAAGGACCTGGGGGTTACAGTGGACAATACGCTGAATATGAACCAGCAGTGTGCCCTTGTTGCCAAGAAGGCTAACAGCATACTAGGCTGCATTGATAGGTGTGTTGCCAATAGGTAAAGGGAAGTGATTATTCCCCTCTATTCAGCACTGTTGAAGCCACATCTGGAGTGCTGTGTTCAGTTTTGGGCCCTCCAGTACAGAAAGGATGTGGACAAATTGGAGAGAGTCTCCAGCAGGAGACAATGAAAACAGTGAGGGGGCTGAGAGACATGATTTATGAGGACAAGATGAGGGAACTGGGCTTATTTAGTCTACAGAAGAGAAGACTGAGGGGGGATTTAATAGCAGCCTTCAGCTACCTGAAGTGGGGTCCAAAAGAGGATGGAGGTAAGCTGTTCTCAGTGGTGGCAGACGACTAAGCAAGGAGCAATGATCAACACAGATCAACCCGTGCTATGAATTTAACAAGCTCAGCTTTGTCAATGACCCATATAGGTGTTGGTATGACTCCACATATAAGAATGTGTGTGTTTTTAAAGTTTCCTTTGGTGCAAGGCAAGCCACTCATAGCAAGAGGTTGTTAACGATGCATTTCTGACTTTGTGGATTCAAGACCCTGGGGCCCAATGCTCACAGCTACACATGAATGTAAAGGGAGCTGTGCTTCGAATGTATAAAATTCTATACAGTTTTAAGTATTCCATAAAGTTGGCACCTATGCATCTCCAACTAGGCAGGCAGAGTGAGTGGACAATCAATAAATCAATCTCTGTAGCTCTGCATTTCTCATCTGTAAACTGTGGATAATATCACTACCACAGGGGTGTTCTGAAAATGAATTCATATTTGTGAAGCACTTGGATGTTATTTGATGAGCCTGATAGTAAATCCCATGAAAAAATTAATAATTCTGCATTCAGAGCACAGGGAATGGGGGGGGGGAACACATTGGTCAATGAGGAAAAAGAAAATATTAAATAGCTTATTTTGTGAGCTTTTCATCCTGTGCAATGGATGAATTTTTCTCCAATAGAAAATAATAGTGACCACATTATTAAAAACAGTAACACAATGCATATGCACCAGGAGAAGAATGAATTTAGATTACATAGACAACTTTCATTCTGGTATTTGGTTTGAATTACAAATATAAGTTAAGACCATAAAAATCATAAATATTTTGTGTTTGCCTTCAGCTTCATCACTTTTAGAAAATTCAAAACCAGTTTCATTAGTGCAAAAAACCAAATTTATGTCAGTAAAATTATCTTCAGAGACAACCTGCTGTGGCCATGTCCTTGTACTGAAATACTAGACTGACAGGATAAGTATAAATAGCTGACTAGGTCAGTAAATTATGGTTGCAAATTTAACAATTGGGAAGTTTAAGTCACCTTTGGTCCATTGTCTTTCAGTGGCTTTGTGCAACTAAGTCCTTTAGAACCTCCTTTTGCAAATTCACTTTGCCATGTATAGACCAGGGAACACTTAACCCATTTGCCTAATATGAAGTCACAGTTAAAATCTGACCAAAAAATTCAAGTTAATTGGTGATATTTGTTGAGAATAATCTGTTCAAAGGCAATAAATCAGAATATTTTATCACTGAGAGGGGGAAGGATGTTAAAAAAGACACAAGTGCGCTATGAACCCACTGAGGGAAAAAAATTATCAGACATGAAGGTTGAGTGTCTTCTCTCCTTCAATGCCACTGAAAATCTCCCCCCACAGAAAGCTCAGTGGTCTGCTTTGTGCACACACACTTAGTCAATTCTAAAACTTCACCTTATTAAAAATACTATTGACCATTCATTTTTCATGTGACAATCCAATCTCCATTTCCAGGAGCAGAAAATGCTGTCCTTCCTTTGCTAGTCAGAAATCAATTCAAACATTTTGTTATCAAGCCTCAAATTGACTAGAGTAGTATGAATTAACAAGAAAATTAAATGAAGGTGATTGCTTTAGACTTTAGTAAGTTAGAACTGTGTTTTTAAAAAGATCAGCCAAACCTTTAATACTATTCAAGGTATACTTAGGACAGAAGTAACGACAACCACAAGGTAAAACACAACCAACCATAATGGTCACTTAACTAGTTAGAGTTCCATCTCAATTGGGTAAAGGAACCTAGGTATGTTTTCTGCTGATTTCATTGGGTCAATGATCACCAAAAGGAAAATCATATAGGAAATAAAGTATATAAGTATCTTCATAAATTATTGATGTGGATTGACTTAAAAAAAATGCACAAGAAGAAAACTTTAAACGTTTATTCTTATGGGTATACTAAGTGAATACAGTATTTGGCAATTTAAGAAAGAAGAGTCAAATTTGTGATTGACTCTTAGTAATTACATTTTCTCATATATAAAAACAGTCTAGGATTCATGTGGAGAGAGGGATGTCAAAATGTTAGCTTTTTCTCTAAAAATGTAAGCGGAGTTTCACCTGTATATCCTTTTTCTATTATATCTATTTCACTCATGCACCACTGCTGAAACATGAGTTATGGATGCAGCTTTCATTAAAAACTAGATGAAGATTAAAATCCAAGGTTCCTATGACTAGAGTTACCCTTTACAGCACAAAGATCTCTCACTGAAGTCAATGAGGCCTATATCTATCTCATAGAATATGTTGGCATCTTATGGAATTGAGCATCAGTGTATTATTCTATATAATGACATACTCTGGAATAAACACGGAAAGAAAATTCAATGCCCCAGAAACAGACATCTTTAATTTCCTACAGAAATAAATATAACGTCAAAATCAGATATGAAAGGGAAGTGACAGTATAAATGATGAGTGTTGAGCTCAAGGTGCTGAAATCATGACCCTATACCAGGGGTGGGCAAAATACAGCCCACCAGGCCATTCTGACTACGGGGCCCCTAAACAATTTAGAAAATTAATATTTATCTGCCCCTAGCCGTCTGTCAAAGATGACAGCAGACAGGGGTTGTACGACCCAGGGGAAGCCATGGCAGGCTCCTGCAATAGCAAGGTCCACCCAGCCCGCCTTCTGGCCTGGGACCATGGGGCTGTTTGTGCCTCCCTATGCCAGGACAGGAAATTTAGGTAAGGGGAAAGGGGGAGAGGGGCAGGCAGGAAAGTGGGGGGGGGGAAGCATGCAGGAGCGTGGGGCCCATGCTGGTGTCCTGGGGCCAGCACCGGCAGGGCCCAGAGCAGGGAGGCAGGAGCACAGGGCCTGGGCTGGCAGGGGTCCATGGAGCCGGGCTGGGCTGTGCCAGCAGACAGAGCAGGGAGCTGGCCCAGTTCCATAGAGCCCCTGCCAGCCAGCCAAGACCTCATGCTCCTGCTGCCCTGCTCTGGGGCTGGCTGGCACTGGCCCCCGGACAACAGCATGGGCCCCACACTCCTGCCCAGCTGCTGTGTGTCCTCTCACTCCTAGTGCCCCTGCTCCAGCCCCGCAGTACAGGTGGGGACGACTATGAGCAGTCCATACCCCGCGTGCCCCGTGCTCGCCTGTCCAGGCTGAGCAGCAGTGATGGAGAAGAAACTGGTGCTCAGCACAGGGGAATAGTACCCCCCCTCACTGCTCCCACCACTGGCACTCCCTCCTGCAGCAGGCCAAAGCCCACATGGGGCTGTCCTGCCACATCATTGGCACCCCACGGGGCAGCGGTGGCAACAGAGACCAGGCACAGGCAGCCCCACATGGGCTCTAGCTGGCTGCAGCACAGGGCACCAGCAGTGGGAGCAGGGGGTGAAGGGGGGCAATTTTCCCCCACACTGACCACCAGTTTCTTCCCCACTGTTGCTGCTAGCCTGGGCCCTGTGCTGGCTCCGGGTCACCCGGTGGGCTGAGCAGCAGCAGCAGCAGCAGCTGGGCACAAACTGCTGGTGTGGCAGAGGAAAACACCCCCACCCTTGCCACCACTGGGCAGTGTCTGCTGCAGCTGCCTACCCAGAGCCCTCACCGTGTTAGGCTGGGGTGCAGCTCCTTCACTGCTGCTTGTGAGCTGCCCAGTGTGGCAGCAGCGGTCATGTGGAACAGCCACAGGGCATCTCACAAGCAGCAGTGAAGGAGCCGCACCCCAGCCTAGCGCACTGCAGGCTCTGGGAAAAAAGCTGCAGCAAACACTGCCCAATGGTGGCGAGAGGTGGGGGTGCTTTCCTTTACCCCAGCAGCAGTTTGTGCCCAGCCGCTGCTGCCGCCACTGCCACTCAGGCCAACAAGTGACCCAGAGCCAGCACGGGGCGCAGGCTAGCAGCAGTGGTGGGGAAGAAACTGGTGTTCAGTGCAGGGGAAGTATTCCCCCCCGCTCCTGCTGCTGGTGCCCTGTGCTGCAGCTGGCTGGAGCCCACATGGGGCTGTGTCCATGTCTGCTGTCCATTGCCATCATTGCCCAACAGGGTACTGGTGATGCAGGAGAGATGCAGGACAGTCTTGCGTGGGCTCTGGCTGGCTACAGCAGGGAGCACCAGTGGTGGAAGCAGGGAGGGGCTGCTTTTCCCCTGTGTCAAGCACCAGTTTCTTCCCCACCGCTGCTGCTCAGCCCAGATGGGCTAGCACAGGGCACGCAGGGTTGGGGCTGCTTGTGGTCATCCCCACCTGTACCACGGGGTTGGGGCAAGGGCACTGGGAGTGGGCAGATGCATGGCAGCTAGGCAGAAGTGCAGGGCCCGTGCTGATGTTTCAGGGCCAATGCAGGCTGGGCCCAGAACAGGGCAGCAAGAGCACGCGGTCCTGGCCGGCAGGGGCTCTATGGAACTGGGCTAGCTCCCCCCTCTCCCTGCTGGCAGAGCCCAGCCCAGCTCCATAGACCAGGGGTTCACAGCCACCGGGCTGTGGCTTCTACTGCCAGCAGTCATGTGTGGGTGGTGGGGCAGCCCCAGGAGGGAGGCAGCTGGCTCTATGCACCCTGTCCTGCTCCCGCTACCATGGCCATGCCCAGTGAGGCACGCCAGGTACCGGGGCCCACACTGAGCCAGGCAGAACCCTCCAGCCTGCCTGCAGGTGGGAGCAGGGGGATGTGGGTGGGGAAATGCCTGGCGCAGAGGATGGAGAGGCAGCACTGCTGCTTGCTCCTAGAAAAGGCAACAGAGCCCTTTTTTCCTGGGCAGCCCCAGCTGAGTCCCCCTTGGTCACTGCCTGCATAGCCCCCTCCCCTGCAGGGTCCCTTGGTACCCTAACCCGATCTGAGCCTTGCAACCTCCCCTCTCCCCCCCATAAAAATTAAATTTAAACATGTAAAGTAAATTTAAATTTGTAAATTATATAGTTTGCAGGTCCACAGTATAAAAAGGTTGGGAACCTCTGCCGTAGACCTCTGACAGCCTGCACCCCATGCTCCTACTGCCCTACTCTGGGCCCCGCTGGTGCTGGCCCAGGGACATCGGTGCAGGACCCCTGCTCCCACACACCCACTTGCCTGCTGACTTCCACTCCCCCTCCCTGCCCCCACCACCACTTTCCCTACTTTGCTTCCTGCCCACCGGCCGCTCTGCACCCCGTGGCCCCCCCATACCATATTCAGTTAGACGCGGGAGCGGCGAGAGACACGCGGGTAAAAGCTCGCTGTGCCCCCGCTCCCCCGAAGCCCCCCAGAAACCCTCCAGCAGCCGCAGAGCCCCCTGCTGACCCCTAGCGCAGCCGGGGTAAGTGGGGCCCGTGGAGAGAAGGGGCTAACCCCTTAGTGTGTGTGTGGGAGGCGGCAGCTGAGTGGAGCCGGGCTGGGTCAAGCCCCGCCCAGGCCCCTACTTCGCCCAGCCCCCCAGGGAGCCGCACGAACAGGCTGCACAAACAGGCGCGCTTCTCTGCCGGCGCGTGAGTTAGCGCGGAGTTCGCGCGGGAGGGTGCCAGACCCTGCCTGCGCACCCCCCAGGGTAGACAGTCCCAGCTGTAGCCAGCCTACCAGAGGCATGACACGGATGGGCACGCGCCGCACCCCGAGGGTCCCCTCGGGCTCCGCGGCCCCCCCCTCTGGCACCTCAGAGACGGCCACCCAGACGGAGCCCCTGGTTCCGGGCTCCACACAGACGGAGCCCCTGGCTCTTGGCTGCAGGGGCTGCCTGTCCCTTTTTCAGGCTCTGGGGCCTGGGAGCATGGCGACCTCCCCTTGCGGGGTCTGCTCCCTTTTGGGGTCTCTGGCACGCCAGCTGGAGGAGCTCCAGGCCACAGTCCACAGACTGCGTGCCATCAGGGACTGCGAGCAGGAGATAGACTCCTACTGCCAGGCCCTTCTCCCCCGGGAGGCAGAGGGTAGATCACAGTCTCCCTCCAGGCCATAGGAGGACTCTGGGACCTCCTGCTGTGTCCAGCCAGGGGCATGGACCAAGGTGGTCAAGGGCCCTAAGGCCCACCGCACCAAGGCCCCACCCCTGCCACAACTGAGCAACAGGTATGCACCTCTTGCTGCCCCAGCAGAGCCTGCTGAGTTGCCGGCCCCCACAGGCAACATGGGCCCAACTGAAACTCCCGCCCCTGCTCTCCCCAAGACAAAACGTAAGGTGTTTGTTGTGGGAGACTCCCTCCTGAGGGGGACAGAGGGGCCAATCTGCCACCCTGACCCCTTAGCCCGGCAAGTCTGCTGCTTCCCAGAGGCCCGCATCCGGGACATTGCAGAGAGGATCCCCAAGCTCCTCAAACCCACAGACCGCTATCCCATGCTCCTTATTCATGTGGGCGCCAATGACACGGCTCAGAGCACTCCCAGCCAGGTCATGAGGCGCTACAGGGATTTGGGAGTGGGGCTTAAGGGTCTGGGGGCACAGGTGGTGTTCTCGTCGATCCTCCCAGTCTCAGGCTATGGGCTGAGAAGGGACAGGAGGATCTATGTGGTCAACCAAAGACTGCGGCGCTGGTGTCGTCAGGAAGGCTTTGGCTTTCATGACCACAGCCCGCTCTTTGGCGAGAGAGGCAGCGAGCTGCTGGGAAGAGATGGTCTCCACCTCTCTCCCCTAGGGAGGAGGCTCTTCTCAGCCAGACTGGCTGACCTGCTCCACCGGGCTTTAAACTAAGCCCGCTGGGGGACGGGGGGACTACCGCCACTGCTGGCCCGCTGAACAATCCTTGCAAAGCCAGCGGATCATGGCACTCAAGGGAGCCCACCCCAGCCCCAGCCCTGGTAAAATCTGTGGGCAAGGAAGGAGCCCCCCAGGGGGCGCTTGCCTGCCTGTACACAAATGCCAGGAGCTTGGGGAATAAGCAGGAGGAGCTCATCCTCCTGCTTAGTGCAAACAATTACGATGTCATAGGGATCACGGAGACCTGGTGGGACTCCACCCATGACTGGACCACGGGGATAGATGGCTATACCCTGTACAGGAGGGATCGTGTAGAGAAAAGGGGCGGGGGTGTAGCTCTCTATGTTAAGGAAAGCTACGTGTCCCTGCAAGCCGATATTGGCGACCAGGGTGGACGGCTGGAGACCCTCTGGGTTAAAATCCGTGGGGAACACGGCACAGGGGACACAATGGTGGGAGTCTATTACAGACCTCCCACCCAAAGTCCTGAGCTAGACCAGGAGTTTGCCCAGGAACTGGCTGAGGCAGCTTGCTCCAGGACCATGGTTGTCATGGGTGACTTCAATTACCCAGACATCTCGTGGGAGGATCGCTCAGCAAAATCTGAGCGGTCGCAGAGCTTCCTCTCATGCGTGGATGACCTCTACCTGACTCAAGAAGTCTATGGGCCAATGAGAGGCAAAGCGCTGCTCGACCTGGTGCTGGCTACTGGGGAGGACCTAGTCGGCGACCTAGTGACCGATGGGAAGCTGGGTGACAGCGACCACGAGCTGATCACCTTCACCATCTGCCGAAAAGCTGGCAAGTCGGTCAGCAACACGCAAGTCCTTGACTTCAGGAAAGCCGACTTTGACAAGCTCAGGAGGCTTGTCAGTGAGGCCCTAAGGGACTGTGACCGCAGGGAGAGGGGAGTTCAAGAAGAGTGGTTGCTCCTCAAGGGAGCGATCCTCAATGCACAAACTAAGTCTATTCCATCTCGGAGGAAAGGCAGCAAGAGGGCACAGCAGCCCCCCTGGCTCTCCAGGGACCTAGCAGACCTCCTGAGGCTAAAAAGAAAGGCCTACAAAGGATGGAGGATGGGAGTCACCTCCAAGGAGGACTATTCTGCACTGGTCCGGTCCTGTAGGGAGCAGACCAGGAAAGCCAAGGCTGCAACTAAACTCCAGCTAGCTTTGAGCATCAAGGACAATAAAAAGTCCTTTTTCAGATATGTGGGAAGCCGAAGGAAAAGCAGGGGCAACGTTGGACCCCTGCTGAACCAGATGGGGCAACTGACAACTGACGCCCAGGAAAAAGCCAACCTATTAAATAGGTAATTTGCGTCGGTCTTTCATCAGCCCCATGGGACGCCTGTGCCTGCTACAGGGCCGGGAAGTCCGGGTGAGGGTGATCCCCTGCCCTCCATTAATGCTGACTTTGTGAAGGAACATCTTGAGAAGCTGGATACCTTCAAATCAGCCGGCCCTGACAATCTTCACCCCAGGGTACTCAAGGAGCTGGCGAGCATCATAGCCCAGCCTCTAGCACGGATCTTTGAAAACTCTTGGCGCTCTGGTGTAGTGCCCGAAGACTGGAAGAAGGCCAATGTGGTGCCTATTTTCAAGAAAGGGAGGAAAGTGGATCCGGCTAACTATAGGCCCATCAGCCTGACTTCTATCCCGGGGAAGATCTTAGAAAAGTTTATTAAGGAGGCCATCCTTAATGGACTGGCCGACGCCAACATCTTAAGGGATAGCCAGCACGGGTTTGTTGCGGGTAGGTCTTGCTTGACCAATCTCATTTCCTTCTACGACCAGGTGACCTATCACCTGGACAAGGGAGATGAGATTGATGTCATATATCTTGACTTCAAAAAAGCCTTCGATCTGGTGTCCCATGATCGTCTCTTGGAGAAACTGGCCAATTGTCGCCTTGGGTCCCCCACGATCCACTGGCTGGAAAATTGGCTCCGGGGTCGGACCCAGAGGGTAGTAATTGATGGAAGTCACTCATCGTGGTGTCCTGTGACCAGTGGGGTCCCCCAGGGCTCTGTCCTTGGACCCATACTGTTCAACATCTTCATTAACGATGTGGACACTGGAGTCAGAAGCAGACTGGCCAAGTTCGCTGATGACACCAAACTTTGGGGCAAAGCATCCACGCCAGAAGACAGGCGGGTGATCCAGGCTGACCTGGACAGGCTCAGCAAGTGGGCGGATGAGAATCTGATGGTGTTCAACGCCAATAAATGCAAGGTTCTCCACCTTGGGGAAAAAAAACCCGCAGCATCCTTATAGGCTCGGCAGTGCTATGTTGGTTAGCACTATGGAAGAAAGAGACTTGGGGGTCATCATTGACCACAAGATGAACATGAGCCTGCAATGCGATGCTGCGGCTAGTAAAGCGACCAAAACGCTGGCTTGCATCCATAGATGCTTCTCAAGCAAATCCCGGGACGTCATTCTCCCCCTGTACTCGGCCTTAGTGAGGCCGCAGCTGGAGTACTGCGTCCAGTTTTGGGCTCCACAATTCAAAAAGGATGTGGAGAAGCTTGAGAGAGTCCAGAGAAGAGCCACGCGCATGATCAGGGGTCAGGGAAGCAGACCCTACGATGACAGGCTGAGAGCCCTGGGGCTCTTTAGCCTGGAAAAGCGCAGGCTCAGGGGTGATCTGATGGCCACCTACAAGTTTATCAGGGGTGATCACCAGTATCTAGGGGAACGTTTGTTCACCAGAGCGCCCCAAGGGATGACGAGGACGAATGGTCACAAACTACTACAAGATCGTTTCAGGCTGGACATAAGGAAGAATTTCTTTACTGTCCGAGCCCCCAAGGTCTGGAACAGCCTGCCGCCGGAGGTTGTTCAAGCGCCTTCATTGAACACCTTCAAGATGAAACTGGATGCTTATCTTGCTGGGATCCTATGACCCCAGCTGACGTCCTGCCCTTTGGGCAGGGGGCTGGACTGGATGATCTTCCGAGGTCCCTTCCAGCCCTAATGTCTATGAAATCTATGAAATACCCACAATACCCTACCCACACACACATCCCCAAAAACCCCCATGCCCCCACCCACTCACAGCTCCTGCTCCCCACAAACCCCACACCCACCCATACCCCCCCAATGTCCCTTCACATCCCACACAATATACAAGTAAGACTGCATTTTGAGTTATTATGCTATCACTTCTACATATACCAAACAAACACAAATCTGGACAAAAATATATATTTTAAATTAAATTTAAATATATTATTGGTGTTTGAGTGTTAGTATATAATTTGTTTGATTTTTGCCTACGATGGCAAACTCGCTTCCCCAAAGGAGTACTTCCAGGGGCAAGGGGATGGACTCCCAGTGGCAAAGGCCAGAGGTTAAGGGGGCGGGGCTTCTGGTCCCAAGATGGTACCAGGGGGCAGGGCACCTGTCAAGGGGTAGGGCTACCCACACAGCCCTCGACAACTTGCTAAAGCTCAGTAAGTGTCCCTCCACCCAAAATAATTGTCTGCCCCTGCCATATACTAAACCAGTTATCTATTATCTTGTGGGGTTTTTTTAATCTAATCTTGGGATCAAAAATATGGAGTCTTCTCATACTATACTCAAATTTTTGCTTCTATGAATGATGACTTTTTTTCCCTTCGCCTGCTGCTGTGGTACGCTCCCTTAAAATGGCTGTACTTGCCATCTACTCCATCTCTATACCAGCGGTGGTCTTCTATCTTATTTCAGTGGCTTCTTGAGGGCAGAAGGTGAATAAGGAAATGGCTATGGCCCAAACTGCATAATTGATAGTGGTGTCACAACCATATATAATGGGTTTATCTGTGTGAAGACTGTAAATATACTTACCACATTCTGTGTGATAGAAAGAAAAAAACTATACTAAATTACCAGAATTAATATTAAATTCAGTGTCTCACTATGGGAATCAAACTGAGCTTAAGAATGAGATGTGACACTTAGGATGAAAGTGAATTTCATTAAATTAGCACTATTGTGCTTCCCTATGGTGACAGCAGACATCATTACCAATTTTCTCAAACCACTATTTTACTTCCCTAACTGCAAACAGAAAGAGAAATCTTCAAATTAACTTCTGATGCCAGCTCTGGTACTTTTTTAGGCTTTCCCCCCAAGATACAGAAAGCTAACCTTGGTCTCAACAAATGACAGTTACATCTGTATGTTTTAGATGCAGGACATGATTACATTCTTTGGTGTGCTAGTCAGTGAAACAAGAAACATTTTTAGCAGTACAGCAGAGATGACAAGGAAACAAGTTTTCAGAATGAATATTATTCCAAGTGTATAGGGATTCAACTTCCTGAGTGGCAGTTGAACAAAAGTCTGGTCTTTAATCCATCATATCTGAAGATTTCCCTCAGAGAGGGATAGACTTTATACAGCTGAACAGACAAGTGACAAGTGATAAGAGAGTAACCAGCCACAAACTACCATAGTAAAGACTGGAAAAGAAATAAGGGAAATAACTTAAGAAAAAGGCTACAATTCCACCCACTTTTACCTCTTAAAAAACCCAGTTAAGACATACCACATGTGAAAATATGCCTCACAAAAGTTCTAAAACATCTGAGCCTGACAGCAAAGTTTCAGTAACAGTATGTTTCTTTTGTATATACAAAGTGTAGGGGTAGGGGTTTAGTTGATGAAGAATATAAAAGGAGCAAGTCAGTTATGAAACATAAATTATGCTTTAAAATGTTCTTCAATCAAATGTTTCTAGAAAGGAAGGACAATTTCTTTTAACGTTTATATATTTGATTCCTCTAGTGAAAAGCCCTCTAACTGTTAGGACATAAAGTAGGAACTTTAATGTTAACTATTCTACATCGTGTTCCAAATATCAGCGTTTGCCATGCAGTAACATAACCCATACATCTGATAATCCGAAAACCTTGCAGTTCATGGAGGCTCTGGAGAAGGTGGCTTTGTGCTTGTGCAAGATGGCAGAAGAGAAGTGGGGAAGCCTCAAAAAATGATCTGTCACTGCTGACTCAATATTCAGCAAACAGGCTACAAGAAACTGGGACTGGGTGGGGGCGCACTCACATGAATTCATTTCATTCATCAAGGCCAAACTGCTAAATCACAAAAAGAATACCTCAGATTGAACTCTGAAGGAACTGAGGAAAGCAAGGACTCTCATCCACCAAACTCAAGATGCTATGCCAATGATTATCACATGCAACTGGGTGAGAAAATTCAATCCACATTTTAAAATGGGAACATCAGAGGCATGTAACGTGGAATCAAGAAGGTGACAAGGTGCAACCGCGAAGAAGTCAGTTCCATTAAAGACAGTGTCATAAGTCATAACAGAAAGGAAGCAACAGATGAAAAGATGCATGGAACTATCTTGAACTTTATTTAAGGGAAATGATGTCACTAGACACAGCTCTTAACTCTACCGAGAGTTTGTCTGTCCTGGAATAGCTTCATGATAGTCCAACTGTTGAGGACCTAAGTAAGGCCATAAATAACTTGGCCAGTGGCAAGGCCCCACAAAAAGGCAGCAATTGCATGGAAATGATGAAGTGTAGGAAATCTGTGCTTCTTCCCCACCTTCGTGAGCTTCTTACTCACTGCTGAACAGTAGAGAAGGTGCCACAAGATATGCAAGATGCCAGTACAGTGACTCCCTACAACAGTGGTCTCCAACCTTTTTAAGGTGAAGATAACTTGTTGAAGTAAAGGGCAACCCAGGATTTGCAGCTGCAGGCTGGGGCCAGGGCTAAGCCGGGCTCTTCCTGGCAGGGGGGCCAGGCTGCACTCAGGGCGGGTGGTGGTGGCACTGGGAGCAGAGGTCAAGGGGACTATGGTGAATTTTGCAATGGCTGCAACCCTCCCCGTAGCTCTGCTCCCAATGCCGCCGTCACCTGCCCTGAGCACTGCCTGCCCCAGCACCTGTTACTTTAAATTGCCAATTGCTCAAATCAAGAGTGAGACCTTATTAAGGAGGATAAGGCAAAATGCCGTGTTTATTGATTCCATGAAGCAGATACATAAGCTTGGACACACCAGTCATACAAGCAGACATACAAACAGACATAGACAGACATACAGACAAAACCACTCCAGTAAGATGTTATAGTTATCAGCAGAAGTTACTCAATGTTAGCACTGGATGGTCAGTCCAGGGAGTGGGGGTAAACAGACATGCCTGTATCTTATCACATTTTAACCTTTTTCTCTGCCCCAACTTTAGGAAATGCCTTCATTCAACTGTCTGTGTTAATTCTATTATTCACTCAATCCCAGCAAAACCTTAACAGCTGCTAACACCTTTCTTTCTAGGATATCTATATTATACCCGCATTATTTCTGGACATCTCACCCCTATTACCAATAAGAGTATACTTTTACACTTCTAGCAGTCTCTGCCTTGCCACACAGGCACAGAGCAAACACACAAAACTGCTTTATTTTCTGTTTTGCGCAAACACCTCAACAATCTCTTCAATACAGCCCACTTTTTAGGCTTACTTGTGTTACAAACATTCATAGTTTCTAGCACAGAACTTAGTTTTATCTGCTACTGACTTCTTATTAGACCAGCAATAGAAGTTGTTGTACTTAACCCAAACAGACCACAGCATGACCTCAGGCACTCTGAGATCAGGACACTTTTTCTTAAAGCAACTGCATCTTTTCCCTGCTTCAAATCAGTTATTTTTAAAATTGCATTCTTACTTTTTCCTCCAACCTTCTCTAGCATTCAAACTCTGTTAATTCCTTATTCTCTTCTCTCTTTCTAAGCACTTTCCACATCTCTTTCTATAACAGCTGCCTTACAGTCTGTTTTCCTGCTTCCCTCTATCTTTTTTCTTTGGCCTTTACCAAGGGTGTTTCTGTCAGGGTATGCTCCCCCTGAAAGACTGTGTGTATGATGGATTACACACCACACATAATCCCCTTGGAAAAATTCTTCCTACCTTCAAAAGGAACCTTTAAACTATGCCTTTGATAAGCTCATTTCTCTTCCCTGCCCAGAGTAACTGAAAGTAATTCTGGGCACTGATTTCTGTTTACAAAGCTGTACCTTGATGTTTCCCAAAATAAGCCGTTACACTCTTGTAACAATCTCTATCTCTTTTAGGCTCTTCACCGTTCCCAAAGAGGTGGGGGGAAGAACCAAGTTTCTGCTCACTTCCAATCACAAATTCTCTGCTACTGCCTGAGCAGATGTCCAGTAACATACTTTGTCTCTTTTTGTGCCCTCTGCTGCCTCTATTCTCCGGTGCACACAGGATCCTGACGTATCTGTCTCACATTCTTCTAACTATCTCTGATCTCTCTGAAGCTGCGCTGCCTGCATAACACTCTGCCTTATTATAAGTGCACTTGTAACTTACACCTTACAAACTCCACAGTGAACACATAACTGCTCTTGTCCTCTCTCCACAAAGGACTGTAACTATTCCCAAGGACCTTAGAGTTAAAAAACCCTGTTCATTCACACAACCTTTCCAGCAGGAAGATTACTTTCTCTGCTCTCTAGCTTCCTATTGCAAGCACAACAAGAGGTTCTTACTTAATCCCAAGTGGGCCACAGCATGTAACCATGTTCACTACTCTGCCTGACCCAGACAAACGTTTCCTAGTCAGCAGTAACAAACAACATCTCCTGCACAACACTTACAACCCTAGTCACAATTACCATATAGTTCTACATTACTAAAAGTTTTAGCTAACCCCTCTAGAACAAATCACCCTGCGTAACAGAGCCACCTCATCCTGACTATTTGTCAGGTGAAGGAAAAGATTTTAGAAGTCTCCCATAATAGCCAAACCACTACAGATTTTTTTTTTCATGGAATGTGGAGGCTTATCATACAATTTAACATATTTTCCAATTTTTTCTTTCAAGTCAGTAATAGTGCAGGCATCTGCTACTGCCTCTTTGGTTTAAGTGCTATGCCCACATTTTTTCAGGGCTTTTTTTCAATAGACTAACATGAAGGGTTATGGGTACGACCCTCCTGTAATATCTTCTTTTCCTTTTTTAAACATGTTTTCTTCTACCTAGTGTTTAATCTCAGTTACTAATACCAATAGCCACAAAATCAAAGCCATAAATCATCAACAATCCTTATGTCAAAACACCTCGTAAAGTAAGCAAAAATACTTAACTCCAAAACTACTGAGGACTCCCTGCACACAGGCCAGGGGCAATCCAAAACTACTGATCCTTTTTGTGCAGTTGGTCTAACCCAGAACCGCAGTACCTGGCACTTCTACCACTGGGTGGTGTGCGCACCTTAGACAAATAAATCAATAAGCACAGCATTAAACCACACACACCCCCAACGCATTCTCCACCAAAATGTTACTTTAAATTGCCACTTGCTCAAATCAAGAGCGAGACCTTATAAAGGAGGATAAGGCAAAACGCCGTGTTTATTGATTCCATGAAGCAGATACATACGCTTGGACACACCAGTCATACAAGCAGACATACAAACAAACATACAGACATACAGACAAAACCACTCCAGTAAGATGTTATAGTTACCAGCAGAAGTTACTCAATGTTAGCACTGGATGGTCAGTCCAGGGAGTGGGGGTAAACAGACATGCCTGTGCTCCATGAGGTTGCAGAGAGTGGATTCCCCATCTTGGCTTGTCTGCATCTCATTTTTATAGGGATTTCAAGTCTTTGTTCAGCATTGGGGTTTTTCCATGCTCAGTTTTTAATTAGAGGTTGTTTCTTCTGGTTATCTCAATTTGAGGTCATTCCAGTAGAGTTTGTATCTCCATTAGTATCTCTGCCTTGAAGCATTGTGTCCTTGAAGCATCACGTAGTTCAAATGGCAGGATATGCAGAATTCCTTCTTCTCACTATCTCCTTTGCACTTGATCACAGACGAGTTCTTCAGCCATCCATTAATTAGCTTAATTAGTTTACTGTCTGGTAACTTATGCATTGGCATCATGTTGCTTACACAATCAATTAAACCTTCTGTTTTCATGCAAATAGTTACCATTCTTTCATCATTCACCCTCTCACACAGACACTCACGTACATAGGGCATACGAAGTTCATCTACTATGTCAAGCAGGGAATAAGCACAAAATGGAGTTTTAGTTGTTCATAAAAGACAAAGAAAAATAAAGCTAATGCAATCATAGAGGTTCAATACTATTATCATTTAAACATAATAACTAATGCAAAGACTCATACTACACCCCCTTCCCCCACCAGGAAGAGCATAGCATAGCCCCAGCCTGCAGCTGCAGCCCACCTCCCCCCATAAAAATCTGGGGGCACACACCCCCTAAGCCCTCCTGGGGTGCGTGCAGCAGTGAGCTGTCACCCACTCCCCATGCCCTACACCCCCCCAGACAAACTGCTCCCAGCTCTATCCTGCACCCCAAACCCACTCCCACTTCCTTGCCACCCTTGCTGCAGCTGCCGGAAGCCTGTGGCTGGGCTGCGTTGTGGCCCTACCACTGCCCCACATTTGGGAGGGACTAAGCCCTGTTAGCTCCCCCTTCTGCCACCTACCTATGCCCAGGGGGCACATGCCTCCTCGATCTGTGCGCAGGGTGAGGTGGCTGCCGCTGCACACTTTGTGCCTGGAATGGCTACAGCGGGTCTCAGGACACAAAGCCCAGTGTGCAGCAGCAGCTGCTTCACCCAGCGCACAGATCAGTGGGTGTGTGCCCCCTGGGCCTCTGCTGGGGTATGTGCAGCAGCAGAAGCCTCCCCGTGCACCTGGACGAGCTGCCCAGGCTCCAATCATCCCCTGGCATGGCCCCACTGGGGCCCCACTTACCTAGTGGCAGGGGGCACGGAGGAGGATCATCCCACTCACTTGGCCCGGCCCTGGTGGCAAGGGGTGCAGCTCAGCCCAGCCACATGTGCCCGCTGCTCCCAGACTGTATCCCAGCCACTCCCCACATGCATCCCACTGCTCCAATTGTGGAGCCTGAAAAAGTCGATCTCAGTCTGGGGGGGCTAAGGTCCCCCCCAGACTGAGATCAACTGTCAGAGGCTCCACGATTGACCAGTCGATTGCAATCGACTGGTTGGTGACCACTGCTCTACAAGAATAAAGGCAACTACTGTGATTGCAACAACTATCATAACATTTCAATATTAAGCATGGTTGGAAAGATTGTTGCTTGGGTGGTGCTCAGAAGACTTCAGATCCTTGCTGACTGTGTTTACCCTGCATCACAGTGAGGCTTCAGAACTAGTAGGTCCACCATAGATACCATCTTCTCACTGCAACAAATCCAAGGTAAAACTGCAGGGAACCAAAGAGACCCCACTATATCACCATTAAAGACCTGAGCAAGGCCTTCAACCCTGTCAACACAAAAGGCCTCTTCAAATTATTAGGAAGTTTTGGTGTATGGCTAATCTTCCTCAGCATAATCCACTCTTTCCATGATGGAATGGGGGGAACAATCAGCTATGACACATCAATGTCTGAGGGTTTTGAGATCTGAAGCAGAGTCAAGCAGGGCTGTGTTTTTAGGGCTGTGTTTTAACCCTGACCCTGTTCAGGATATGCTTTTCTCTTCTTCTGATGCAAGTTTTTGGGACCACCACTGACAGAATCTATCTACATACACAGTCAGATGCAAAATTACTCAGCTTCACAGTCTTTAAAGAAAAGACTAAACTACAGAAAGCTTGGATTGATGAGCTGCTGTTGGCTGACAAAGCTGCACTGATAGTCCACACAGAGAATGACCTTCAAAGCCTAAGTGCCGCTTTGCTCATGCCTGCCAAGACTTTGGTCTTATAATCAGCATGAAAAGGACCAACATTATGAACCAGAACAGTGATTCATCATCAGCAATCACAATAAGTGAAAACATATTAGACGTAAATAAATTTACATGCCTTGGCTCCATTGTAACCAACAACTTGTCACTTGAGTCTGAACTGAATACTGGTATTGGAAAAGCATCAGATGTTATGAGCATGCAGAGTAAATGAGTGTGGAACAACAAAAAGCTGGCTATTAAGACCAAGTTCAAAGTGTATCATGCTTGTATCATCAACACACTTTTGTATACCAGTGAATCCGGGACCATATACTCTATTCAGAAAAAGCATCTCAACAGCTTTCACTTGCGTTGCCTTTGCCACATTCTAGAAATTTCCTAGTGAGACAAAGTTACTGATACTGAGGTCTTTGAATATGCCAACTTTTCAAGAATCTATTCTTCTCAGTTAGCATCAACATTGATACATTGGTCATATGTGGAAAATGGATGATGGCTGCATACTCAAGGATCTTGAGTATGAAGAACTCTTTATAGGAAAAAGACCTAGGGACAGCTGTGACTGGTGTGGCACCTGGGGGTTGCCATGATGCCCCCTGGTGGCCACCTTGATCCTGCCTGGCTCTCACCCCTGACTTTTTATTAAATGTAATGATGGGAAGCTGCCCTTAGAGGCTGGTGAGTCGAGGGTACTCTCTTCTTTCTCTCCGTCTGTTCACTGCCTGAGATCCTACTAGTCTTAGGGGCTAAATTTGTGGACTCCTTCTACCCCTAGAATGACATCCATGCCTTGCAGGTGTTACTCATTAATCATTATAAAGCACCTTCCTCCAATACAAGCCCTTGTCTGGGTCTCAGCCTTTCCAGTCTCCATCCCTTTTCTCTAGCTTGGCTCCTTTACCCTACGCTCACTGCATCCAGTCTTGGCTTATGAGCTACAACCCCTATCTCACCTCACCCTGCCTCTGGTCCCTGGCCCTTGTTTTGCCCCTTTCAGGCACTGGGCCCTTGCCCTGGTTTTTCCCTTTGGGCTATGACCCCTGGCACCCTGAGTCTCATGCCATTCCTGGCTTATGTCCTGCCCTGGCAGGGTCCTAAACCTTGGCACATGCCCCTCCAGCACCCCACCATGGGCTCCTCATTCACCCCTTACAGCCACACCCAGTTGCCCAGTGATACAAAAAGACAAATAGAATGAAGACACACACATGCTGCCTGTTCCTCCCAAACTATAATGTCCCTGGGCTAGACCTGTTCTTCCCCTCGTGAGCAAGCCTGTTTCCCTAAGGTTGCTTCTTACAGTCTACTTCTCTGTAGGAGTTCCTTCCCATGCCACCTGCAGAATCTGACTGACCGCTTCAGCTTCTGAACAGTGCATATGTGTTGCCCAATCACCTACCATCCCCTTCAGCCCAGCACTGGGGTCTTTAATCTCTCAATCAAAGGGCAGCTCAGCTGGCACTCCTCTTAAAGCATAGGGGCTCCCAGGTCCCTGGCATGGGTCCCTTCTGCCAGGATCAGCTACCTCTATCTCTACCTCTCTCACTGAGAGTTTCTCTCAGCTCTCCCCTTTGATTCTACCTGGTTTTCTCTGTTAAAAAATCAAAACTCCTCTGATAAAAAACACAAAATCCATGAATTTTCACTATATATAGATGTATCAGTTGAACACAACGTTTTATTGATATATTTACAATTTCAAAGCAATTTGGAAGCCAACCAGTGCCTCATATGTATACACATACACACTACGCTTCACTGCCCTGCTCTACCCTCCCACTGGGCTATGGAGGCACCTCCTTCCCATGCTGGTCTGGCCAGACTGCAGTCCCATGCCCACTGTGGGTGCAGAAATCTAGGGGAGTATGCACCCCTCCATATCCCCCCCATGTCACCTGTGCCCCCTTGACCTCCACACCTTGCCTATGCCCACCCCATCCCCCCCAAGCCTCACTTATGCCCCCTCATAGACTTACCTGTGGGGAGCTGTGGGAGCTGTTCTTAATGCTGCTTGGCTGCCATGTGCATGTGCACATGCACATGGCACCCCCTGCCTGTGATCACCCTACTCCCACTCCTCCCAACCCCAAGCAGCTGCTTGCAGGCTGGAACTCTGCCAGCCTGCAAGGGGAAACTTGTGGCTTCCTGGGGTTTTCTCCCTTAAAAGAGAACATCCACATTTTCCCATGGCAAACGGAAAACCCCAATCCCTGGTGTTCGTACATTTTACCAGTGAGAAGCAGAGGTAAGAGAGCTCCGAAAGCCTGAAGTTACCCCCTTAAATAGGACCTGAAGATTCCTTCAAAACAGGCTCGTATAAAGGCCTTGATAATTTAATTACAGTAAAATCCCTGTTATCTGGAATGAGTGGGGAGCGGGGAGGTGCCAGGTATCTAAAATTGCCAGTTACCTGAGGAGAATGGGTTTCTGGATGGATGTGGAGTGGCGGGGGAGGGGAGGAACTATGGCAGAAACTGTACACGGAGCGGGGGCTGGAGGGGTGGCAGTGGTCGTACGCAGAGTGCTGGCAGTGCAGGGTGGTGGCGGTGGCTGCCACATGCAAGATTCCCACCCCCTTGTCCACCACATCCAGCCAGCCAGCTGGAAATTCCAGTTACTAGAGTGTGTCTACATGTGCACCCTACTGCGCAGTTGGTACTGTGCAGTCGTTTAGTACTTGATTTAGCAAATACTAAATAACTGTGCAGTACCTGCTGGTACTACACACTCCTGGCAGCACACAGGTCATTTCTGTTGCTCATTGCTCAATAGTGGTGGCATCACAGTTCGTGCCTGCCACTGCTATGTCATTGTAGTGACGAGCTACATCGCCGTAGCTCGTCACTACAGTGACATAGCGTCTCATGTAGACATGCCCATAGTTTATTCAAAATGTACCGGATATTTGTCTTCATTTCATACATTTTCACCCAAAGGCTCAGTGAAAATAATGACATTACTTGGTGTCTTCCGATACATATAAGAAGGTAGGTTAGATATTCATTTTTAAACTGCAAACTTTAAAAAACACTATAATATTTTTATCTTTTATTATTTAATAGTCTTAAATTGCCTTTGAATGTTCCCATGAGGAAAATAATACAATAGCTGTAATATGTTTAGAACTACTTTACTTGGACTTCAGTTCCCCAATTCAGAGAGTAAATGCAGGCTGCACAATCTACGTTGACTCTATCATGCCCCAGGCTTCTCCTCAGTAAAACACCACATTTTTTATGGAGAGGGTATGGAAGAGAATAAAATAGAATTAAACAGAATCCTGTTTAACTGTACTTGCAATAAGTTTCAGTTAATTCTACAACCTGAAAGTGAATTAAAAGCTTCAGTTCATGCTGTGAAGAAATCCCTCTCTGTCCCTGATTGGGTCAGTCCAGCTAAAACCCTCTTTTTTTCACCTGCTTGCTCTTTGGTTTTAACCTGGTCACCCAGGTGACTGGCTGGATAAATTTGAGTGGAGGGGGAGCTCTCTTCCTCCCAGAGCATTTTGGAACACAGAGGCAACAGCCTCCAGAGACCCTCTTTGGATGAATCAGTGAGTAAAGACTGGAAAGATAGCTAGTAGATTCCAACTAAGTAATTCAGACACGCATAAAATGGATCCCTGTAAATTGGGACCCGACCCAATACCTCTAAAGACTCAAATTTCTATGTTTGCTCGAAGGGTTTTCTAAACCCTGTGTTCTACCCCCTCTGCCCCCTACTCTCTTCCCCTGATCGATAATGGTATTGGGTTACAGCATGACTGGCTGTTTCACTGCAAGGGGCTGAGAAGTGGCCTTTCTGCTCCCTGCAGAGCTTGGCTGTTTATGCTACCTCAGTCATACCTGAGGGTACCCTGGGAGGCTTCAGGCTAGAAGCACTCCAAAATATCAGTAGGCAAAGCACCCCCAAGGCTTGCTGGGTCTGTGTACCCCAGGCTGCACAGAGCCCTAATAGAGACCAGTGCCCAGGTGGTGGCAGTGTTAACCCAGGCTTGCGAGTGTTCTCCTGGAGGAGCTGCTGGCCATAGGCTCCCCAGGGGAGACTCCCAAAGCATGGTTTTCAGCCTGGCATAGTGAGGCATGTGACTCAGCATAGTAGTACCCCCTACTGGGCCACCACACATGCAAGTAGCATCCAGCTGTGATTTTGGGATAGTTGTGAAAAAGGGTTCCACTAGCACAGTAGCTTTCAAACTTCCTACAGTCACAAACCCTTTCATAATACTTGTGCTGAAAAACGCTACCCTAGCTCTGCAAGCCATGTGAACTAATGCAGAACCAGGCAACTTGGGCTGGCAATAGCAGCACCGTGTTCTAGCCCATTTTGCTATTTCTCCCAATGTGGAACCCCTGCTGACCGTGGAACACAATTTGCAGGCCACTGTTCTAGTATATAGCATCAAACAATACATATGCTAATGTAATGGGTTAACCTTGATACCCCAGTAAACCCTAGTCGTCCTCCAAAAGCACTGTTAGTACCACTGACCTTGGTGGACACAAGAAACCTTAAAGGGGACTCCAAGGGTGCCTCATGTAGGGCACATGCTCCCTACTGGATTGTGCCACAGGCCATACCTGTTTCAGGTGCTCTGGGATCCACATTGCATGCAACCTAGTCCCAGACCGGCTCCAGTAGGTGCCAGATCCAGTATGCTGATGGAGAGGTGAAGGAAAGGATCTATGGACCAATCTGATCCACAGACCAACCTCGTGCCTCTCATACAACTCATGCATTTGGCACTCCTGACTGAAACTATTATGCAAACCTTATATCATGAATACTTGAGTACATATTTATTATATCGTCAGTGCCATGGACAGTATCAAATGAAGCTATTTTTAAAACCCTGCAAGCTCTGAAATTCTTATTCTATAATTTTAGCAATTGGCTCACTAAGTAGAACTTGTACTGAAATATTTGCAACACATACTTTAGTCTTACAAAAAAAGTTTAATATTAACTATATGATTCACTGGCAAAACTAACTGAACTTACATTTACCTGCAACCTCTCAAACTTGTTTTCTGCAACCATGGAAAATATTATTTTCTAATTATTCTCTACTGTTTTTCTTATATTACCATGCAAAAGGCTAGAAACTATTTGAATATTAGTAAAAGAAAGATAAAGAATGCTGTCTTTAATGTGTAGCAATGCTGTCCTCAAAAGCAGAAGTTAATCTTCAGCTTCTGTTTTATACCCACAATCCTTTTTCTTCAAATGTTTCAAACTGCTTAAACCATACTTAGTTTGAATATTCCAACTGGTAGCTGTCATGTAACTGATGATTAATATTTGACGCAGAGATTACAGAATTGTACTTCAGAGAACAGAAAATAGCTATTATTTTTGTTTTTATTTTAAATATTTCTTTTATATACACTAGTAATATCAGACAGCTCAACTCAAAGTGCACAGAACAAGTCTGTATTCAGGGTTTGTTTTTGCCTTCCTCCCAGTATGTTTAAAAGGAGAAAAACGGCACAGTTACATTGAAATTAAACAATATGTAGAACTGAATAACTAAAATCACATTTGAAGTAAATATACTCATAACTCACAGTTATTTGCAGTAAAACTATTCCATACACTCTTAATACTGAATTTAAAATAAAGTTATCAAAGCAAGTATGACTCTCAAAGAGGTTTCTAAAAAGGCAAACAAATCTTAACAGTTACATAATCCCATAGTTCTGTTGAAGTAAGCTTTTTTTTTTTACTGCAAAGTAAGCTTTTTTTTTTTTAGAAACTTCTTCGTAAAGTAAAAGTGCTCCCAACTATCTTAATGAGAAATACTTTGCAATTCATTCTGATAATATGATGCTGAAAAGTTCTGATCACTGTTGACCAGTCACAGATGGTCCTGGCACACTTCAGATAGAACTCAACTCATCATAGAGTAGGCATCATCTTACCAGAAGAAGAAAGTCAGTTTCAGTAAGAAGGTATTTCTGCTTACAACACCCATAATCTGATCAAAAAAACCCCAAAGTACATTAAGGTATTCAATATAATGCTGAGGAAAGGGTGTACTCTTGTGCAGAGGAGATTATTTCATTGTCAGTAATTGTTGTATTATTCTGCGACTTTCCAATAATTTAGAACACCAATATTAATTATGGTATCTGGTAAATAATGCTATGGAAAGCTATTATGAAATTTCATTTAATTTCTTATGGGGTTTTGATATTTTGTTTGTTTGCTTGTTTAAGTTTTTCCAGTAAAGGTAAGTCCATTTTAACTTTAAAAAAAATGTTTTCTTTGATTCAAGTATTTGGAATCCAATTCTATGAACCAGAGTGGACAACAATATACCGAGGCAAGATATTAAAATTAGAAGTGCAGAAAAAGTCATAAGTTTATTATGAAATTCAAATCAGAGTGTTGTGAAAAGAAACCCATTTATAAATAAGGTGCATTTCAGCTTTTTTACTGCATACATATTGTATTTACTCCCCATTTTGTTGACTGGAAAGCAAAGGGGAAACCTAGATATCAAACAGTACATATTCAAAAAGTTTTCACTCTAGAAAATAAAAACCGATTATAATGTGTAACTGTAAGCCATTGTAATGCTTCGCAACATTCATAAGGTTTTATTGAATCAGTTAAAAGTGCTATCCTAAAAATCAGTGAAAAATGAATAAAATTTAAATGTCCTATTATCATGCAGATTACACTAGGTATAATAGGGAATTTTTTGCTGACATTCAACTCCAAGAAATCAATATAAAACTAAAATAATTATTTATTAGAGAGGGGCTCTTAAAATGACTTTAAAAAAAATTGCTACTTGGATCCTCCTGCAGGCCATTTCAGAATGATTGCAGCTGAGGGGATGAGACAGCAGGGAAACCCATTCAGGCTGATCCAATTTAGATATGCAAATTTTATCTTGTGCGTTTGAAAGGAACATTATGCCACAGCATAATTTGCACCTTGAGTGCTAAGGAATAATATTTCTAATCTAATGAAATCATGCCTCCATTGTTCATTTTCACACACTCAGGTTTGATCCAGTCTATTGTTCATTTGCACGTTAAAAATTACTCTTTTGCATTTGAAACAATTAATTGCTTTAAAAAGAAATATATTTATTACTGTACCTGAGTGCCCACAGAAAAGGCAGTGTTGTAATGAACTGACTATCGTGATAATTCCGTGTAACAGCAATGGGACTAGTATAAACCCTAATATAGGAGGAAATGCAGTATGAAACGCATGAAATTTAGAATCTGTAATCAGTATATTGCTTTCAGCTTATTTTCCATCGATTTGGAATATGAATAACTAAAATGTGAACTGCAAAATTACTCTATGCTTTACAAAAAATATTACATGGACTTATGGGGTTAAATGCACCCCTGGTACTGCCTAACTGAAGTCAATGGAATAATCACAGATTAATCAGATCTGTTAAAACTCATACAGATAACTGTAATAGATTTTTCAATACTGAGGTATTTTTGACAGATAACACAAGACAGTATGCATCAACCTACGTAGGGCCTGTATAAGTGATCCTAAACTATTAAACAGGTGCCTGCTACATTGTAAAATGTACCGTATAAAAGCAAAGTTCTTTTCTTCCTAAGCAATAATCAGGTCCCTCTACAGTCTGAACATAGCTATTCAGAACAACCTCTAGATTCCCCAACCATGTTCTCTTCCCCATTTTTCTGTAGGCTCTTCCTGTACTGTAGGAAAGCAATCCCAAAAAAGAGATTAAAAAAGTGGTTTTGCACTTTCAGTATTCTGGTTTGCTCCTGGGGCCACATTAATAATAGGAATGCATTTCACACAATTGTCCTAAGGGTGGCCTATGGCTTGGCTCCATAGTCTGGAAAGACTAGAGTATCTTTTGTAGAAGGCAGAGACTGGTAGCACCTTGGGGACTACCTAGTACAGCAAGGCATAACCTTTCACAGATGACAGCTATACTAGTATAGCATCTGAAGCTTATCCCTCTCTAAACCAATTAAGTTTCCGAGTTGCTACCCTGCCCTCCATCCTTCAAATTCTCTCCTTGTCTAAAATGTACTCTCCTTCAACTTCTATGTCTTCACATCCATTTAACTGCCACTTTATACTCCTGTATTCATTTGGCCTTTAATGAATAATGGCCATTAATTACATCAAGGGAGATTTAGGTTAAGAAGAATGTTTTTTAACTATGAAGAAGCAGATTAAGCAGTTGAACAGACTAAATTTAGGTTGTGGGATATGTCATCAGAAATTTTAAAGGGCAGGGTAGATAAACACTTTTCTGGATGATCCTATCTTGAATAGGGGACTGGATAAGACAATTTCCTGATGTCCCTTTCAGCCCTATTTTTCACAATTCTGTGATTTTTAGTAGCTTTGTAACATGGCATCTTTTTCCTATAAAAGGCCCTCTACAGGATTAAGGAAATGGACTGCAGGAGGAGGTGGATCAGAAAGGCAGATCACTATATGTGCAAAACGGCTAACTACTAGGGCTGGGTGAAGCAGCATTGGTCCACTTTGACTTCTGTTTTGACAGAACAGTGTTTTGTTTTGAGTTAATTTCAAAAGCACTGTTCCATTTAGTTTTGTCAAAACTCTTTGGCTGTTTTGATGTTTCGCACGTAGCCAGGAAGATCAGTGCTGTCGCTGGCCCCAGGCGGCAGCACCAGCCTTCTGTGATCCAGGAGGCAGATCGGGGGCCTACACCCCCAGGAGCAATCCAACACAGCCCCTACAGCCTTCCCGGGGGTGCGGGCAAAGCCCCAGTCTGCCTGCTGGATGACAGGAGGCTGGTGCTGCCAACTGGTCACAGCCTGTGCCAGGAAGATCAGTGGTGTCACTGGCCCCAGCTGGCAGCATGAGCCTCCTGTCATCCGGAAGGCAGACTGGGGGCTTGCCTGCACCCCAAGGAGGCCTGCAGGGGCTGTGTTGGACTGATCCAGGGGGTGCGGAACCCCAATCTGCCTGCTGAGAAATATTAACTCGTGAGGGGACCCACCGCTGTCACGATCCTGAGGTGGCAGCAGGTCCCCACACGAGCTGATTTTCCCTGGGCCCTGCACTAGAGCCAATCAGAGAAGGGTGCATGGCCCAGGGAAAATCAGCTCTGGTGTGAGGCCCGAGGAAAATCAGCTCATGAGGGGACCCACTGCTGCCTCGGGATCAGGGCGTCAGCAGATCCATGCACAAGCTGATCTGCCCCAGGCCCTGCAGTCTCCTCCCTTTGGCTCCAGTGCAGGGCACAGGGAAAATCAGCTTGTGCTGGGACCTGCTGCTGCCTCAAGATCAGGCCAGCAGCGGGTCCTTGCACAGCTGATTTGTCCTGGGCCCCACACCAGAGCCAATCCAAGGAGGCAGGGAGAGTCAGGGCCACATGGGGCTGCGGAGCTACTTCATAGTTTCACAGTAGCTAGGGTCAGGAGGGACCTGAACAGATCATCTAGCCATAGGCAGGAATGAATGCTGTGTTCACAAGACCCAAGATAGGTGATCATCCAACCTCCTTGTCATATTGAATGAAATATTTTGAATGTTTGTAAAGGTTGCCCATTAGCCAGTTTCAGGAAGAAGATAAGATTTATCTCCTTATCTAGTTCTTTGTTTTGGGGACTACATGCAAAAGGTCCTGACTTTGCTTAAAGTCTTAATTTAAATTTAATCTTTTAGAAATCTTTTACAAAGAGAGCAAATATCCTGAATTCCAAGAGATCAAACCCTGAGGCCTTTTGACCAGGTTGGTAAGAAAAGGGCATTTGCAGTGATATGGAAGTTTCCCAAAGGTAATTTAAAATGCTCAACAAAGGTAAAAGAATCTGTTGAGTAAGATCCGAGCCCAAATTTGGGAGCAGTGATATATTGAGTAGGAGGAGCCCACTGACGGCAGCTCGCTCAATAAAAACTGTAACTTACTGTCCCAATTTGGAGGTGACTATACTTGTAGAACAACGAAGGAAAAATCACAAGTATAGCCTGGGTCAGACTGATCACCTGAACTACCCTCTCTGTGAACACGAATCTCTTAGTTCACGCTGAAGCCGCGGAGCACCTGAAAGGGACTGAAGGAAGGGGACTTAGTCCTATCACTGCTGAGGCCAGCCTATTGAATTGTATTCCTGAGCCCATTTCATTGAACCGTACTACTGAGGCCAACCCATTAAATCGTACTACTGAGGAATGAAACCATATTTTGGTATTTGGCTTCTTGGAATTCTAGGATTGTAAGTATAATATGAAAAATAATAGTATTGATTCAAATTTAACTTTTAGTTGTAATTGTAGTTGTTTTTGTAACACTAATTCTTATAGTATTGTTTGGGAAGGAAGTGCATTCGGAGCATTGTTTCTGATATATGTAATTATTGTGTTTTTAATGTTTGTGGTGTTTCTTAAAGCTAAGCAGTGTTATATACGTAGCAAAGAGTTTTAAAATAAAATTGTGTTGTATAAATTAAGTGTGTAATCATTGTGAAATCGTGCAATCAGTTAACTACTCCCCCAGCCAGTGCATCAAAACGAATCAGTAAATTGTGTGGGATTTTCTCTATTCCATAACCCACTAGAGACACTCCTCTTGAATTTGCCCAAGGTAGGGGCGGGGACCACTTCCCTGGGAAGTTGGTTCCAGATTTTGGCCACCCTAACTGTAAAATCTTGCCTTCTGATCTTTAACTAAACCTATTCTCCACCAGCTTATTATCATTGTTCCTTGTCACCCCAGGTGGTGCTGAGGAGAAAAGGGCTCTGCATATCTGCTGTTGATCCCTCCTGATGAGTTTGTAGGAAGCCACCAGGTCCCCCCTCAGCCTCCTCTTGCTGAGGCTGAACAGGTTCAGGCCCCTCAGTCTCTCCTCGTAGAGCCTGTCCTGCTGCCCTCTCACAAAGCAGATGGCCCTCCTCTGAACCCTTTCCAGGCTGGCCACATCCCTTTTGAAGTGCGGCACCCAGTACTGGATGCAGAACTCCAACTGTGCCCTGACCAACGTCTCATAGAGGGGGAGTATCACTTCTCTGGACTGGCTTGAGATGCACCTTTGGATACATGAAAAGGTATGGCTGGCCTTGCTGGCTGTGGTCTGGCATTGGTGGCTCATGTTCATCTTGGAGTCAATAATGACTCCAAGATCCCTTTCCGCCTCTGTGCTTTCAAGAAGGGAACTCCCCAGACTGTATGTATGTTGTGGATTCCTTCTCCCAAGGTGCAGCACCCTGCATTTGTCTACGTTGAACCCCATCTTATTCTTATCTGCCCACTTTTGTAGTCTTGGAGCACAGCCCTGGCTCTCCCCTGCCTCCCACCCTTGGGCTGCTTCAAAATTTTGAAACATTTCAAAATTTTTGAAACGTTTCAACTGGCCTCATTCAGTTTTGAGGCGGTTTCAAAGCCCTTCGTTTTGCTTTGGTTTCGCTGTTTTGAGCTCGAAATGAGTTGAAACAGCGTCAAAATGAAACAGCCAGTGAAGTTTCACACAGCCCTACTAACTACATAAGTTTGAATCAATACTATTTAAAGCCAACCAAATAGGTTAAGAACATTTCTTCATCCAAGGTACGCTACAAAAATTCTATCAAAAATAGATTTAAAAGATTACTATTGATTCACACAAGGATTATTTAAAATTGTTTTTAAACTTTAGGAACATTTCCAATTTATTAAGGCCAAATATTTGACCTGTGCAAGTATTACACTTAATTTGGTGTTTATAAGAATTCTACGTTTAAAAAATGATTTTTTGTATTATTTCAGAACTTGAATATTATGAGGCATTTTCCCTATTCATGATAAAGCAAATAAAGGTATGGTAACATCAACAAATAATAGTACTGGATAAAAGTCTCTCAGCACTTTGCAGCCAATACTAATCTTCAGCTACTATCAGATATGCATGCAATAGTTTTCTTAAACTTTATAAATATTTCTATTGCTAGGAATCGCTTATAATAAGAATTAAGCAAATATTAATAAGGGGGGGAAAGGAACATTTGGAAAGAAAAAGTTGTCATTAATATTGATGTTTCTTTAAAATATTTTTAAGACGTATCCATTTCAGATTTTTTATGCTAACAATAAAATTCACTGCTTCACAATTGCAATAAAAAATTGTAAGGTTGTTTAATCATTAAAGTTAAGAAAGGGTATGTGTTACTTCATACAATGCAAAATGAAAAAAGACTAGCAACTAAATTCAATTCCAACAGCTAATCTACTTGCAGTGTCTGTTATTATTAGTACAAAGTAGTATAAAATGCTTTTAAATCCAAATGACACAAGGAATTGTTGCATTTTATGCAGTTTAAGTTTACACTTTATACACACACATACTGTGCATTATTATTGGAAGAAGCACAACCAATGCATTACTGTTACCTAACTCTCTATTTCAGGGCTGTCCAACTGGTGGCCTGAGGGCCACATGTGGCCTGCAAGGGCATGTCCAGACGACCCCACACGTGCCTCTTGCAGCATCTCAAACTCCTTTGAAACACTGCAAGAGGCATGTGCAGGAACAGGGAAAGGTTCCCCCTGCTGCAAGTTTGCAGTGCGGGGGCAAAATTAGACCCAGGGTTCAAAAAGAAATGGAGCTAAAAAAAAGCGGGGATGGGCATGGGCCCAGACCATGCCCTGAGGCAACCAGAGGCTGCGTCCTCCACAGAGATGCTCTGGCTGCCAGAGCATCTCTGTGGTTGGCCTTTGCCCTGGTGCAGAAGCATGCTGCCTGCCAGTGCAGCACCAGGGCTCCAGTGCCAATACATAAGGGGTTGGGGGGGGGCTGGAGGAGGGGGGAGGGGACCCCCACTAGCCCCACCCACTCTCCCAGTGGCCCCGATCCCAGCCCCCTGAGCTCCCTCTGGACCCTGCCCTGCCTGGCCCCAACCCCTGCCTTCCCATCCAAACAAAAAACCCCCCAGCACTTAGCAGCAGTTTCAGCTGCCATCTGGGTCACTGGGGCCCTGCCCGCACAGTGCAGAGCAGGGTGACACCCCAGCGGCCCCAGCCCAGGCCCTGCTGCCCCCTTCTGCCCTGTGCTGCCCAGAGGGGCTCTGCCAGGAGGCCCCGGAGCCCCCACAGCCTCTGTTCGGTAAGTACAGGCTTTTTTTTCGTTTTTTTTTTTTAAGTGCTGGTGCCTGGGGTTGGGGGGGGGCATCCATGGGGGCCTGGGGGGTGCAAGTGGGGGATGGGGCCAGGCAGGGCAGCCATTGGGGGGTTGGGAGAGTGGGGGGAGTGGGGTTGGGTGGGACAGCCATTGGGGGGGTTGGGGTGGGGCATGTAGGCCCTGCAGGGGAATGGTAGCCCCTGTGGGGGCCATTTGGCCCCTGGTGGCGGGGCTGTAGCCCCTGGTGGGGGACAGAAAATCATATAGGTATTTATCATCATAATAAAATAAATTCTAGAGACACTGCCAGGCATCCAAATTGCTTTAACGCTGTAGATATATCAATAAAATATTGCCTAACTGATTTTCTCTCTCTCTCTCTCATTATATATAAAAATGAGAGAGAGAGAAAAATCAGTTGGGCAATGTTTTTATATATATATAAGTGGTCTTTTGTTTTAATCATGGAGGAACATGGATTTTGGGGTATTTTACAGAGTCACTTTGGGATTTTTTTTATCAGGGATTTTTCAGTTTTCCAAAAGGGAACACCAGAATTCCTGCTAGGGAGGCCAGTGGCAGGACCTTGCCTGCTCAGAGCTGGCATCTTCAACCCAGCTGAAGGTGGCTGACCTCCTGGCCAATTGGGGCCAGGAGGATATGCTTTGACAATTCAAAGCAGACTACCATACTGGGAACATCTTGTGGGCAATAGCTACTCAGATGGCTGGGCAGGGGGTACGCATGGCAGTAGTGCCTCAGAGGCCAACTCTGCGGCCACAAATCACTGGCAGCTGGGCCAGAGGGGGAAATGTCTCTACTAGCTGTGCAGTCCCAATCCATGTTTGGCAGGTGCACAGCAGTTCACAGCCAGACAGCAGCCCTGCATCCCACTGCCAGACTGCTGCAGTGGGTAAAGGGTGCAGGGAACTCTCAGGGCTGCTTCAGCAGTCCAGCTGGCACAAGGGGTAGTGTCCCCAGGTACCAATTGGATGGGTCCCAGAAGCTCCTGAGAGCAAGCAGCCCTGAGCTACTTGCCAGGGAAGCCTTTTGTACTGATGGGGCCAGGACAGGGCAGCTTTTTATACTGATGGGGACAGCACAGGTGCTGTTCCCAGGCTCTAGCTCCCGTGGCTGCAGATCAGGGAGGAACCAGGCAAGGTTATTTTGCCCCAAGTGGCACAATTTGTTCCACAATAAAGTGCATGTTTGAACATGTGCACTGAGGCAAAAAGCCCTGGCTCAAATTTGCACCACTTCTATTTGAGCTGCTGCAAGCACACACGCTTGCATGTGTGGATGCACCTCAAAAGGTTAAATTGAAGCCCCAGGGCTCCTAGCCAGCCACAGCTCCTCTTATTGTTCCAGTTGCCCCTTCCCCTGCAGGGCAATGCAGCCAGAGCAATGAGAAGAGTGGTGATCTAGTTCATACATCTCATCCTTTCTATTCTTCTCACTTATCTAAAATAGTCTGCAGAGGTCTATTATCATATATAATCTCAACTTATTTTCCTACATATACACTATATCAATATTTTTGTTTTTCTGTTAGGATGATTTCATTTTGATTTGATTTTTATGACTATACATTTTTCCACCACAGGAATTATTTGAATTTTCATCTTGTTACTATAGACTATGTTATTTATTGCAAATGATATAGCTCTTATTTCTTTTTTGAGAAGTTTTCCAACAGGATTAAGTTGCTGAACATATCAATAATGGCTTGTGTGCAGAGATCTGTTTTTTCCAAACAAATGCTTTAGCAGGAAACAAACTCCGCAATTACTGCATTTATCTGGATATCACACTCCCCCCTAAATAAGACACATTCCTGGTTTGGGAAAGGCAGAATGAAGAAAATATATTTTCTAAGTCTTACCTACTGGGTCACTGGCTCATCCAGGGGTGAACCCACCAGCAACAAGTGGTACAAGTGGAGTCCTATCATCAGCATCACTTCTCCTCCCTCTGCTGCTTGGCTAACAGCCATTGCCAATTCAATAGCAGCTGTGAGAGGGTTGGCCCTTAAACAAGGGGGAGGGGAAGTGATGCTGATGCAGACTGTGCCCCTTTTACACGCAGCTAAGCTCTATGCAACCTGGGTGAGCTACTGATGAGCTCCTTGAATCTATTCCAACATTCCCCAGACTCCATTCTAGCACAGAAGAAATCAGTTTGCTTGCTTAAAGAGCCCCTCTACATATGCAGCTAAAGGCACAATGGGATCTAATGCACAATCCACACAGTTGCAACCCCTGCTATGCCACATGTATGGCGGGAAGCATGATTGGGGGATCATGCATTAGATCCCATTACACTTTATTGCTGGTGCAAGGGAAACCTAGGTCCCCCTTGCACCGAGCTCCCATGGCTGTGAGCCCTGCAGCTGATGGGGCTCAATGAGGCTTGCAGCTGGGGCAACGTTCCCTATGCTGCCCCTGCTGCAAGTCCTGCAGCTAACATTGGCTGCAAGGCTCTCAGTGGAGCTCACAGCTTAGGCAGCAGGGAGAATGCTGCCCCCTGCTGTGAGCCTTGTGAGGAGTAGAGCTCATAGCAGGGGCAGTGGAAAGAATGCTGCTGCCATTGCAAGCCTTGTGAGGTGCAGGGCTCTCAGAGGCGGCTGTGTTCCCTGGACTGCCCCTACCCTGAGCCCACAGCCCACATTAGCAGTGGGGTTTGTAGCAATAGCAGCATGGGGAAGGCTGCTGCAAACCCCACACCTCAGGAGGCTCGCAGCAGGGAGAATACTCTCTCCACTGTGAGCCCCACACCTCACAAAGCTCACAGCAGTGGCAGCATTCTCCCATCTGTCCCTGTTGTGAGCCCCATGGCTGATGATGCTGCTCTGATTGCCTGCCCCACAGCCAATGAGGCTCACAAGGGGGGCAGCCTTCTCCCCACTGCAAGCCCCACAGCATATAATGCTGACACCACTGCAAGCCTTGTCAGCTGCAGGCCAGCAGTGGGTGGTACACCCCTCTGGTTGGGACCCCCTCTGATGGGACAACAATGCATCCGTTGCAATGGAGCACCTGGTCACACATCCAATTAATTGTGTGATTAGATCAAGCTACAATGTTATTCCACATTTTTGTGGAATAATTTTGTAGCTTATCACTTGTTTTATCATGCCATTAATTAGTTGAACTTGTATCTGGGTCACAACTTAAGTCGTGATTACCTGCTTAATCATGCCTTAAGTGTAATGTGTAAAGGGGACCTAATGCTAGGGTTACTGTATTTCCAGTTCCAAAAAAGAGGACACCTGTTGGGGGGGATACCTCACTCCCAACCTGCAGCCCCCAGTCCCTGCTTCCTGACTTGTGGACCCCTGGCCCTGCTGATGCCCCTCACTCCTGAACCACTGTCCCTCACTCCCCCAGCCTATGCTGGCTCCCCATCCTTCCAACCTGCAGGCCCCTTCTTCCCCCAGCCCTGGCAGAGGGGGCCCCCAGCTGCCCCATCCGGACTGGGCTGGAGCACAGTGACTCCTATTCATGCAGGTGGTGGTAGAGTTAATCTGGCCCTGGCACAGGATGCTGGAAAGAGGAGGGAAGGCCTGTGAAACCCCTCTCCCTTGGCTGAGGCTCCTGCATAGCACCAGTTGGCCTGGCTATGCCTCCCCCCTGGGCAGTGTCTCCAGGTCGCCCTGCCCCTGCAAGCAAGGACACTAGCCCCAGTGCTGCCAGTCTGGCCATGGAGGTCCCCACTGCCCTCAAAGGGCCCCCCACACCCTTCCCCCACTGGAGGGGCAGGTGCCTCCCCCTCTACCCTGCTGCAGCCCTAGTGTCTGGGCAGTTTCACCCAGCACTGGCAGGCACCCACCTCCCCTCACACACCCATCCTCTCCACATAATGCTACCACACACACACACACACACACACACACACACACACACACACACACACACACCCTAGACAGTCCCCAAGCCCTGGCCCTCCAACCCCTGCTCCCCATAGACTTACCTGCATCCAGCTGCCAAGACTGGTCCAACCACTCTGCCTGGCTGTATGCCAGCCACATATATGTGCACTCACATGCACGTGGTGTCCCCTGCCTCCACTTGCCCACCCTCTGCTACTACCAGTGGAGCAGAGCAAAATCCCAGACATTTGTTTTGATTTCAAAAAACTGCCTAGACAAATATCGGAGGACCCCAAAAGAGGACATGTCTGGGAAAATCTGGACGTATGGTAACCCTATCTAAGAAGTACACCCCAATTTGGGATGGCTAATGTTCAAGAAAAGGTGTTGTATCTGGTGTGCAAATAAACACAGGAAATTAAAACAAACTATTCCTTCAATTTCATCAAATTGATAGACTTTTTACAAGACTGAAAGATATTAATTCCTCTGTAAAAATAGTGTAAACAACACTGTATATAATCAGTATGCTTTATATATCAATAAAGGATATATTGCCAACTACAACATGACACTAGTGGGTAAAGTTTTCATTTGTTTTATTCTACTGTTCTGTCGCTTAAAATTTGTTGTTCCAAGACTTTCCCTTAGGAATCTCTCAAACATCCATACGGCTGCACACTGTAGCCTCTTACAAGAACAATATGATTTAGGTTTTCTCAGAAATCATCTTTATTAAGAGGCATATTTTTTACCAGACATCAGAGATGTGTATTGTATCAAACAAGCCAAATTATCATTCATTGTTATTTTTAAATTTTATCTGATTCTTAATTCAGCTCAAAGTAACTGCCTTTCAAATCTTGATCAGCTTATCTAGTCACAGCTGTATATAGGACTCCTTGTCTAGTAAATATTTGCAATGCATTATATTCTCTGCTTTAGTGATTAACAATCCATAAAGAGATTTTAAGCAAAGCTATCAGTTTAATCTAGCAAGGCTTTCCATCTAGTACATCAGGCTGAATCAGACAGTAATAGTAGTGAAGCAATGATGCAGCCACAATTTCTGGACTAAGACAGTGAATTTTTAAAAACCCAAGGGAGTTACAGCCTCATTTCCTCCATCTGTGATATACTATGAACGGGAGAGAAACAAGAACATGGTTTTGTATATATTCATCTACAAAACATAATGCTGCTTGCAAATTAAAAAAAAACATCATAGAATACAACAGTTCCTATTTTGGAATATATGATACTCAACTTAAACTTATGTTTTGAATACTCAAAAAGCCATTTAATTTATTCTGGCACAGTCCACATTTTGTTTCTAAATGGTGTGCAAACACTCTACAGAGCTATTTTAAAAATTAATCAACCATTTCATTAGCAGCTAGTTAAATATTTTTCTGCATTACACACAAAAGCCTAATATTCTGTTATCAGTAAATCTAATCGGAATGATTCAATGGCACTTATGCCCTGATCTTAGATTCCCAGGGCTGTCAAGATCCAGTTTGGCTCAAGGCACATGTTAGAGTAGCCTCAGGTCTCCTCTAAAATGTCGCCATCTGGTACTGTCCCCAAAGGGGACATAATGCCAAACTGGAAACTAAACATGAAGTCTAGGAGTATAGCTTCTTCCCCAAGCATGACTTCAAAATGCTCTGTACACATTAGGGTTGATGGAACCCAACTTTGTCAATCCAGGTTTCCTTCGTCGAGGTGATCTTCAGTTGACCAAGTAGAGCTCCTATTTATATTGGTCTCATTTCTACAATAAAAGTGCTGAAAAGGGGCAATTACCCAGGCAAGAGATCTTACTGTTATGACTTTAAAAACAGCAGAAACTCAGGGCTATGCACAAAGATGTGAGTATAGCTTCATGGCTAATTTTTGCATACAACTGTCTAAGTGACAAAATGTGGAATTTGTACATGCAGATTGTCAGTGGGACATCTAAACTCTTGAACTCTTTAGGTTTTCAGTGTTAGATCCTCAACATACAGTTATAGTAAATATAAAACATTCCAATTTACTTACACTAGAATTTACTTTTTTTCCCTTTAAAATTTGAAATAATTTACATTTAAAAGGATGCAAAAAAGTTCAAGGACAACCCCCACTTTTTTTCCCTGTACTAATCTGGTCAGCCAAAGGCCATAGGTTTCATGAACCTGGGACAAGTTTCAGGTCAATACTGGTTGATTTTTTTTAATTTGCTATGGAAGAAGGGAAGGTATTTTCAATAGCAACCACCTGAAAGTTCTTTCCTTGTTTCAACTCAAATACAGGCTAACTACGTATTTTCCTTTGGAGAGCTAAAGCAAGCTCAAGTAGCTATGAAGCCATAATGGACAAAACAGGATGGGGAGGTTTGTACAACTGGGATAACATGATCAGATTACACATGGCTTGCCTAAAATCAAGTTGTCAGGACTCCTGGAACTAAAGGATGATAGTACTTCCAAACTATAAGTGAAGCTGTGGAAAATCTGAAAAAAACCACGGGTAGAGAGACCCTTTCTTTGGTGAAAAACTTGAAAAAAGTAGGTTGACAAAAGGGTGATAACTTTCCAGTGATTTTGACTGGGGAAAGAAACATTTATAAATGCATCTAATTTCTATCATTTCAGAAATCAAAATTACAGAGATGTTTGGAAACCTTTCAATGCCTTTCCAACATCAAGAGATTAATGAATTAATAGAGATTGACTTGGTTATACTCCAGATGTCAGAAATATACTTTTTCTTTCTGAAAATCAGGCTGCCAGAATAAAGTGCTTGTGGAATTCTTCATGATTAGCAGATAAAAACAGTACTTACAAAATCAAGAGCCAACTTTCAAGTCGGCTTGTGAACATTCAAGAATATTTCCTGGCTTTAATTATGATTATACCATGAGGAAAACATTGTTCAAAACTTGCAACATGGGACTTTTTGTGAATTTTTGGACAAAAACTTGAGATCTGATGTTTTTTCCCCATGTTGTGTTTGCCAATACTATTTTAGTACTCTAGCTTTTTTCCATGACCCAGATAATATTTGCACTTAAGCTCTTATATGATCAGCTCTGGTTCAGCAGATATAAAAAAAATCCCAAGTCAAAAGAACGTTAACAGTGGGCCATGCATCACCTCCCAACCTTTCCTTTCTGATTTCCCTTACAGTTCACCTTTACTCACCAACATCGCTTCCCCAGGGTGAGCAAAATAGAGATTGAATTCTAAGCTTTTAAAAAAGTACCTTCAGATATATTTTCAGAATTCAGAGACTGTACTTACTTGCCTCCTGTTCACTCAAGTAAGTCTACAGAAAAAAAAAAGCAGAGAAGAAACAAACCATTTAGCAACTTCTCCTTCTCTGCAACTAGATTCAAGGGGTAACAATGGCTCCACAGAAGATTAGATTGAAGAGGGGAGAGAAATGTGTGCTTTGACTTGCTACCCTGTCTCCAAAGGAACAGAATAAACTTAGGTCAACTATTACTACAAAGTTGGAAGAGAAAGTCATAACAGAGTTATGGAGAAATATATTTCCCACACACATGGCAAGCTGTATAAAATTAAGCAAGTTTTCCCATTTTCCCTTTGCTGCTTTCAGAATTCCCAACAGGCCTCCCAAAAACTTCCCTCCCACTGCCCCTTTGTTGGGGAGAAGGATATCAAAATAGGTGGCAGAAGTGTGCTCCTCTCTCCTGGGTTCTCATTCTCCCTCCTTCCAAACTGGAATATACAAATCTCCTGTTACCCCTTATATTTGATTACTCAAATGCCAGGTTAAGGAAAGAGCTTTAAAAAGACCTAACTGACTTAACTGTGCATTTAAAAAGTGTAATTTAGACACTGAGTTTCACAGGAAATGTGTAAGCATGTAAGGATGTTGGCTGAACAGTCATACTCAGAGGGTGGTGGTGGAGGCATCATATTCGACCTGGGGGGAAGTAGGCAGTGGAGTCGCCCAGGGCTCAGTCCTTGGGCCCGCACTGTTCAATTTCTTTATCAGCGATTTGGACGATGGGGTGAAAAGCAACCTGTTCAAATTTGCTGATAATATCAAAATTTGGGGTGAGGTGGGCACGTTAGTAGGGAGGGAAAGACTGCAGAAAGACCTGAATAGGTTGCAAGGGTGGGCTAATAAGAACAGGATGCATTTCAATACGGACAAGTGCAGGATGCTGCACTTGACCGTAGTAACCAGCAACACACTTATAAGATGGGAAACTCCCTTCTTGAGAGCACGGAGGCAGAAAGGGATCTTGGAGTCATCATTGATTCCAAGATGAACATGGGCCGACAATGCGAGGTCACGGTCGGCAGGGCTAACTGGACCTTATCGTGCATCCACAGGTGCATCTCAAGTAGGGCCAAGGAGGTGATCCTCCCCCTCTACGCGATACTGGTCAGGCCACAGCTGGAGTAGTGTATCCAGTTCTGGGCACCCCACTTCAAGAGGGATGTGGACAACATTGAGAGGGTCCAGAGGAGGGCCACCCGCACGATCCGGGGCAACAGGGCTGACCCTACAATGAGAGGCTAAAGGACCTGAACCTGTTCAGCCTTCACAAGAGAAGGCTGAGGGGGGACCTGGTGACCATCTATAAACTCACTAGGGGGGACCAGAAGGGTTTGGGGGAGACCTTGTTTCCCCTAGCACCCCCCGAGAGAACAAGGAATAACGGCGACAAGTTGTTGGAAAGTAGGTTTAGATTAGACATCCATAGGAACTACTTCACAGTTAGGGTGGCTAGGATCTGGAAACAACTTCCAAGGGAAGTGGTGCTGGCTCCTACCCTGGGGGTCTTTAAGAAGCGGCTCAATGCCTACCTGGCTGGGGTCATTTGAGCCCAGTTTTCCTCCTGCCCATGCAGGGGGTTGGACTTGAAGATCTACAAAGTCCCTTCTGACCCTACTTCTATGATTCTATGATTATACCATACCAGCCACAATGAAAAGCTCTATGAATGCCTATCTCCCAAAGCAGAAACAATTTGGGCACTGTAACAGGGTACTGAGGCAACCCCCCAGTCCCTGTGCTACAATCTGCCCAGGCACCCAGACACAGGGCTCAATATAGGCACTTTCAACTCCATATGGCTTTTCCTTTTTTCCTATTTTAGAAAACATTTATAGGCATACAGACTTCATTTCTCTCAGGGCATGGACAGGGCATTCACACTGCTGTAGCAGGAGGGACTTTCACAGTGATGCAGAATCTAGTTCAACTGTTGTCTGCCTGTTCCAAACCTACAGCATGTGATACTAGACCCCATTCATTTAGGTGTTAGTTACTGCTGTTTACTTTCACTTACTAGCGGTTAAGAGTGGCCAAATAAAAATGGTTTCACTGAAATCAAACAACACGCTCCTGAGTGGTCCCTCTACCGCTTCAATATTAATATCTGTCTATCTATATCGGTCCATGCCCTCCTACTACAGCTGTGGAATTGTTCATAAACAATAGGGATCCTCATCTCCTTACAAGGACTTAACGTTGCTTCTGAGGACCAAGTGGACCTCAGTAACTTAAAGATTTTTTCCCCATCTTCAATCAGTTCTTAAGAGTCATTATCTACAAAAACACCCAAGAAAAAGAAGGAAAGAGAAAAGAAGAAGAAATTACATCATCTCAAAGTGGCAAAAAAAAACAAAAAACAGGGCTCAGCAGAAGTATAATCATTTTCTTGATTATGTTTGTCCAAAACCTAGAAGTTATAGCTGTGTCTCTGACATGTGCATCATTAAGATTAGGCTGATAGAGATCTTTTTTCAAGCTAAAATGTAGGCATAAGAAAGAATCTGCAAAGCTATGCATATCTATTATTATCCACTATCACACTTTAATGTGCTGTAAAAACTTAATTTTGTGACTCCGAATGCGGAAAGGAGAACAAAAACTATATTGCCACAGTAGGATTTAGCATACCATATTTTCTTGCATACTACATGCACCTTTTTGCCCAAAAATCACTCCCCCCCAACCCCTCCCAAATTGATGTGCATGTTTTAAGCAGGGAAACTGATTTTTCTACCCAGAATGGAAGCACCCACTTTAATTCCTGCTCCAAAACTAACTGCTCAGCAGTAGCAGTGACATTTCCATTTAGGCAACCAAGGGGCTAGGAATAGACATTACACATAAACCAGTTTAAGTGATCAGAAACTGATTTAAACCTGTAACAGAACAGACATTCCGTGCACATAAACCAGTTTCAAAATGCCCAAAACCAGTTTAAGATAAACCTGGTTGAACATTGTATCAGACTTAACTGACTTGGCTCAAACCGGTTTATGCAACGTCTGTCCCAGACCCCTTCCTGTTTTAAGTTAAATCAGAGTCCTCCAGCAGCCTGGCAAGTGCTCTAGGCTGAGCTCTCTGCTCCAGTGGAACAAGGCTACACCTGCCACTCTGCTCTCCAGCCGGACTAGGGACAGGCCAGGATCAGGCAGGGGTCAAGGTCTGGCCAGATACTGTCCCTAGAAGGGAGCAGGGAAGACATTTATTCCCCCTCCCCTTTCCCACCAGCACAGACCTGCACTTCTCTGTGCTGGCTGCTCCAGTGGCAGTGGCATGGCCAGCCCCAGCAGCAGCCTTGACTGAACTGGCCAGAGAGGGGTTTAATTCCCCACTCCCTGTCCCACTGGCAGGGACCCGAGCCAGGTCTGCTCCCCCCTTGCTGGTGTAACAGTGGGGCCAGACATAGCCAAATGCCAGCCAGTATGGCCCCTGTGGCAGAGGGGGCAGGGAGGGGGGTTATTCCCCCCTCCACCCCCAGGGGACCGCAGTGGAGTCTGCCTGCCCTGACTGCCACCACCGCTCACTTGCCTGGGGCAAGTGGCAAAATAAGCCCCCTCAACCTGAGAGAGAGGACTCACAGGTATGCGGTGCTAGTGTTAGGGCAGCTTGTCATATTTTATGCTTTAAAGTTGCAGCTGTTTATAGAGTGGCGAATTCTAGTATTGTTTACATTTTTATTTTACATTCAGCCTAAAGTTCTGCATAGCCTCATTGTTATCTGAAATTTTCATTTTGCTGGTGTTTGCAAGTTCATCTGGCCTTGCCTCTTGCAAGTGGCTTATGGCCTTGAGTTTCCTCATATGATTCTTTCCTTTTCTATCACTGTGAGAAGTTTTTCTAACACAACATAGTAATAGTTTTGTTACTAGCTCAAATTAACTGAACTTGGCACTAACAAGCTGAATCAGAGGGATGAAATGATTGGATATGTTAAATGAAAGATAAAGGAAACCAATGGACAATACCCAAAGACACCAGAAAAAGGCCAAATTAAGAGGTGTGTTCATGATGTGTCTGTTAAACAAGGAATACACGGACTGCAGAGGGACCAATCTGAAAGCAAGGAGTCATCAAAAGAGTCAAGTTAAAGAAAAGCATAAAAGGGGGAGCAAGAAAGTTAAGTGTGTGTCATCGTCATCATAAATTCAGCTTTCAACACCTGTCTGGACTGTCCCAGCCAACGACGCACCCTTTGCTTCAGGAAGTGAGTGGCCGTCTTTTCTGTGAAGCAAAGTAACATCTGGGATTGGGTGAGATCATTGTACTAAGTGCTTTTCTCTCTCTGATTATAGAAACTGCTAAAATAATACTTCTTGTACTAATAAAGTTAGACTTCGATTTTAGGACACTGAGTTGTCTGTGTTCATATTTCACATTCCGTTTAAGGGTTAATTGTGCTTTAATGATCCCTAAACACTATTTGGTGGACAGTGGTGCTAACACCAGGGCCCTTTTTGCTCTCATGGGGACTCTCTCTGGTCCCACAACTCTCATTGATTTCTGCCAAGTGACCAGCTACAACAGAAAAATGGAAGACTCCTGCCCTGCCTAGCTTATGGCCTTGTGGCTACAGTTGTTTTGTGAGGATGGGACATATGGGTTTGAGGCCCTTTACGCTAAGCAGAGCCTAGAATTCAGGTGTCTTATTTGCTGGGCAAATGCTCTAATCACTAGGTTATTATGTAAAAAGTAGAACCATCTCTACTCTCATTTTTGAATGATGGTAGCCAGAAGGACTGCATAAAGTGCTAAATTCAAGTGCTATCGATATGATTTCTGTATGCTCTGAGCACAAATAACCGATCAAGCCGCTCTGGGGATTTATGTAGAATTTAGGAACCACTCTGGTTTCATTCTGGATTGCAATAAAGCTTAGGTTGGAATTAGCAGCTTGGACTGGGATGTTTCTTCGTATGCTTAGAAATTCATGTTTATTCACATAGAGATTTTTTCACACCAAAATATAGGGATCAAATATAGGCCAGTGGACTCAGAGTATCATGGGTCACCGCCTGTTTCCCAAATTCCTCCTAGTATAACATTTTGTTATTGCATGAGTTCTTAAGAAAACTTACAAGACTTTTATTTATTAGTCATGCCCAGGGCTCCTAGTTTTCTCAGTTTAAAATTTGCAACTTATCTGATTAAAACTCTCCAAAATCCACCCTTTTCAATTATTAAAATGAAATGCCACTATATACATAGGTATCAATTGAACACAATGTTTTATTGATATATTTACAATTTTAAAGCAATCTGGAAGCCTACCAATGCCTCAATTGCTATAAAAAAATAAATTTTAGTGTTTGACTTTGGTTTATCACAGAAACCTAGAGCTTCTCCTGCCCCTTTGCTCACCAGGATACAGGTCCAACTCCAGCTGTCCCCTCTCAGTGCTTTGTGGTGCTGAGCAGCCCTGATATGCAGGTGCCCTGCCCATGCCATTGCCCCTCGTTCCCAGCCCCCAGCCATCCCAGCCCTGCTAGTGCCCCTCACTCCTGACCACTCCCCCACCCCCGCCTGCTGCAGCACCCAGCTGCTAGGGGTATGGGCCAGGGACATGGTTCTACAGCTCCTACCCCCCATAGGAGCACCTGAACTCCAGCTGCTGCCCATGGGAGGCAGCGACTGCTGCAGTGGAGCGGAGTGGAATGCAGAGCCCGGTTCCTTCTCCCCCATGGGCAACACAGCCAGAGTGGAGCCCAGCTCCCCGCCCTGTTGCCCTCCCCCTCGGGCCTCCTGGGGGTGCCAGAGCAAAGCGGGTGGAACCCAGTGTGGTAGGGCATAGCAGGGCAGGGTGGGGAAGCTGCAAGGAGCACTGCTGCTAGGTGGGCAGGGGTCACTTCACTTTGGTGATGTGGGGCTTGCAGCAGTGGCACCGAGCTTCCCCATCCTGCCTTACTCTGCCCTGCCACACTGGGTCCCACACACTGGGCCACAGAGGTCATGGGTGGAGGGCAACAGGGTGGGGAGCCCTGAGCCTGCAGTGGGAGGACTGCCCTCAACCTGTGCACAAATCTGGGGGGGGGGGGGGGGAGGAAGGGGAATGTGCCCACCATGCCCCCCCCAGGAGTGCGCAAAGCAGCAGGGAGCCAGTCTCTCCCCTGCTGCCTCTGGATGAGCTTCCTGTGGCTCCATCCTGCTCCCCACCCAGGTCCTGTGGCTGCGCATTCCAGGCCTCAAGTCCCATGCACTGCTTGGCTGGGCAGCAGCCCCAGCTCTAGCTCTGCCCAGCTCCCTCCCTCCTTCAATATGGGGGCCTCAATCCTCCCCCCCACCCAACTTAACTGTGGGAGCTGCTCTTCAGGCTGCCCAGTGGTACCAGGGGGGGTGCAGCTGTGCTCACTGTGTGCTCTACCTCAGCTGCTGCTGCTATCAGTGATTGGCGAGCAGCAGTGACAGCCTGCCCAGTCCAGTTTCCTTAGCATTTTCATAGTTTCATAGTGCTTAGGGTCAGAAGGGACCTACACAGATCATCAGGTCCGACCCTCTGCCCCAGGCAGGAACGAGTGCAGGGTCGTAACACCCCAGCCAAATATCTGTCCATCTTCCTCTTGAAAACTCCCAAGGTAGGAGAGAGTACCACTTCCTTGGGAGTCCATTCCAGAGCCTGGCAGCCCTAACTGTAAAGTAACATCTGATGTCCAGCCTGAACCTTCTCTCTAACCATTTGTGGCCGTTATTCCTAATAACCTTGGGTGGTGCCTGAGAGAACAGAGCCTCACCCAATTCCCACTGGTCCCCCCTGGTGAGTTTGTAAATGGCCACCAGATCCCCTCTCAGCCTTCTCTTGTGGAGGCTTAATAGATTCAGGCCCTTCAGCCTCTCTTCGTAGGGCCTGACCCGCTGCTCCTTGACCATGTGAGTGGCCCTGTTCTGGACCCTCTCAGTACTAGCCACATCCCTCTTGAAGTGCGGTGCCCAGAACTGGACGTAGTACTCCAACTGTGACCTGACCAATGCTGCACAGAGGGGAAGGATCACCTCCCTGGACCTGCTTGTCATGCATCTGTAGATGTATGACAAGGTACGGTTATCCTTACTGACTGCTTCCTCACACTGGCGGCTCATGTTCATCCTGGAGTCAACAATGACTCCAAAATCCCTTTCTGCCACCGTGTTGACAAGAAGGGTGTTTCCCAGCCTATAGGTGTGTTGCTGGTTCCTTCTCCCTAGATGCAGCACCCTTCACTTGTCTGTGTTGAATTCCATCCTATTCTCATCTACCCACCTCTGTAACCTATCTAGATCTAGCTGGATTCTGTCCCTCCCCTCCAGCATGCCCACCTTGCCCCACATCTTGGTGTCATCAACGAGTTTGGACAGCATGCTTTCCACACCCACATCCAGATCACTGATAAATACTTTGTAATACTACAAATGAACATGTAGGCACAGCTAAACCAAACTGTCCATCTAAAAACCAAACTTCACTCCCATGTTCTGGCCATCTTTGGGAAGTGTCAGGACTATCACAAGAAGTCTTTTAAGATCATTCAGGTAAGCATTGAAAGCTACCCAGGTCCCTCAAAATACAGTAAATTCTATGTGATTTGAACATAAATCTGGGGTTATATGCAAGTATATGCTAAAAATAACCTAAAAAGCAGTAATTTTATAATACAATTTAGAATTGTAGACCAAATGCATTTACTTGCAACACATATTTCCTAGCAGAACAAAGAACAAGGTAACGTATGTACAAAATGAGCACAAGATGAACTGAAGCATTCATCCCTGTAACTACAGCACACAAAACTTACTATCATAATTATTAGTATCTTATAAGATGCCTAATTTTTCAGAAGTGTGCTCCTTTTGGATATAAAACAAAGCCACAAACATTGGTAGAGAGTGCAGAAAATAAGGACATAGTAAAAATTCATGGGGATTGCAGTGAAACACTAATCTCTTCATTTACATTTAACTATCAACCAGGCACAAAATGGGATCCAAAGTAATGTTTGCCAGCATTTGAGGACGATAGGTCATGGCAGAAGTTAATTGAAAGTCAAAAATTATACATGAATGTAAATTAATCATTCGTGAGTTAAAATAAATATGCAGACTTAAGCATCCAGCAGATGACATAGTGCCTAATTCTGCTCCACCAAAATCAGTTTTAGACTAACGTAGTTTTATTTACTGTAATTAAGTTACTCTAATAAACCAATTTACCCTGAGGGAAGTGTTTAAGGAAACAGACTCCATTTCAAAATAAATGCAAAATCTGTGATAAATTCAACCACAATGAAAATAATTAAAGCTCATTTGACTTGGTTAGGGTTAGGTATATGTAAAACAGGGTATGATTTAGACCTCCTCATCTGGAAATAGCATGTTTCTTCTTTCTTTTTTTGTATAAAAAATATATATTTTGACTGTGCCATTAAGTATCACCCACATCCTTTGGTAAACTATACATTTTTTATTCAAGCCACAAGAAAATGATGGTAAGTCTTTACCTCCTTCATTGCTACAAGAAAGGGCCCCATAGCTACCAGACTACACTTCTAGAATTGCTGTAATTTATACCAGATATATCATTACTCCTTACTCATTTCAATAAATTATCAACAGACTGCAGCACCACATACTCAAGTAAACAATCAAGAGCAGAGCAGTGAATGATTAAAACAACAAACCATTTCTTTAATAAAGTTATAAATTCTAACAACATACACAAGCAGTTTGCTTTACCAAAGCTCCCAAACACCATAATTCACAATGGGAATGAAAAGCTCAGGAAGTGAACAACACAGGAAGCTGCGTTTCAATTAAGAGCAAGGGTAAGCATTATTTTCCATAGTTTATAGTCACACTAGTATTTCAAGGTTTGGACCCCTTAGCCTTTTAACCTATTTAAGCTGTATTGTTTTCCAGTAGCATATGATCATATTTTACCCAAAAACTCTGAAAAACAGAACATATTACAAGCATGGTACCATGTCATAGTTTCCTTAAGGAATGCGAAATGCAGTGGCTGTTTTTTCATCATGCCTTGAGACCATGATAACCAATACATTAAGAAAGAACACATTCAACAGACACATGAAATAGAAGTATTTTTAAAAAGCACATTTTAATGTCTGAACACTATTACCTTGAACTGGGAATGCAAACCAAGTGATACTTGTTCCTCGATTTCGGTGAGATAAGTGATTATTTTGCTTAAATGATTCTGTATTAACACAAACCTGTCATCTTAGGAATCAAAAGCTTCCTTAGAATACTCAGTACTCAATTAGAAAAAGCTAATCTTTGTATAAAGATCTGGAAGGCTATGTGTATAAGGACTAAAACAGTAGTCATTAAATCAATCTAAAACCCAAATGTGTCTTTGATTGGCAAAAGGGCAGGATTCCCACTGACCTGAAAATGGGATATTTAAGAAGTGACACATTTATCTTTGATAATTTAAAGATAATTATCCTGGTCTCAGTTTTAAGATATATTTTTACAATGCATGGATACATTAAATGACTGATTGAGTGATACTGATGAATTTAAGTGGAACTTCTCTTTGACTTCTACAGGGAGCAACCTTTTAACATTCATGGTACGTTAAAATGTATTTAAAATCTCCTTCACTCTTAGACACAAACCCTGATAAGAATTTGTAACCTTAACCTAATTATTGCATCTTGTATTACAGCAAATGGAACTGTGTGGTATTGCAAGAAGTACCTTGTAAGTTCACAGAGGTAAAATAACCAATTCAATTAGTGCCAAATCATTTGGGACTCCAGTTCTTTTAACCTGATCAGCAAATAAGCAGGAAAAGAAAAAAAATAGGATCTTTGAATTGTGTAAAGTTCTTTGTTTTACCATCTGTTTTGGAAAATTTGGAGTCAGTGGATCCTGGAAAAGGTTCAAAAAATAGCTCCCATAGGTGGAATCCTAGTACATTAAGAGAACTTAATAATTCACAGCACCAACCAGTCTGTCAGTGTTATGTCTTTTAATGAATAAACCATCACATTCTGTCAACTGATTCAATCCAATTTTTTTAAAAATTCATCTCTAATTTACTGCATGGCATTAAAAATAGCCAGTATACAGAGATCCAGATAGTTTGGCATGACTGCAAAGAAAAATCCTTTACATAGCTAGGACTAAAAACAGAAAGCCTCTCTCCTTAAAACCATTTTTTTTAACTTCTTGAGTGTAAAAATCAGTGTTGAGTAAAAACGCTTTAAATTATGGAAATTTGTAGCAACTGTGCTGCAAAAATAAGAGTTTCCAGATACTTTCCAGCTACCAAAATTCTATCATTTACTGTATATTTCCTACTGCTTCAACACACCATATGCTGATAAACTTACTATTCCAGTTAATACAAAGGTCATACAAACACTGAATATGAATGTGTGTGTGTGTGTGTGTGTGTGTACTAAAATTCCCTAAATTTCAACATCCTGTTTGTGTTCAAAGCAATGAAAAAAAATAACTGGCTTAAGTTACCTAGTGTCTTAAATTATCAACAACTCCCCCCCCCCCCTTTTAAACAACCCAGATTGTAAAAGAAGAACAATGCATCTTAACTGTTCCAGGAAATGTTAGAATAAGTGAATTAGCAATGAAAAACGATAACACAGAAGTCTCCTTTAAAACTTTCTCTAAAGATAAGGAACAAATGATCCCTTAATAAATACTGAGGATTAATACACACGCCTAGGAAGTTCACTTTTGTTAAAAGGATGCTGCCTATAGAAATGAGGTCACTAACTTATTAATACTATTCTCCCTCTAGCCAAACTGCAATTGGGGGGTTAGTACTTTCTGTTGCTATATATAAGAACTTTAGACAAATCCGATCATTGTCTCCAGGATAAACAGCAGGACTGGGGACAAAAAGTTGTATATAAATGGTTTAAGTAATCAGAAACTGGTTTAAACCTGTAACAGAACAGAAGTTTAGTGCACATAAACCAGTTTCAAACTAACAAATTGGTTTAAGATAAACCTGGTTGAATGCAGTATCAGACTTAACTGGTTTGGGTCAAACCAGTTTATTGAACTTCTGTCCCAGACCCCTTCCTGGTTTCAAGTTAAATCATAGACCTCCAGCATACTTTCCAGCCCTGAGCTCAGCTGTGCTCTCTGCTCTAGCAGAGAAGGGTTGGGAGAAGTGGGAGACAGGGACTACACCCACCCCATCCCCCAGCAAACCGCAGCTGAGGCCTGGGGACATGAAGGGGGGAGTTAAACTTCCCTTCCCCCCGAGTACAAAGCTGCCCTGCCCTGCCCTGCTAAAAACTTCCTGATACCTTCAAGTGTGGACTACAAATCCCAGAGGCACCTAGGAGCAGGAAGAGGAAGTGATGAGTAACCCTGCTGAGTCTTGCTGCTATAATTCTGGACTGCAAATCCCAGAAACCTTGGGGAGGCAGCAGGAAGATGAAGCAAACACATAGCCCATGCTGGCTACATGCTAGAGAGCTGTGTTCTAGCACTCCCCAGCTTCTGGCCTGAGCCTCTGTAGGCATGTGGCTGCATTTCCCGAAACAAAATTGAATGTCTGTCTAGCTGTTTCTCAGTTTAATCTCTGCAGTTTAGACTAACCTGCAAAGACTGAATCAATTCAGCCTCAGGCTTTTTGACTGTCTGTACTTAGCCCAGCTGGACAGACTGAAGGAGACACCTCAGCTTACAAGATGAAACACTTCCTGCAAATTTCTATTTTATTGACTTGTTCCTTGCACACAGTATTTTGAAGCAATTAAAAGAATTTTTACTTATCCCATTTTGACCAGCAGTCAGAGACATGAAACATAAGAGCACTTCTCAGTATGAATCAGTTATAAAATGTGTTGAAACTAAATTTTTCATTGATAAAGTGCTTGTCTCTCAAACAATTTCAAGAGCACTAGGCTGAGAAAAATAATTTAAAAAAAGCATACTCTTTTCAAAAACTGCACACATTGTGATAGAACTTTATATCACCATACAGCATGTGGCATATCTTCAGTGAAGTATCTTATGGCCTTGGTACATAGTAACTTTGAGTAGCTTCTGGAGCTCTTAACACCTGGATTGTCTGCACATAGACACCTGAACTGATTTTAGGCACACGTTATGTAGCTGAAAGTTACACCACTCCAGAGCAGGATTATCTCTGATTCATTGTTATCCAGTTCATGTTACATTAAGGTGTAGCCACTGTAGGCTACACCTTAATGCAGGGACAGGCAAAATGCAGCCCATGGGCCAGATCCAGGCCAGTAGGCCATTCTATCTGGCTTGCAGGGCCCCTAATATATTTAGAAAATTTATATTTCTCTGCTCCTGGCTGCCTGTCAAAGATCACAGGAGCCGGGGCAGTAGGACCCAGGGGGAGCCAGCAGCAGGATGCAGCAGCCCATCCCTGCCCCACCCCACCCCAAGCAATTTCCCTGCTTTTGTGCCTGTGGACTGCTCCAGCACTACATGGCTCCTGGCTGCATTGCCAGTTGGGAGCACAGGGCTGGCGCCAATACCCTGGGTTGTGCATGTGTGGGAGAGGGGAGGTGAGGGGGAGGGAGAAAGAGTGTGTGTGTATTCATAGGGTGAGTCCCACATGCACACCCGACCATACACATGCACCTACACTCCCTTGCACTGCCATATACACAGACCTTACATCCATACCCCCTCACACACTCCAGCTACCCTTCCCCGCACACAGTCTCCCACAAACCCCATACCCACCCACACCCCACATATCCACACATATTCCCTCACCCCACATACACACAAACCCACACACCCCCAACCCCATAGGCACCCACACTCCCAACACCTATCCACCCCCATAAATCCCCACACACACCCCTATACCCCACATAGCTACACAGCCCTCACAAACCTATACCCAGCCACCCATACCCCACACCCTCCACAATATACAAGAGTAAGACTTCATTTTAAGCTATTATACAAGCACATCTATGTACACTACACAAATACATGTAAATCAGGACAAAAATATTTTTTAAATCAAAAAGTAATGATGTAGTAGATGTATTATTTTTAGACTATAATTTGGTATTTTTCTGGTTCTGAGATGGCAAACCCCCTTGCTGAAAGGAGTACTTCCAGGCAGTGTTCCCTCTAAGCTGCACACTTGTGCACCCACACACAAGTAAAAATCTTGCCGCACACAAACTTTTTAAAGCCGCAAACCCGCCCGGAGAGGAGTTGGACGCAGAGTGCGGCAGAGGCACTGGGGCTGGCATGGGACACTTACTGAAGGTTAGCTCCTCACTCCTCATGCAGGGCAGGCAATGGCTCCTTCCCGAGGTGAGGTGGGGGTGGGGACAGATACAGTGACAGGGGCTGGGGGCTGGCGCAGTCTCCGCCGGCTCTGGGGAACTGCATTGCTCCCCTGCATCACCTCGGGGAGCAAGGAGGCATGTGGCATCAGGGCTGGGGAGTGGAGCAGTTCCCCAGAGCCAGCGCAGCCCACACCAGCCCCCAGTCCTGTCTTGCCTCATGTTGGGGAGGAGTTGCTGCCTACTTATAGCTTGTAAGATTGATAACCCATGCAATCAGAGGGCCCTGTTTGCACCATGACATCTGTCAGAGTCATGGTGATATAGCAGAAGTGTCTGTATTTGGCATCAAAAACCACAATCTCTGCCAAAAAAAAAGTAAAACCCAACAACCAACTCTTGCTGCTCTGAAAACTAGCAATAACATTTGTTTATAAAAATAAATGTGCGCTCAGAAAGACACAGCCTCCAAAACTAGATTCTATCTTAAGATGTAAATCACATGGAAAACAGGGACGCTGAGTTCATTCTCCATGGAGAGGGAAAAAATACAGATACAAAATTGGGTTGTGGGCACCTGAAAAATGGATTGAAGTTAATGCTTCACACTTCCAAGAAAAACATAAATACAAAAAGTCCTGGTCCACAGCCTACAAGTAGAAAACTGGAAGCAGAATTCCCAGCCTGCCACAGAAAGGCAAAGCACTGCCAGGATCTGCCAGGATCATAAATCGGGTCCCAAAGCGGATTAAGAGAACACAGTAAGAGAACACAGAAGAAAGCAAGGAAAACAAGCAGGAGCAGGTACAGTGTAGTGGAGCTGGGCTGGACATCACTCCACTGCGCTGCTCTGGGCAGCAGTCAGCACGGAGAAAGGTGTTGGCTGAACCCTGCCCACTTCCACCTGGACACTTACTTTGGGACACTTACCAGTGGACCGCGCCGTGCCAGAAGGGGGAGGCGGGACCGAAGCAGCACGCTCACAGACTGAAGCAGCATACTCACAGACCGCTGCTCCTTAGAGAGAACATTGCTTCCAGGGGCAAGGGGAGGGACTTCTGGTGGCAAAGGTCAGGGGTTAGGGGGTGGGACTTCTGGTCCGAAGATGGTGACCAGGGGGCAGGGCACCTATCAAGGGGCAAGGCTACCCATGTGGACCTCGACAGCTTGCCAAAACTTCATAAGTGGCCCTCTAGCCAAAATAATTGCTGCCCCTGGATTAATCTGTCTGCCCACTTTCACTGTTATTGCTTTCTGGGTGGGCTCAGCTCCAAGAAGAGCAGCAGCTGGGTAGTAGTGCCTGAGCAGGGAGGTTAACCTTTCCCTGCCTGCTGCCCAGGACAAAGAGCTGGGAAGCTCCAAATAGGTGGGGACAGGGTGGGGACCCCAGGGGATAGATGGGAAATCCTGGAGGTAAGTGGGGGAAACCAGGAGAGCCCTGGGAGCAGGGGGAAGCCTGGAAGGGGGGTGGGGGGAGGATTCTTACTTTTTAGTTCTCCGGGCCCCTATTGGCATGAAGCATGACCGCTCCAAACTCAAGCTAGCAGTAACACTGATCAGCATGTGTGTACAAATGGGTATTTGGGTACATGCTTATAGATGTGGAGATAGATATAAATATTTCTGAACAGGCCAGAAGGACAGTAGATCCTTTACTGTGCTAACCTTCCTCTGTCATGCTGATCAATCATTTTGTGTAATTCATAATACACCACCTCATTTCCTTAGGAAACAAGTATCTGATATTATTCAAATGAGACAACCCCAAAATACTCACTTTCAAAATGTCCCAAGACCCCAGATAAAAAAAATACTACAAAAATGTAAACATCTTACTCTAAGTTTCCTGCTATGCCCACTACATCCCCTCCCAGATCCATTACTAGAATCCAGGCATCGCACAATCTGGTGCCGCCTAAAAAATATAGTTACTTAAAATACTTATTAAATTGTTTATCAATTTAAATGATAGCAGTTTTCACCTAGGGAAACTGAGCCTTTAAATTAATCTTGTACTCAAATTTAATTTCATCTTCACATATTTGTTGTCTTCATGGGGTCAGAGAGTTTAAAGCCAGAAGAGATCATTAGATAATCTAATCTGACTTCTTCTAAACCACAGGCCTTAACTTTATATTTGGCTAAAGAATATTCTCCAAAAAAGGTATTTAGCGTTAACTGGAAGACATCAAGGTGTTAACTGGAAGACATTAAAAACATTTGACCTGGACAGGCTCAGCAAGTGGGCGGATGAGAATCTGATGGTGTTCAACGCCGATAAATGCAAGGTTCTCCACCTTGGAAAGAAAAACCCGCAGCATCCTTATAGGCTCGGCAGTGCTATGTTGGTTAGCACTATGGAAGAAAGAGACTTGGGGGTCATCATTGACCACAAGATGAACATGAGCCTGCAATGCGATGCTGCGGCTAGTAAAGCGACCAAAACGCTGGCTTGCATCCATAGATGCTTCTCAAGCAAATCCCGGGACGTCATTCTCCCCCTGTACTCGGCCTTAGTGAGGCCGCAGCTGGAGTACTGCGTCCAGTTTTGGGCTCCACAATTCAAAAAGGATGTGGAGAAGCTTGAGAGAGTCCAGAGAAGAGCCACGCGCATGATCAGGGGTCAGGGAAGCAGACCCTACGATGACAGGCTGAGAGCCCTGGGGCTCTTTAGCCTGGAAAAGCGCAGGCTCAGGGGTGATCTGATGGCCACCTACAAGTTTATCAGGGGTGATCACCAGTATCTAGGGGAACGTTTGTTCACCAGAGCGCCCCAAGGGATGACGAGGACGAATGGTCACAAACTACTACAAGATCGTTTCAGGCTGGACATAAGGAAGAATTTCTTTAGTGTCCGAGCCCCCAAGGTCTGGAACAGCCTGCCGCTGGAGGTTGTTCAAGCGCCTTCATTGAACACCTTCAAGATGAAACTGGATGCTTATCTTGCTGGGATCCTATGACCCCAGCTGACGTCCTGCCCTTTGGGCGGGGGGCTGGACTCGATGATCTTCCGAGGTCCCTTCCAGCCCTAATGTCTATGAAATCTATGAAAAAAGCCTGAGCCTAAATTGATTTAATCTTTGTAGGTTAGTCTAACCTGGCTAGGCTGAACCGGTTTCCAACCATACAAACAATCCCTCTGAACTGAGGAAATGCAGGCACATGCCTGCAGTGGCTCAGGCTGGAAGCTGGTGGGCACTATAGCAGCCCTCCCTGCCCTTCCACAAAACTAAACTGAGGGGAGCGTGGCCAGACCCCAACAGGGCTCTGATTAGGGAGAGGTGTGAACCCCCACCCTGCCCACAGTCCCAGGCTTTTCTCCCCTCGCTGCTCAAAGGTGTTGCCAGGCTGCAGCCCTGGCCTGGTAAAAGGATGTGTGCAGTGCATGCAGTGCATGCATCTGTTGATGATACCAAGGTTTTCACTCTCCCTCCCTGCTTCTGTATATTGTCTGCAGCATACTAACAGGCAAGAAAGCCGGGGGAGAGAGCTTATAACAGTGTTTATCATCCTTATCTCAGTGTTTATTGCCCCATTAAGAAAACAGAGAGACATTACCAGCTATCTGTTGATTCAGCACGGACCCAGCATGTGGTCTGGTGGCTAATACACAGACACCTCTCAGCAAGGCAGAGGGGAAGGGGGAATTTGTGCTTAGCAGTGAATGGTGAGGGGGAGGGTAGCAAACAGCTCTTTAAAACAGCGTTTCCAATGAAAGACATTAAGCTACCTGTTGATTAGCTCCAAAAAGCCTGTCTGCCTTTGTCTCTCGCACAGCACAGACTGTAGCCAGCATGTGGTCTGCTAGCTAATGCCGAGGTATATGTGTAAAGCAGAGGGGTGGGGAATAATCCCTGCTTAGCATGGGAAAATGAGGCACATGCAGAGGGGAGCAGCCAGCCTTGCTGTGGAAAAGAGAGCCCCGCCTATCCCAAGAGCATGCCGGGATGCTGGGGTACTCTGGTTTATATTAAACCAGCAAGGGGTCTGGGACAGACATTGCACAAACCGGTTTGAGTGTAATCAGTTAACTCTGATACTACATTCAACCAGCTTCATGTCAAACCGGTTTCAGCCATTTTCAAACTGGTTTACATGCACTGAACATCTGTTCTGTTACAGGTTTAAACCAGTTTCTGACCATGTAACCCAGTTTATGTGTAATGTCTGTCCCTAACCCAACTGATGGAGAAATTATCACTTTTCTTATTAGTTTGTTTCAGCTGGAGCCCCACTCACTATTAAAAAAAATGTACCTGACTTCTAATTAAAATATGTCTGGCTTTAGTTTCCAAGCACTGGTTCTGGTTATAACATTATTTACCAAATTTAGCCAATTGATAGCCAATATATTTATTTGGGAGAGTTTGTGATGAATATAAAATAAGAGACTTTTTTCCCCATGCTGATTGGGGGGGGGGGGGGGGAGGGACGACCTCATGCGTCTTTGTGGTGGTGCACCTACCATAGTTTCATAGTTTCTAGGGTCGGAAGGGACCTGAACAGGTCAAAGTCCAACCCCCTGCCCTGAGCAGGAAAGAGTGCTGGGATCATAATACCCCAGCCAGATATCTATCCAACCTCCTCTTGAAGACCCTTTATGGTAGGGGAGAGCACCACCACCCTTGGGAACCCATTCCAGAGCCTGGCAGCCCTAACATAATGTCTCCTGATATCAAGCCTGAACCTACTCTCAATCAATTTATAGCCATTATTCCTTGTTATCCCAGGTTGTACTCAGGGAAACAGAGCCTCGTCTATTTTCTGCTGGTCCCCCCCCGGTGAGTTTATAGATGGCCACCAGATCCCCTCTCAGTCTTCTCTTGTGATGACTGAATAGATTCAGGCCCTTTAGTCTATCTTCGTAGGGCCTGGCTTGCTGACCCTATAGGTATGTTGCAGGTTTCCTCTCCCTAGATGCAGCACCTTGAACTTGTCTGCATTGAATTCCATTCTCATCTGGCCACCTCTGTAACCTGTCTAGATCTAGTTGGATTCTATCCCTCCCCTCCAGTGTGCCAACGTCTCCACACATCTTTGTGTCATCAGCAAATTTGGACAGCGTGCTTTCCACACCCACCTCCAAGGCGCTGATAAAGATGTTGAATAGTATACGTCTGAGGACTGTGCCCTGGAGAACTCCACTGCCCACATCAGTGCTTGCCACTCCACTGCCCACTATCAGTGCTTGCCACTTTAAGGGCCTGAACAGGCTGTGAGGCAGCCTACAGGTGACTGTAGAGCCAATAAGTGTGTTGCGTGACCATCAGCAGGCTGCCTGATTGGAGCAGGGCTATGTAGCTTGAGCATAAGAGCAGGCCCAGGAGAGAAGAGTTGGCCATTGCTGCAGGGAGCCAGAGGCATAACATCATCAGCTGGAGCTTCTGCTCCCAGAACATGTGAAGGTTCAGGGCAGGAACTATGGAGATGGTGGTTCCTGGTCCTGGGAAATGACCTAAAACTACACCCTATGGTAGGATGGTGTGGTAGGGCTGCCTGTTGTAGGGTGGTCCCCAGGAAATGCCACACCAGTTGCCTCCTTAGTGAAAGGCAAGTATGAGGCACCTTATAGCCTCAACCCCCACACTGGTGGAGAACCCCATAGAAGGGACTTGTTCATGACCCAGGTATGTCAGCAGATACCTGAGGCCTAAGGGCTCTAAAGCCCAGAAGCCCCAGTGAGGGGGGAGAGTTGTGGCCCCAGGGAGGAAGCAGAATTGTAGCCCCAGTAAAGCTTCAGCCCCAGTAAAGAGGCAGCATGGTTGCTGCGGTAGGGGGACATGTGAAGGAACAGCTGAGCAGTAGGGTCCATATGGGGGCCTGAAGGGCTGCACATAGATTGCATGGAGTAGGGTCTGCACAGGGGCTGCATAGAGTAGGGTCTGTGTGAGGGGCCTGAAGGACTGTGCATAGGCCAGCCCTAGTAGTTTGATAGAATGAGCCCCAGTGAGGGGGCAGAGTAGCTACCCCAGTAAGGGGATAGTGTAAGGCCCCAGTGAGGGAACATGAGTTGAGGCCCTAGTGAGGGGGGCACGTGGCCAAGGTAAGTCTTCAAATACCTGAGGCTAAGTTTGGACCAGAGGTTGACTGCAGCCCAGCAATGGGGCCAGGGGAGTTAGGAGTAATTTGGATGCCATCTGTGAGGCATGGGACATGGTAAAGGGAAGGTTGGAACCATGTATTAAGCCCTGGCATCGGACATTAAACGGGAAGACTTCCACCTTAGAAACAACTTGTTAATTCCATCAAAGGCATGACAGGTGAGTCAGGTGGGCAGATTACCCTAGACAGGTGGGCAGGCTGACATTTTGAAAGGCCCCTGAGACGACCCACTGTCAAAGTCTTAAATAAATATGGTAAGCTATATTCTTTCCCTGCAGCTTTCCAGTATCACACAAGGAGCCCATGTTGAGCTGCCTGTCCATTAGAACCCCTAAATCCTTTTCAGCCTCCCCGCTTTCCAGTACCCAATTCCATTCCATAAATATAAAATGAACATTCTTTGTTCCTAGATGTATAACGTTGCATTTGGCTTCATCAAAAACATATTCATTGTGTGGCCCCAGTTTAAAAAGTGATTCACACTATTCTGTATGGATGCCCTAATCTCAGTACTCTTTATCTGCATCAACCTGCAAGTCATCTTCATATTTTAATATCAGTGATATTATATTTACTTCCAAAGTACTGACAAAAATGTAGAACAGCATTTGGTTTAGTATCCATCTCTGCTGAATGCCTTTAGAAAAACATTTCTATTCAAAGAACATTCCTGATAACCTATTACCTACTGGCAGAGCAAAAGTGAGGGAATAAAGGTACAGAGTAAAAATAAAGACAGGCCTATGGTGCATGTACAGTTACTCTAAACATTTCTCAGAACCAAAGAATGCAAACCACACTTGGTGTCAGATGAAGAGGAGACTGATGGAACAATTTATATTGTTTCACAGAGCCACCAAATTATTTCTTTCAAAACAGTCTCTAATGCTTAAGAATATGTAGGGAACTAAAAGGAAATCTTTAGTATGAAATGATAGTATTTAAATGCAATATGCATTTTTTGCAGAATAGACTCTATCTGAAAATAGATGGCACCCTATGCAAAGAACTGAAACAGGAGCTTTGTTCCTTGAAAGCCAAAAGAGAAGTAAAAAAAACCCCAACAAAATGTATACTTCATAACCAGTCTGGAAAAAAAGTACCAAGTATAGGGCTATTTTTGTAATACAGTACTTCAAATATTTAAAAACAGTCTTATATATGTATTTATTTAAATATTTGAAAGTAAAAGTGTATTTATGTTTTAGATTTTGAATTAGAAAGCCAGTTTGACTATAACCAATGATGTTTTAATTGCAAGATATTAATATAATTACAATTCAAATATAATTACAGTGCACCATTCTGCATTTAAGTAAAGTCTGAACATAAGTACCATTTTGAGACTTAGAGGCATTCTCAGTATTAACTGGCACATTTTAGAAGTCTGTATGGATCATTATCCATGGGAAAAGAGATCTCTCTCAATTTTACTATTGGTGTTTTTTCAACATTATATCTAGAATTTGAAATAAAAACAAAGAAAATAATTTTAAGGACAGGTCTTAGTACTATGTATGGAGCAGGGAGAACTGTAGGTACAGAGTCAAATTCCAGAAAAATGAGTAAAATTAGGTGAGGGGTCAGAAATATCTAATGGGCACACTGTTTAACATAATATTTTAAGGACATTATATTGTAACAAAAACAAGTAAATAAATATTTCAAGCCCAAAAAGACCATTGAAAGAAATGCTAAAATGAATAAAGAGCATTTATTTACAAAGAGCAAGAGATTATTTTTAAAATATTATTTCTTAGCCTCAGCTTTCATAAAACAGGATAAAAGAAGCCAGAAGCAACATAAAATTTCCCAGGGAAATGAGAAGAAAATACTAAAGGAAATAAAGAAGAAAATAAGTGATTAAAAGTCAGAGTTGTCTCAAGACTGACAAAGACTGAATGATAATATATACAAGATGCATTTGGGACTTGAGAATAATGCCAAAAGAAACAAACAACATCTTTCAAAACTATGTGAAACCACATAAAGAAAAAAGTAGAAAAACAGAGGAGACCTGAAAAATAACATGGTTTCACTTTGTTGTAACTTAAGAATCATTTTCTCAAGTTACAAAAAGAACAAACTAAAGATTTCAAAAAAGGATCATACAATTTTGCCTCTGGAAAGGGTTGACAATGTATTACAAGCAGTACACATTTATAAAAAGTCTAACTATGAGATGATTTATTTTCTAGGTATATTTTATATGTGGTTCCTGGAGGTAATAACTATGCTTAAGATTAATAAATATGTTTGATTTTAGAGCAAGTGCTTACAACTGTCAATTCCAAATCATCTCAGGCCATAATTTTTCCTCAGTGTCTGCCTCAGGTTCTTTTTATTTATAAAAATGAATCTGAAGAGAAAATAAAATGTTTTGCCCAATTGTTGAGACTTCCTTCTGTTACATGTTACCTTTCCCATGTGTTACGGGCTCTTAAAACCGTGGTGTATCCAAACGTTAAGGCAGGAAAGGACAAGCTAAGTGGTCTCTGAGCATCTCAGAGAGAATTTTCTTCCGGTGTAAGGGTGTAGTTACATATTAAAATTAGCATGTGCTAACTCTAAAGACTGTTATGGTGTATTCAAGTTAACAAAGACATTTTTTTGCAAAAATCTTGTTGGTCTAATAAAAGATATCACTTCTACCGTGAGTCCTGATTGCTTTTTCCTCTAGACCAATATGGCTACAACCTGGATACCTGACCCATTTTCCTTGTGAAAGTTAGAACAGCACATGCTAACTTATCAATGTGCCTTGTGAATAACTTGGTTACATTCAAGCAAATGAAATAGGGTTGTACAGGTGCAATTTTGGCCATAATTTATGTAGATATTATAGTTTAATAAGTGGACCTACAAAATGAATGTAGTTGATAATTTACCTGATGATGCATGAATTCAGTCCACTCTCTCTGAACTATCTGAGGATCCCAAGGCTAGACGTGGTAAAAGTAACATAATTCCCCAACCAAACCAAACAAGTAGACATAATCCTATATTACAAAAGAAAGGAAGGGGACATCCTTATATAGGTACTCAGGGGGAAAAAAAAAACTTTAAAAGTGGGCCCTCCCCTCTGTTTTCAACTTAAGGAAACAATTCCTAAGTTTAATAGATCTTTCTGGCATGTTTTTAATTTGCTTTAGTCTTGATCAGAATCTTTTATATAACTTTCTTGGTTGGACTCTACTTTTTTTTTTATAATTACCCTATTAAGTGAGTTAGTATTTTGCATTTGCACTAATAGCAGCTGTACCAGAGCTGCAGGGCGAAAGAATAAAAGCCAACAAAAAAATATTAATAAAACATTATCTTTTCCATTTAACAAGCCTCCTTTCTTTTTTAATGGAAACATTTTATTAGTGGATATTATTTCTGCATGTTATAGTAATAAGTCACATAAAACCTTCTATTATTCAAGTTGACTGAGCTGCCAGAAAGAAGTATCATCAGTCACTAATGCACTGACTTGCCCTTGAGCTTTTCTAGTTTTACGATATTTCTAGGAGAGTCAGTTTATATCTGAAAATACTATTCAACTTGTTACAAGTCCTGCAAGTGATCAGGAAACTATTCTCCCTGTAAACATTTTAATCAGGAAATGTTTTAATGTATCTAAACTGCTAACTCACTTCACACACATCTGAAGATGAGAGTTCAATTAATTTAAAAAGGAAGACAGGGAATTGATTGCTTTTTTTTTTTTTTTAATGTAAGCCATTACATATACTCCAGAAAACAGTTGCTGAGTTTTAAATACATGTTATACAACTTTGATACCATTCCTTTAACACAATTTGCCATGCCATCTGGGTACAGACTATATAACTGGGTTATCGTATTTCTCTGTAAAATATTAAAGTCATTCAGTAATCTAGTGTTAACATTGAGCTTGTTTTTCAAACAGTATACAATAATAATAAAAAACAGAGATAACTCCAAAGTAAATAAGAAACCACAACTGGATTCAGCTTTACCCCATTAAAATTGAACAGGCAGGTCACATAAGCATTGCCTAATTGTTGACTGCCCGGTCAACATAATACTGACCTAATATTGTACCACAGGACATTCAGGGGGCCTACTATCCTTTCAGAATAGTTAAGAGTGTGGAAGAATGCCATTTATGTCTCTTCCCCAAACTCTGCTATCAGGCAGATGTCTAATCTGACAATTTGGTTACCTTGGTCACTGCAGAGGGCAGACACCCCTAGCCCCATCCTCTTCAGATCACCCTGAGTTGTAACCTCAGCTGGATACATTCCTGAGGGAGGTGGAAACCTGCTCCCTCTGCCTACGTGACTGGCCTCACACACCTGGGTGAGGGCTTAAACTCCTTATTGTTCTAAGTAATGTCATCATGACTGGTAGGGGGCTAGAGATCCTGCCAGTCTACCCAGCAAAGAGTGATGCATTTCAAATTGGTTAGCTGACAGCCTTCATTGGGTCAGGTAAATGAGGTGATAAGGTCTGTATAAGTTAAGGGCTGCCCGGGAAGTGGAGCAGCAGCCATGATGAGAACTCTCAGAGAAACTAAACCATCTGAAAATGGCTCTCTCTCTTGAAACTCATGTTCAATGAACTGCTGCCTCCAGAGGGAATCTCTGCCTGCCTCTGGATAATACTTGTGAGTAAGCAACTTGAGATCTAACTAGATATATAGCTTGCAGTAAATCAGATGCGTGATCAAAGGCTACCGTGCCACAGTTTTCTCCAAGGAGTCTAGAAGGTGGTCGGGCACAGTGAAGTGGGTAATTCAACGCAGAAGCACCCCCTACTGGCCCGCCACATAGAGTACATTAGGAAACTTGAATGCCATTCCCTGGCAAAAGGAAAGGCTTGATTTGGCTTATGATCTTGACCCAGTAGAGTCAGAGTTCAAGTAAACTACCTTCCTGTCTGGGAGGCTTTGGGTCAAAGCCTACAAATTGCATTTTGTTTTGGCAGTGGCTCCCCATATATGTTTCATTATATAATTTTGTTTGGCAAAGACAACCCACCGCAGGGAGAAAATAGACTTTAACTTTGCTTCAGAGATCCAGAAGACAACTTATGAAAACAGACTGAAAAGGAAACTCAGGATGTATAACAAAATAGAAAAAGTAGCGTGCAAAGTTCCTGTGTTAATATTAGTTTCAACTCATTTGAACATTCCTGCCTCCTTTAAAAAAAAAATTCTAGCCAAACATTTGCAAGCACATTTTTTAATTACTTTATATAAAGAGTGAAAACTCTCTAACAGAAAACTAATGAAATAGGAAATGTTTGAAACCAAGAATCCCCCTCCCCCCCATATTAAGAACAATAGTATAAAGTTATTTAAGTTGTCATTATCTGCTTATGTTGTGAGGAGTCTATATCTAGCAGAAATCCTCTGCCTAGAGTTTGCCATCTCCTGAGAATTTTAAATGTTTATTTTTGTCATAAAACAACCTGAACGTTTGACTTTTCAATTTTTTTCAATAAATGAAAATCACAAAAAATATTAAGAAACATCATAAAATTTCACTCTAGCATTTTTCCTATCACAAATAGAAGCATTAGCATGTTTAATATGTTTTGTTCTATTGTGCAGCACAGACCCAAAATTATTTCAAGTCAGATCAAAATTAAACTATAGTTCTCTGGTCTCATGAGATTTGCAGTCCAAGCCCCACAACTGAGCAACAGAGGAGATACAATCCAGTCAGGGACTATGGCACTGCTGTTCTCCTCTAAAAACTTGATGCTTTGACTGCTCTACATGGCTCAGCTGAATCTGTATTACCTTATGGAAAAATTAAGACTCCAGGGAGTCTGACCTATAGGAGATAAAGGAGATTTAGAGAGGGTGCATACAGACATAACTCTTAAACCAGTTTAAATGTAGTTTGAACCTCAAGTGTCCAGATATAGGAGTCCATTATTCTAAGAATGGTTTAATCCTCCTAAACTGTTTAAAAACGTACCTGAAAAATCAAGTACTCTGATTACTAGTTTTCACTGGCTCAGTGTTATATGTGGACATCAAGATTTCTGTGACTAATGTCTTGTCAGTCCTCCAAGCATCCCACACTGCACTGCTACTCACCCCCTGATCACAAACCTGGAAAGCAAATGCCTGTCTGGTAAATAGTCTGAACTCTATTGCCCTGACCTATTTTGCCTACACTTGCCTGTAGTGTCCCTGGCTGGGGACTTTGGCAGCAGCTCTCCACTGATTTTAAAGAGCTGGTCAATATCCTTTCATTGGTAGCAACTGACCAGGGTTTGGTGCATCCCATGCTTATCTGGGGAGGGAAATAGTGCATTTTAGGCTTACTGGGGTTGGGAGGTGGCCAGGTGTGAGGCAGAGAGAAGGGCTTGCCTGGATCCCTGTTTCTGTAGGCCTTGGGCTCTCAGGGGCTGCCCAATGACTTCACTTTAAACACCAAGCCATAGACAGAAAATGTAAATGGTAGACAAAGATTTAAATGGTAGTCAATACCCACAGGAAACATGAGCATTTTTAAAGGAGTCAGATTGCCATTCTATTTGTGACTCACGAAGACCTTAAACAACAACAGCTGGATTTCAAAATCCACTAATTGTTGCAAATTTCAGTTTTGTGATACTCATTCAGGATGTCAATTATCATGCATGTTACATAACTGTTTGCATTTGGATTTCCTATGCATCCAATATCTTGCAAACTGTAGCAGGCCTGGAAGTGTCTGGGGTGGCCTGCCACCCCTGATGGACAATTGTTGTCTGCAGGTCCTCTACTACATCTCAAATTCCTAATTGCTTCTCACCTGCCATGAGTTGATGGTATTTATAATTATGGAGTAGTTCCTCAGTTCTGCCACCTTAGATGCCTCTCCCTGGGTGCATCAATATATGCGCTTTACTGCAGAGTAGACTAATTAGCTCCACAGTAAAGCATAACAGTCCATACATGCACCAGTATTAGGGTACAGTAGATTAATTAGCTCTGATGTAAGATAGTACTGTCAGGGACCAAATTGATTATGTGTGATCAAATGCATGTGTAAACTGTAACAGGGGCTGGCTAGGGCACAAGAGTGCTAAAGTGAGGAGGGCTGCCTGCCGCCTAGCCCTGCACCATAGCACCCTCATGCCCCAACCAGCCCCCTCATGACCTGACCCTGCCACCTGGAGCCTGGGGCTGATCCTCCAGGCCTCTGCTAGCCCAGGGCTGCTCCACCCCAGCTCAACATGGTGTGGTCCCAGGCATATGTGTAAACGCAGAACCTAGGAGCAGCTGACTCCAACATGAACTGCAATGAAGTTTATTGAATCACACTAATTGCACATGTAGCACTAATTGCACATGTAGATGCACCCTCTGTGTTGACATCACTGGGCCACCCCTGCTCAAGCTCAAACAATGTTTTTAGTCTTAGTGGACCTTGCCCCATCCACTGTCAGTCCTACATGCTTCCATCCAATCAGCCTTTTCAAGCTCATCAGTGTCTCATTAGTCTCACTCTCAGGTCTAGCTCAGCCCTCTAAGGAGTTTCATCACGTGTGTTTTCCCCACCTCTCCCCTGGCTCTTCATCAGTTCTGCAGAGGCTTTTCCCCACTGTGATGCTCCTAGGCTTACTCGCTGTTACCATCTCCAGTTCTGCTTTTCCAACTCTGCAACAGAAACCTCCATCCCCTAAAAAGGCCAGGGCCTGAATGACTGCTCTGCCTCCACGCTAAAACTGTATATCCCCAGGGCATGCCCTTCCAAAGGCCACCTTAAGGTAACCATATTTTCTTATTATTATTCTCACTCTCTAATATTTGAGTAGAGGTTCCCTGTTGCACAAAGCTGCAAACTGTACAAAATTCTTCTTCCATGGGGTGTCTGGCTTTCAGGAAGTTAGGAAGGCTGATATTTCTACTATTACAATGATAAACTTGGGATGGAAAAGTTAACCCTACTGAGACCATAGACAACATTTGAGGCGCAGAAGGAGACAGGGGGAGCTGGGAGCAGAATCATGCTGGAACTCTTTGAGCTCAAAAAATAGATTTGAAATTTAGGGACAAAATTAGTTGTTGTGCAGCTAATTATATTTCTTACGTAAGACATTTTAGTACTATATAAAAAAAAAGACTTAATTTTTAAAAAAATATAATCAGATGCTTATTAGCAAGAGTCAGGAGCCTTATAACAAATCTCAATCATGCTTTAAAAGTCCTTCAGATAACAATAGAATATTACACCTTTCTATTCTAGTCGTTATACAATACTTACTTAATATTTAGACAGAGTCAGGAAACACACACTTTTCTTCAACCAGAGAAAATTACTTCATGAAATCAGAGAGTTGTTAAATGTCACCGCATAGATTTATAAAATAAATATAGTTCCAGGAAGGCTATTTATGATACTACACAATGGCTTTACTATAGGGGAAAAGAAGAAAATACCCAGACCAGACCAGAGTAAAATATTAAGGACTATGAAAATGGAAAAATTGGACATGTTCACCAGACATTTATTAAAAACCAGCTGCACTTTTAGAAACAATCTGATGCTTGCAATAAATGTCTCACTTCTTTGGTGATGAGATGATAATATTTAGTGACACTTATAGCTCTTCAGTAGAGGTGAACTGATACATTGGTCAGATATCAGATCAGCACCAATATAAAGAAAATTGGCTGTATTGGAAAATTAGCCTGATGCAGCTGATAATTTGGCCAATAAATGCCTGTGCATGCGTGCCACAGTGCAGCACTCAGGAAGCAAGGAGCACAGCCCAGCAGCTTGGAGAGCGGTGTGCAGCTGGTAAGTCTGTTGTGGTGGAATGGGAGGAGGGAGAGAAGGGGTGTTCGGGGTCAAATCAACTCCCCCTGCTGCCCAGCCAGGGTGATGCAGGGCTGAGTGGGGCACAGTATGGAGCCACAGCTCATCCCAGGGGGGTGGGGGGGAGGCGTGGGCCTTCCAGATCTGTGCACATTTGGGCAGGCGAGCTGCAGCTGTGGGCTCAAGCCAAGACTGAACCAGGCTCTTCTTAGCAGGGGCTGGGCTCAGGGTGTGCGGTGGTAGTGCTGAGAGGGGGCTATGGGGGGGCTGCAGCCACCCCACCCAGCGCAGGCCCGGCTCGCTAGGAAGAGGTGGGGTGCACTGGGAGGGTAGCAGCAGCACTGGGGGGGGCTATGGTGAAATTTGGGGTGGCTACAACCCCCCGTAGCCTTCTCCCACCACTGCTGCCCACCATGAGCCCAGCCCCCACTGAGAAGAGCCCAGCACAGCCCCAGCTCCAGCCCACCCACCCTGCCCCACACAGATCCAGGGGGTACGCACCCCCCATGCCCTCCTGAGGTGTGTGTAGTGGTGGGAGCTGCTGCCCCCCACCCCCCAGATGAGCCGTGGCTCCATCCTGCACCCCGCCCAGCTGGGCAGTGTCTGTCCCAGCCTCTGCCCCACTCCCTCCCTCACCATGGGGGGTGTTGATCTGCCCCCCATGCCCCTTCCCGCCCCCTACAACAGACTTACCAGCTGGACGCAGCTATATGAGAAATCAGATCTGTATTGGCCAATATGCTTGCTTAAAAAGTGCCTATTTGTATCGGCCCCCAAAATCTCTATTGGTGCACCCCTACTCTTACGTTAACAAGACATCACAAGTTTAAAAGGTATTTTCTGCCAACTCATGGCCATGAAACATTATTAGGCATATACTATACCTCTGTAATTGTGCTTTCTTCATCCAGATTTCTAAATGTAAAATGTATATTCAATGACAAACACAAGAACGGTGGGCACCTTTTGGTCAGGCATACCACATATTAACCCTGTACTCTCCCTGAGTGCCACTCTAATCCCCTTCTGTGCCCAATTTGTCATTCTGCTTTCTGCTCCCTATTCTGTGCTCCCTGCTTGACCTCCTGCTCTTCTGCTTCCTGAAGAACAAACAAGAATATTACTTAGTCTAAATCCTTACAGCATGCCCATTAACATTATTTCTTCATTTGTAATTTCAGTTGATGCTATGAACTGGCCAGAATTCCATGGACAATTGAGTTGCAACAGACCTTATGTTAGGATCATCTAGCACTATATTGAAGCATATTTTCTAACCATGTTTTTAACTGGAAAGAAATTTAAAAGATCTGATGTCCTTTTCTTAACAGCACAGAAGAGGGGATCAGAAATCAATACAAGATTGATTTATACTTATAATGATATATACTTTATAAATCAATACAAGAAAAACTTTATACATCAATACAAGAAAAAAAATTCCTTCCAGTGTCTCTCTATTTTCAAGGACCTAAGGAAAACGTGGTGTGGAAAAAACTGTTCAGTGAAAAAAACATTTTTTTTAATTGAAATATTTATGCAAAGTCAAACTCAGACTGATGAGACTTTAACACAGGCATATATTTATATACATCTGCAAAGAATGATGGAAGACTTCAGCTGCATGCTCCCCAAAAGCAGTCAAACTTTAATCTTAAGAAAAGTCTCTAAAAGTTTACACTATGTTGTAAATCTTTCAACAACAATTCATTTTGAAGGAACATTTCAAAAGTAAATGCTTAAGTATTTGGAGAAAAAACAAAGAAGAATAAAACTATAGTGTACATTCTTCCCATCCCTAATCCTTGACTGAATTTAGTGCCTTAAAACAGACGTCAAGATATATAAGCAACAGCAGAGGTCTGCTGGGTTCAATATTAAGCTGTTTCTTTTCTTCACGTCATGTTTATGAGTACCATAAAACATACTAGAAGCTCATGTCTCTTCAATTAATGCCAGTCAGCTTTTGTAACCGGATGCTCCCATACTCTGATTAGGATTGTTTTTGACCTTCATATCATCAACAAGAATATTATTATGATAATGAAACAAGTATTTTATACAATATAGCAATGAAACAGACTACCATTTCCTCCTTTTCTCATGATAGTAAGTAAGCATTCTTCTTTTATTCCATTGCCAATTGCTCCTATATAATCAGTATTAAAACTTTACTATGCATTTTGTCTAATTCTAAAATAAAATTAAAATGGAGGGCAAAAAGCATTAACGCTCTAAGTTAGAGTGTTCATAGGAGCATTTGGTACCTGTGATTTGTCAAGGTTATTAATTTATATATATTAGGGGTGCACCAACAGAGAATTCTGGGGCCAGTACCAATGGCCGATTTCCTTTAATGAGCCATATTGGCTGATTCTTATCCAATTCTGATCTGTAGCCAGGAGGCATGGAGAATGGCATCTGGCTGGTAAGTCTGTTGTGGGGGAAGTGGTGAGGGGGGAGGGAAAGGGTGTGGGGGAAGATCAAGGTCCCCACGGTGAGGGAGGGGGCTGGGGCAGGGGCATGCGCTGTATAGACGGGGCAGAGAGACATGAGCTCCCACCACTGCGTGCACCCTGGGAGGGCATGGGGGGCATGTGCCCCTGGATATGGGTGCAGGGTAAGGGTGGGCTACTGCTGTGGGCTGTGGCCAGGGTGGCACCGAGTTCTACCCAGTGCGGTGCTAGGCTGGGCTGCACTTGGGGTGGGTGGAGGTGGCGCTGGGAGGAGAGTTACGGGGGGGTTGCAGCCACCCCAAAATTTACCATAGCCCACCCCCCAACACCACCGCTGCCTACCCGGAGTGCAGCCCTGGACCAACCCCCCACCAGGAAGATCCAGGCACCAGCCCTAGCCCCAGTCCGCAGCAGCAGCCTGCCCTTGACCTGTGTGCAGATCTGGAGGGCACTCCCCCATGCCCTCCCAGGGTGTATGCAGCACCGGAAGCCACCCCCCACCCCCCGTAACCCCTGGATGAACCACGTGGCTCCGTCCCACACACTGCCCCGGCTATGCAGCACTTGCCTCTGCCCCAGCCCCACTCACTCCCTCACCATGGGGGCCTTGATCTGCCCCTCCCCCCACAACTCTTCCCTCACACCAGACCTACCAACCAGACCCGGCTGTTCTCCACACTGCTGGGCTGCGCTCCTGGCCGCCTGCATGCACAACGCATTTATTGGTGGCATTATCAGCCATGTCAGCCAAAAAAATGCTGATTGCTGATGCAGTAAATTTTTCTTGTATCAGTGCTGATCCAATATGGGAAAAATGTATCAGTGCACCTCTAATAAATAAATAAATATTTATTTATTTATTTATTTATTTATTTATTTATATATATATATATATATATATATATATATATATATATATATATTCTCTAAAATATAGAATACATGATAACATGGTATGAATTTGAAGTAGTTGCACATATGCTTATTATTCCAAGCAAATGCCAGTGATGTCATGCTACCACCATACTCTGTAACATACTTTACAGACAGAAGTCAGCACAGAGATGCATACAACTGAATGAGAGATGCATAAGTTTTCATGAGCAAGAGTTCACTTCATCACATGCTACATCCGCTTTCTGTCTCACATGACTGACTACCTCTTCCATACCTTACAGCAGTGGTCTCCAACCTTTTTAAGTAGGAAATAACCTTTGGCATTTAAAAGCAACCCAAGATCTACTGTGCACCGCCATCAGCACTGCCCCCTCACCCTCCTAGCCCAGCAGGTAAGTCTGTGAAGAGGGAAGGTTGGGTGGGCAGATCAAGGCAGAGGGAGAAAAAATTATTTGGGGATGCACCTCCCCAGGAGATAAGTCCCACCTCACCAGAGCCCCACTCAACTTACCCCTGCTCCTGCCTCTGAGGCACTGTCCCTCACTGCAGGGGCCTCAATCTAGCCCCTGCCCCTTCCCTCCCCCACGGACTAACCTGCTGGTCTTGGGCACACATGTGCATGCACACAGGCAGTCAGCCCCCTACCCCAGCCCTGTGTTGACTTCAAGAGGCTCCGAGATCTACCAGTAGATCAAGATCCACTGGTTGGTGACCGCTGCCTTAGAGAAATACATCTTTTAAAACAAATTACAGTTTTTTAAAAGAAGAAGAGACAATTATGATCTATTCCATAATAAAGCCAGTCTAGTCAATAATTCCTGCATCAAGCCTGTTCTTACACAACGGAAGGATTCAAATTTAGAGATGATCCCATCTCAATTTAGACTTGGTTTTATCTCCCAAGTCACATAATCACAATACTATACAAGATATGGTATTGTGGTTATGCAACTTGGGGGAGAAAATCTGGGGGAACTAAAAGCTGAAAGTTGAAGCAGTTCTCTATGACTGTTAATAAACAGTTTTGTTTATCATTCAACAACTGTTATTGTCTCATAAAACCCTAAAGAGTATTATAAATTGCAGCCACTTGTGGTTGGCCCTTTATTACTGGTTTTTTTTCTCATAGGCTGATGCCTATAGAAACAAAGTGCCAAATCTCCTAGGCCAAGCGTGACAGAAAATGATACAAACTGATAAACGCTGAACACTTCTAAAATGACTTGAATAGATTTCCTTACATTAAAAAAAATGTGTTACAGTGCTGTATCTGGGACAGAACCTGGATCTCATTAAAATATCTATTTCCAAACTCCCATACATATCCCTAATATTTTTATATACAGAAACATTGTGAGCCTAAAGATTAATCTCTCTCATCCAAGAAATTCTGAGGCAAATTTCTACATGAAGGAGAAAGAGAGGAACATTTATCTGACAGAGTCATTTTTTTTAATGGAAAGCACTAAGGGTTTCTACTGTTAAAACTGTGATGTGGGTATATGTATTCCTGAATTGTACATAGACAAGATCAATTTTTGACATGAGACAACTAATGTACAAAACAGCAAGATAGATATTCCCCAGAGGATACATAACTTCCCTACTTAAATGCAATATTTATGGTTGGAGCAAAAAGAAACTTTCTAAATCTTTCCAAGTTTAAACAAGCCATCAGGTTAAAGCTTGTCCTGGTCCATGTTTTCAACTGTTTTGAATCAAATTAAAAACAGGTTTACATAGAATAGCCTTTATACATATAATTATAGTCCTCTCATCTAGGAAAAATAATTTCTTGCTACTACTGCTCAAAAGTTTTAGATTTGTCAACTAAAACTACTAGTATATTAGATACAAATTAGCATTCCACATTGATCTGTACCATTTTTAAAGATAATATTTAAAATGCCTTTCTATACTAGAAGGAATCCACCTCCAGTGCTGACCAACTGCAAGAAAGATACAACTATTCCATGCATGTTGAGAAATACCACATAAGCAAGAAGTCATTCAATCCCAGGGTAATACATTCAGCAACAACCTGAAAGGAACTAGGGACAGAAATTACATATAAACTAGTATAACTGATCAGAAACCATTTCAAAACTGTAACACAACAGAAGTTCAGTGCACATGAGCCACTTACAAAATGATGGAAAGCAATTTAAGATAAACCTGGATGGATGTAGTAGCAGACTTAACTGTTTTAAGTTAAATCAATTTACTGAACTTCTGTTACAGATCCCCTCTAGATTCAAGTTAACTCAGAGCCCCCCAACATCCCAGAATGCTTTGCACCTCCCCCAGAAGCCCCCCTCTCACAAGGTGGGCAGGCTATCTTTGGCTCAAACTGTCTGCTCCAGCTGACCAGGGAGGTGTGCTTTAGCACCCCCTGGCTTCTGGCCTAGGCCACAGCAGGTATGGGGCTGCATTTCCAGAATTAAAAGTGAATGTCTGTTCACTTGTTTATCGGTTCAATCTATACAGCTTAGACTAACCTGCAAAGATTGAACCAATTCAGTCAGCCTGACATTTTTTACTGTTTTTAGCTCAAGTATTAAGATAATGACTACACCAATAATGCAACTATGCCTTTTGCATTAATGTTATTTCAGTTATACCTAAGAATATTATATGCACAGTCAATTATTAAGGCATGGACCTAAATCCACTGACCCTCATGGAAAGTTTGCTTCTTCTCTGAAAGCTTCTGGATGCTATCTAATTTTCCTGAATGAGCCTGTATTTAAGACTGCTTAGTATAATGCCTGGAAAGCCATTCCACATATATTGTAGATTGTTTGTGTGAAAAATTGTTCAGTGACATCTGTTTTAATCCGTTTTTCCTTTTATTTTTTCAGTTATGCCATCTGATTACATTATCGATTTGAGTTAGAAATGACTAAGTTGACATTCATGACACAGACTGATCCATCTTTTTCAAGGTATATAAAATCAGACTGACTTCCTAATTTGTAGTTATGGTTTGTTTGTTTGTTTGTTAAATAACATGATTATCTATATTTCTTCTTTAACTACTCCCAAATAATTGGGTCAAACCTGTCCTACTGTTTACTAAACCTCAATAAAGCCACACCTGTGGACATGTAAAGTTGTCCATGCAGCCAACCAGTAGAGATTTAGTCTGGTACATTGCAAGTATGACTATTGATGAAAGTGATAAACAAAATAAGTATAGAGCAACCCTGAAGCCACCAAGCTATCTCTGATTGGGAGGAGTAGCCACACACATTTTCCCTTTCTGGTGTATTATACACAAATGACTGAATATTCTTATCTGCACCCTCCTGTAGCACCTGGTAAAATATGAAAATCTTGTAAACTAAAACCTGTCTCCTCTACTAGGGATTCCCATAGAACTGATGCGAACTCTTCCATTATCTTTGAGAGTGGCCAGTGCAGAGTCGTTCATTCTGACTCTTGGCTCTCCTCCATACCAAGGGGAAAGAATGTCCTGAAGAAGTCTTACCCCAACAGATATGCCATTTTGTTTTCAAAATCCTCCCTCAGACACAAATCTAAATGATCTTCACAATTGTTCAAATATTGTCAGTCACCTCCTCTTCAACAATTAAGCTCACTCAAGCATTCTTAATTATTTTCCACTAAACTACTGATTTTCCACACCAGCCATAAATATCTTGCTGTGTCATGGGGGGACAGGAAGAGAAGTCACTGGTGCCAGCAGTTACAGGATATTTAAAATATATACAAGTAATTTTGCCTGGTAGTCAGATGATGGAATGATTCCAGCACCAATGAATCAAATAATAAATTGGCACATGCAAGAGTTCAGAAACTTCCAATTGGTATTGATTGGCCACTGTAAATTATTCCTCAAATAGGAAAGGATGTTTGGCTTGAAATCTCTCATTCTAACAAGGCTTTGCTTTTTTCATTAAAAAGTACACTTAATATTAAGCTATCTTCCAGTATCTGCCAAACACACCAGTCTATGCATTATTATGCTTCTGGTGAACTGCTTGAGTAGCTAAAGACACAAAGCATATAAGGAGGTATACGCTAAAGATCATAAATACACAACTTGTTGTGGCTTATTTGCTTTTATTGACAAATGATAAGGGGTCAGCATAGCTATTTGTCAGCATATTGAGGGTTCTGAACTCTATTTTTCCAGTCCCTTACAATTCTTTGTATTGACACTTGTTATAAATTAATTTGCTATTAGCAGCCTAATTTTTCTAACAAATTACAAACAGTTTCAACACCATTTTTTTCACTTAAGTGCAAGAGGCAGAACTTGTCATTGAGATAACTTATAAATACACAAAAACTCAAAAGATAAAATAAGTAAAAGAACTTAAGAGATCTCCATGCCTTGTGGCTCAGATCAAGTGTAGTCCCTGTACTTATCCATATTTAGCTAACAAAGGGACTTTGAGTTTGGTGGGATTATCTTTGGATACAAGGACCTGCCCACGCACATCGCTTTAAATAAGCAACTCCAGTCTTGGGTGAATGACATGAGAGGCAGGAATTACAAGAACTGGACTAGAAAAATACTAAGAAAAAGAGAACTCAGGAGAGAATGTTTCATGAAATCCTGATACTTAATCCTGAAAGCATATAAAGACATACTGTAGTAGTTCTGTGCCTTACTTATGCAGGATATTTATGCGCTTAAATCAGGAGATATTATGAGGTATAGTGTCAGTGGAAGTGGGAATTTAATATATATGCTAATGCATGCATAACTGTCATGTTTGCAGTGTGCTATGTGTGACCTTTCATACAAAACCATATAATGGACTAATTTGCATATACGTGAATACACAAATCTAATGTATTTGAGACATAACTATCTGACATTTTCCTATACAGCTAAGCTTCAGCTTATGCACCTATTGGAAAGCTTAGGGCTGAGTCAGCTGGCTGTCTCATGGCACTGGAAAACCTGACATCCACTGGGAACTTCTCCTCATTTAGTTTGGCTGCTGCTCTACCAAGATGGTCGTTTCCCACTGTGATCCAGTAGGGAGAGCACTGAAAGAGGAAAGAGCACTGGCTGCATGCAGAGTATGCCTAACAGACATCTGAAAGACACTGACAGCAACTGCTGTCATTCCTGCAACCTGGCATGTATGTGTGACCTCTCAGATAGGTGGGCTGGGGCTGCCAAATGCACAAACATCAATAGACAATTCTATTTGGCAGCTGTGTTCATACATTAAACTTGGTAGTAACATAGTATTGGTGCGTGCAAAATAAAACTCCCCACAGAAAACAGAAACCAACACATTCAGCAACCACTTCTTAAATCTGAGTTATTCAGTCTTTTGGGCTAAGTACAGACAGTCAAAAAGCTCAAGGATAGAGGCTGAATCAATTCAGTCTTTGCAGATTAGTCTAAAATGCACAGATTAAATGGAAACAGAAGTGAACAGGCATTTACCTTTTATTCAGGTAATGCAGCCACATGCCTGCATTGGCTTAGACCAGAAGCTGGGGGGCACTAGAGCACAGCTCTCTGGCTGTGTATTCACTTCCTCTTCCTGCTGCCCCTGAGGTCTCTGAGATTTGCAGTCTAGGATCACAGAAGCAGGACTCTGCAGGTTTGCTCATCACTTCCTTTTCCTGCTTCTAGGTGCCTCTGGGATTTGTAGTCCATAGTTGCAGCCAGCAGTACCTTTGAGCAGGGGAAGAGGTGTTTAACCTCACCCCTCCCTGGCCCCAGACCCCAGCCAGGGTTTGCCTGGGGAGGGGGGCAGGGGCAGTAGACCCTGTAGACTGGGCTGCATTCCCACCTGGGCTTGCCCCAACCCCCACCCCTTTTGTCAGCCACCCCCCACTGCTCCAGCTAGCAAGCAGAGGGGTGGGGCCAGCCCTGATCTCTGGAGCAGAGAGCCCAGCCCAGGGCTGGAAAGCATGCTGGGATGCTGGGAGACTTTTGATTTAACTTGAACCAGGAAGGGGTCTGGGCCAGAAGTTTCATAAACTGGTTTGAGCCAAATCAGTTAAGTCCAATGCTACATTCAACCAGGTTTATCTTAAACCAGTTTCAGCCATTTTGAAACTGATTTATGTGCACTGAGCTTCTGTTTTGTTACAGGTTTAAATCAGTTTCTGATCACTTAAACCAGTTTATGTGTAACTTCTGTCCCTAGCCTTGAAGGAAATATTCCTGAAAATATCAGGATTGGCAGTTTTAAATAATTACTTGTTGTATCACTGCTACTACTTAAATTAATTACACTATTTAATAACAGGTATAGAAGCAGCAAAATTTAGTGGAGGACTGATATTTCACATGGCAAGATTCGGCAAAACACAAATGTTTGTCCCTGAAAAATGGGGCTATAACAAAGCATTAACAATCTTTTAACAGTGTCTTCTCGAGGGTGGATTAATTATTCTTGCCACTTCAATACAAGGCTAAAAGTATGAATTTATATCTGGAAATGTAATGCAGGTCATTATCAGTAATTATTGCTTTATATGTCTTTTCCACAGAATGGATAATATGCAACCAAAAAAAAAAAAAATCAAAGACTACACTCTTGGCCCTTCTTATTTTGCACTGCTCCACATTTTATCACTTTGTCAAGGCCAGTTCTTCAAGAATATATATTTTAAAAAGCACAATCACTTTTGGCACTAGACAGTAACCTAAATTCTATTTCATCATGCAACCCAGTTGCAGCATTGTGAGGAAAAACAGGTTCTATACAGTTTAAGACCTGATACTCAGTTCTAAGCAGGGAAAAAAGCTAGTTCTGAACATTTCATCAGTGGTTAATCAGCCCTAACTACAGAGTATTCAACTTAAAAATTCTGAAACCTTGTCAAGTGTTACTTACTGCGATGTTACTATTTAAATACCAAATCTACGCTTAGGTCAAGGTTAGAATGACAGGAACACGAGATATAGCTTTGTGTGTCTAAATTGTGACACTAAATTGTGTCTCAATTTAGTATTCTAACAGATGGAGGATCTCTGGGGGAAACTAAGTTGCTGAAGTGAGATCTAAAATGAACAGATGATTCTCTAACCAACATAATAAACTCAGTTGCTAATAGAGGTATCAAACTCATTTAAGACAAAACATTCTTCGAAACAGTATCTTTCATTGAAACAAGTGTTTTTCTATAGAGAAAATGTATTTTCTTCTCCTGGAAATGGAAGAATCCAGTCCTAAGTAACCCACCTTAGACTTATCTTTTAAGTAGAAAAAACACTGGGACATTTAAGAGATGCAAAGGCAAATGATATTCTTGGATGATGCCATGCTTGTATGCAACATATCCCTTCTCCCTCTACTTCTCCGAAAGTAAATCTCTTATGTTATTTCACTCACACACACACACACACACACACACACACACACACACACACACACACACACACACACACACACACGCTCTTTCTCTCAAAGGCAAATGAAAGAAGCATTACAACTAATGAACTCATGACTCCTTGAGCAAATACCTGTTTTTTGGCTTATAACCCTTACCATGGCCAAGATCTTTGTAACACACTACTTACTGTTTTTGTTCTTTTGATCACACTAATTAATAAAAGCTAAAACTTAAGAATTTTCTGTCAAAAAACAAACACACCAAACAAAACAAAGACAAATATTATAAAAGCAAAACTTTCTTCAAAGAAAAAGTTAATTTTTTCATAAAAGATACGATTTTTGGGGGGCAGGCAATCTGAGTCAAAGGCTGTTGGGCTCCTAAACAGCACATTTAGAAGTCTTCCAGGACCTTGTCAAGGTTTCTATCTACCAGCCATATCTAGTTTTGTAGCCTCCCACCGTAATGGCCACCCTATCACAAAACTGTCTTACTCATCCCCTTCAGCTAGCAGCATATGATATTTAGGTTAGGGACAGACATTCAAAAAGCCTGAGCCTGAATTGATTCAATCTTTGCAGGTTAGTCTAACCTGGCTAGGCTAAACCAGTTTGTAACCACACAGACATCCCAGAAATGCAAGGCACATGCCTGCAGTGGCTCAGGCTAGAAGACAAGGGTGCTAGAGCAGCCCTCCCTTCCTTTCCATAATGCTGAGCTGGCAAGCAGTGTGGCCAGGCCCTGGTAGGATGCTCTGATTAGGGAGGGGTTCTCCCTCCCCACCCCAAGCAGCCCCACAGGGAGTTCATAACACAGTATTTATCACCCATAACTCAGTGTTTATCAGCCTGGTAAGAAAACAAAAGTTTCTCTTCATTAGTTCAAGCTCTTCTTAAACAACTTTTTTTTCCAAGGAAGTAATGGACAGACACTACCAGATACCCATTGATTAGCTCCAAAAAGCCCTAAGCAGACACAATCCTATCTGCCTTTGTCCACTCTCCTACAGCAAGGACCATAGCGAGCATGCTGTATCCTAGCTAATGCTGAGATGTGTCTGTGTAAGGCACTGAGGATGGGGGAATCCCTGCTTAGCAGTGAGTGGTGAGGGGAGGTGGGATAGCAGGAAGTAGCCAGGTGGGCACCTGCCGTCTCTACCAGAGCTCCAGCCAGGAAGCAGAGGGGCAGGGCCAGCTCTCCTGTGGAGCAGACAGCCCAGCTCAGAGTGTATGGCGGGATGCTGGGGAGTTTGGTATAACTTAAACCAGGAAGAGGTCTGGGACAGACATTGAATAAACCAGTTTGAGGCAAAGCAGGTTACATCTGATACTACATTCAGTCAGGTTTATCTCAAATGGGTTTCAGCCATTTTCAAACTGTTTTATGTGAACTGAACATCTGTTCTATTACAGGTTTAAACCAATTTCTGATCACTTAAACTGGTTTGTGTGTAATGTCTGTCCCTAGCCCTAATGGCCAGCTCAGAAATCTGATCAATTCTGGAAAACAAAATTCTGGCTTTGGTTCTCCAGAAATTCTTCTAGACATTTCTTTCTACAAAATATTTTATGTTCATTTAAACATTTTTAACTCAAATTGGGACAAAATGGATTATATGTCTTGTTCTAAAAACCTGTAGTGTATATACAATAGAGCTGTGCAAAGCTTCAGTAGCCAATTCAGTTCGGAGGAGATTCAGCCCAATTCAGCAGCTGAATCTCCAAAATGAATCAGGAGACCTGTTAAATGGTCCAAATCAAATTGGAAGCTCATAAATCAATTAAGAGAGATTCAGAGACTCAGACATAGACTATACAGGCAGCAGTCCTTGACGACACTGGACACAGCTGCCTCCATCTGGTACATCTGTTGCGGTGGGGGGAGGGAACAGGCATGGTGGGGGCAAATTAATGCCCCCACAGTAAGGGAGGGATTAGAGCTGGGGCTGGGACAAGCTGCCCAGCTGGGGCAGGGTGGGACATGGGACATGGGGAGGGGGGCTCCCACCCCTGCGTGCCATTGGTTCAGGAGCTGCTCTTCTGGTGGACCCTGGAGGGGTCCAGTCTGGGAGAGCATGGGAGCAGGCGTGTACCCCCCAGATCTGTGTGGGGTGGGGTGGGATGGGCTGAGACAGGCTGTGCTCTGGGAGGCTAGCCCTAGCCACCCGCCACTGGGCTGTGTTCCATGGGGTGAGTGGAGCCAGGGCTGCACTCTGGGCGGCAAGCTCCACTTCCAGGTGCACTGTGTGGGATGGGCAGAGCCAGGACTTCGCTCAGGGGGCTAGCTCCAGTTGTCTGCTGCAGTGCTGCAATCCACAGGGTGAGCAGAGCCAGGACTATGCTCTGGGCGGCTAGCCCCAGCCACAGCCTGGAGCACAGCCTTGGCTCCACCCACCCTGCAGAGTGCAGAGGAGCGGGGGCTATGGGGGGGAGCTGAAGCCACCCTAAAATTCACCGTAGCCCCTGCCGCCAGCCCCACCCTGATTGAGGTGCACACACCTGCCCCCATGCCCTGCTACTGCTTGCCCAGCCATGGCGTGGTGAAGCTGTGGCTTATCTGGGAGGTGCAGGGAGACTGAAGCAGTTCTGCCACTGCATGCCACTTGTCCGAGGCAACACAGTGGCACCACCCTGCATCTCCCTGTCCCAGCTGGCCAAGTAGCAGGAGGGCATAGCCCCCTGCCTTCCGCCACCTGTCTGAAGTGTAGCCCAGCACAGCCTGCCCCACGCAGATCCGGGGGCACACACCCACTCCCATGCCCTCCTGTACCAGCAGCGAGAGCCACCGAGGGGGCCACCAGAAGAGCAGCTCCCAGACCGGTGGTGTACAGTGGTGGGCACCCCCTCCCCGAGGCCCACACCTTCCCCCACCCCAGCTGGGCAGCTTCTCCCAGCCCCAGCCTCAACCCCAATCCCTTCCTCACTGTGGGGATGTTGATCTGCCCCCCCAATACCCCTTCCCTCCCCCCTCCACCCACCACAAGAGACTTAACAGCTGGAGGCAGCTGTGTCCAGCGTCACTGAGGACTGCTGCCTATATAGTCTATGGCTGAATCTCTGAATTAGCGCCGAATCTCCAGATCCAAATCAGCCAAATCAAATCGGGACTGTGATTCAAATCACTGAATTGAATCACTTGTCCCTCCCAATCAGCTGAATCCAAATCCAAAGAAAATACTTGCTGCTTCACACAGACCTTATATACAATACTATTCACAGTCAGAGTGCTCAATTAAATGGCATCTAATTACTGCTGACAATAGCCCTACAACAGGTAAATATTATCCATACTGATTTGCTTAAGCCAAAAAGCAAACCAGTACCAGATGGTACCCTCAAAAATCCTAACTGCTAAACCTGTAGATCCTGGTGTTCTACTGGAATTCATTTTCTTTAAACCCACTATATTCAGCAATTGTTCTTTATTGGAGCATCAACTGTTGGATGTAATTTCCAATATAAGCATTAGGGCTATGTGAAGCTTTGGTTGCTGATTGGACTTGGAGAAGATTTGGTGCAATTCAGTGGCCGAATCTCTGAATCCAGATCGAATCAGGAGACCAATTAAAAGGTCTGAAATGATTCAGAAAAGATTCAGAGATTCAGGCAGTTCCCGCTAGCCACCACAGGGAGCTGGACCCAGGCTCCATGCTGGTAAGTAGGGGACAGGGGGGCTGGAGGTAGGGGGAGGGGAGCATGGGGGACCCCCACCCAGCCCCAGCCCACTCCCCCAGCTCTCCTGAGCACCCCCCTGACCCCTGCCCGCTCTCCCAGGCCCATCAATGGCTGCTCCACCCGGCCCCAGCACCCCATCACTTAAAAAAAAAAAGGAGCCCCACGCACACCGGCTGTTGGGGCCTCTGAGGGCTCATGGCAGAGGCCCCCCATGCAGCGCAGGGCAGTGGGGATCATCCCCCCCCCCACCTGGCAGGATCCAGGGAGTGCGGGGGTTTTTTGGTTTTTTAAGTGCTGGGATGCTGGGACCAGGAGGGGCAGCCTTTGACAGGGCTGGGAGAATGGGCAGGGATGGGGCCTATTCGATTCATGTGATTCGAAGGCAGCTGAATCTCTGAATCAGATTTGGCTGAATCAATTCGGGACAATGATTCAAATCACCAAAGTGAATCCATGTCCCCCCAAATTGGTCAAATCCAAATCCAAAGTGAATACTAGCCACTTCACACAGGCCTAAGAATCATCCATTTTTGATGATTGATAGATATTTCTTTGTTTTCAAACTTAATGGTTGTTACCTTTTTTACATATTTTTGTTCTCTCTAGATTTATTTTCAGAAATTTTTTTTTTTGACATATGTATTCCAATAGCGCAATGGATTATATATCCTTAAATGTTTTCTAAAACTCCTACACACAAAAAAGCATTTAAAAACAACCTGTTTTCTTGTTATTACCAGTTTGAGGTTTATCATAAAATGTGAACATATCTAGGTTATTAAATTTCAAAATATTCTCTCCTTTTCTCAATAGTGTCTTAACTTAAAGGAATTACAACCTTCTAATGTACATATATAATACCACAGCATTTCTGAAAGTCTAGATTTTTCCTTTTTTTCTGATTCTAGCTTTATAAAATAATATAGTTAGCAGCATTGTCAAAAAAATTCGGAAGGCTATATGCTGAGTTTGTAAGCATTAAACCTAATCTGTTACATGTGTTGCATAATGAAACAACAAAACATTAAATCGACCCATATTAAGCAAAGGATGATTAAACATGTGATAACAGTTAAACCTCATAAGCTCATTAGCAATAACTCTCAATGGAATTAAACCCACATTTGAGCAGAAAATCAGATCTTGGATTCTCATTGCTTGTATTTAATCCTGCATTGCAACCAAGTGCCTCAGATATAAATGAATAGGAGCCATTAGTCTTAAATCCTTTATCTTGATCTGGCTCTCATCACTATGTTATTTAAATGCCTCTAAACAATATTCTAATGGTAATGGAGAAATACAACCACTTCAGTAAAACTACCCTTCAAATTCCTCTTTACTGAGATGTAAATTTGGAAAACAAGAATAGGGAGTAGGAGAAGATGAAGAGGCCATTTGGGGTAAATGTTTATTATCTTAATATAGGGAATCACCACATTAACAAAGTTGCATTTTGGGAATGCAAATATTACTGAAAAATCCAAAACAAAGAGCATCTAATGAGATATTATTGATGTGATATATTCTGTTAAGGACTTTGGATTTTATTTTAATTGTGGAATTTTAATTCCTGCCATCCAATCATACTCATGACTTTCTGTGGAGACTCTCAATTTACATCAGTAGGCCACAGTGTGCCCTTTTACTATGCATTCACACTAAATACTTAGTGTGGACAGGAAATTTTTCCTAACACTCAAACCTACCACACTTGTTTTTCTTAGTTGGAATAGGGCTGGAGTGTTGCTTTTGGAGCTGCTTACATCTAAGCAGTCAGGCAAGCACTGAGTGACACTTGTGTGAAAAATTTACAGACCCATCATCATAACAATTACTATGAGTCACCACAGATAAAAGGAAAAGGGCAACCATTCAGTTTCTGTTTCAACATTCACAAACTCTTATGATGTCCCATTTTTTTTCCTTAGCCTTCATATATTTAAACAGCATGAAGATGTGAAGTATTTAATTTTGCACCATTTTCAGTTCCTCACATCGTTACAATTTCCAGATTGTTATCTGCTCTATTCTGTATCTGTTTCTGATAGCATTGAGTGATTTGCTTTAGGAAAGAGTAAAAAATCTCCAGAGGGAATTTAACTTACGTTTCTTTCTTCTATATTGTCGGGGGGGGGGGGGAGGAGGATCTGCACAAATGGAAAAAGACTTGGAGATTGTCTTGTATAAAATGCCAGTCACTGCATTGCAATTTGAATGTAATCTGGCACTCACCAAGGACTGAGACCATTTTTTTTTTTTTTCCAAATACATGGTAATTAATTCTAATGACATTAAAAATAATCCCCTAGTTTGGTGCCATCATGCAAAAAAGTTAATAAAAGCCATAGCATTCCTACTAGACTTCATATCATAACTTTTATAAAGGCATTAGTTGTGATAATATTTTGCAACAAAATTTCCTCAGAGAGAAGGTCAAAACAAACTCTAAAATACAACATAACAAACACTGATTCTTTTCTAATTTATAAGCCATTCCTTTTAGATACTTGAAATAGATTTGCCATAAGAGGCAGTCATCATTAGATATGGACCCACACTACAATCTGATCTTGGATTCCAGTTTCCTTTGGGTTCCAGAATAGTCAACTGGATTGCTCACTACAGTTTGTACTATTCTTCCTTAATGCTCTTAAAATTTTACAATATAAATGTGACTGAAGATATCAGCAATGATTTAGATCCTGAGATGTGCAAGTTAGGTAAGCATACACATGAGCAAAAAACAGTGTAGCACATACCTTTGATATCCTACTGCTACTTCTTTAGAGTACCAGAATTCCTCCTTTCCTTAGAAGACCCCAAGTCTAGCTCTAAATGTATGTGAGCCACTTCTCCTTTCTTTGGCCAGTAGTTTTTTCTTGCCACATCATTGTGAAGTGGTCAGGGAAGATGTAAGCTATACACCACAGAAAACTGCATCATCTTCCCTGGAGTCTTGAAGTAAGATATGTAAAATGAGGGATGCCACCTCAGATAACTTGGCTGACTCGCTGTGAAATACTATTCAAGAACCAAATACCACACAGCTTAGTCATACAATTAGTCTCAATTTCAAACCATATCTCTCCATTAATATTACCTAGAACAGGTCTCTCTCGGAAAACACAAGCAGGGAGGCAGGCCCACTGTTCAACAAGCTTCCCTAATTTCATGCTGGCAGACAGGCTGTCTCCCTAGCTTCCCTTGTATGAGGCATAACAGTATGGCTAGGCTTCCAGGGCAGGTGCCATACACAAGGGCAGCAGCAACTCCTGGTTTCAATCGTGCCACCAATGCAACTGCATGGCTGTGGCAGCAGCTGTTTCCATCCTCCCACCCCATACTAGGATGGCCACCCCAGTCATCCCACCCTTGCTATGGTACTGCTCCTAGGGATTAACCTCCTTGGGAGGTACATTTCCTTAGACCCAGCCAACCTGTCTCCGTTGTAGATGGCCAGCTGTAAAGGAAAAAAATTGGAATGCTGTTTTTATTTAGAGAAAGAGAAAATTATATAGAGAGAAAAACACATGCTCCTCTAACTAACAGCTGTTTATAAGACTTTGAGCACTTATTTTCCAGTTCAAATACTACAAAGACCTCCAATACACGACTTCAAATTCAAATATTTCTAAATCTGAAAAAAATGAAAATGAGCTATTATTAATATGCAACCTTCAGAAATAAACCTTTGTCCTTCCATCGTTCTTGAACTCATATTCAGACTGTCAAGACTATTCTAAGGCTGGAATGACAAAATAATTAAAACAGAGCTAACACTGTGATTATTTGACCCCTTTCCTTCACATTAATATGATTTAAGAAAAAAATGCACAATACTATCATCTTCATATTTCCTTCAATACCTATATCAAGGTCTTTGCGTTCTGATTGTACTTGTTGTACAGAACTGGAAGTATAAAACATACATGTATGTTCATAAGAAGATACAATTATCTTTCCTTTAAAGCACAAAAACTGGGAGTAAGTTTTCCAAGTCATTTATGAAGAATTACTATAGGACTCATTAAAATCAACAAGAATACTATAGCTAAAATAAACTGCATTTAAAAATATATTTAAACATATCTAACAACGTTTAAGTACATAAATACTAAATAGTTTAATAAATCACAGGGGCAAGAAAATAATAGTTTTGAGAAAACAACAGCAACAGAAAGGAAATGCATTAGCCTCCTTGTGACAGATGGTGTCCAGTCCGTCTGGATGAAAATATGCTGGTTACTATATGAATGTCTTTAATAATTGGTGTTCATAAAGATGCATTATTCTGTCTAACAGAATATTTATCATGACAGCTATACTACCTCTAATAGGACTATGCACATTTGCATTATAATGAAGTAGTAATAATTGGTATGTATTTAGCACCTTCAATCTGGATCTCAAAGAGTTTCACTAAAACATTTATCATGCTCGATATCAAGTAGTATCTGGTAGACATGTACATACTAGTAAGTCTTGGGCATTACTATTTGCTCATTTAAATATACTCCCCCCACACAATATTATTTTTCAAATGATAGAAAAGAAAAAGTGAAGTTGCCATGGCTGGCAAAACCTGAAATTACTATAGTTAGCGAGTAAAATTACTAGCCAAACCTAAACACAATGCAACTCTTTGTAGTTTTTTTCTGCAGCACTATCACAGACAATATACAGGACTACATTGAATTCTGGTCTCATATGCTGTATGAGACGTCACTTGTTTCAGGGCGTGGGCAGGAAGAGGCAATTTAGAAAAAGCATGATAAAAAAAGGAAAGACAATAAAAAATATTGTGGCATCTCCTTAAAATGGTTATATAATCATACACATTTAAAGTGTATAGCAAAAGACTAGTAAGAAACTAACAGTGTTAATTCTAGAAAGATAAGCTAATATACTTAATTAATCAACTAGTAAATTAACATATTCTGAAGAAAGATGAAAGGCAGGGCAGGATGGTACATTAGGCTAGGGACAGAAATTACACATAAACCAATATAAGTGATCAGAAACCAGTTCAAATCTGTAACACAACAGGGCTAGGGACAGACGTTACACATAACTGGTTTAAGTGATCAAAAACTGGTTTAAACCTGTAATAGAACATAAGTTCAGTGCACATTAACCAGTTTAAAAATGGCTGAAACCAGTTTGAGATAAACCTGGTTGAATGTAGTATCAGACTTAACTGACTGAGCTCAAACTGGTTTATCCAATGTCTGTCCCAGACCCCTGCCTGGTTTAAGTTAAACTAGAGTCCCCCCACATCCTGGCATGCTCTCTGGGCTGTTCTCTCTGCTCCAGGGCTGGCCCACCCCTCTGCTCCCTAGCCAGAGCAGGGACAGGCAGGGGTGGGGCCTAGCAAGATACTGGCCCCAGAAGGGAGTGGGGAAGAGGTTCATTTCCCCCGCCCCCCTCCCCTGTCCCACAAGCACAGACCTGCATTTCTCCACTGGCTGCTCCAGTGGCCAGCCCCAGCACTAGCCTGGAGTGAACTGGCCAGGGATGGTGTTGAATTCCCCCTCCCTGTCCCACAGACCTGAGCTGGGGTCTGCTGGGCACTCCCCCCTTGCTGCCACAGTGGTGGGGGTGCAGCCAGATGTCAACTAGTATGGCCCATTAGGCGGGGTGGGGAGGCAGGAGGAGACGGGGTTATTCCCCCTCCACCACCTCTGCCCCGGGGGACTGCAGTGGAGTATTCCCACCCCAACCACTGCCGCCACTCACTCCCTGCATGGGGCAAGCAGCAGGATAAGCCTCCTTCTGCCCCTATCCGCCAGACACCAGAGGGAGGGGGGAATAACTGGTTTAGAGAGGCATTAGCTTTTACAGGCAACAACCTATTTTGTCAGATGATAGGAATCGACTATGTATATTAAGGGTACATGTAAACATTACTTTTAGATTGTCCTAGCCAAGGTAAGGGTAATTTAAATGGTGCAGTATGCTTAGTGCTTAAGCTGTCCTAAAAATGGTACATCTGATCTAAAATTAGAGGTGAACCTCAGAGGTGAAAACTTGCATGCATTACAGAACATCCCCTGGACTGGGAAAGCCCAGCCACAGCCAGGGCTGTGTTGTTCTCACCCACTCTGACTAAGCTGGTCCCTACCCCCTTCTAACTAACTTCCAAACTGGGCAGCCTGCCCCTCCATGGACCAGCCAACACCCTGGACCCACCAGCCCCTCCCCCCTGACTTATTTCTGGCTGCCCAGCAATGCTTGCATGTGCTGTTCCAAGCTCAGGTTTAGACAGGTTTAAACTAAGTCACCTAAACTGAGCTAGGTCCTGAAAATCTTTGTTTATATCCTATGAGTGAATTAGGGTGTGTGGGGAGGGGAGGGGGTTCTAGGCCACAGTCAAAGAATCTAAAATTTGTGATAAAGTTATAAGGATTGTGTAGTTCAAAAAGAGAAGTAACAGTAGAGAATATGAAATTTCTGCTGTGTTTGGGATGTGGGATTAAGACAGGGAGATATACTAACCATGGTATTTTTCCTTGTGCATATGGGGGCGGGGGGAGAGGGGAAGAGAACGGTACTATGATTGTGGAATTCTTAAAATAGGACAAATTTTAAAACAGCCTTCACCAACATTTTGAATATGCTAATGATGTGAGAACAGTCAGAAAATATGGTACAACAGGATGAGTAGTGGCTTAACAGAGAGACAAGAAAATAGATCAATAAAAGTAAAACAAAATGCATTTCTGTTAGCCAACAAGTTGCTCTTGGACAAGCCTAACTAAAATCAGCTGATAGATATCAACTAGTTAGACTATTTAAACACTTAGGACTATTAATTACTAACAGCAATTTGACAGGGGGAAATAAGGACTAGGTACAGAGCAGCAATATGTGATATTTTTCACAGCAGATAATTTTTAGCTCCAATCAACTGTTCAGAAAAACGATGTTTCAGATATAAATGACCATGATAAGCCTATTTACATGTTCCATGACCTGGTCAATTACTAAAAAGAAAGCAAGCCAGCTAAACATTTAGTATGAAAACAGAGATGGATTTGGGGGCCATAAGGGAGAATAATGTGTAGAGAAGATCTGACAGAGATTTGTGAGAGGCATGTGAAAAATAAATTCTAATATACATAGTTGAAGTCTCAATGACTTCCAGTGCACAGGATGTGTGGTTAGGATGAACTAAAAACAAGGCAAAGCATTTCATGGAATGTCATTCTTATTGTTTTCAACCTCATGGCCAACCCAGGGGAAAATGGAGGGGTCAATGCTAAATAGAACATAAGCACTCTTGCATGTGAATTATCAGAAAAGGGAAAAATACACTTTTGACAGAAAGAAATGAGGGCAAACTGAGATGATACTAAGGACATTTAAAGTTTAAAGCACCAGGGAAGAGGGTTAGTAATTAAAATGTCAAAAGCAGAAAAGAAATTAAGTACTAAAAATACAATTTCAAACCAACCTGTTCTGGAAGAGGGAAAGAATCAACAGCCATATAGTTTCATTCGTGGTTTCGATGTGTCTATTAAATGCATTTATATTTTATGAAGAACTTGGCTTAGAATAGTACTGAGCAAAATTTTCTTCATGTATACTAAATTATTTCTCAAAGGTAACTAAAATGCATACTAAACAAATAATGTCAGTTTTCATCCTAAACCTCTGAGAATGTTGCTCATACCTCTCAAAAGAGGAAAAAAAAACTAACTCAGCTAAAAGTTTTCCTTCAAGGGAGCGTAACAATAAATGCCACTTATTATTTTGTACATTGGTCTACTACTACAAACAGCTTAGGTTTTTAATAAGAATGCAAGAAGAAGAAAGTGCCAAGTACTGTCAATGTGCAAATCTACCTTTTTCTATACGATGCAATGGCTCTGTTAATTTACAAAGTCAAAAAAACCGTTCCAGGGTGTAGAACATTAAATTAATCTACACCTAAGTATTCTTTCCTTATGCGTCAGTGTAGTGCAGACTTGTTAGGGTTTTTTTCAGGCTAACTGCACTTAATCATATGCAACACATATGGGAAAAAGGCAGTAGAGGAGATCATTATGATGAAAACATTTTACATGTTTCTCTACCCCCTACCAAGACAGCCTCAAGGGAAATAGCATGCAAGATATGTGAACCATTGTCTCCATGAACAATATCCAGCTATCCAACTGACTGACAAGTATTTTAATCTAAGCGTTTTCATTCCCATACAGATTACTCACAAGTCTACCAGACGGTCACATTAGTTTGCAAGGTACTACTTCTTTATATTACATAGCCTCGAGACTTTCTCCTTTCCATCACTACATTCTGTGTCTTTCTTTCTCTCTCTTATTATTTGATATCATTTACTGCATAGTTTCTTAACCCAGAGGTACACGAAACACAGGCAGGTGGTACGTGGGCACCGAAAACCTCCATAGCAAGGGGCACCACCGGTCCCCACACTGCCGCTGGGTTCGCATCTGGCCACTCACCCTCCACCCTTAAGCTGGCCACAGGCTGCTGCAGGAGCGGGAGGGTGGGCACACAAGTACCTGAGCACTTCCTGCCAACTCTGTATGGGCAGTGGGGTCCTGCAGGGCTCGGTCCTTGGACCGATACTCTTCAATGTCTTCATCAGCGACTTGGACAAGGGAGTGAAGTGTACTCTGTCCAAGTTTGCGGATGATACAAAACTGTGGGGAGAAGTGGACACGCCAGAGGGCAGGGTACAACTACAGGCAGACCTGGACAGGTTGGACAAATGAGCAGAAAACAACAGAATGCAATTCAACAAGGAGAAATGCAAAGTGCTGCACCTAAGGAGGAAAAATGTCCAGCATACCTACTGCCTAGGAAATGACCTGCTTGGTGGCACGGAAGCGGAAAGGGATCTTGGAGTCCTAGTGGACACCAAGATGAACATGAGTCGTCAGTGTGACGAAGCCATCAGAAAAGCTAATGGCACTTTATCGTGCATCAGCAGATGCATGATGAACAGAACCAAGGAGGTGATACTTCCCCTCTATCGGGCGCTGGTCAGACCGCAGTTGGAATACTGTGTGCAGTTCTGGGCACCGCACTTCAAGAGGGATGTGGATAACCTGGAGAGGGTCCAGAGAAGGCCCACTCGTATAGTTAAGGGCTTGCAGGTCAAGCCCGATGAGGAGAGACTGGGGCACCTGGACCTCTTCAGCCTCCGCAAGAGAAGGTTGAGAGGCGACCTTGTGGCTGCCTATAAGTTCATCATGGGGGCACAGAAGGAAATTGGTGAGGCTTTACTCACCAAGGCACCCCTGGGGGATACAAGAAATAATGGCCACAAGCTAGCAGAGAGCAGATTTAGACTGGACATTAGGAAAAACTTCTTCACAGTTAGAGTGGCCAAAGTCTGGAATGGGCTCCCAAGGGAGGTGGTGCTCTCCCCTACCCTGGGGGTTTTAAAGAGGAGGTTAGATAGGCATCTAGCTGGGGTCATCTAAACCCAGCTCTCTTTCCTGCCTATGCAGGACTGCCTATGCTGGACTCGATGATCTATTGAGGTGCCTTCCAACCCTAACATCTATGAATCTATGACTCAGCCACAGGCAGGTAAGTTTCTTTCATTATCCTGCCTAGGCTTGGGGTAGGGGGAGGGGGCAGACCAAGACCCCCTCAGTGCAGCAGGGAGTGCGGTAGGGGCAGGGCGCTGCCCCACTCCCTCCTGTACTGTGGGGATTGCCCCACGACCCAGTCCACCCAGGGCCCAGTTCATTGAGTGTGGGAGGGAGCAGGCTCCCGCTGCAGGCTGGGGCTGGCAGCAGCTCCGGGCTCTTCCCAGTGCTCAGGGTGGGCTGCAGTGATGGGAGGGGGGCTGCTACCACCCCAGTATTCACCATAGCCCTCCCCAACCTGCCCCCCCCAGCGCCACCACTGAACGCCGGAAAAAGCCTGGTGCCACTGCCGGCTCCTGCCTGGGCTCTGGGCAGCAGGCAGGCTGCAAACAGCTGCACCAGGCTCCACAGCCTGGAAAAGCCCAGTGCTGCTGCCAGCCCCTGCCTGTAGCTAGCCTGGGCTCTGAGTAGCTGCAGCAGGCAGCAGGCGGGCTGCAAACAGCTGCACTGGGCTCCTCAGCCCCAGCATCCTCTATGCTGGCAGCGACTGTACATGTGCCTCAGAGTAGAGAGCAGGAATAGGGTCTGAGGCAGCACAACCCTCCCTCACTCTCTGCTCTGAGGTACTCATGCAGTCACCAGTATGGAGCAGATGCCGGGGCTGTGGAGCCCAGTGCAGCTGTTTGTAGCCTGCCCTCTGCCTGCTGCAGCTACTCAGAGCCCAGGCTAGCTACAGGCAGGGGCTGGCAGCAGCACTGGGCTTTTCCAGGCTGCACTGCCTCAGGGCCCCCCACACCGTCCACTTCAAGGTGCGCAATGCTGGAGCCCAGAGCAGCTCTTTGCAGACAGCCTGGGTTCTGGGTAGCTGCTGCCAGCCACAGAGCCCGGGCTGCTTGCAGTAGGCCTTGCAGTCTCCCAGCCACCTGCTGGGTACAGCCCAGGCTCCATGGCTGGCAGCAGCTGCCTCCTTGTCTGTCTCCCTCTTTTCCCCTCTCCCCCGTCCCTCTTCTTCTCTCTCTCTCACCCCTTCCTCCTCTCAAAACTATGGCAAAAAATTTGGTGCACCACACATTGCACCGTGCATTAAATTCCCCAGTAATAATTTGGTGTGCTGTGCTTTATGCGGCACTGGGTTCAGCTGTCTTAGCTTTGGCCAACATCACCTCTAGCCCAGGTACATACTTGAGTTGTGCACCCCTGGTGTAAAGAGTGGAAACCCTACCCATACCAGATCAGACATCTGTCATATCATGGCCTTATATACACAGCCCTTCTTCCTACATATGGTACACATTAGTCTGTAAATATAAAATCTCCTGGAAAATTGAGTGTTAGGGTACTTATTAAAATTTTCGGAAGTTAAGGGGTACTTGCTACTTAAAAGGCTGAGAAACACTGATTTACTGCAGTTCAAATCAAACCCTTTCAAATATTATTATATCTGGTATTTTTGGCCAAGGACATGATAGAAACCACCAACTGCTAAATTTAGAAAGCAGAACATGACCACCAACTTCTAGAGATCCTGAAAAAAGAATGTCCAGACCATAAACAGTTTTTGTAAATTTAATCACAGATCTGAAATTTCAAATAGCAATACAAACACTTACCATACATTAAAACAGTTCTTTCTGAAATTCTTAGCACCAGTTTGCCTAACTCAGGTAATTAAGATGAATAAGTAGACACCTTGTTCCTCTGAGTAGGCTGCTTACATCACTATCTCAACACAAGGAAAGCAAAAGCCAAAGATTTGCAAACAATGCCTCTCCATTGCTGTGTTGTGACTGGCTAGCAGTCAAGTACTCCTTGGCTCCACTTACAGGCATGCCATTCAACAGAGCTATGCCAGTACAGGTAGATCACTAAGATGCCAGAAAGAAAGTTAGTATGACTCATTTCCCCTAGGGAACAAAGGAAAAGCATAAAGTGAATGGAGATTCCCTGCATTACCAAATCCAATTCCATAGTATTAACATACAAGTAATATGAGGAAGATATGTTGTGTGCATGGTGGGGTGTCTTGCCCTATAGGACATTTCTGCTTGCTCTTGTTCTGTGTTTAATATGCATCTTTGTTTTGAAAAGCAGAAAAATAAATTAAAGAAATGCACCTTACATTGAGAAGAGAAAGTGGTGAGGTTTCTGATTGTCATGATTTGTAGGAATTTGTTCTCCCCCCTAGAAAACCCCACCTCCCATACAGAAAAGCTTTACCTTTATTGTGGTAACTTCCATTCATTCTGCAAGTGAAATGTAAACTATGGTCTTCATCTCAGAAGTGTAGGAGATTTTTTAAATACCTTGGGCCTTAAGGCAGAGAGAAACCTGAAGACAATTTCTAAGACCTTGATCTCAACAAGAAACCAGTGTAAAGAAATTTAATTCCAGTTTTCATACATTTTACTTTAGGACACCACTCCTACCACATTTTCTCAGATACAACACATACTTCTCCCTCCTTCCCCCTCCCCCCCCGCCCAAAAAAAAACCCAGTTGAAAATTTTAATGCACATTATATGCAAAAAATTCAGTAAGTGCAGTTTCTGCTGGTTAGCAGACAAAAGTAAAATCTGCATGCAGCTCAGAGAGCAGAACAATGGGCAGGCTTGGGCTCAGCTCCCCACCTGCTGCTACTTAGTTATTCGCTACAAGGAAAGATCTGTTTTGCTTAATTCTGCCTTTCAAAAATAAAGTAGAGATTTTATTTTGGAGTGTGTTATGGGCAAGAACATGCGGCATAGGCTGTCCCAAATTCCAAATGGTAAAGTGACAGTCCAGCTGCTTCAGGTGTCCTTAGTGGTGTCTCTGACCTCCTATCCAAATGTGTGCTGTCTGATCCACCATGAAAGTCACTTACAGATCTTTCAGATATTGACCATTCATTTTTTTGCTGTCCTGAATTCTACTAGTTACTCTGGACTGCTCCTTTGACACAACTCCATGGTGTTTGTGTCAGTCAAATCTTTCCTCAGTTACATCATGCCTTTGCTCCTCCACTGCTCCATTCATCCCACTGTCCTCAGATACGCAACCTTGCCTTCGCTCTGGTATTCACTTTACTAAATACCAGTAAGGGGGGAATACTCTCTCTCAAACACTAGTAGATTGTTTGAGAGACTGTGGGTTTAGAGCCCCCCACCATGGGGGGTGGCTCCAATCCATGCCCCACCCATGCAAGCTAGGTAAACCCCAGACCACAGCTCCCCCCCTCCCTTCCCCCCTCCCATTCTGCAGACAGCACCAGAGCTTGGGGGGGAGGGGGTTGAGCTAGGGAAGAGAGGTTGCAGATGTGCAGCTCCTCCTGGATTGGCTGTAAAGTGGAGCTCAATTCCCACCTCCCCAAACAAAAGCAAACTTCTGTTGGGGTGGGGGCTGGGGGGAGTAACTGTAACTCATGGCGCTTTCTGTAAAGCACCATGTGTTACAGTGGGAACCTGCACATCTGTCAGCACCTATGGTTACAGAACTTATGTTACAAAGTGGTAGAAAAATCCCGATTTGTTTAAAGTTAAAGCAGTTAGCATTTTTCATAAATAGTTCCAGAGAAAACGATATAGTCAAAAGAGCTTTTTTCTTAGAAATCAAACTTTCACAAAACGCTTATAGCAAGTTCACTTTTGTGAACTTTTCTCAACATTAACACATTATTTGTGATCAACAAATTAGTGCATCTTATAAAAAATATTTTGATTGCCTGATTGTTTTGTTTTGAAAAAACTCCAGTGAAAAATACACTTCAGTAAATAAAAGCTTTGAAAATGATGTTTGCAGTGTGATTGATGTCTTTTGTAAAAAAAAAAAAAAAAAAAATGTAATAAGGAATTTTTTTATGGGTTTTATTTTATGTGTGAAACATATTTACAAAGTTATTTACAGTTTTTTTAACCAGTTCCATTCAAAGCAAATCGTGGGGAGGGAGGCACCTTGGTAGAAGGGTGCATTTAAAAGTAGCATTCATGGATTACAATAAATAATCTATTATATATTTGAAATGTATTGAAGGAATAGTCTACAAAAGTAGAGACAATGGTTTCCATAGAAACAAGAAGCTTTATAGAAAGTTACTCATTGCTTCCATGTCCCAAAGCCATCTGAATTGTTATACAGAGTATGTACTCAATACAAACAAATCTTGCTATCTCCCTTTTAACAAAATTGAATCACGCTTACTAACAAGATCCCCATTGTTACTTATTCAGTTTAGTGTACATTATGGACCCATTCGTTACCAAGTAAGTGTGCAGGTATTCCATTATTTTGGCACTGATTTCTGACTCTGGAGACTAGCTGTGCAATGAATATCTAATTAAGAGCAATTGCTGTTCAGCAAAATGCTATATATAGGGTTCAGGTGAGTATAATCACTTATAAATAATTTAAATAAGAACAAGCAGAAAACACTCTGTTTGTCCATAATTTCAGTAAGGTCTAGCATGTTTTTCCTTATTTGAGGTTGGCATTTATAACACTATTTCCAAGAAAAGCAAGCACAGATTAAAATGTATAAGAATCCAAAACAAGAATATTACATTGTATACCTTTATTTTTTCTAAATGTCATGTTCTAGACTTTCCCTCAGTAAAATTTTCATTATCCTCTAGATTACAAATCAGGCAAGGAAAAAAAGGAAGAAAATTGTCTAACTTAAAATAATTGAATAACATTTGATCTATCATACTGCAATATCTAGAAAACAGTATCACTTCAATTAGTTTCTAAGTATTTTAATGGCTCTCATCGTTAATGATTCTCACTGGTCTCACTGTTCCTTAGCCTTCAAAAGCTACATGTGTAGCTTAATCTTGCATATTATTTATATTTACTAGTAATGTTTCTTCCACATTACGTATGTTGTGTAAAGAGAAAAAAGGGCAGTGAAACAGGCAACAGAGGCCTAGTAGATGAAAGAAATCTAAAAACTATAGCAATTGAGATTGAATAACTTGCTTATTTGGAGAAAAAAATAAAGAAGTATTTAAGATATTGTATTTACTAAAATCCAAGATGAGGTCACCCTCTATCCAACAAGCAGGAGAAATCCCCTCATCTTGGACTTGAGCATGGAGGAGAAGAAAGGGCAGAAAGCTACTGAAGCTCTGATTTCAGCCCTGAACCCAGGTCAGGGCAAGGGTCAGAGCTGCAGTAGCTGCCTCCCACCCTCCTGCCTCCCCTCTGCAGTCTCTGCCCCTTCTCCCCTTGCTTATGTAAGGTACACCTCCAGCTCTATTCCCTCCCAGGGCATGAAACACACGGAAGCTCCTAACACCACCCCAGCCACACAGCAGCATCTGGGGGCTAGGGCTGCCATGGCCACTGCTACATGGCTAAACAAGAACCTGAGCTTCCATGTGCTCTATGCCTTGAAAGGGAAGTGGCAGGGCAGTGGGGGAGAGGGGAGAAGGGGGACAGGGTTTGTGGGGGAGCTGGCAGGAGGCGCAGGCAGCAGAGGTGTAGGCTCCATGGTGGGGAGACAGGCTACGGCAGGGCAAGTGCTGGTTTGGGACAGAAGGGTTCCTTGCCCCTTGCCACTGGTTTCCCTGCTGCAGAAGTGGGGTGGGGGATGAATTTAAGATGACTCTCCAATAATTAGATTCTATACATGGAAAATAATTAAAACTTTTTAGTATGGCTATAGAATGAATACTCAACACAACACAAGTCACTCATTGAATGACTTTTTGTTAGGTACCCAGGAAGAACTGAATATAAATCACCATGAATGAAAGATATTACTGATAAAGATACAGTGTTCATTTTCATTACACATACTGAAGTATCATTCATGAAAATGATTAAAAGTAAGTACAACCACCATTTTTAATAAGAGTGTACCATAACAGAATACACCCTAGAAAATCTGCCCTCAGTTGCACACGTGCAATCCATCAGGACAGTTTGAACAGCTTTAAATAAAGTTAGCACTGACTGATCACCACATAAAATGCTTGTCATTTAAAATGCTTATTAACAGCAAAACACTCTCGGAAATGTATGATTGTACTTGCATTTTTTATTCTTGTTGTCCTCTTCTAATAATTGATTAAAAACCTACATCACTGTTCAAAATTCCCATCACCACAATATATCTGGTAAAAAGAACCTTGTGAAAAGCACCAAAATGAGATTTTGTCCATGAATCCAATTTTCTCATTATCTTCTTTTAATAGATAAGGTATCTTATTTCATCTTATAGAAAGTAACACAACAAAATGTGCTATGAATTTGGCATGGCATTTGCAAAGATGTCAGACATATCAGTGTAAAATGCCTTGAGCTACTAAGAAAGTCATGGCAATTTCTAAATACCCTAGAGCAATGTAAGTACCTTAGAGTATAATTGTGTCAATGTATTAGTGTTTGGTGACATCAGTATCCTTCCCTGATGTTTTCGGTTCAGATGAAGGTTTGTATGTATTCATAAATAATTTTCAAATACTTACAAGCAAAGATAGGAAACTGAATTACTATAGTTTCCATAAAGAGGAATATTCCATATGTTTTATGATCTCTAACAGATTTTCTACTACAACAGAGGTATATATTTTAAATGCATACAATAATATTTTATTTATCTTATTTTAACTAAACTGTTAACAGCTTATTAATTTTTAACTGTGTGGTTTCTCTGGGTTCCAGTTTCCCATCCTTTCTGTTGAATGGGTAAATACAGGTATTAGAGTAAACAGATGTTTGGAGTTGCAGTGTCACTGATACAGGTTATACTCAACTCTACTTAGACTTGTCATTGAGCCCAAGTTTTACAATCTCAATACTTTCACATTGCTTCAATCAAAGAAGGGATTTGTATGTGAACGTGGACTGGCTAATGTTATTTAAGGTTTTGATACCATACCCACCACATTACTTGCAGATCTTCCAAGGACAAATAAGCAACGTAACTATCATTCATCACAGGCAGTTTTTCTCCATTCCTCCCTTACAAGGCAACTGTATTGTTAGTTCTGCAGCACTAAGGGTGCTTGTACATATGACAGGGGTTTAGTCCTCAGGGTTTTATTCTCAGGGTTTTATTCTGTGTTCCCTACATTGAAATGGTGGGGCATAGAATAAATCCCTAAGGACTAAACTGTTTCAATTTTTCCATCATGCTACAGTGAGGGGCCTGATCTTTTTTTTTTTTTTCGGTCAGAGCCAGAACCTGCCAGTGGCCAGGGGATGAGCTGCCAGTGGGCTGAGCAACCCCTGAGCTACAGGGGTCCTGGTCCTTCCCTCCATGGTGTTGGTGCCCCCTAAGGTCACCCGGGCAGGCTGCTAGTGGGCCTGATCCAGCTCTTTCCCGCCCCCAAGCTTGGGCGGCACCCAACCTGCTAGCAGCCTGTCCTGGTGGCCCCAGGGGGTGCCACTATTGTGGAGGGAAAGAACAGGGCCCCCGACAGTTCAAGGACTGCTCAGCCGGCTGGCAGCTCATCCCTCAGCTGCAGGAGAGGTGGGAAGGCTCCTCACCACTTCTGCCTTCAGCAGGCTCCTATGGGCAGGCTCCTCTGGAAAAAAAAAAAAAGAAAAAGATCAGGCCCTTTGCTACTTCTGCTTACAGCAGCCTCACATGGCTGGCAGGATGCCTGAGGCTGCCTGGGAATGGGCTGGATTGCCCCAGGGCAGCATGGGAAGGCAGCAGGAGGGCAGCTGGAGAAGGCAGCAAGGATGGTGCACAGGGCCACCGAGGTGGGCTGCTAGCTGGCTGGGTGCTGCCCCAGTTCAGAGGCACCAGATCCAACTCTTCCCCAACCCCACCCAGGCTTCCAGTGCACTGTGCATCATTCCCACCACCTTCTCTGGCTGCCAGCACACCCAGCTTGCCCTTGGGGCAGTGTGGGGAGGTGGCAAGAGGGAGTGGAGGTGGCCAGAGAAGGGAGTGGAGACATTGCATGGGGTGCTGGAAGCCTGGGCAGGCTTGGGGAAGTGTTGTATCAGGAGCCTCTGAGCTGGAGGAGCATCCAGCTAGCTAGCAGGCCACCCAGGCTTCCATCACCCCATTCAACATCCCCACCACTTTCTCAGGTCACCAGCAAACCCAGACACCCTCTTGCTGCCTTCCCATACTGCCCCAGGGGCAAACCAGTCCATTCTCAGGCAGCCATAAGAGCCTGCTGAAGGGAGAAGCAGCGATAGACCCAATCCTTTTTTATTTTTTTCCTTGTGGAGCCTGCCCACCTCTCCCACAGCAAAGGAGCAAACTGATAGCTGCATTGTTGCAATTTGCAACATAGCAAACCCAACTACATTGGGATATAGTTTAGTTTGCAACAATGCAAAATCATTTAAAACCCCCCAAACTCTTGCATGTGTACAGTGTGATGCCATTAAGCCACACAATGACATATTCATCACATGCACATGGTAATGGCATCATGTGTACAAGTGCCCTATGTTTTTAATTTGTGGAAGAATTCTCTAGCCAAGTTGTAGACTATTCCCCTATTTTTTCTCAAATTAAAAACAATCCAAACTTCACAATCTACTAATAAGTTACCAAATCAGTTAAGAATAACTAGCAGCAAGCGGAACCTCCTCTGTTACCTTTAACTTTCACAATTAAATAATATCTTAACTAGATTAAAAGTTACATTAATAATGGAGCCTTTTCCTGGTCCTACTCACCAGTTAACATCAGAATGCCATGCAAAAAAATTCTCCTTCTACACTGAGTTGTTTTGAAGTGGGGGCTGGGATGCAATAGAAGCTGTTTAATGCTGAAGTTAACTATGAAAGGCATAGGGCACATGTATAGGCACATGTACGTTAGAAGCCATTTCAAAGTGGAAGAAGGACTCTTGCTCCGAGCCAGGCAGCAAGTGTTATATCCTAACACTTAACATGTTGACAATCTGGGAATAACTGAAATGTGGCAAAACTTCTCCAATTTTAACCCTGGGTGCAGCAGTCTTAAGCTGGAGCTGTTTTGCTCATGTGCATCATTCCTGGCTTGTTGGAATGTAATAGCTGTTGTGCACTCCCGATCAGCAGTGCCCATTTTAAAATGGCTCCAAATTTTGGTGTGTCCATTTACTCAGACACCGTAGCTTTTAAAACCTGACTGGGGCCAAGTACAGACAATCAAAAAGCCCAAGCCTGAATCGATTCAATCTTCACAGGTTAGTCTAAGCTGCATAGATTGAACCAATAAGCAAGTGAACAGACATTCACTTTTAATTCCAGAAATGCAGCTACATGGTCTGCAGTGGCTTAGATCAGAAGCTGGAAGGTACTAGGGACACTTCCTTTCTCAGACGGAGCAGACAGCTTGGGCCAAGGCTAGCCTGCCGACCCTGCAAGGAGGGGTTTTCAGGGGAGATGCAAAGCATCCTAGGATGCTGGGGGATTGTGAGTTAACTTCAATGGAGTGGATCTGGGGCAGAAGTTCAGTAAACTGATTTAACTTAAATCAGTTGAGTCTAATTCTACATCCATCCAGGTTTATCTTAAACCAATTCTGGCCATTTTGAAAGCAGTTTTTGTGTACTGAACTTCAGTTGTGTTATACATTTGAACTGGTTCCTGATCACTTATACCAGTTTATGTGTAAGTTCAGTCCCTACCTTAGGAGAGAATATATGGAAATCTTGGGAAAGATTATAGCACAACAAGTTATAATAAAAAAACTAATAAGGCATAAGTTCTATTATTTTTTTACAAAAAAAAATTGATAAGAGTCTAAGGAGCAGATTCTGTCATCCAGTAAATATAAGTAAACTGCTAAAACTGATTTTAGGTTACAGCACATTTCAGAATCACATAGACAAGCGGGAGATCTGTCATGTGCTCAAGAAAAGTTTTGTCTTATCTTGTTCCGTTTTTAAAAAATCATTTTCTCTAAAAAAATCAAACTTCTCCAAAATAGAACCTTAATGCTTTATAGGAACAAATTCATCCTTTACATGAGTATACTAAAGACTGAGGGTTTATACCAGGGACAAAACTGGCAGACTAAATTTAGCTTTGACTACACAGAAGAGCTTGAAAGATAGGCCAACCCCTAATTAATAAAATATCAAGTAAAATGACTTATTAGGAAAAAATCATGGAACCTGAAATTAATTTCGGTCTTGAAACCACTATCATTATAACTAACATTCAAGACTACATTTGAAAATCCAACGTGGAAAATAAGTACATTGTGAATGGACTTTAACAAAGTTGCTTTACTTTGAACTGCTTTATATTTCTTTACAATCAGGAATCTCAGATGTAAAGTAATGAAAATTACCTAATGAAAAAATAAGTCAATTGGGAAAAGTGCTTGAAATCTAAATATTTAACTATTTTCCACAAATAAAACTTAAATTATTAGCAAAAAAGTCACTTGCTCTTCAATTAAGGGGCAAAAAAGCCCAAATGCCTTGAATGTTTCATAATTGAAAACAGCATTTTGCTTCATTTCTAGCATATTTGCAAAGGATGGTCCAAATGTGATCTTTAATTCATTGAAGTCTTCCACCTAAATGTAACTTTGCAAGCTGTTCAAATCAAGGTAGCAATGCAGTCAGTACCACACTTTCCAGTAACAAACCCATGTTCTATTGAGTGAACAAAATGCATTATAATCATCCATCCTTCTATCTTTGCTCTGTAAAAGCAACAGGATTTCAGAGAACATCATAGTTGTTTGCCCTCTTACTGACAAGGAAAAAGCTATCCTGTAATAGGTAGCAGAGAAAGACCTCTCCCCACACCAGGTTGAAGAAGAAAAAAATCTATTTCAAAATTCATTCCTATTAGCATAGTGGGAAATTCTGCATTATGTATTTTATTGTTTTTTCCTCTTATGTTCCTAAGATAAAATTTAATAAAAGTTTTTAATTGGAAAAATAGTTGGACTACTGGGTAGATTATACTTTGCTCTAAAATAGGAAAGCTCTGCCAGTTAGAAATGACAGTGTTTGTCAGCTGGATCTAGATAACTTGCCAAGCATTTAAGGGTTTCATGTTAAGAGTTCTTAACAGAGCATGTTAATTGATTCTTTCTTTGTTTCAGTGATCACAAAGCAATGCTGAATATACTCAGCTTGATTGTAATGTTCTACAGCCAATAACCTTAATCAACACTTAAAATGATAGCATTATTCTAAATTAACCAAAAATCAAGCTAATAGTCGTGTTGTCATGTTCTAAGCAGTGTGTTTAATGTTTTCTTTGGAAGGTTTAATTTCAAATTGCCTTGATTATATACATCACTGCTATTATTTGGCAGCAGTGCTGAAGCAGGTGCCAGCAAAATTAGTCAGGCTGTGCTGAAACATAACCCACACATCTCTATTCTGTATGTGTGGCTACTGGTTTGTGTGCCACACTTGATTGATAATCTCTGTCTCTCTTTTTAAAGTGAAGTTGTATGTTTTTGAGATGGTGTCTTCCACAAATAATCTAGTCTAAACTAAAATATTCCAACCTAAACATACAGCATAAAACAGTAGAATTTAAAAATATACTAGATAATTTCATCACTAGCCTACATACTAGCAGAGCAGAATTTATTTCTGCAGTTCACATTAAACATACTTTAACATTGTAACTGACTGCTTACATCTGAGTCTTATTCAGTATGGCCCACATTCAACTACACAAGTCCAGTACTTAAAAATATAGGCACAAATTTAGCACTAGTGAAAGATGTCAAAACTGCACTGACTCCAGTGTAGTTGAGACCTCTTATCCCAGCAATTTACTGGATCTATGGATCTCCTACAAAGAGGTCAGACTATATGATACACTCCCAGTGGAAAAGCAGTCCTTGTGCATTTGTACAACTCATAGCACAGTGGGAATCTTAAACACTGCTGCAAAGCAAATACAATCGATGCATCTCCAGCAAAACCAAGGAAGTGATTCTTCCATTAAACTACTTTAACAAGGACATGGACAAGCTTGAAATAGTCCAGAGAAGAGCCACCTGTATGATCAGAGACTTGCACAGCAAGCCATATGAGAAAAGGCTGAAGGACCTGGGACTCTTCAGCCTGAAAAATTCAAGGCTGAGAGGGGACTTAGTGGCAACTTACCACTACATTCGGAAGTACATCAACGGCTCAGTGAACAGCTGTTCACCAGGGCATCCTTTGGGAAAACTAGGAGTAATGGCCACAAACTCCTGAAAGACCATTTCAGATTCAACATTAGGAAAAACTTCTTCATAGTCAGGGTGTCCAGACTGTGGAATAAGCTCCCTCCAGAGGTGGTGCAATCACCCACCCTGGAAATCTTCAAGAGGAGACTAGACAGTCAACTTTGCTGGGGTCACTTGACCCCAGTTGTCTTTCCTGCTTGGTATGGAGGGCTGAACCTGATGATCTTCCGAGGTCCCTTCCAGCCCCTTACAATCTATCAGTCTATCAATCTCAACAGAAACCTTCCTGTCTTTTACAAGCATGCTCATCCCTGTCTTAGAATTGCTACCTATACTTAAAAACCGAGTATATAGTGATCTGCACAATCATACCGCAAATGCAATGCAACACAAACTTTAGGATGAATTTTTGGCCTGCCAACTTTCCCTTAACCAAAAAGTAACATGTGATATAAAGGATTTTTCTGACACTTGCTGTAGCTATACCACACTGAAAAGTAGATTAACCAATAGATAGATAAGTAGATTAATCAAAGTGAAGGAAAGTACAGAAGATCTGTGCAGAGAGACTGTACAGACATTCAGGAGCAAAACCTTGTGAAGTCATACATTCATCATGATTTTTTTTAATGTTCCTAATTATTTTAAGTTTATCAGAACACTAAGGGGGTACACAACTTCAGTTAGAGAATTAAGTAGGGCGACTGAAATAAAATCAAGTTTAAAATAAGAAATCATATGTTCAAAGCTGGAGAATTGTTTTTCCTGGTAAAACTGAAAGAAAAATATGATGGATGTACAACTGTATAATTCCTTTTCTACATACTTGTGCAAACAGGTAAATTTTCCTTAAAAAATACTATTCTGAAAGGTTCATAATGTCACATACAGCAATCCCAACTTTGTGACACACAAAAATATACCACTCAAATCCAGGGCAAAATTTTCATTCAGCACAGATGTCTATAATCCAAAAATCATGATCACAAAATTTGTAAAATAAAACTAGTTCTACATTGTGTCATATATTTAAATATTTCTTTATGACAAGTAGAGGACAAAGTTCTATTGCCCACCAGCTGAAGTTTACACAAAACACCAACACACTAGTCAGTGAAGTTAGTTATTTAATCCTAAATCTCTGAGTATGCCTACATTGCTTTTAGTCATGACTGCAGCTTTAATCACATTGGGCACATATACACATGCAGTGAGGCTGCTCCAATGCGCTGTAATTACAATGCATCATAGCAGACTCAATTAGTCGGGTCTGCTGGAGCATGGTAATTATTACACTCCAGCAGACTCTAACGTCTCATGTAACAGTGTTCCCATGCTGAAAAATGGCAGCTGGGGCACTTTAGCTAAAGCTCATTTGACTCCAGGCGGGTGTCTTGACAGCTGGACTGGCTGTGTGGGATGAGTCCATTGTGCCCATGGCTGCCCGGGCCAGTTCAGAGAGGACAGCAGGCTCACAGCCCAGCAGCCACCTGCATAGGGGCTCATGTGCCCACAGCCACCCACCATGCCCCCTGCACGGAGCTTGCTCGTCCATCTAAGCAGGCACATGCAGAAGGGCATGGTGGTGGTAGCTACGAGCACACGAGCCCCATGGTGGGCAGCTGCTGAGCTCCGAGCCAGCCAAAGCAGATGTGGGTATGATAGACTCAACCCGTGCAGCCAGTCTGGCTGCCAAGATGCCTGCCTACAGCTGCAGTGGTGTTGCTTGCCTCCACTCCACTGCCCAGCCAGCTGCCACCCATGTACGACAGGCTGGGCTTTCACAAAGCAGCAGTCAGCTGGGAAGGGCCCTGCCTCACCTAGAGCTGAGTGGGTGCTGGCTGTGGGCACCGCTGTTAGTGGGTGTGTAGGGGTTGGCCCAGGGCAGGCTATGGGGGCAGGGCCCTTCCCAGCTGGCTGTGGCTCCATGACAGTCCAGCCTGGCCTAGGCGTGGGGAGCCAGGACCAATCTGGGTGCACAGCTTCTGTGGCCCCAGCCCAAGCCAGCTGGGAAGGGCTCTACCCCCACAGCCCAACCCACACTGGCCCCTCTGTGCCCACCCTCAGCAGCACCTGTGGGCCAGCGCAGCTTAGCCCCCCAACCCCAGCCTCGGGCAAGGTAGGTGGGCAGATGGCAGACCCTGCCTGCGGTCCCCCAGGGGGAGATGGGAGGGAGGAAGAATAAACTGGTACCATGCTGGCTTAGGGGGCCATGGCAGCTGGTATCTGGCCATGCCCCTGCCCCTGCTCTGGCTAGAGAGCAGTGGGGTAGAGCCAGCCCAGCTCTATGGAGCAGATAGCACAGCCCAGCCCAGAGCTGACAACCATGCTGGGATGCTGGGGAACTCTGATTTAACTTAAGCCAGGAAGGGGTCTGGGACAGAAGTTCCATAAATTGGTTTGACCCAGATCAGTTAAGTCTGATACTACATACCACCAGGTTTATCTTAAACCAGTTTCAGCCATTTTGAAACTGCTTCATGTGCAGTGAACTTCTGTTCTGTTACAGGTTTAAACCAGTTTCTGATCACTTAAGCCAGTTTATGTGTAACTTTTGTCTTTTGTCCCTAGCCATTAACTTTACTCACTGTGCTTTGTTTTGAATTTTGCTTTTGAATAAATTAAATATGCAATTTAATAAAATATAGGCTATTATGGCTAGCAGTGTACTAAAAAGTGAGCCAAGTTATGCTTTCACTTCCAAGTTCAAATTACATATAATATACTTACAATATAAGTGATAAAGATTCATACACCTGTTGGACCTCTAATCCCAAGAAACAGACTTTCAAGAGTTTTGACAGATTAAGTCTAAGAAAGGTAGAGCACTTTCATTTTGTAAACAACCCTTTTATGATAACTTCTGTTCAATTATTTTGGTTCTATCAATGAAGCTGTTGTAGTTAGAAACTTTAAAACAAACTAAACAATTACAAAATGTGAAAGTTTAAAGAAAAAAATTAATGAAAACATTTCTACTGCTTTGTCTTTACTGTCTTGAAGTTTACAAAAAAAAGTACATTACAGGAGTTTTCTTAGCCAACACAAAATTTTATGTCAATCTACATTTCTCTATACTTGATTAAAACAATAGAAGGGAAGTAGATAGATGTTAAAAGGTTTTAAAAATAAAATGTCTCTATTTGCAGCCAAAGTGAAATTGCAAGTTTTTCAATCATCAAAAAGTCATTTTATGTTGTTAATTACTCAGTTAATGGTGCAATAATTCAAGGGACTACTTGCAAGAGTCAAGGCAAGCAGGAATTGGGCCTAAGGGTAGGAGTATAATTGTCTTAAAAAGAGATAACAATAAAAAAATACTTAAAGCATGAATGGATTGAATACCATAACTCGTATAATGTCTTCCAGGAAAAAAAAGTGCAGCTTTAATGATTTATGTTGTATGTAACTTGCTATTGCAGATAATGGGAACAGACATAAAAAGGACAGGGCTAAACGTAAGGATTTTTATTGAGAGTAGATCATCATAAACTCCTTCTTGTACCCATGAACACTTATTGTGAATGTCGTCATATCACATCAATAGCTCTGTCCTGTTTAGAGAAATACACTTCTATTCCTCTTCTGACCAAGTGTTACCATGTTTCTCAGATTAAAGTAGCAAGGAATGCAGGTTAAATCAAACACTTGATGTCTTCTCCCTCTGTTACACCCAACTGTACACAATTTCATACGCATTTACATTTTTAAATCATAATAAAACTTGTTAAATTAATAGTTTCATTTTTTCATTAATCTTCACAAAGAGAATCAACAGGCAACTGTTACAGACTGCAGAAGTACAGAATTTCAGAGATGTTTATCAAACACGACCTACAAGCTTTCATCTGTTTTGTTCCCATTTGTAAAAAGCAGCTTTATGCTTTCTGACAGTAAGCTAATGAAATATGCTTTTTGAAGACTATTTTCAACATTAGCTTGTCACTTAAACCTACAAGTGAGATGTCTTTGGTTTTCAAGGTAAAAGCCCAGAGGTTCTTGAGTGTTCCACTTAGTAGCTAAATCACCTGATAGGAAACCTTTTAGGAATCCTACTAAAAAAAACTGAAAGCTATTAAAAAAAAAATGCAAGTTGTATTAGTGACCATATTTGTTAGGCAAGTTCCTGACTTATCATACTGTCTTCGAGTAACCAGCAAAATCCTTAATCTTCCCATTCTCTTAAATTCCTTCTTTCCCCCACCTTCCCCTTAATAAAAAAATAAAACGTGTGCAGAAGATTCCAGTCAGCCCCATAAGTGGCCCCTTAGAGCATGTTTAACTCTAAACACAGAACTCTACAGTTAGGGCATTCTTATATGTTTTCATATGAGCTACATTTTAAATACATACATATAGTAGCTTTCTCACTCTCAATTCCATAGATATCTTCCTCTCCAAATGGTCTTCTGAAATCATCCTCAAGCCAACTCCAGAGACAGCTTATGTGAAACAGTGATATTAAATACCTAATATAGCTGCAGCCCTGTTTAATGCAAATTAGACACCAGATGTAAGGAAAAGTCTGCATCAGATGGCCAGCCAGCTCTCCACAAACTACCAGCAAGTGCTCCAGAAATAACAGTTTCAATTTAAAAAGCGGGGGAAAAAGACTGATCTAGATTCCTCACTAGTAATAAAACCATCAACATTCCTGGATCTTACACCTGCACTTCCAGAAATGTTATACATCTTATCAAGTGCACCAAATGCCCTGATGGAAAACATGTAGGAAAAACCAAATAGCAACTACATACCAGAATGAACGTACACCAAAAATGTATCAAAAACAAGAATACCCAGTTACCTGTGGGGGCACACTTCTCACAAGACAACCACTCTCAAATCTCTCAGTTCTAATCCTCAAAGGGAATTTACAAAACACCTCCCACAGATGAGCCTACAAACTTCATTTCATCAACCTACTGGATACAAAAAATCATGGACTTAATATAGACATTGGATTTATGACACATTATAATCTTGGATAACTTTGAGAGGGTCCAGAGGAGGGCTATTCATATGGTTAGGGGTCTGCAGGTAAGGCCCTACGAGGAGAGATTGAGGGACCTGGATCTCTCCAGCCTCCGCAAGAGAAGGCTGAGAGGTGACCTTGTGGCCGTCTACAAATTCACTGGGGCAGGGGCGGGCAGGGGAGCAGTAAGGAATAGGAGATACTCTGTGGGGTACTAGAAATAACAGCCACAAATTGACAGAGCAGATTTAAATTGGACATCAGGAAGAACTTCTTTATGGTAAGGGTTACCAGAATCTGGAATGGGCTTCAAGGGAAGCCGGTGCTCTCCCCTACCCTGGAGGTCTTTAAGAGGAGACTAGACAAGGACCTGGCTGGGGTCATCTGATCCCAGCGCTCTTTCCTGCCCAGGGCAGGAGGTCAGACTTGATGATCTACCAAGGTACCTTACGACCCTAAAAATCTATGAAATCTATAACCTGCCTAACATCTGACACCCCAGGTAACCTCTCTACTATTTGCTGGCTATAGTCTTATCACCAGGTCTACATTCCCCTTCCCACTCCTTGCCCCAACCTGTCTCTGACCCATCAACTGCCTCAATTTGCATTTTCACTGACTGGCCTTCTCACATGCATACCAGCCTCTGGCTACTTTTCTATTTCATCCACAAAGAGCACACACCAATTGCAGGTGCTTCTTCAGCCTCACAAAGGGCGTTTGTACCCAAAAGCTTGCAAAGAAGAATTTTTCCAACTATTTTAGTTGGTCTAATAAAAGATATAGGATTTACCCAAAGAACATTTTCTGCCTCTCTCCTTAGACCAACACGGCTACAACCTATATCACTAATAATCTGGAACTGCTGCTCTTTATTCCCTCTAACCAAGCTTCCTCTATTTTGTGTAGGTTCATCAACCACAGTCATCACAATACTACCTGAGCCTATATTGGTAATGCATTGAACATGATGATATCTACCATATTTGCCCATTCTCTCTCCACCCACACCTTTCCCACACTCCCCAGGGAAGTGTATGTGCAAAGTGAACTGTCTTATTTTCATATGGAGTTTTGGTTTTAGTTTTGTTTTTTAATAAGCATACACAATGCCACTTATTAGTGTTAATGAAGGCAAGGTCAGAGAAATGCACTTTGCACTTAGAACAAAAGATGAAAAGGTCTGTAACAGTCCAATATTCCTGAGGAAGTTCATTCCATGCAAGTGGACCAATTTCTGACAAAAAATGTGCCTCAGCTGATCACTGTCTTTATCCTCAAGGTTCTCCTTACAATATCATGGGCCTAGGCCATTCAGCAGCTGGAAAATATCTGGAATCTTCAATTTGACCTGAATGAGATTTACCAAATAAGCAAGGTAAATTAGCCGCTGCAGCACTCCACATTAACATGACTAGACTGCTACTCTAGGTGTGAACAAGCGTTCACAGAACTCGGCTCAGGCCGAGTAAACCTAAGACCCCTAAACCTAAGCCAGGAGTGGAGCATACAGGCATTTGCTGCTTGCTGGAGCAGCATGAACAGCCCGAGGTAAGTAACTCAGGAAGTGGGGAGGGTCTGGCAGGTCCATGGAAAGGTCACCTGGTCAGAAATAGTAGCCAGGGATCTAAAAATAGTTTGGTCAGGGGAGGGGTAGAGAATAGCACAGGCCTGGGGCAATAGCAAGTGGCTGGGCCTTCCCAGTCCCCGGGCTGTGCTGTGAATGCATGGAAGCATTCACTATGCTGGGTTAACCTTCTCTAGGTTGGGTTAACTTTTTATCAATCTAAAGTTACTGACTTTAGCTTGAAAAAAGTGAACTGACTTCATCTAAAGTGAACTGACTTTAGCTTGGGCAGGCTTGCCATTTTTAGGATGACCTAAGTCCTGTGAATACTGGCACACTGTGACATTTAGATTGACTTAACCTACACTTGTATATACCTTTAGTTTTTTAAGATAAAGATAACTCACAGTACTACAGCAAAGACATGCCTGTGTTACTGATAAGCAGAGATCCTGGTTTTCTCTGTTGAAAAACCCAAATTCTCTGATAAAAATCCAAAATTCTCTGATGAAAAACACCAAAATCTGTGTTTTTCCACAATTAAAGTGAAACACCCCTATATATATAGGTATTAATTGAACACAGAATTTTATTGATATATTTATAATTTTAAAGCAATTTGGAAACCTACCAGTGCCTCAATCATTATAATAAAATTAATTCTAAATACATTATATTTTGGCATTTTTGTTTTGTTATCATGGGAAATCAGAGCTTCTCCTGCACCCTTTGCTCACTAGGGCACGGCTGTCCCCCATGCTGCTGCCTCCCACTCCCAACCCACAGCTCCTTGACCCTATCGGTGCCCCTCACTCCCAATCCACACCCCCCCAAGCCTGTGGATTCCCCTCACTCCCAACCCATAGCCCACCCAGGCCTGCCAGTGCCCCTCACTCCTGACACACAGCCCCACCTCCCCACTGGCTCACCTCACTCCCAACCTGCAAACCCCTGTCGGTGCCTCTCACTCCCAACCCACAGTCCCCACTCCCTGACAGTCACCCTCACTCCAAACCCCCAGCCCCCTGGCCCTGCCAGTGCCCCTCACTCCTGCCTGACCCACAGCCCTCCAGACCCCAGCCCTGTTTGGTGACCTCACTCCCAACTCACAGCCCCTTGCCCACCCCTCATCCCTACCAGAAGGGGCCCCCAGTTGCCAGGGCTATCAGACCCGACAGCTGCTGCAGCCTGAGCAGAGTGCAGAGGCTGGCCCCCTCCTTCCCTATGGGCAGCACAGCTGGAGCAAACTTAGCAGAGTTGGTGAGGGTCGAGGGAGGATGTAGGCTGCCTGATGCAAGGCTTGGGCCCCCTGCCATCCCTCTGGGAGCCTCCTCAGCCCAGTGGGCAAGACCTGGCATGGCAGCTCAGTGCTGCTGCCGCCACCACCAGGAGCCCCACACTAGCTGTGCCACCATGGCAAAGTGCCCCTTGCTTGCCTGGAAGCAGTGGTGGGGCACAACTCCATGCCACCACCCCTGCTACTGCCAGGTGGACAGAAGGCACCTTGCCATGGTGGCACCAGGCTCCCAGCAGTAGCAGCACCAAGCCTCCCCGCTCCATTCCTCCCTCCTGCCCTGGGTCCCATCTGCTGGGTTGCAGAGGCACTGGGGGGAAGCCAACAAGATGGGGAACCCTGAGCCCTGCAGCAGACAATCCACATTCTCCCCTGCCCCGCACACAAATCTGGGGGGGGGGGGGGGGCTGTACCCCTCCCACCAACTCCCTGATTAGCTTCCCATGGTTCCATCCCACTCCTCCAGCCAGGCCCCACAGCCCTGCATTTCCACCCCAGCTGGGCAGAGCCTCCAGGTCCAGCCCCAGCCACCAACCTGCCCCACTCCTTCCCTCACCATGGCCACCTCAATCTGTCCCCCCCTCATTGCCTATGACCACCACCCCCATTCACTGCCCATAGACGTACCTGCAGGCAGCTGGGGGAGCTGCTCTCCACCACTGGCTAGCTGTATTGCTGGTGACATGCAGGTGTGCATGTGCACACATGCATGTGCCGCCCCATGTACCCCTGTGTCTTGCTCCTCCTAGCTCCAAGCAGCCTCTTGCAGGCTGGAACATAGCCAGCCTGCGAGGGAAAATCCATGGTTTCCTGTGTTTTTCCCCTTTAAAGGAGAAAATCTGCATTTTTCCATGACAAACAGAAAAACTGGATCTCTGCTGATACGCTGCAATGATCTATACCACCTGAAGTTTTACTAAACTGCTCAAGGCTTCATGCCCTAGCAAAACTGAGGTAATAAAGGTGTGAAGAGTAGAAGTCAGGTCATTATTCACTGGGATGGGACAATCTTAAACAACTGAAGATTACAGAAAGTGTTACACCTTAGGACTACTGAGGATTTCAATTACTTCTAATTACAGACCAAAGTAATCAATTACGAATTTGTGTACCTTCAATTCACATTAACTGCATAAGGTAAAATTTCCTTACTTCTCTTCCTTGTATTGCCATAATGGTACCAATACGTGGTACATTACACTCCAGAAATAACAAGTGAAGAGATGTTTGAATACAGTATATAATATGACAACCTTTGAGATACAGGTCCTCTAAATGCAAAAAGTTTCATAAGACTCACCTTTGATAATATGCATTAATTTGTAATCAAATCACCGGGTTTATTCTGCCTTTTCTCTTTAGATTTGTTTTTGTTTTGTTTTTTTTTAAGACAGAATACAAACAGCTATAACATGATATGTCCCTAAAAAGGAAGTGGTCATATTACTGGAAGATGTAGCAACTGAGTCTTAATGTAAGTTAATTTTTCCTGATAAAGTCACATAATCCTATTTTTCCCCTCCTTGCCTAGATAAGAAACTGGAACACCAAGTACGGAAATTAACTTTGCTTAATACAGAAACACAATATTGGCAGGAAACATTGTTTTCAAGCCTGTAAGAGAACAATCTCAAAAGGGGATAATTAAATTATTAAAATGCTATGTGTGTGCAGGACTGTAATGCTCATTTATGAAGTGTTTGTCGTGACCCAGGGCAGCCGTCCAGCAGCTCTCCCTGACTCCCACCCGGGCAGATAAGGGTTCGGGGCCGTAGAAGGCCGTCAGGCGGGTACTTGTGACGCGTGGAGTGGAATTAATTAGGCAGACGCTTATCGGTTGCAAAGCAAGATTGTTTACTTACGTCAAGGTGGTGTAAGACGGAGGTCAGAGATACTTAGTTACAGCTTAGAGATCGTCGTTCAGTCATTCTGCAGATATATATATATACGGGCTGGCGGTCGGCTTATTGGGCATGCGGGGCAAGGGTACGCCAGGGAGGTTGCAGCGGGAAGACGCTGACAACTGATCAAATTGTCAGATTTTCTCCAAGGTGTGGGCAGAGTTGTCTTCGACTTTGCGAAAAATGTAAGCGGGTTTTGTTTGTATGATAGCCAATTGTTTTTCGCCACGTCATAAATCTAATTAGAATCGCCAATTATCTAGTGGTCTTTGCTAGGGTGTTATTTTCACAGGGTTACTCCTTGTTTTCTTTGACCAATTATAATGATTTATATAAAGCAAAGAAGGCAAAAGTTTTTATCTCTGTTAGTGGTGCAGCAATAAATTTATTTTTGACATGCGCAGAAAAAAGCGGTTACTATCATTATTGTTAACCCTTAGTTAACCTAGTGTAGAAAAAACTGTTTTAAATGGTTATTACTTGTTTGTGACATGGGCACTACTTAATTTGGTTGTGACAGTGTTCTTTTTACTTTAAAAACTAAAAGCAAATGATGAACAACACAAACAGTTTAAAGGACTCTCAAGATCCCTTAAGAATATAATGAAAGGAAGGATTCATACAGTTCTGAATTAGAATATATTGTAAGACTTACTGTTACTACTGCGGTGATTTTTGTTGTTATTTTTAAGTGATACGTATTTTCTATTAAAATTTCCTGTTTTATTTGTGGTAAAATGAAAGAACTAATCTGTCTTATAAATGGACTACTTGCATTGCAGTGACATGTCTTGGCAATCTAAATTACTCTTGTAATAATGTTGATTTCTATTCTACAAATTGTCTGCTTCAATCAATTCAAACTGAATTCTTTTAGGAGTTTCTATATCACTTCAATGCATTCCAGAATTTTAAAATTCTGCTTCCTTTCAGAATACAACTTACCAAACAGTTTTTTTAGAATAAATTAATTTACAGATCAATTCATGCACGATAACAAAATCAATTAAGAGTGAGGTTTAAACTGACAAAGGCCAGGAATTTTAGAGTTATGTTTGAAACTCCATCTTAACTAACCCCTTCATGTCCACAAATTTCAACAATGTGTGCTGTTAAGTTTGTGTTAGAGAGCTTCAGGACTATGGCTTTGTTATAAAGAGAGGAAGTTCTTTATAAGAAGAATGTTCCTTTATTTGCAGTTTAAACATTTGTGTGTTTTTATCTCAACGCAAAAGAGAAAGACATGTTCAATAAATTTTGATTGCATATCCAAAAAGCAGCTGGGTGATATATTCACCCCACAGTGGTGTTGAGAAGCTTTGCATTTCAAAAGAGACTAGGGACACTATTAAAAAGTAGCTATTACATATTTTTAAACCTGCAAAGCCAGATGACAGCTTTCTGGACCTTTCTTCTTCTTCTTCCCTCATTGGTCCCATTTACACAGTGTCACTGTTGTAGATCCTGGCTCTCCACCAGCTTTGGTCATACATATCTTCTTCCAACTCTTTCTCTCTCATGTCCCTCTCCACTATATCTCTCCATCTTGTATTCAGTCTTCTTCTTCTCGTTCTCCCTGGTAGTGCCATTCTGGTAACTTCTTTTCCCACATATTCTTCTGGACTCCTTTGAACATGCCCATACCATGCCATTCTTCTCTCTTGTACTTTCTCAGATGCCTCCACTAACTCCGCTGATCCTCTGATGTAAGTATTTTGCACGTTATTCATGTTGATCATTCCACTCATCCATCGGAGCATTCTCATTTCTATCATGTTCAGTCTTGTTTTTTAAGTTTTCTGCAGGGGCCATGTCTCCACTCCATACAATAGTGCTGGATGCACACATCATGTAGACTTTCCCCTTCAGCTTCACTGATACTCTCTTGTCACATAGTATTCTTGTCACCAATTTCCACTTTGTCCACCCTGCTGTTATTCAATGGTTCAACTCTTCATCTAACTCTGCATTCCGCTGAATGGTTGATCCGACATACTTGAATGTGTCAACTTTTCGAATGTGTTTCTCATTATCACATTTTAACATCAGGTACCTCAGAGAAATCACAGTACATCTATATTCTGTTTTGGACTGACTAATTTTCATTCCTCTTCCAATATTTCCAATAAATGTTCTTGATGGTTCTGACACATTTCTCTGGCACCTTCAACTGGTATCTTTCCATTTCTTACATTTCTCCTTTTTTCCCCTTACCGCTTCCTAGCCCTCCTTATTCCACCACCACATTTCCTACCCAAAAGGCATCTTTAAAAATGACACTCCAGAGATATCTCTTCCCATTTTGCCACCAACTTTCAGGGTCTTCTATTTCTTCAACCTATATTGCTTCCAACACTCTTGCTCTGAAGGCCTCTCATTTCCTTTTCCTGCCACAGCACCACTTAATTTTCTGAACTCCTTGATATTTAGTACACCTCAGTCCTTTCACCCTCATGTCCATGACTACCATTCAATGTTGCATGGTAACTTCTTCCCCTGGAATCACCTTCCAGTCTTTCACCTCTTTCCAATCCCATTTTCTCACTAGCCTATCTTCAAGAAAGGGAGGAAAGTGGATCCGGCTAACTATAGGCCCATCAGCCTGACTTCTATCCCGGGGAAGATCTTAGAAAAGTTTATTAAGGAGGCCATCCTTAATGGACTGGCCGACGCCAACATCTTAAGGGATAGCCAGCACGGGTTTGTTGCGGGTAGGTCTTGCTTGACCAATCTCATTTCCTTCTACGACCAGGTGACCTATCACCTGGACAAGGGAGATGAGATTGATGTCATATATCTTGACTTCAAAAAAGCCTTCGATCTGGTGTCCCATGATCGTCTCTTGGAGAAACTGGCCAATTGTCGCCTTGGGTCCCCCACGATCCACTGGCTGGAAAATTGGCTCCGGGGTCGGACCCAGAGGGTAGTAATTGATGGAAGTCACTCATCGTGGTGTCCTGTGACCAGTGGGGTCCCCCAGGGCTCTGTCCTTGGACCCATACTGTTCAACATCTTCATTAACGATGTGGACACTGGAGTCAGAAGCAGACTGGCCAAGTTCGCCGATGACACCAAACTTTGGGGCAAAGCATCCACGCCAGAAGACAGGCGGGTGATCCAGGCTGACCTGGACAGGCTCAGCAAGTGGGCGGATGAGAATCTGATGGTGTTCAACGCCAATAAATGCAAGGTTCTCCACGTTGGGAAGAAAAACCCGCAGCATCCTTATAGGCTCGGCAGTGCTATGTTGGTTAGCACTATGGAAGAAAGAGACTTGGGGGTCATCATTGACCACAAGATGAACATGAGCCTGCAATGCGATGCTGCGGCTAGTAAAGCGACCAAAACGCTGGCTTGCATCCATAGATGCTTCTCAAGCAAATCCCGGGACGTCATTCTCCCCCTGTACTCGGCCTTAGTGAGGCCGCAGCTGGAGTACTGCGTCCAGTTTTGGGCTCCACAATTCAAAAAGGATGTGGAGAAGCTTGAGAGAGTCCAGAGAAGAGCCACGCGCATGATCAGGGGTCAGGGAAGCAGACCCTACGATGACAGGCTGAGAGCCCTGGGGCTCTTTAGCCTGGAAAAGCGCAGGCTCAGGGGTGATCTGATGGCCACCTACAAGTTTATCAGGGGTGACCACCAGTATCTGGGGGAACGTTTGTTCACCAGAGCGCCCCAAGGGATGACGAGGACGAATGGTCACAAACTACTACAAGATCGTTTCAGGCTGGACATAAGGAAGAATTTCTTTAGTGTCCGAGCCCCCAAGGTCTGGAACAGCCTGCCGCCGGAGGTTGTTCAAGCGCCTTCATTGAACACCTTCAAGATGAAACTGGATGCTTATCTTGCTGGGATCCTATGACCCCAGCTGACGTCCTGCCCTTTGGGCGGGGGGCTGGACTCGATGATCTTCCGAGGTCCCTTCCAGCCCTAATGTCTATGAAATCTATGAAATCTATGAAATAATCCACCTGAGTTTCTCTACCTGCAGTCTTGTATGTGATCAGATGTTCTTCTCATTTCCAGAAGAATGTATTTGAAATCATTATATCCTAAGATACTGTAAAATCTACTATCCTTCTCCCCACCCCACCCCCAGATTGAGATCTCCAAATCCATGTCCCCCATGGATCCTCTCATAGCCGTATCTACTTCACCCTCATCAATTGGCCACCATTGTCCAGTTTCAATCTATAAACCCTGCTATTCTTCCTTTCAACTTCCAAAATGTTGTCCGTCAATTTTTTGCACAGGATGATCCCAGCTCCATTTCTTCTTCTGTCTCCACATGCCATATGTACTTTTCTCCTTTCCAACAAGTCTGCCACTTTTCCCCATCATACTCCCCACAGTAAGTGTCTCAACTCTCAAATGTTTTTTTTGGACTAGCTTATTTTGCTGCATCCATCCTTGGTGCAGTAACCCTTGCACATTTCTCACAGAATCTAGGCATTGATCTTGTGCATCACCTATGGGGTACATCCTAGCTACGTTTGTTCCTTGAATTCGCATCATGGTGATTTGGCAGAGGTTTTTACAGCTGTCTGTCTTTCCTATGGCTAATCCTCCTTCTTTATCCAGGCTTGAGACTGGCATTGGACAGGTGGAATTGCTCATCCATGGCAAAAAAATTAGCTTTCTGGACCATTAATGGGACCACGATGCTGCAGCTAGTAAAGCGACCAAAACGCTGGCTTGCATCCATAGATGCTTCTCAAGCAAATCCCGGGACGTCATTCTCCCCTTGTACTCGGCCTTGGTGAGGCCACAGCTGGAGTACTGCGTCCAGTTTTGGGCCCCACAATTCCAAAAGGATGTGGAGAAGCTTGAGAGAGTCCAGAGAAGAGCCACGTGCGTAATCAGAGGTCAGGAAAACAGACCTTACAATGACAGGCTGAGATCTATGAGGCTTTTTAGCCTGGAAAAGTACAGGCTCAGGGGTGATCTGATGGCCACCTATAAGTTTATCAGGGGTGACCATCAGTACCTGGGGGAACATTTGCTCACCAGAGCGCCCCAAGGGATGACAAGGTCAAACGGTTATAAACTACTGCAAGACCGTTTCAGGCTGGACATAAGGAAGAATTTCTTTACTGTCTGAGCCCCCAAGGTCTGGAATAGCCTGCCATCAGAGGTGATTCAAGCACCTACATTGAACACCTTCAAGAGTAAATGGGATGCTTATCTTCCTGGGATCCTATGACCCCAGCTGACTTCCTGCCCTTCGGGCGGGGGGCTGGACTCGATGATCTTCTGAGGTCCCTTCCAGCATTAATGTCTATGAAATCTATAAGGATGATTTAGAAAAAAAGAAAAAAAACCCTAACAACAACAACTTTTGGAATCTAGATTAGTTCCAGAAGGCTGGCAAAATACCCATGTTATAACAGTATTTCAAAAGGATAAACCTAAGAACATAAGAAGTGCCATACTATGTCAGAACAATTGTCTATCTAGTCCGGTATCCTATCTCCAACAGTGGCAGGAGTGGATCCTGTAGAGGGAGAGCTCTTCAGAGGGAGAACACACAACTTGCCTTTGGGGGGTGGTGCAAGTCTTAGACCAAGTGCCACCATTCTTAAACTAGACTGTGTGTGCCAGACTTCTGTCCTGTTATGGATATAGACCAGTTTCTGATCGCTTATACCATTAGAAGTATGTCTGTACCTGACCTATGTGAACAGGTTGGCTGTACAGACCGATATGACTGCCTGCTGAAATGACCTCATTTGAACTTTGGTTTTAACTAACTGCAAGGCATATGCATCCAAGAATGAAAGGTGACATATGCTAGATGAAGGACCATACCTTGGAATGTAGTAACACTGAAACAGGCTTCACAGACAAAATAAATAAACAACTGGAAGAGGACAAATGCAGCCATCAGATATTATGATAAATAACAAGTAGAAGTAGGAAGGTGGCGTTTTCTCTGCACAGTGTGAAACTATGGCTAGAATATTATTCCTAGTTACAAATACAGTTAAAAAAAGAGTTTGAAAAACTAGGAAGCGTAGAGAATAAAGCTATAATCTAGGTAATATTACATCCTCTGCTCTTCTGCCATCCACACAGCCTGTCACCTTATCATAGAAGGAAATCAAGTTGGTTAGGCATGACTTGCTCTTGGTGAATCTATGCAGCCTGTTCCTGATCACCTTAAACTCCTTCAGGTGCTTGATGCTGTTCCATGATCTTTCCAGGTGTCTTGCTTCTCAGAAAGCACAGACAGAAGTGACAATGTTTGCCTGATCTAGCCCCCATAAACACTACAGCTGTGACCAAACAAGTGCACAGCTACAGAGAGCTTTAAAAGGCCCTGGTCCCATGGAGCACCTTCATTAACTTCTATCTGCACTTGCCAGGAGCAGGGCTCAGCTGACTCAGCCAGAACTGCTCCTGGTGCTATTATCAGAATGGGAAGGGGGAAAGGGAGTGGAGGAAGCTCTGTCTGGGGGTTGCCCAGCTGGAGCTGCAGGAGTGGATTGGAGTGCCCCCTCGCTCCCCACCTTAAGAGGGGCTCCAATCCACCCCCCTCCCCCACTCCAGTGCAGCTGGGGAAACTCCAGAATGGACCTCCCCCTCCCTCCCCTGCCTTCTCCATCTCCCATCCTAAATCAGCATAGGAGCTGGAAGAGGGAAGGCAGAGCTAGGGAAAACAGTTGCACAGATGCAGCCTCTCTCCCTGGATCAGCTCCAAATTGGAGCTCAATTTCCCACCTCCTGACCCAATGGCTAATATCTGTTGAGTCAGGAGGATCGGTCCAACTCATGGCATTTTCTGTGAAGCGCCCCGAGTTAGACCCAGGAGTTGCACTTCTGTTTGCACCTAGACAGTCGAATAGGACCCTTTTGAAAACTACCAAGCTTTGAATGAGGAAAATTCTGAAGATAATAATTTTGCCTGTTGTGGAAGACTAAAATCAAAGAAGAATTCAATTCAAGCTCTATAGGGTATGTTCCTGCCCAAGTTTTCAGAGTACATCCCTTTTCTTCCACAGAAAATTGAAGAGTTCATGGAGGTGGGCTCATTGCAAGATTTCTACAAATCAGTTAGATACCACACTATCAAGCACTATTTTAAAAAATCAAACATGAATATATGCAGCTCTATAAAATTCCTAATTATAGAGCCAATTTAGTGCAAAGGACAACTGCTTCAAGTTGAGTTAGCAGGGACTGTGACATAAACAACTGTCTCTGCAGCTCACTGACAAGAGGAAACATTATTTTTTTCCAGTAAACAGAAAAGTTTAGATTACTCATTGAGCATCTCTACTATAAGAAGGTGGTACTCTCCCAGAGTATACTCCCTATGATACTCCAACCCATGATGTATAAAAACCAGGAAAAAACAAAGGAATGAAGATTTCGTAAGAACATCTTAAGTTGCTGTGAAAAACTAGAGGTTGTTCTAAATGAAAAGAAAAAACTACAAGCTAGACTCTACCACTCACTCATATTGAATATAGTCGAAGCTTCAATGCCTTGGGTCTATAAGCATGTTATTTTTATTCTTAGATTTGTATAAATGTGACTTTTTTATTAAATATTTATCTTTAAGAATTTAGCATAAGAATTTAGATTTCACGAATGAGAAAGGAATCCTTCTGATTTATCTGTGGTGTTGTTTCATGCTCTTTATTATTAGGGACATGTGAAGAGTATCTTTAGCTTCAAAGATAAGAATGATCTTGTTTCTTACTCCCCATCTAAAACCACAATCATATGCAATATAAAAATTAGCTGTAGAGGTGACAATTATGTTAATGTATAGGGTCTGCAGAGTCAGCAGCTAAGATTCTGTAAATTAAATCAAAACAGATCAATTTGTAAGTCAGGATAGTTCCTTAAGCATAAAGGAGAGACAGAGAGAGAGACAGAGAGAGAAATATCATCAAAATTACTTTTGAGAAGAATTATTTTCTTCCAAATGTTCTAGTGTCAGTGGATCTTTATCATTATTTGCATTCTGCTTCTGTATGCCATTAATGTTCTCTGACAGCTTTTGCCGATTGTAAATTATTCCCAGGAAAAGACATTTCATGGTGTATTGCTCCCCATAGCACTTTTTCTTTTAAAAAAAGTAAATTAAACCAATAACCCTTCCCTAAAAAAACAATGTTTATAATGGAAATGCTGACAGGACCCTTAGAGGGACAATGACATTGCTGGTAAACCGAAATTGTAAGTTACCGGCTGTGTAGTAAGATGAATGTGCTTTAGATTGCAGGCACTGACAAGAGCACACTGGGAAGAATGCTCAATCTATCTGGCTTCCTGTACACCATGTCCTCAAGGGAAATAGTATGCCAATTAAGGGGCAGCAAGAGGCATACAGTAGCCAGGGGGTGCACACAGCTTCTGATCCATGGAGAAGCACAGCATGCTTCATAACACATTATACTGGCCCACCACAAGTTATCCTGCAATGCAGTTTCATGGTTCTTGTAAGGATAGCAGAGCCAGCACTTCTCACTTCGCACAGCTTGCTCAGATAATGATAAGATTTAGCAGGTTTCTTAGAGCAATTTTATTTGTTTAATATCCTGTGGGCTGAAGTTTATGAAAAAGCTGCAGAAAAATATGTGAATTTGCAAGGGCTATCTGTTCAGACTCTTACACATGAGATGACCCAAGCCACAAGCATTTCTACAGCTCTGCCAGTCTGAACATGGGAAATAGAATTCCTGGATTTACCCTACACAAATCTGATAAAGTGTGTTACTGCAGGACTGTTCTTCAAAGTTTGACTACTAGGCTGAGGCTGCAAAGCCACCAAGCTCATGATTAACAAACAAGAAGGCAAATAGATTATTCTGGAGAGACATTTTTTTTTAAACTTGAAATCCTGCTCCAGTATAAAGCACTTTAGCATTGTACAGACACACAGGCCCCACCCAGCTAAAACAACACTGAGTTAATGCTATGCTAGAGCTCTGTAGCCTAAGGATGCTTTTAAGGCTCAAGTCTCCAGAGGACCTCAAGGACTGCTATGTGGAGAGAAAAACCCATTGGCTGTCTGCAGCCCCCACTGGCTGACTGCTTGTGCATGGTGCTTGCTGCCAATCCACCTTGGCCCACTTAACCTCAGGAGGACACCTCAGTTATAGAATCAAGCATGAGAACCTTCCTTGTTCTTGCCCTGCAATCCCTGACTGACCAGAACAGAAGTGAGGTGCTGTGCCTCCCATCCTGCTTGAGGCATAGGATCATGGCCTACCTGAGCATATTTTGTATACTTTTTCCAACTCACCTAGCTGCTAGCATGCAACTGTCTCGCCCTGCATGGCACCATGTTTGAGACCATTACCAACTAGAATGTGCACAAGGACAATACCATACAGGACATCATGGAGACCATCTACAGACCACATACTGGCACATCTGGGCCAAGGGATCATCAGATTGTGGGAGTAATGTCCTGAAACAACAGAACATGGGGTAGTAAGTACTAAACACAGTACTTTAGGGTAAACTATCACTTTATGGAGATATGCATCAAGCTGGCCTCAATGATCAAGCAGCAAGCCACCAGCATGAGGGCACCACTTACTATGGAGAAGCTAACCACTCCCGACAGCCTCCAGTTCATGGAGTCTACATGGCTAAGTAAGAGTTGGAGTGGAATGGCATGAATTGAAATAACTTTTTATTAAACAATGGAAACAGCTGTAAATTTCTGTATTTTCCCAAGGGGACTATGAGAAAGGATTTTAGTAGGTGGGTAAATGGTAAAGCTGAGAGTAATGGTGGGAAGTGGTTCTCAAATGCTGGGGTGGGTAGGTCTGGGTGAGGTGGGGTGGGTGGGCAGAGAGGGAGAAAGTTTGGTGTTCCAAGGTGCTATTGAGGGTAGATCTTGGATTCGAGTACAGTTCTGCAGGTCTGTTACCAGTAGCTCTGGCCCCTATGAGGGCCTAATGGAGGCAGCTGTTGCTGCTAGGCCTGGCCCTCAGCCTGTAAGCGAAGTTCCCTCAATAGAGTTTTATGGAGGCGTGTTCGGCAGAATAACATTTACTTTATTGAACTGCTGGTCCAGCACAGATACAGAGGCTCCTGCAGTTAACCGTAACCCCAGTGAATATACTGCTTGTCCTGGACCATGGGGAGGGGGGAAAGGGTAGAAAGGAGGTACAGCTGAGGCAGTAGAGGGAGGCTTTGTGTGAGAGAGCTTTCTTAATGTTCTACTGCCTGTTGAGCATACCTATAAGAATTTTCTGGGTGTCTCTCAATTTGGAGGGTGTCCCTCAGCATGCTCACATTTCTTCTGGTTTAGAATGCAACCATGCACCTTGCCTGGAAAAGTCCTGCCTTAGCAGGTCAGTGCACCATTTCTGGTAGGACTCTATCCTAGACTTCCTTTCTTCTACAACAGCAGCACTCCATTCTGATGATGCCACCAAGTCATCCAGCACCTCCTCCTTGCTGCATCTTCTCTTCCTTCTGTTTTGGGTAGCTCCGTGCTGTGGTCTCAGCACAGTGGTCTCAGCACAACACTGACAACAAGTATTAGACATGAAATTACAGTAGGGAAATACGCTCCCTTTGTTAATTTTTTTTTTGACGTTAAGACAGAGATGATGTATTTTCCAGCATGCTTCGGCATCCCATTTTAGAAACTTCTTAACATTCACTCCTAGCTCCCAGGATGGAAGTCCCTCCGGCCAGGCACTCTGGAACAGGAAAGATGGTAATCTCTCCCTTCTGCATCCAGACAGAGATGCAATATTGGGGGGCCTTATAATTTTTCAGCTCAGAATGTTTGCCCCTTATTGACTCACTCTGATGTCACTCTGCAGATGGTAGGGGATGGTAAGTGGTGGTGGCTGGCACCTGGGTCAGGAATGTTCTCCATTTTGTTCCTTTCTTCTGTGGGTGCCTCACCCTTCTCTACATGATCGGACACAAACAAAAGTTGTTTATGGCACTCAATGCCCCCCTCCCCGCTCCCACCCCTCCACACACACACACACACACACACACCCCCTACTCAGTAACCATGGAGAGGGGAAGCTTGCTTTGATGATTCTTAGGAAACAAGAGGGCTGTCTTTCAACAAGAGGTGTCGCCTAACAGGAAACGTTTCAGTACCTGTCAACAAATGACTGGGAATCAATAAAGAATACCATTGATTTCTTCCTTGCTTGGGAGTGCAGCAAAATCCCTGAAGTGACTGCAAGCACTGCACAGGACCTTCAGACACTGGGCATCTCTCCCATCATAGCTGCAAACTTCCAGAGGACCCTAAGTTTCATCCCCTGCCAGCTTCCCCACATATCTTTCCTGTTGAAAGTCTGCTGTGTATTCACCTGAACCCACCACCACTACCACTACAGAACCTACACCAGACTCAAGGCATGGCAACAGGAACCACAGAAGCCCCTGCCCCCCACCACACACATACACACACTCTCCACTGCACTGACCAATGGTGACATGAGTTGCAGCCAAGGAAGTAATCCCAGGACATTTTACACTTACGCCAAGGTAGAGATCTCTGAAAGGACTGCCTTCTATGGCTTTGTGTTGTGCTGTAAAAAATGTAAATGTATTCATTCCCCCATCCTATACCCCCTCCTTCCTGTTACCTGATTCTAGAAATTAAGAAGAGATTGGGGAGGTGTGGGGGAAAGAAAGGGTTTTTGTTGCAAGGATTTCTTGTGTTCTACATGTGTTAATGTAATGTGCTGCATGAAACTGTCCCTAGGATGTGCGTCTTCAGAAAGTTTTCACTGCTGTGAGCAACAGTGATCAACTGCTACCAGAAGCTGCACATGGAGGGAGGGCCATAGTCTGCTGGTAAGCATGGGTGTTCATTATTGCTTTCACCAGGGGATGGATTCCTGGGATTAGCTGCAGGTTTGCTATCTCACTGTGTTTGTCCTTGCTTGCCTATCCAGCAACACTCAAGAAGCGTGGCTGGAAAATGGCCAAATTGCAGGGCTGCTAGTCAGGCAGTACTGGCCATTTTCAAGAGGCAGTGCCCAAAGTGGGGTCACCACCCACTGTAGCTCTCATTTAAGAGCACGGAAGAAAGAAGAGTGACGAAAGAGCAGGTAGAGTTACAGCTTTCTTGCTTCCTGAGGGGTGAGGGAAGGATATAGTCCCTTTCACGGAGCATAAAAAGTGCTAAGCTGCCCATTGGTGGGTTATCTGATATCTGCAATTCAAGTCCAGAAAAAATACTCTAGAATAGGCAGAAGGATTTTCCAGAAAGATACCCATTGTTCCTACACCAAAACCCAGTCATATGACTCTCCCTTTTAGTACAGCTAATTTATTGCTATGTTGCGAGGACGCTGTTTATAAAGCCGCCAGCTGACAGTTCCATGGAGAAATGCCAAGTCCCCACCATGGAGAAATGCCAAGTCCCCAATCAGAGGACAGTAATAAGACAATAGGTTAGCATCCCCTCTGCTAGATTTGCTGGGCATGCCCACCCACGATTGGTAAGCCCAACTTTGAGTAATTCAAAGCAAACATGGCTCCAGTCACCTTCAAATACCCTCGGTATGTGAAGATCGGTTGGGCCACATTTAGTATGAATTGAATGTCTCCCTGGTCGGATGTATTGTCCCTGTGAACTGGATGAGGGTTGCAGGGGTGGTCCACGAGCCATATGCAATCTGTGGGCCCAATCTGGCGCATCTCAGATCAGGTCCTGGTCCCTCGGACCTTACTGAGGTCACAGCCCTGTGCCAGATCAGACCTGCTGCCCCAACCCCAGCCCCACATGGAGATTGGGTTGAGGCCCCAGCCTTGGCTCCGCCTGTGCTGGATCAGGATCTGCTGCCCCAGCTTTTTCCCTGACCCTGCATGTGCTGGACCAGGCCCTGCCACCTTGCCCCGTTCATAGTCCAACATGTGCGGGTGGGATCCTGTGTGCAGGGACATCTTGTCTGGCCTGCAGGGCTTGGAAATTCAGAGTTCATGAAGCAGCGGCAGCGTTAGTTGCCATCACTTCCCCTACTAAATTTCCAGATCTTTGCAGAGCTCTATGGACATGGCTCCATAGCCTAGGGGATTAGCAGCCCTGCTCAAAAGGAATCTGAAGAGAATAACTAGCTAGAAGGACAAGCTGGTAGAGTGCAATAAATGATAGGACAATCTGACCTGCGAGCAGGATGATCAGCTGGGATGAGCTGATCGGGCTAATGTCAGTAACAAAGCAGATAGGTCCAAGTGACTGGTAAGCGCAATTTGGAGGGGGGGCAGAGGGTGATGTTCATGAAGTTGCCCTTGACCCACCTGTGCCTGCTACTCAGCAGTGACAGGGTTGAGACCTAGAGGCTCTTCCTGTTCCTCTATGGTCAGCATCCTTAGAATTGCTGGAGGCCTCAGGATTGATCCCAGAGCCAACAACACAGCATCACTTCAATAAGTTGTCACCAACTAAAATCCTCAACAGCTCCTTATATCAGGTGCAAGTCACCTTATAAGCACCTGAAACCTGACTAGCATCATGGGCTTTCTTATACTACACTCTCAGTCCTTTGGCCTCCATGTGGCACTGGTGCCAGTCATGATTGTGCTCCTAAGTAGTTATGTCTAAGACAATTATCCAGTAGGCCACTTAGTTGTGGTAGCTCATCATTAGCAAATAATGAATGTTCTTGTTGCATCAGATAGCAAGGAGGTCCATCATTTCTGCCTACTTCCAACTGGTTGACTCTCTCACAGATGTACCACAGGATGGTAGGGTTGATGTTCTGGGAACAAGCCACTTGACATGTTCTAAAGGATCCTTAACACTGTTCTGGCAGGGGAGAAACCAATTCCTCAGCGTCCAGCAAAATTAGGGAGGGACATTTCATTATGCCCAACTAAATATGTGAGGTCACATGCCATCCAGGTCCTGTGACCCCAGTGCAGTGGAGTTCAGCGTAAGTCAGAGGTTGCTCCTTGAAGTCATGGGGGTGGGATGTCAGAAGACCAACCAATTTCCTATCATGCAGTGCTGGAGGATGCAAGCTTAACAAGAAATGCTTTAAAAAGTGTTCCTATTTTTCTCAGTCATTTTTGAGGAAGAACAGCACTTTTTTTTCTTTTTTCAGTGTTTCATCAGCTGTGTATGCCTGCACCCTTGCTTTGTAGAAGATTTTAAAGGCATTTGGAGCACTTTAAATGTTAGATCTGTCCAGATCACAGGTACTTGAACAGGATTACTTTCTTGTTCAAGCTAAGTAAGTTCTTTCTTTACTGGACTGCGATCAAAGAGTGAAATCCTGGGGTTATTGAAATAAATTTCTCCTAATAGGATTGGGTCTGGGATTTCATCAGCAGCATAATAAAAACCTTCTAATAAGTCAGTGATACTGGTTTTGTTTTTCTGAACAGTTACCTCAAGCAATGAACAACTGATTCTCAAGTAAGCAGTGTGTAATAACAAGCAAAGCAAGAAAAATCATATGGATAATATTCTCACTTATACAAAGACCTCAATAGCAAGTATTCTGTATTTCTATTCAGGTATGCATATGGGTCATGAGACAAAAGAGAAGACAAGAATACAATCTAGTTAACATCCACAAGGCAAGCAAAGAAGGTTCCTTTTGGTCTAATCCTCCACCTTTTGTATTCAGTGAAAGAACTCGTCGGCTCTCGTGGCTACAGAATTTTATCTTCTATTTGTAGGTTATAGGAAGTGGTCCCTGCATGATCTGTTTATACTGGCTAAATCCCCGCTGTTTGGTTTGGAAATCTTCATGTTCTCCAGAAGTTTCTTAACAACTGTACACCATGCCTATGGGCTTGAATTGTTCCAGCCATTCAGCTTAATAAGATCCACATAACACCAACAACGCCACAAAGTCAAGTATTCAAAAGTCAGGAAAGGCCAGAATTAATGTTGTAGGTACAAAGTTTGTTTCATTTCAATTTTATTGAATCTATTTATGTTAGATTATACCATAAATTATAATGTAGCAAACTGAAAATGTTAAAAATCGAAATGAAATATTTTAATTTTACTTAATCATTTGCCAAAAATCAATATACTCTCACAGAATATTTCACATCCATTACATCAGTATTTTCCACTGGAAAAAGGGTCCATCAAAAAATACAAAAATTAGAGCTAATAAAGATCAAAGGAGACCTCTTCAGGTTCCCAAACACAGCAAAGTCCAGAGAAACCTACAATTGTAGGGAAAGCCCTGACATATATCCAGCATGCACAGAATCTTCAGATAACTTAGCTGATAAAACTTAGAAAGTCTCTGTTAAGCAGATTTTTAAAGGTTTACTGTTTGGCCAAATTGGCAGAAATAGCAAGAGACTGTGCAAAGAGGTTACAAAGAATAATGTTCACACAGGATTGTGAACAAGTAAACACTATTTAAGTAACGCTCCCAACTTTACTAAAAAGCAGTTATTTGCTAAGTAACATTACTTAGAAGGGGACGAACAGTCAAAAATCTCTTGAAAAATTCTGGCTAGTGGCAAAATTTGCCTAGCGCAAAAAATTCATTCAAGGCCCTGTAAGATTTACAGTGATTAAACCATGTTGAATGCTGCACAGAAGACTGGAGAGAATGTCTTACTACACACAGTTAAGAGTTTAAGGCAGCTATTTAAACTTTATAGCATCTTAAGAAATATAAATAAACAAAATGTTACCTTTATGTGCATATATATTATACATGCTCACACACAATACATATTATAGATTTACATAAACATATATACTGATCCACCCTGAATCTAAATGAAAATATGTGGTCAAGGCTAGTCACCCTAGATAAGAATAGTAGATTCAGGGAAGCTTCCAGGACTATTTGCAGAGCCACAAATTCCACCTTTTGCATTAGCAGAGCTGCAGAGGCAGCACAGGTTACACCATGGACATGGAGGAGAGAAGCATGGAAAGGAGATGTGTTGCTTGGTTCTTGATTAGATTTTTCAGTTTTTGTACATTTGTGTGGTGGCGGGTCCTGGAGCCAAGGCATTCAAATATACCCCAATCATGTCCTGCCCATTCATGTACACAGATGCATTCCAAACCTGGAAATACACCAGTGTGTCTGCTCTGAGCTCTCCCTGCATACACTTGCAAGCTCTTGGTCTCCAACAGAGCTAACAGCAGCTTCTGGGGACAAGTGCAGAGCATCCTCAATAACAAACTTCTAGGTTCAGGATGCTGCAGTCATGGCCTAGCAGGGTGTATTTATCCCTTCCGTCACCAGGGCCAATTGCCAATGGAGTACAGACAAGCCCTGTGTCAATTGACAAGAATTATGCTGTCAATTTTGAATGAAAAAAGTCACTGGTGAACAGTAGTTAAAAATTGGAGGATCAGACCCAGGAACAGATTTGGAGGAGGTGGGAGGGGTACAGCCTCACCCCACACCTTTCAGCTGTACAGTGAATTCTGAGATCACCAGCGTACTGTTGCTTCTGCCTGTAATGAGCCAAAGACCAGATGGGGCTGATCTGGTCCCAGGCACCAGGTAGAGGTAATCAGTCAATCAAGCTGAATCATACCTCAAGCAAACAGATGTCACCCTTGTGCCACCATAAACATTTTTTGTGGTGACATGAAACTTGAGCACATGGACATCCATACCCCTTGTTACCTCTTGTTACCCACAAATGCCCAGAACTGTGGCAGTGACAATTTGTAGTACTATATTGACCTGCATAGAACATGACCCTGAATGTAAGACAACCTGTGAGTGAAGAGCAGGGAACCAACATGGGCTTTCCTTCTCTACACTTGCATATGTGTGCCCCAGGAATTTTCTTGCAGATATGAAGCAGGAAAGTCTGGTTCCCCACTCTGGACCAGCAGGGGAATTACCAGGGCATGTGTCTGCAGGCATGGAGGGGCCCATTCCTGCAAGAAGATTCCTGGGGTCTGTGTCAGCACACAGTGTGCAAGCATAGAAGGAATATGCATTATGATTAGGGGAATCCCCCTGCAGGCAACTCCTATGATGCAAGTATCATGTTTCTATGCCCCAGGTCAGGGTGCAACATGTGGGGTTGTCCTGCAGGATAAGGCCCCTGAAACCCCAGGAGTGGCAAGGGTCCAACCCTGTAGGAAAAGTGTCCTGGGCAATGTCTGTAGATACCAGTGAAGCAGATCAGCTGTACCAGGACACATCCTGACACAGGTGACCCCATTCCAAAGACAACATCTGTATATACCCAGAAGGAAGCCCTGCCTACACTGGCAATATAAGCTCAGATCAAATGGCAGATCCTTGCTGTGCTTTTAGGCTGCTTAGACCTCCTGAACCTGTCTCTGTGCTTATTCCAAATAGCTACTGTTTCTACCTTGGATGTTTGGACTAGGATCAACTGCCTGTCTTAATTATGACTTTGTCTCCTCCTTCAATTTGATATCAGACTTTGACTGATGCCTGGCTTGACCTTGGTTCTGGTAACCTCTGACCTAGTGTGCTTCATTAAGAATGACTGCTAGAGCCTGCATCAGCATAGCTCCAAAACCAGAAGGTGAACACTGCCACTGATCGCCTTCCCTCCCACACTTTTCCCCATGCTGCTGAATTTGGCAGAAGGCAAGATGGTGGGGGGCATGAAAAACTGCTGCCTCCCATGACTGGGGGAACACCATGGCGTCGAGCAGGGACTGCCTGCAGCTGCCACCCAGTGGCAGTGGCAGTGAGGGGAGACCATCCGCCACTGTTGGTGGCGGGGGGGGGGGGGGGGGAGGTGTTAGTGGCAACTGCCCACAGAAGCTGGTTGCGTCTTCAGTGGCAGCCAATCTTGGGGGCGGGGAGGGGGGCATGTGCCCCCCACAGCCCCCCTACACATTGCCTATGGTGGTGGGAGAAAAGCAGCAGTATTCATCCCATGGGTTCCAGAGCTGCACTAATGCAAGTGTGACAAGGGCGCCTTCCAGGCCCGATGTTAGCTCTGGTCCACCCCCGTCTCTGAGCAAACCGCCCTCCTTGCTTGCCTGCCATGCCTAGTTGTTACATAATTAGGATGTTAAATAGGCAGTAGGCTGCCCTTCGAATGCCTAAGTTGTAATAGGGCAATGTTTACATGCTCCAACCACCCCTTATGTGTCCTATGCTTTGCAGATGTCTCCATCAGTGGTTTGCACTGGGTCTTTCTTTATACACACAAACACATTAGGCCTGTGTGAGTCAGCAGCGATCTGATCCGGCTTTGGATCTGGCCGCTTTGAATGGCCGCGATCCGATCTAGAGCTCTGGACTGGGTTTCCGCCTTGATCCGGCCGAAGTGGCTCCAAAGCTTTGGAGCCGCCTCAGAGATCTGGCCATAGGGTATAATGGGGGAATCAATGAAATATCTATAATTTCGTTGTTTTTTGTCCGATTTGGATGCAACTTGCAGGGATGGTAGCCTCTGCAGACATCATGAAACCTGCCAGGTTTCAAGAAGATTGGTGCAGGGGCTTGGGGGGAACTGTACCACAAATTCTTGAAAGCCAAACTCATGTCACGGCTGTGTGTTACAACACAGGGGGGTCAAAACTGCAAGGGTGGTAGCTCTTACTGAGGCCACAAAGCCTGCCAAGTTTCAAGGAGATCAGTGCAGGGGTTTGGGGGGAACTGCACCTCAAGCTGCAGACAAGCAAAACTCGTGCCATGGGTGACACTGCGTGTGTTCAGGCACAGCGGGGTGACAGCTGCAGGGGTGGTGGCCCCTGTTGTGATGCCTGCCAGCTGTCAAGGAGATCGGTGCAGGGGGGTTCTGGGGCCCTGCACCCCTAGCTGCTGACAGACAAAACTCATGCCAAGACTGTCTCTGTTTTGGGGCAGTTGATTGTCTGTATTGATTCTTTCCTCTCCTTAGCCTGGTTTTGTAGGTGCTAATTGATGCTTGTTAAGTCATTATGTAGTAGCAAGGTCCTGTGTATTGAGCTGGTCCCCAAGTCCCTGGTCCCTGAGTGAACCATGATTGATTGATTGGTAACTGGTAACACAGTAGCTTAGCAGTCAGGCCTGCAGTAGTGTCTCCCCTCCCCGCCCCAAGCCAGACACAGTCAGTCCCACAAGCACCCATGGCACGAGTTTTGCTTGTCCGTAGCTTGCAGGCCTCTGCACTGATCTTGAAACTTGGAAGGGTTTGTGGCCTCAGCAAGAACTACCACCCCTGCAGTTTTCACCCCCGTGTTATAACACAGAGACGTGACAGGAGTTTTGCTTTCAACAATCTGGGGTACAGTTCCCCCCAAACCCCTGCACCAATCTTCTTGAAACTTGGCAAGGCTTGTGGCCTCAGCAACAGCTACCACTCTTGCAGTTTTTACCCTGCTATGTTGTAATGCCTAGACATGACATGAGTTTTGCTTTCATGAGTTTGGGGTGCCGTTCCCCCCAAAACCCTACACCAATTGTCTTGAAGCTTGGCAGGATTTATACTCTCTGCAGAGTCTACCACCCCTGAAAATGTCATCCAAATCGGACAAAAAACAACCAAGTTAGAGCTATTTTATTGTTTCCCCATTATACCCTATGGCCAGATCTCCGAGGTGGCTCCAAAGCTCTTTGGAAGCTCCAAACCCCTTTGGGAAGCCTAATGAGGCCAGCACTTCAACCCAGATGTGCTGCTTTGGACCCCAAAGTGTCCAAAGCTTCTCTGGATCCGAAGCTCTGTCCAAAGCCTTGTACAGCCCTAAAACACATACACACAAACAAATACATACTGGGCTCCAAGCCCTCAGCCCCCTCCCTGGGGCTCAACTAGGGTCATCTACCCCCTGGGGCTCAGGTGGCTGCAGCCATGCCTGGCCCTAGGATCTTACATCCCCCATACCACCTCCTCCCTGGGTCTTGATTGGTGTCTACCACCCTATATGGCTCAGGTGGACAAATCCAATCCCGTAAACATCTGCACACATTCAGAGTACAGACCAAGGGCTGGGAAAGTCCAGCCACTTGCCCCAGACAACCCCCACCTCAGATCCACTAGCCCTTTTGATCCCACCCACTCCTCCCCAAATTACTTATATCAGGTTACAGTATAGTTCTTGGCACCATCTAACCTCTGCACGCACCATTCCCAGTATACGATCGTGCAACTAAGTCACATGATTGTAGACTGGATACAACAAACATTTGTATACACCCATAGGCACTTGCTCAAAAAGGTAGAAAATGTTGGACACCCATTACTTTTTTCTGTGCCTAAAAGGGACCACCTTTTTTATACCCCACTGCATTTTGAAATAAACAAACAATGTTTAAATCTTATATTCTGTGCCACTTAAAACATCTCTTGCACACTGCTATCAGAGTTTTGCATCTGTTGGTTACCCCATAGGGTGGTTAATGGCAAACTTAACCTTACATCTCAAATACTCCAGTTTAAAATTTCACAGAAGAAGAATGGGTGAATTATCTTTCCACTTTCCAGTATAGATTCAATCATACTAAGTAATATGTTATTTCAGATAATGGATGTAGATTTAGCACATTGTATTAGCAAGTTAAATGAGCACATAGCATTATTGGTGAGAGTTAATAGTATCAAAACTCTATATTGATAGATTTATGGATTTTTCATGCTTGTCTTTTTTAAAAGTATCAAGTACTGAAGTAACAACAAAGTGTTCAGTGAGTGATCTGGCGGTTGACAAAATAGCTATTAAACAGGTCAAATTAGAAAAAAAATTCTTCCACATTCTGATGGTGCTATATTCCCTCTTCCAGATTGCAATAAGAATATTCTGAATTCAATGATGCATGTAATTGTATTTGTACATAAATTTCTGAAGCACTTAAGTTTCAGCTCTCTGTTTCCAATGCATCTTACCCAAGAGGGCACTATTAAATGTTTCATTGTCATTGATTTGGTATTACATTTACAATCAGTTTGTACTTTGAAACAAAACTTACAAGGACTGCACAGCTTTCTAAAACAGATATGAAACACCTGATTGCATGGTGTGGCATAAAGGTTTTTATCAGCATTTAGGAATGAGTTGCATAGGCCATCTCAGAAGAACAGCAATTTTTCATTATATGATCCCAGTGAAAGTCCTGAGTTTTCACCATATGAATCCTAGTTCAAGGCTTATGTGTTTCAGGGAGCCCGGTTTAAGGCACTTCTGGAGTGGTTAGTACATATACTCCTCCCACCAGAATTTCTGGAGGTGCCATGAATTTCTGGAGGGGCATATAAGCAGTGGAAACAGAGAGAGATTACTGAAGAGTATACCTCCTCAGCTCTTAGTTGTAGGGAGGCAGTTAGAAAGGGCAAAGCTACCATGGAGCTGAGGATGGCATCCCAAGTTAAGGATAACAAAAAATTGTTTTTCAGATATATAGGGAGTAAAAGGAAGGCCCAGGGCAGTATAGGACCACTACTGAATGGGCAAAAGCAATTGATGACAGACTGGGGGGACAAGGCTGAACTCCTCAATGAGTTCTTTGCCTCAGTGTTCCAAGACAAGTCTCACAATGGGATTGTAGAGAGGCAACAGCAGGGCACCAGACTACCAAGTGTTGACCCAGAAATGTTGCAGAGTCACTTGGAAGGACTGGATGTGTTTAAGTCAGCAGGCCCAGATGAGCTCCATCCAAGGGTACTGAAGGCACTGGCTGACGTCATTGCACAGCAAGAACATTGTATAGCAAGAACATTTGAGCACTTGTGGTGCACGGACCAGGTCCCGGAGGACTGGAAAAGAGCCAATGTGGTCCCTATTTTCAAGAACGGGAGGAAGGAGGATCCAGGCAACTATAGGCCAGTCAGTCTCACCTCCATCCTTGGCAAAGTCTTTGAAAAGATTATTAAGGCTCATGTATGTAAGAGCTCAGCAGGAAAAATTATGCTGAGGGGAAATCAGCATGGGTTCATATCGGGTAGATCATGCCTGACTAATCTAGTTTCTTTTTATGACCAGGTTACAAAACACCTGGACGCAGGAGCAGGGGTGGACATCATCTACTTAGACTTCAGGAAGGCCTTTGATACGGTATCCCACCCCATACTGGTGAACAAGTTAAGAGGCTGCGACTTGGATGATTACACAGTCCGGTGGGTGGCAAATTGGCTAGAGGGTCGCACCCAGAGAGCAGTAGTGGATGGGTCAGTATCGACCTGGAAAGGTTTGGGCAGTGGGGTCCCACAGGGCTTGGTCCTTGGACCGATACTCTTCAATGTCTTCATCAGTGACTTGGACAAGGGAGTGAAGTGTACTCTGTCCAAGTTTGTGGATGATACAAAACTGTGGGGAGAAGTGGACACACCGGAGGACAGGGAACAACTACAGACAGACCTGAATAGGTTGGACAAATGGGCAGAAAACAATAGAATGCAATTTAACAAGGAGGAATGCAAAGTGCTGCACCTAGGGAGGAAAAATGTCCAACACACCTACTGCCTACAAAATGACATGCTCGGTAGCACGGAAACGGAAAGGGATCTCAGAGCCCTAGTGGACTCCGAGATGAACACAAGTCATCAGTGTGATGAAGTCATCAGAAAAGCTAACTGCACTTTATCATGCGTCGACAGATGCATGACAAACAGAACCAAGGAGGTGATACTTCCCCTCTATCGGGCACTGGTCAGACTGCAGTTGGGATACTGCGTGCAGTTTTGGGCACCACACTTCAAGAGGGATGTGGATAACCTGGAAAGGGTCCAGAGAAGGGCCACTTGTATGGTTAAGGGCTTGCAGACCAAGCCCTACAAGGAGAGACTAAGGCTCCTGGACCTCTTCAGCCTCCGCAAGAGAAGGTTGAGAGGCGACCTTGTGGCTGCCTATAAATTCATCATGGGAGTGCAGAAGAGAATTGGTGAGGCTCTACTCACCAAGGCACCCCTGGGGGTCACAAGAAATAATGACCATAAGCTATCAGAGAGCAGATTTAGACTGGACATTAGGAGGAACTTCTTCACAGTTAGAGTGGCCAAAATCCGGAATGGGCTCCCAAGGGAGGTGGTGCTCTCCCCTACCCTGGGGGTCTTCAAGAGGAGGTTGGATGGGCATCTAGCTGGGGTCATCTGAACCCAGCACTCTTTCCTGCCTATGCAGGGGGTCGGACTCAATGATCTTTTGAGGTCCCTTCTGACCCAAACATCTATGAATCTATGAAAGAAATCTCACTATAAGTGGACAACCTTAGTTTAATGAACCCCCTTAAATATCATCTAAAGTGTGGTTTAAACTGCTCTGACATTCTCACAACAGTATTTATTGTAAATGTTTGCATATTTGTGAACTATGATGTAATTCTTTCCTAATTCGGGAAAATGTTTCTCCCATTGGAAAAAAAAAAAAAAAAAAGAGTATAAAAAAATTTTGCCACAAGCGGAAAAGAAACACACAGAAGTAAAGTCCTTGAAATATGCTTTACTTAAGACTTTTTACACTAAAAGACTTTCCAGAGGTTTAGTAAGCTAAAAATTGCAGTCTTTATGTTAGCCCGGGGTGGTGAAGAGAGCAATGTATGCTCTCTTCACCACCCCCCACCCTCCCAAATACTTTATAAACATTTCACTAACGGGTTCAGACTCATAACAATCACTTTCCACAGTGAATAAATATTTAATCCAATCCAATTCTACATCATAGGTACCTTTGCTGGCAACTAGTACAGTTAGAAGTAGAGCTCAGATTTTCCCCTGAGGTTGACTATCTCCACAAGAAAAACTAAACAAAACCAACAACTACCTCAAGAGCAGCCAATAATACAAATCAAGCTTTATTTTGCCCCAGGAATTTCTTAAAGTTACCTTGCATTGTACAAAACCCTGTCCTATTCTGGGTTAAATTGGACCTTGTATAAAGAAACAGTATTTCGATATGTATCTCCCCACTAGACATTTCAACAAGGTAACATCTACTACTTGCATCATCTTTATAATACCAGTTTTAAAAGACCATTAACCTGATTACACTGGGGAACTCATACCTAATTCTTGCTTGATTCATGAGAGAAAGTCTATAAACTGCTCTGTGTTTCTGTAATAATCAGAACCAGAAATCAGATGTTTAAAACAAAGACAAGAATTATTAGAACTTTCTTTTGGTCCTGTATCAAAGAAATACTTCCACAAAAACTGGGAACAGCCTGATTGTCTTTTTAGAATTTTCTACTGCAAACAGAAATAATACTAGTGAATTTAATCTTCTGTTCCTACATGTTTGCTTTGTACCCAGCACACACCGCTGCCTAATTCCACTTTGAAAAGAAAAAATACTACCATAAGGTTGTTTCCCTATTTGGGAAAATTAAGAGGGACTGTAATACCCAGTACTTTATTTCTTCAAATAGCATGTAGTTTGAAGCACTTCCTGTTACCTTACAGCTGGTCCAAATTCTAGTCCTAATGGAAATTTTCAATGATAAAAGAAAAGTTGCATTGATTTTTCCCAGTGGTGATTTCCACCAGAAATTCTAGTTCTGGGCTGCAATGTTTCTTTATAGAAAGATGATTTTTTTTTCAGAGAAATAAAGACCACCAAAAAAGTTTTTTTTTTTGTTTTGATTGAGGGAGAGGAGGGAGGGGAGAAAGACCCTTCATTTTCTAATCAAGGAACACAGTTTCGAAAGATTTTTAAACAATCCAGCCTAAATCCCATACAATTCTGCTGACTTCAGTGTGACAAGTAATAACAGAAATTGACCTATTCTCTGTAAGCCCCTGCTGTTCTTATGCTAGTTACATTTTCTTTTGCTCTAGGTTCTATAATCCTAGATGTAAGCAAAGCTGCCCCAAAATTCTCAATGCAAAAAAATATCTTTTGAGAAGGATGACTGCTACTGAAATCCACTAACTGTCCAGTGCCAACAGTTCCTATTACCATAAATGGACTTTCATAGCCCTAGAACTTCTAATCATAACTCCTGTATTCTGATTTCTCAGCATTTAGAGCATTGCTACGAACAACATAGCTCATTATTAACAGCAGGCTAGCTGTGAAGCTCACTTAATAAAAAAACCGCACAAAAAACCCCACACATATATGCATGTAGCACCATTCATTATGAACTATATCCCAAGGTCCCTCAAAAGCTTTTATATTTTATACATATGGTAAATTACAGTGAAAAAATGGTCATTAAGATGTATATGGCACATTATATAGAAATCATAGGTATTTTTATAAGTTTGTGTTCAGCTTTGACACTTACATTTGAGGCAGAAATTTTGTTCTCAACTATCCTTTTCAGTAAACAAATAATTGAGGGCAAACAAATAGAAGTTTCCAATAGTTTTAAGTTCATGAAGTAGTGAGAGGAGAAACAACCTGAAAAATGTGCTGTATATATTAACAGTTAATATACTCAAGTTATTTTAAATCACAATATCAAAATTAAACTTTAATGACAAAATCATTCTTTCCACCAATAATTCCTCAGTTAGGATTTAACAGTGATCAGAGGTTCCCTCAAGACCCCAAATTTGTTCTTCTGTCATGCAACCTGCTCTCTTGACTTGCAAGAGCTCCAACTCTTCATTTATTTATGAAGGAATCATGGTCTACTGCCTCTCAATTGTACATATTCCAACTGCTACATTGATAAGGCAATACTCTAAAATATAAATTCCTATTGAAATTGGTAGGAACTTTGTACGTGTCCTGAAAGGGAGAATTCTGTCTTATGTGGATTTTTAAGCTCTAACCCTGTCAAAAAGTCCATAAACTTTATAGCTGGTACAAAGTAGTTTAAGAACACTACCCATATGTAATTATTACAATATTAGAAACATTTTGTTTGAAACAGGTCTAACTGGCTCAATCTAGAAGGAGTTTCAGGTGCTTCTATCAAGTACTGAAGTCAACAGAACCATATCAATTAACCCCAGCTTAGAGTCTGGTCCAATGATTTCAGTTGTGAAAATTACAACAGAAACAGATATTTCTTTTGAATAAACACATTTATTTAATTTGTATCCATAGCTGCAGGATAAGGTGATTATTATACAGAACAGTCTTAACTAATGTTGGCCATCTTATTTTGTGTATAATTTCAAATCTGTACTCAAGAGATATTGGCATAGGCTGAAAATTTCAAAAAACTGCTAAGGCCAAAATGTCCCATCCCACTCAAAGCTCCCTACTGGCACCTCTAAGAAGTTCCAGCCATAGCTTTTTCTAAATATTTTAGGTATGCCTGATATATAACTGACTAGAAACTGTGTAAGGTAATTTAAATGAAAGTTACAGTAATACATATTCTGCAGGAAATACAAGCTATAAAAACACATTATTTGTACTGTCTTTTTCATAATATATTTTAAAGATAACACAAGGTTGCTTTTACCTCTGTTAATTTTCAGCTGTTTTGATGAGAATTGAACCTATAGCCTAAAAAATTTAGAAACACACAAAAAGTCATCAGATAAAGAGCATAACATACACATGCACATGAGAACAATAAATAAAATTCACACACTCTATTTAGCAATTAAGCAAAAGTTAGAAGAATAATTCATTAATTAAAAGGCCAGTTCCAAAATAACGTAATCACTAATTTAAGCCTCACAGCTAGTTTATGAATGAGTATATTGCTTTGTTTGAAGTCACTGACTTTAATATGTATAAGATTTCCCCCTTCAGATTAGGGAAGAAGGGAACATATAACAACAGCTTTTTATCAGCTCAGTCCTTGTAAATTCCATAAATTACTAAATCTCCTCTCCCCACAATTACTTTAAAACTAACAATAACATATGCAGTAGTGTCAATATTTCATACCATTTCCAAATGGACTGACCCTCAAAATCCAATATTGATTTTAGCTTTACCTTGATCAATACTAATCTCTGAGATAAATTAGTCTTTACATTGACCTAAACAAAAGTCATTACATGTATATTAGTGAAACCCCACAACATATATTTAATTAATTTAAGAGGCCACTAAAGGTTGGAAAAAAAACACTTTTATTCCTAGGATTTCTATCAATCACCCTTAGCAAAAATTTAAGTGTGACTAATAATTCCCATAATCCCATAGTGTCTAGAATGATTTTTCAAAACACTTTGACCTTCCTTCCATTACTTTAAGACTAATTTTCTTTCTTGTATATAGCATATTGAAGAAATATCACCATATTATATTGTTGTTGGACTATTAGGATCCAATTTCATTTCCATTAAAGTCAAGCCCATTACAATGAATGTGAAATGATTTTTCCTTTGCTTTTGATGAGCTTTTGGCAATTAAATTTGTTTTGTCAAGAAATAAACAGATCACCAAAAGTGAGGTAGATTTTGTTGGTTTTTTAAGCATAAATTAAGAGCTTTTCCCTTTCACCCCTATGATACTGGTGAATTGTAGAAATAAGATCATAAATTGATACAGATTTACTAAACTTCATTTAGTACAAACATCTTTCTGCATTATGTCATCTCCCCCAACATTAAGCATTAGACTTCAAAAGGAACTACTGATCCTGCATAAATGTAAGCATACAAATAAGATTTTATATAATGTGGGCCCTAGATTATATATTACTTGGTGGAATTATATGATATTCTCTCCCTAAAGCTGTCTCCCCCCCTCCCCCCCCCCCGGGTTAAGACTGGCATAGAAAACGATTTTCATATAAAGCTAAAGCTAAGTAGATATTTATTCTGACTTTCCCCTGTTTAAATACAGAAATACTAAAACAAGATAGCAGGAGAAGATGTAAAGAAAGAAAAGGAACGGAGGAAAGGAACAGAGGAGGGACAGAGAAAATGAAAAGAGATGAGGAAAAAATAGAGCAGAGAGGAAACTGGAGCAGGAGTGAACATTTAATAAATGTATTCAACTACTTCCAGTAAAGTACTTTGTATCATGGACGTTTCTGTTACAATATATTAAACTTTCCATGGTGACCAGATATACTAGGTCTGTGCTTTACTGTAATTTTTGGATTTCTGAAACGCTATTGTTTCTTCACAAGTGTCTCTTCACAATTGCTAGTGCTCTGTTGAACCAAACACTATAATCTTTACACAGCTTCCACCAGACTTAAAAAGAAAAAAAAAAACCAGGCAAACTTGTAATACAGTTTTGATAGTTTTGTATTACAGTTTTAATTGCAAAAACAGTTTTGCAATTAAATATTGCCGAGTACAAAAGACCATAAGCATGCCAAAGAATGTGTTAAATTAGAGCCTGATGAGTCACAGGATCATCATTTGTCTTATTTTGTGACACTTGTTTTAAATCATTGGGGGAAGGGGGTTCCAATACATCTTCCAAAAGATATTTACTAAATTAACCTTAAATGGCAGGCCAGAAGCACGAATGAAATTATTAAGTGCTGTACAGTGATAGAGACCAAAGTCCAGAACAGAAGGAGACCACTTTGATCTTCCATGCTGGTCTTCCTTTTTAATGTTAAAGCTGCCTCGCTATACTGTTTTTTTTGTTGTTTTCTTTTTAAAGTTCTCACAATTGAACCAAACCAATGATGAGGTAGACATAACAGCATCTGGAATTCCAGTGCTGACCAGGTACCTGGCTAGTATTCTTAAAAAATGTTGTTTAACCCCCATCACTTGCTAGTTTCAAGCCTGTTCTCAAATCTATAATTCTGCTTTACCATTTCTCTGAACAAACTAGAGTTTGAGATGGTTTTAAATAAGGGTGTTTTCAGAACGCATAGTGCAAGGCAGGTAAGGAAAGGAGCTCCAGTCACAAGCACAAAATAAGGGATGGTACAACAGGATAAAATGATTAAACTGGCATCTTGTGCAAAATGAATGGGTACCAAGGGAGAAATAAAAGGAGACAATAGCAGAAAGGCAAGTTCTGACCTTTTAATGCAAACTTTAAAAAAACCAAGAAAGAAGTTTAAACTTAATGCCAAAGGAAATGCTAGATATAGTCAGAGAAGCAGGAAGGCTGGAGCAGTTTTAGAGCTACACACTTTCCTTTGGACTGCAATTCAGACAGTTTGAAGGAAATAAAAAAGTAACAGAATACAATAATTCAGATGAGAACTAGTCATGGACAAGGGCTGAAAATGTGAACACTGAGACAAACAAACAGATTTGGCAGAGTAGAAGTGTGGTAAGGCTGTAAATAACCTCAGCATAACAGAAACTGGAGAGACAGGAGTTAAAACACCAACGCTGTAAAACTGAGTGATTGGAAATTTAGTTGAAGTGTCAAATGTGATAGAGAATAGCCAGCTTGGGGGAGGCTAAGGAGAAGTTAACAACTGTTTTCCTCCAAAAGATGCCATTGCAACTAAATTATCATGTGACCACATATCACAAATCCATTTAAAATGCATGGAATTTTAAATTAATTCTCACAGTTTTTATACTATTTTATACTATACTTTTCTTTGTTCAAAGTTAGGGCATTGTTTCCATATTCTTAATGCATGAAGCCACTGACACAGGATATAGACTATGTTCCTGGTACATTTTACTACTACTTCAAATACGGATGGGTAAAAAAATTCAAGCAAATGGGGCAGAGAGGGGGAGGGGAGGACTAAACCCTGAAATAATTAACAAGCAAGCACCTAAAGATAGTCTCCTTGCAGGAAGATGATAGCTTGTCTGTTTTTCTCCCTAGTAAATGAAATTTAGGACAAGAGCACACATGAAGGGATGCAAGACAGATTGCATCATGACAGAAGGCAAAATATTTCCTCTCTTAAAATAAATATTTATTGAAATAAATAAATATTTACTGATTGCTTACTTAGAATTGTCATTCAGTACTAACAAGCTAAAAGTAGAACAGCTTTAGAACATCTTGGGTAAATAACCTCTTGCTAGTTAAAGGACATGCTTCTAAGAATAAGAAACATGAGTTAGACCAGGGGTGGGCAGAATACGGCCTGTGGGCCAAATTCAGCCCACCAGGCACTTTCATTAGGCCCACAGTGCTCACCAATAAATTGTACCCCACCCAGCCCTTCCGACCACAAGGGTGAGAGTGAGGCACTCACATATACACCCCCCCGCAACATACTTTATTGCCCCTCACTCCTACCCTCGTGGGCAGAAGGGCCCAGTCAGGCCAGCAGACAGCTTCTGGGAGGGGCTGCTGCTGCAGTTGCTGCAGCCACCGGGGACCTGTTTGGCTTCCCTAGCATCCTGCTCCTTCCAGACAGGAAGTAGGGAAGTGGTGGGGTCAGGGGCAGAGCTGCAGCTGGGTGGGAGCATGGGGCTGAGGCTGGCAGCAGCATGGAGCTCACACCCACACAGGTGGCAGCAGCATGGAGCTTGTCTGGGCAGTGTGTGGGTGTGAGCGAGGGTTGGGGGTGTGGGGACCCCCCCCTTCAAATTCCCCTCATGGTGCGCAGCCCTGGCATGCAGTGGCAGTAGCAGCAGGTGGGGCTGCTCAGGATGCTTGAGCCCAGTGCAGGCGCTGGTGCCCAGCAGCATGGAGGTCTGACCAGTGCTACACATAGGGGTGAGTGGCACAGCCCCTGCCAGGCTGTCTCTATTGACAGCGCTCCCCACCATGCACACACAGCACCAGCACTCACATGGCACAGGAGGGAAGCCCCATGCACTGTGTTGTTATTGCAGTAGCTATAATTGTTTTGATTGCTCATATTGTTACTTTTCTTTTTATATAATAAATTATTTAGCCATTAAAATAAAGTTAATTTTGTTATGATTTACTTTTTATAATATTTTGATCAGTCATTATTAGTGTTCTGGAATTAACCATCTATTTTAAATTTCCTATTGCTTAGCATAAATATATTTGACCTATTGGTCTCATGATTTTAGCACTTAAATTTACCATAAGGAAAATGCTTATGCAAGGTTTGTGGTATGTCTGGCTTATGTGAAAACAGGTAACGAAAGACTGAATGATGTATGTATGTGACAACATGAAGGAAGACAGCCCTCTTGCAGCAGGTGAAAATAGCCTTCTGTGATTTAATGTTTAAACACTACAGCGATGTCGAGTCAGCAGTTAAGGATTACCAAATATCATGCTTCACCCTGATGGCTGAAGACTGCAAGCAACAACCCCCTCTGAAGATTGCAGACCACAAAGTCAGAAGATCATGTCCTACCAATCCCAGCCTACCAACAGGACAAGGAGGATGACCTTCGCAACTGACTCATCAGAATCCATAGGCTCGTATGGACAGCTATCACTATAAAGAACAAACACAAAAACAAGGCTTTGGGTCTTTCCACCTGCAAGAAGGAGTTTTGGGTGCATCCAACAAGACCTAACTCCAGCCCTCGTGCTTGAACTGAGCAACTTTAGAACTTGGTAACACCTTAACCTTTGCAAGACTGTCTAACTATGTGCATGTGTGTGCTTGTTTCTTTTGTATGAATGAATGAATGAATGAATGAGTATGCATGGGAATGAGTGAAGCAGATAACCTTACTGTTCTTTCTTCTTTTCAGGTTGCATGTTTTATGTTCCAATAAATGTGGCATTGTGCCTTATCCCCTGATAAGATTCCTGCTTGTTTTTAATTCACAACTGGAGCTGGCTGCCTTCCCTGCCCCTGGACCTGCATGGCAGGGGGTGGGGAAGGCAGCTGGCTCCAGCATGTGCGGCTTCCCTCCTGTGAGCAGGGTCTGTGCATGTGCAGCACGGAATGCCGGTGACAGAGATGGCCCAGCTGGTGCTGTGCTCCATGCTATAATGTGCAGCACTGACCAGATTTGTGCATCACTGGGCACCAGCACCTGAGCCATGCACGAGATCCCCAAACATTCCTGCCTGCTGCTGCTGTGCCATGGTTGGGAGTGTAGGGGGGGGTCCCCACACCCCACAAATAACATACACCCACACCCTGCTCCCACAATCCCCTACATATACACCCCCCAACACACCCTATTGCCTCCCCACAAACAGCCAGCCAACCCCCAACACCCAAACACACACCTACCTAAACACCCCCCACACACAATATACAAGACTAAGAATTTATTTTTGAGTTATTATGCAATCACCCCTATACACAATATGCAAACACAAATCACAACAAAAATATTTTTTGTAATAAAATTAAAATGTGATAGCAGGTGTTTTACTTTTAGTATATGACTTGTGTTTTCTTCCAGTTCTAAGATGGCAACCGCACCACTCCCAAAAGGAGTATTTCCAGGAAGCAAGGGGAGAGACTTCTGGTGGCAAAGGTCAGGGGTTAGAGGGTGGGATTTCCAGTCCCAGGATGGCCACCAGGGGGCAGGGCAGCTGTCAAGGGGTGGGGCTACCCATGCAGCCCTCAAAAGCTCACCAAACCTGGTTAAGTGGCCCACCACCCAAAATACTTGCCCACTCATGAGTTAGATGGTGAAGATTTGTCACTTGCAATTATGTTTCTTATCCATTCAGGGCAGAAAGGAAAAGCCTCCACTCCTATAGGTGCCTTTTAACATCAGCTCTGAAAAGCAAAATATTGTTACTGAGGAGTGGAGAGGAAGATGCAACAAGACCCTTGTTGGACTTGTAAGGCTCCTCTAGAAAGAGCAGTTGCTAAACATGAGCCTATGGAATATTTCTGAGGGGGAAGAAAATCAGCTGAACAATGGCTCCATCAGGAAGAAAAGGCATGTCAACAATATCTTAGGATATAAAAGTCACCTTGGATATCTTTTTCATATATTTATATGTATAGATATCTATATCAACTATCAGTATCAATATATTGTCTGTTCTGTACATACACTGGAAATCAGACTGTTTAAAAAGTCTGAGAAATTTGTGAAATCTAAGCGTTGCCAGAATTGTCCCACTATAATCTCTCAAACTTTATTAAATAAAAATACTTGAGATGGAACCTGGAAAGTCAAGAGATTAAATGGCCAAACACAGTTTCTAGAACACAGGTCTAAGCACTTGTGTCAGGACTTACCACAGATATTGAAAATGTTAATGGTAGTCATCTGTAGTAGGGCCCAAAGCCTTTCTATCAGCCTTAATCAGTCACAAATGTGCTTCAAACTCATGACCATTGTTCTTTAACAAAACTGGGTGAGAACCAATAATCAAGGATAATGTATTTCTTATCTTCTTCTCTGCCACTTGACAGAGAAACAAGCAGGTCAGTCCACATCACATTGATCTTAGCTGTGAAGCAGCTTAACAGCTCTTCACAGTTATGAGTCAGCTACAACATCTATGGGTGCTTATACAAGTCACATTTTTCATGCTATCAGACCCCTGAAAGTGCTCTACAACTATGATGCATCTCACACATGCACAGCTGTGGAACGGTTTTAAATTGGCAGATTGTGCAAAAAATTCACTTTAATCAAATGAGGTATTACATTAAAGCACTCTAAAGCTGAATGCCTTAAGGCACTTGTGTTTCCTCCAGGGTTAATTTTTCACATGTCAGCAGGGGAAGGAAGGGGAAGAGGAGGGAGCTGCAGGCTGCTTTGAATGGCCACAGCAGGGGAGGGAGGTTGAACCAGGCACAGTTTGTCTCCCCCCAGTACCGTATCCGGGGTAGTTGGGGGGCAGGGGGGGTTGCGAGGCAACAGAGCTCTATTCCACTCCCCCCCCACCCGATCCCAGCTCTGCCCAAAGCAGATGGCAGCTCCCTTCCCTTCCTCTGCTGACAGCCCCGGAGCTGGTGCAATGAGTGGGGGCTGGAGAGAAGGGCAGTTCAGCAGCCTCCTCAGAGGCTACTGGAACACCCCAGTCTGCTGGCCACAGCAGGTTGGCTCCAGCCCCTGTCCCCACCCAACCCAACAGGCAAATGCCTGTTCGGTTGGGGAACTAACACATGGCACTTTACGTAAGTTACAGCAGGGAGCACCATGAATTAGAGCAGCCCTAATGTCTGTAAGCACCCCAGGTAGTTAGGTTTCCCAAAACTAAAAACAGTTTCTCTAGCTGGAATTTTGCTGAATGTTGTGGCAACTTCCACTGTCATAGGCCAGTGGGGGCCAGTCTTTTTGGCAGACATGTCACAAATAAGCCCTGCACCTTCCCCTAGTGCCACTCCCAACCCTTCACCCTGCCTGATCCAATGCTCTGATTTCTGCTCCCTGCCTGATCTGTCACTGTGCTGCCTGTCCCAAATTCAGCCCTGTACAGGGAGGGGCCATGGCCTGACTCCGATCCTTCTGCCCAGGTGTAGGGGCTGTGGCCCTGACCTTGTGGTAGGAAGGGTGCACAGCCTGGCTTCAATCCAGTCCTGCAGAGGGAAGGAGGAATGGCCCAGCTCCAACCTGCCGCATGGAATTTGGCAGTGGGGAAATGGAGCAATGAGTTATCAGTGCTCCCCTGCCCAGTTTCCCAACCTGTGGGGAGCCCTACAGGTCAGATGCCAAGGCTCTGCAGGCCACATTTGGCTCATGGGCTGGAGGTTGAACACCCCGGTCTAGGATAACATGATAGCTGCAATAAAGACTATGAATCCCTCACGTTAAATATGATAAAGACATCAATTGCTTCTAAAAGTCTTTCAGAACAAGAAGCCTCAATGCTAGGCTGGACAAATTTGGGATAGAAGTACTAGGAAGAGGAAAAGGGAGATCTCTACATTATCAAAATGCAAAATTCATGTTTTTTTCCAGTACCTGCATATTAGTTAGAGGCTCCTACATCTTAAAATTAAAAGAAAGGGGAAAAAAAAAAGAAAAGACAAGGCAGTAGCATGACCACCAAGCATCCCTAGCATCATGCTTACAACTATCAGTACAAAATACTGGAATCCTGCTCCTCTAAATTATTATGCGAGTATGAGGGTCTTCTCAGAGAACCAATTGTTGCCATGTTTCTAAACATAGCATTGCTGTGTTCCTAAAATAAGGCTAATAACACGACCAGTGGAATGTAAACTTGTCACCAAACTATCCTAATAAATTGTCTGTTACAACCAAATATTAAAGCATTCAATTTTGGAAACTGCCACGCACATCCTTCCTTGTCATCCCCCGCCCCCCCCCCCGCCCCCAAACTTACAGATCTACTCCCCACCACCTTTATAATGGGTCTAATTTCTCATTAGATGATATAGCTGGGGAGGGAGGGTGGAGGGAAAAAGATACAATAATGAAATAAGATACATTTTTAGAATCAAATTCCAGAAGCAGATATTTAGTGATAAAAGAAATTGTAGGAGTCAAAATCACATTTCTAGTGCAAGCTTGAAGCTAAAAAAGCCAAGCCTGGTCAAAAAATAAATAGTTTGTCATAAACTGAAATGCAAAAGACTCATTAATGTAACTTGCAAGGTGCGACTCAAAAGCAGGCAGCATCAAAAATAATGATCTGACTTCGTGCTCTATTTTACCTTTTTATTGTGCTGTTTTCTCTGAACTTACTAAATTAGCAAATGCAGCAAAAGTAAACCCAATCCTCTGCTTGCATCTGTCCCATCACTCTAATGCTAAAACCTGCCAAAAACTTCTAGATTAGAATTTCATTTTAACGGTTCTGAGAAAACCCGGTTGTTCGATGCCTTTCCCTGACAGCAGATTCCACGTGATCTTGTCTGCTAAAGGGAACCATTTCAGAACTTCCCATTCCAAAAAGTTCAAGCTGAGAAGAGAATTAAAAAAAAAAAAAGAAAAAAGGCAATCACCACCACACTTGACTGGGTTGATCTAAATATCAAGAGAAAGAAGTGCTCCAGATCCTCACCACTACTCAGTCTCTCTCAATATGTAGAGGTAGTGCAAATCATCATCAGGACTGAGTCTCTCTCTCGATATCCAGAAGTGCTACAGATCATCTTCACCACCAGGTCTCAGCCTTAGCCTTACTCTGCATACTTAGAAGTGCTACAGATCACCGCCACCTCTGAGCCTCCGACTCCCTGCCCCCGCCCCCCGTGGCTCATCTGCTACTGTCTCAGGGTCAGATCCGCAAGGACCATTACAAGATACTCTAGTCGCGCATACGCGGCTGAATTCCTCCACAGGCACGACGAACCTGAAGTCATGCTCGCACAGAAAGAAAAAATAAAAATAAAGCAAAACCGAAGTGGAAGAAACACTTTCCATCGCTTTCCTTCACCTTCACCTTCTGGTAACACTAACATGAAAGCGGGGGCTGGGTGCCGGGCAGATCGGAGCAGGAGGGGCCGGGCTGAGCGGGCACCTCTCGCCCCCCGAGCCCCTTTGCTGTCCGGGCCGCACGTGGGGGGCGCGGAGTGGAGTCGCCCCACCGCGCCCGGGGCCGCGAGGTGTCGCAGGACGGGGTGGGAGCTCACCTGAAACCTGGTTTTTGCAGCCATGAGGAGGGAAGAGGAGAGGGACAGGCCCGGGGCCACTCGGGGACGCAGTGGCAGCGTCGGCAGAGCAACCCCAGAGTCCTGCCCGCCCCGGCCCGCACTTACACGGGGTCTCGCTGCAGGCGGCGGCCCCGCTCCTCCGTCCCGGGAGCCACGTCGCTGCCCGACATCGGGCCCGCGGGCGGCGGGAGCTCCCGCCCCTCTTCCGCTCCGCCCACGCTCCCCGCGCCGCCGCCACCGCCCCCAGCAGCGCGCCGCCCCCTCCCCCGGGAGCCGCCGGCTGCAGCCGCAATGCAGCTGCGCCCGCCTTAGGACCAGGCGGGCGGGCAGTGCCACACACCTGCCCCGCGTGCCCGAGCGCCCGCCGGCCCGGCCCGGCCCGGCCCGGGGGACGGACACCGCCCGCGCGGAGCTGACGGGACTAGCGCCTCAGCCGAGCTAGTCGCCAGGATTAGGTCAGCGCGGCCCCCGCCAGCCTGGATTCTTCTCCGGCCCGGGAAGGGGGCAGCCGAGGGGGAAAGTGTGTTGGCGGGGGGGGGCAAGAAGTCCTTTCGCCCCTGCCCCAGGATTGAGAGAGGGAGACCCAAGCCTGGCTCTGCCAAGAAGAGCCATGCGGGCCACTCACCTCTTCAGAGGGAGGCAGAAGGGGGTGGCAGACTAGCTGGGACCCTGGCAGGCCTGAAACACAGGGCAACTAACCACAGGAGCCCACTACTGAGGTCTGTTGTGAACAGGACTGCTTACCTGGCCAGGAAGGAAAAGCGTGTGGTCCAGGAAAGCAGGCATTTTTCGTCATAGCCAAAGCTACTAAAATAGATATAACCATTGAAATTGTCCCGTCCCCTGTCCCCAAGTGAAGTATGACCACTGGTTCAGCTTCTTCAGATAATAAAAATATTGGGCTTATATTTACAGTGGTGTAGGTTGTCGCCGTGTTGGTCTAAGGACATAGGCAGACGAGGTTCTTTAGTTGAATCTCATATCTTTTATTAGACCAACTTAAACAGTTGGACATATAGGGCTTATATTTAGCTTTCAGACTGGAGCAAGGAGGCCAGGCTCCGAGCAGCTGCTCCTTGGACCTGGACAAAGCAAAATTAGACCCTGCACTCATAGGCTAAGCACAGGCAGGCAGAAGGCCTGAGGCCGAATTGATTAAATCTTCGCAGGTTAGGCTAAGCTGCGTCGATTGAACAGATAAGCAAGTGAACAGACATTCATTTCTGATCCCAGAAGTGCAGCCACATGCCTGCAGTGGCCCAAGCCAGGAGCTGGAGCATGCTTCTCAGCTGGACCAGACACCTTGGGCCTAGGCTTGGGCATAGGCTAGTCTTGGGGGGAGTTTTCAGGGAAAGTGGAAAACATCCCGGGATGCTGGGGGACTTGAGTTAACTTGAATCTGGAGCGGGTCTGGGACAGAAGTTCAATAAATCTGTTCATCTGATACTACATTCATCCAGGTTTATCTTAAATCAGTTTCAGCCATTTTGAAAGTGGTTTATGTGCACTGAACTTCTGTTGTGTTACAGATTTGAACTGGCTTCTGATCACTTATACCAGTTTGTGTGTCATTTCTGTTCCTAGCTGTAAAGACAAAAAAAGGTGAGCAGACTGTGGGGGAGCCTCTGCTGAAGCACCCCTACATTCTGCAACAAGTGACAGCTGTGAGTGAATCATTGTCATTTCTGGTACATTTATCATTTAGTAATACATTTACCTTTAGTATTGATGGAAAGATGAAAGTATGTCTCAAAATAATACAGGTATTTGAGCAATATAGTATTTTCACTGTTTGTTTTTTTTTAAATGAGTTTCACAAGGATGTTAAATGTTCCTGGGGAACTGAATATTCAAGATGGTGGCAAGGTCTGTTTCCCTCTCTTCTCCCCAGCAAGTCAATCCTGAACTTGTTTTGCATGGCAAAAAATGAATTGGGGCATGATCAACTTTAATCAGTCTTTCCTGGTATCAGATTGATTGATACGTCAAACACTAGTCTAAATAAAAGCTTAGCACTGAAGTCTATGATTGAGTAATTGTGAGTTGGATTGCATATCTCAATCATGTGAGCAATCTATACTGACACCCAGAATTTTGGAGAATACTGAGCTGTAAATTGGATGGCAGCATACATATTACCTTAATGAAGGAAAGGAAAGACAAAGAAAGGAAAGGAAGCATAGAGTTTATTATGAAGGGTTACAAAATTGGTCCAAGTTTTGTTTAAATCAGGATTGTATTTCACAATTTTTCAAACAAATTTTGCCTCATGCTCAATGGTTTTAGTACTAACCTACCAGTTCAACTTTAAACCATAAAATAATTACCCCCTTTGCTTACCACTAATGGGCACAAAATGCTTCAAAAGTCCCTGATTTGGGGCCTTCCAGTAATCTTCTTTAAACCCTGTTAAATTAAATGTAGTAATTAACCAAACAAAAGTCCTCTAAAAATCTCTTAAATCTATTCCCTGATTTGACATGACTGAGCAGTTTGCCCTTAAACCTGGTCTTTTGAAAGACTAGGAAACAAGGAACAACAGCATAGCTGTAAATTTCCATTTCCAGGCATAATACATGGAAAAAACAATAGGAAATTAAAAAGCTAGCACTTTCAATGGAAAATGGAGTCATTACTATGACTCAGAGAAATGACTATTTCTCATCATAATCTCCCATTTCTTAATTATAGGTAATAACAATTTTGTTTTACATCTGGGACATGAGTAGCTGTTTGTTTATGAATAGCACATACTTCCATACCACCTTGCAGCCTTCAAGACAAATTTAGATCTCTCAACTTCTGCAAGACACTAATAAAATCTTTCTGAAAGATATTTTCTGCTTTAAAATGAAATCAGCCTGTAGGAAACAATCTTCTTAACTCATTCCTTAAGAATCCAGTGTCAAGTTATGTGACTTGTACTTCAATCCAGGCATAAGAAAGATAATCTTTACTAAATCCATTTTCTTTCATGTAAGCAGTTTATTGCCTATCATGTTTCCATCTCTCAAAATATTAAAATGCATATCCGGATAGATAATCTCATTCAGAGTTTGCATGTTCTGAAAAATGTATCTCCTCATAAAAAGTTCTGTTAATGTTAATATGTAAAAAAAAAAGACTCCATTGTGGATTGTTTTCACCCCAACAGTTGGCTCTGGCATTGCAATACCTAACTCTAGGTTCCCTGCCATTTTCTGATACCGTGAGCATATGGGTGGTTCCTGGGCTGTGGCAATGGGGGTGCAGCCACTTCCCCACACCCCCTGCCCCTTCAGCTTTGTGGCATGTACACAGTAAAGAAAACTCATTGTGCATGTGCCACAAAGGTAGAGGAGGTGTGGCTGAAGCTCCTTTCTGTGATCTGGGGTGTCAGTGATCTCCCAGTGCTCCCCAGCATGTCAGTGCAGCTGTTGCCGATTCTCCACATGTGCTGTAAGCAATATGAGCTCTCTGCCTGGTTGGCATGGGATCTGCCCAGAGTCCCTGCTTTCAGCTTTGGAGCCTGCTGCTGTTTGTTCTTCCATTCTCTCCTCCCCTGCCCAGCCACCTGCTCTGGATCTGTCCCTGTCTGAATGCCAAGGTATCATACATGGGAAAAATTAGGCACCCAGGAAGGGCTTTTCAGAAACCAACTGTGTAGGGAACTCCAAGGCTAGCTAGCCATAACAAAATATGAAAGGAAAAAAAGGTGTGTAAGGTCTCAGGTAGCTGACCAGAGATAGGTGTATTTCTGGCCAGGCACATGGCTCCTTTCACTCAGGATCCCAAGCCATGACTCATCTCTTGGAGCATGACGGGAGAGTTGAGGAAGCATATAGTGGTTCCCAAAAGCTTTTCTGTGTCCCTCCCAGTTATACAATTGATGCAATAAAATATATCATCCATAAAAATCTTTGCTTTCTGCTTATGATGTAATTTTTTAAACATTCAAAAGCAATTCCATGTTCTCATACACACCCATGAGGCAAGGATGTGATGGATTTTAAATGGACCTATTAAGAATGCCAATTGGGTTCAAAAGAGAGCGAGAGAGAGGACTTGGCTAATGGAGAGCTGAGAACACAGATGACTTGGTTTTAATTGATCTCTTTGTCACATGCAGTCCCTCACGTAGAATCCAGCAGGCCTGCCAACTTACACAAATCAAGTGAGCCTAGGATTTCTAGCCATGGTTATATTTGTAAATGTTATTAAATTCACCCATCTCTTCAAAATATTTTAAAATAGCCTTTGTAACATACATCTATATTCTTTCTTTAATGTGTTCTGTTGTTGTCTATGTTGTAAATAATATTCATAAATCTTAATATTTTACATAATTTTTCAAGGTGTATATTTCCCCTAAAAAAAACCCTTTCTTTTGAGTCATAGAATTTTTTCAAAGGTCCATATATTACAAGTAGAGCCATCTAACACATTAATTGGACAGAAAGGCATAGTTGAAAGGGTCATTGTACTTCATTCCAAGACAAGCCTTGGAGCCTGTGATGATAGAAGTCCAAGTTTGCTTGTTCCCTGGCTCTTTAAGATCCTGAGCAGGGGTGAGGTCTGAGTAGAAATTGGAATAAGTGTTTTGGGAGAGGAGTGTATCAAGAACCAATTGAAAAATTCTTCTAACATCTGTTGCAAAAATATGTAGAAACCTTTGACAATTTTTGTAATGATTCAAAAGTGCCATCAGAAAATCCTCTCTTACCAAGGGAGTCCTTGAGACAAGATAAGTGATCATGGACAGAGATGTACAATCACCAGACAGCTCAACAAATTGGAATGGGAAAGGGAAGCTTTCACTTCTAATTTACCAATTCAAAATTGGCCTAAATTGACTGAAAGTTATTACCATTTTACACCTTCAGTGGCCTATGTGAATTAATTAGTTGTTTCACTCCAATTTTCAGTAGATGGAAATCTACATAACAAACCACTATCAAAGGCTTGCACTGCCTGTGCCTATGAGGTAGTTGTTCTATTGTGTTTTTGCACATTTCCCAGTTTTTATTAGTAAGAAATGAGATCACTAAATGTATGACAGTCCGTGTCTTGCATTGTTTCTTGCACTTGAGACCTATTCCCTAACGAAATTCTGAAATGAAATTGTGATTCAAGGATTGCAACTATGACAGAGATAACTATTAAAGAACAATTAATAATTGGTTTGAAGTAGAGTGACCATATTTCCCTGATCTCAAAGTGGAGACACTCCATTCTCTCCTCCTACCACTCTCCAGCATGTTCAGCTAACTCAAAGCTCTAGTTTCAGTTGTGTACATCATATAGCAGGAAGAATGAGTGCAGTGTGCTAGAGAACAGGACGGTCCCATGTTAAATACTTATCCTAGGTATCCCTCTGAAAACTGGACAACAGCATTTATTTGATCAAAACGATGGGACATCCAGGATACATGTTTAACATGTGACTGTCCTAATAGTAATAAAAGTGTGGTTAATTTAGCTTAAAGGGACTCTTTTTGCCAGTTTCTCCATAGTTACAGAAGCAGAAGAAAAATACTAGCCTACTTTATTTTGGGGTCTCTCTTGCCTGTTCTTATGTCAGAATACCAAGAAACAGTACCACATCTCTTCTGTTATATCTGAGTGTGAATACCCACAAACCAGAAAGACTACCTATTTGTGTGTGCACTGTAACAGGCTTGCCTTTGGAAAGGGATCCTGCTATAGAATTTTCTTTTCCTGGAATGTGAAATGGTAACAATTCAGTGGGCTTGTTCAACTGAAAACAGAATTTTTAAGGACTGTATTTGGAAGGAAACAGATGTTGGCCCCTCCTTTCTTGTTCAAATAAGCTATTTTTGTATATCTGATAAAACTTCTATGTGCTGACCCTGCAGTAACTGAAGAATTGAATCCAGAACTCCCTGAGCAGCTTACAATTTCAATCTTTTTTAGGTTTCAGCTGGTTCTTTAATTAAAGACCTTACCTGGAAAATTGGCACTTCAACCATCTTTCAAGATATGTCTCAAAAATATTAGTTGGAGGAGAAAAAGAGAGGGAGAGAGAATAGTAGGTATAAAATATCAAGTTAGTGCTAAATAGGCTGCTAAGGTCAGGTCATAAAACATTGCCAACCAAGAACTTTATGTTAGTGGGGTAGACCTACATCTAAAGTTGTCTAATGTAAATTTGCTATTTCATAAGCTGGCAATAAACCTAACACTGGCTATAAACAATAGTGAGAAATCAATTTTTAATCCATTGCTTGTAGTTAAGATTAAAGCTACTCCAGCTTTCCATTATAAGATTGATTTTCTTATAAGATTTCCTAAAGATCAAATATGTTATAGGTAGCACATCTCCGAAATTTAGCTGAACATAATTTTTTTAAATCATTATAATAGTTTTTGGTTCATCTTTCTTCCCAAATGGCTCAGCCTGGAATTCCACCTGTTTTTTGTTTTGCCTTGTTGTAGATAAGTGCCTTTCAACCTTTTTGAGAGTTAAAATGTAAAAGTTTTAAGATATATACGTAGCAATGCTGGTGGGTATAATCAGTAAGAGGGAGGGGGAGCGGGTGCAAAATTGCTGTGAATGCGGCAGTGGCTGATCACACTGCTTCAAACAGGACTGTAGCATCTGGCGGTGCTGTGGGCATTGCACAGCTGCCCAGGTACAGAATTTCCTGGCTATGCCTCTGCGTATAAATACTTGTAATATAAGCTAACTGTGTTCTGACTTATCTGCTAAGCTGAAATTCTTATTAGGATGAGTGAGAGACCAGGAAGAAATATAATGGAGGTAAGAATCTGAGAAATTATATGAAGAGAAGAGCACAGGACCTGGAGAGCTTGTGAGAGAGGCATGAAGCCATATTGCCCAATTTTAGAATAGGCATGGGGAAGGATAAAATACTTCTGGGATTTGGAAGGCAGCTACAAGTTATTGAGGAGGAACAAACAGTGTGTATGTAGGGAATTAATACATGTAAGACTTTCAAGATAAGAACTAAGTTCACTCCCTATATCCATCTTAAAACAGATGGGTAGGAGTTAGCCAAGTAACTCTCTTAAGCAAAATGCCTTCATAAAATAAGAGCTATAAGACTTTTCATTCCATCCAGGAAGAGCACACACCAACTGCTGAAACTTCCTTAGCCTGACAAAGGGTTTTTGAACCCGAAAGCTTGCTTAATAACTTTTCTCCAACTATTTGGGTTGGTCTAATAAAATATATCAAATTCACCCAAGGAAGCTTGTCTGCCTATGTCCTTAGACCAACACGGCTACAACCTAAACTCCTGAGCTATAATACTTGCACTTATAAGTCTGGGCCACTAAAACTATAAGCACAGCACAGGGAAATTAAGGATTCAATGGCAAGTGAGAGCCCATGCAGATAATACAAAGCCAAAGTTAGGGAAACAAGAAGTGAGAATTTCTTAGGGTGATCTCTTTTATTGGACCAACTGTGTAGTTGGGATAAACAGACTTTTGCATGAAACACATTCTTTCTCAGGGCACATAAAGACACTTGTGAGGACACTTAAAAAGGAATATAAAGTTACCTAAATATTTTTAGAGCATTGAACAGTTTATAGGCCATATTTTGTAAGTGCTAGTCAGATTTCAACATATTGAAGATATGAATAAGATATTTTGGTGTAAAGAATATCAGAGTTCATTCTTCTACCATTTTTAATAGGGTTTTGTTAATTACAGTTTTAATAATTAAACAATCATGTTTTATGGAAATTATACTTTTTAAATCATATGGAAGTATATTCTTTCTATAGATGTTATTTCCACCCATTACATACATTTGGCAAACAAGAGAGAAAGATACAGTTATTTTTTTTTTATTTTTTCTATTAATAGTTGCAAAAAAAATCATAAGGGATATGTTCCAAAAAGGGAGGAAAATACATGGTTTCATCCCAACTTCATGCTAATTTTCTAGGGCTTCACCTTTAAAGCATAGGTCCAGCTGTGAACAGAAGAGCTGCCCCCTCCTGGATTAACATTTGTGAAAAACATTCTGTGATGAAATAAGTGGTCTTCTTCGACAAGCACTTAATAGGAAAGTTAAAACAAAATCACTTGATGTACACACCATATACGCCAAGCAAAAGGCTCAACAGCTTTAAGATTATAAAAATTGATTTATGACAACAACCACCTTTATCTTTGGTGCATGGTCTTTATACTTGCAAGGGCTGTACATGAAGCCCTGACTGGAAGCTACTTTTATTCGTGGTAATGAAGCTTCTTAGCATTAGGTAACCGCTGAGTGATTTCTTGTCAATGAAAAATGTTTACACCACAGTTAAATTGACTGAAGAAATGGTGCTGAAATGTTAAATTGCTCTCCAAGTACAATTTGCAGATTACAGTAACTCCAGGGAGTTACCAGTGCAAATTTAAAGGTCAGTTTCCATTAACAATTATTATGGAAGTACACATGGAAGGATGGAATTTTCAGAAGAAGCGGAACCACTCCAAGCCAGTTGCTTATTAGCCTTACCGTTACTCAATAAACGTAGAAAGGTCCCTATATAAAAAAAATTAGAAAAATAAAACTTAAGCTGGCCTTTAATTATACTAAACTTGCTATGGCATACTGTGGATTAAAGAGATGCATGTCATTTCCTAAGTCTAGAGCTTTAGAAATGTAGGCTTGATTAGGGAAGGTTGCAGAGTCCCTTCAAAATCATCCTGTGTTCTGTGGAAAAAACACTAATTTGTTACAAAGGAAAACCAGATATTTATTACGAATTCTAGTAGTGCCAGTATTTCTTGCTTCTCAAGGGAGTGTTTACATGTAGTCATGTACAATAAGATTACTTTTTAAACATAATGTGATAAGAAAATATCCCCCAGGTTCCTTTTGCTATTAGTTACAGCCATACAACTCAATTGAACTCTCTCAAGTGGGACAAACATCCACTCAATACAAATGTTAAAAGTCACTTATGGCCCTGGCAGATGTTACATTTATTGTGCAATTAATGCATTAAATGTGTGATAAATTGTAACGTGCCACACATTCAGATAATTTATGGCGTGATAAAATGACAAACCAGCCACAAAGATGTCCCACATTAAATGTATCCTGGCATAATTATTGGGATCTGGGATAAAAATTTTCAAGCCCCATCACACCATTCTTCTTCTTTCGTATGACATTTTAGAATTACAACATTCACAGATTAGTAACTAAATTTGATAACCGTTCAACTGCTTCAGGGGTAGTGGCATGGATTGATTTTAGATTGCCATTAAATTATCTAATTGGGCAATCATTCACAATGTGTTCCAGTGTCTGAAAAATAACACCACAATTGCAACCTGGACTCTCTTTGATTCTCCATTTATGGATTAGGTGCCCACATTTTCCATGAAGTGTCCAAATGCGATCCAGGGAAGACCAAATCTTTCTCAGTAGGTCAAATCCTGGCTGGGAAATTATAGTTTCATAGTGCTTAGAGTCGGAAGGAACCTAAACAGATCACAGGTCCGATCCCCTCCCCTGGGCAGGAACAAGTGCTGGGGTCATAACACCACAGCCAAATATCTATCCAGCAGCCCTAACCATAAAGTAATGCCTCCTGTTGTCCAGCCTGAACCTCCTTTCTAACAATTTGTGTCCATTATTCCTAGCAACCCCCAGTGGTGCCTGGGGGAACAGAGCTTCACCCAATTTCCGCTTTTCCCTCCTGGAGAGTTTGTAAATGGCCACCAGGTCCCCTCTCAGCCTTCTCTTGTGGAGACTGAATAGATTCAGGCCCTTTAGCCTCTTTCCTTAAGGCCTGATCTCCTGCCCCTTGACCCATGTGAGTGGACCTCCTCTGGATCCTCTCAATGCTAGCCACATCCCTCTTGAAGTGCAGCGCCCAGAACTGGACACAGTACTCCAACTGCAGCCTGACCAATGCCGTATAGAGGGGAAGGATCACCTCCCTGGACCTGCTTGTGATGCATCTGTAGATATATGACAAGGTGCGGTTAGCCTTACTGACCGCTTCCTCACATTGGCAGCTCATGTTCATCCTGGAGCCAACAATGACTCCAAGATCCCTTTCTGCCACTGTGTTGATAAGAAGAGTGTTCCCCAGCCTATACATGTGTTGCTGGTTCCTTCTCCCTATACTTGTCTGCTTTGAATTCCATCCTATTCTCATCTGCCCACCTCTGTAATTTGTCTAGATTTAGCTGTATTCTATCCCTCCCCTCCAGCATGCCCACCTCGCCCCACATCTTGGTATCATCAGCGAATTTGGACAGCATGCTTTCCACACCCACATCCAGATCGCTGATAAAGATGTTGAACTGTACAGGCCCCAGGACTGAGCCCTGGGGGACTCCACTGCTCACATCCCTCCAGCTCAAAAACAACCCGTCCACCACCACTCTCTGGGTGTGACCTTCTAGCCAATTTGTCACCCATCTGACTGTGTAGGCATCAATGCCTCAGTCACCTAGTTTTTTTAAGAGAATGTTGTGAGAAATAGTGTGGAAGTCTTTCTTAAAGTCCATGAAGACTACATCCACCTTGACACCCTTGTCCAGGGATTTTGTGACCTCATCATAAAAAGGAACCAGGTCAGTCAGGTAGGATCTGCCCTCGATGAACCCATGTTGGTTGCCCCTGAGCATTACCTCCCCTGCGGGGCCCTTGCAGATGTGTTCCTTGATAATTTTCTCCAAGGTCTTCCCAAGGACCAAGGTAAGACTGGTCTATAATTGCCAGAGTCCTCCTTTCTCCCCTTCTTGTAAATGGGGACCATATTGGCCCTTTTCCAATCCTCTGGTACCTGGCCAGAGCCCCATAAGTGCTCATAAAGCAATGCCAGGGGCCCCACTATGACCCCCGCCAATTCCCTCAACACCCTCTGGTGAAGAGCATTTGGATCTGCTGATTTAAACACATCCAGCCCCTCCAAAAGTTCCCTAACTAGGTCATCCTTGGCCTTCGGCATGGCGGTGTCTCCCCTGGGTCTGTCCGTAATCCTAGTGGGGGAAATGTCCCGGTCCCTGTTCAGAAATATGGAGGCAAGTAATTCATTGAGGTCAGCTTTTTCGTTTGCTGCAATCACCAGATTGCCAAGCCTGTCCTGTAGAAGCCCCACGTTACCTAGTGCCACCTTCTTACTCCCTATGTATTTGAAAAAGGACCTTTTGTTATCCCTAATTCTGATTGCTAGCCCTAGCTCCATCACTGCCTTGGCCTTCCTAACAGTTACCTGCGGTCATGAGCAACAGAGGTATAATCCTCCTTGGTGATAGCCCCTTGCTTCCACTGTTTATATACCTCCTTTTTTCCCCTCAGGCATTCCTAGATGCCTTTGCTGAGCCATGGGGGCTTTTTAGCACTCCTGCCCACCTTGGTGTGCATTGGGACTAACTCCCTTTCAGCTTGGAGGATCATCTCCTTGAGGAACAACCCATCTAATAGGCCCATCCCTCCTGAACTGTAGGGTTGCTGATGCTGTATTTCTGCAGCAAGTTGGTATGAGACGGGAGTCTTGGACTCCCATCTCATTGAAGCTCCGAGACTGGCCCAATGCCTCTCCTACTAATCTTGTTAGCTTATAGAAGTTGGCCCTCCTGAAGTCAAGGATTTTTGCCTTACTGCTTGCTTTTACCACCCTGCGCTGGATACTAAATTCCAGCAGGCGATGATCACTGTTGCCCAGGTGATTGAGTACCTGCAGACCCCTCACCGGTTGTCGCCTGTGGCAAGGACCAAGTCCAGCAAGACATTTCTCCTGGTGAGACTATGCACCTCCTGAGTTAGGTGGAGGTTCTGTATCCTGGCTAGGAACCTACCTAAGTGGTCAGACCTGGCTGACTGCTCATCCCAGCAGACTGTCTGGGCAGTTTGGGTCACCCATGACAACCATTTCCCTTGACTTTACAGCCTCCTTGAGCTGACCTGAGAATTCCAGGTCCAGCTCGTCCCCCTGGTGAGGCGGTTTGTAGTAGACGCCCACTATCAAGTCTCTTTCCCCATGACCCCCTTGCATTCTTACCCAGAGTGCCTCAATTTGACCCTCCTCAAACCCCATCCTGATCATTGAGGATGTGTATTGCTCTTTGATGTAAAGCGCTACACCCCCCTACTTTTTTCCCTGCTCTGTTGCACCTGTACAGCCTGTAGCCCTCGATGTCCACTGCCCAGTCATGGGTAGAATCCTACCAGGTCTCCGTGAGCCCCACTAGGTCTGGGTTTTTGCTAGCTAGCAGGAGGGAGAGTTCCTCCTGCTTATTCCCCATGCTTTGAGCATTTGTGTAGAGGCATTTGAGGCCTCCTGTGGGTGCATGTGCTGCCCCCTTGTTCCTAAGCCTGCCCTGGCCCCTGTCACTTACCTGGGTACTACCTGCACACATCACCTGACTTGACAGTGAAGCGTCCTCATGTTGCTCTGCGTCCCCATCCCCCAGTGAACCTAGTTTAAAGTTCGCCATATGAGATCAGCCAGCCTGGAAGAAAAAACACGCTTACCTTTTGGGGAGAGATGAAACCAATCCCGCCCGAGCATGTCCTCTGTGTGGAAATGTGGGTCATGGTCCAAGAACCCAAGTCCCATCCCTCCTGAACTGTAGGGTTGCTGATGCTGTATTTCTGCAGCAAGTTGATATTTGCCCAGGCTTCCCTCCATTGTTTTTCAGTGCTCTTGTTATCCTCATAGAGCTTCTTGGTGTATTTCCAGAAGTGTTTTCTAGATTTGAGCTTATCTGGTGGTGGCATAGTGATGTCATAGTTTCATAGATGTTAGGGTTGGAAGGGACCTATTAGATCATTGAGTTTGACCCCCTGCCCTGGCCAGGAATGTAGATGTCAGATGACCCCAGCCAAGTGTCCATCCAATCTCCTTTTAAATGCCTCCAAGGAAGGGGACATCACAACCTCCCTTGGAAGCTTATTCCATATTTTGGCAACCCTCAATTAAAGAATTTTTTCCTGATGTCCAATCTGAATTTTCTCTCTTCCAGTTTGTGGCCATTATTTCTAGTTACCCCAATGGGCGTCCTGGTAAACATTGTATAACCTATTTCTTGCTGGCCCCCTTGATAAGTTTGCCCCCTGATGAGTTTGTAGGCAGCCACGAGATCACCTCTCAGCCTCCTCTTGCGGAGGCTGAAGAGGTTTAGGTCTCCCAATCGGTCCTCATAGGGTTTTTTCTGTAGGCCTTTAACCAGATGAGTGACCCTCCTCTGAACCCTCTGCAGGCCATCCACATCCCTCCTGAAGTGCAGTTCCCAAAACTGAACACAGTACTCCAGCTGCGGCCTGACCAGTGCTGCATAGAGGGGAAGTATCACCTCCCTAGACTTGTTTGTGATGCACCTACTTATGCAAGAAAGGGTGTGGTTAGCTTTACTTATTACCTCGTTACACTGGTGACTCGTGTTTATTTTGGAGTTGACTACAACTCCGAGGTCCCTTTCCACAGCTGTGCTACTTAGAATGGCACCTCCCAGGCTATAGGAGTGTTGATGATTCTTCCTCCCCCAGTGCAACACGACAATTATCCTTGTTAAACTGCATCCTATTCTGTTCAGCCCATTTCCCCAGCCTGCCCATATCAGCCTGGATTCGCTCCCTGCTGTCTAGTTTGTGTACCTCCCCCCATAGTTTGGTGTCATCAGCATACTTGGACAGGATACTTTCTACTCCCTCATCCAAGTCACTAATGAAGATATTGAATAGTACCAGTCCCAGGACAGAGCCTTGAGGGACTCCACTGTCTACATTTCTCCAGGGAGAAACCGACCCGTCCACCACCACTCTCTGGGTGTGTCCCATAAGTCAATTTTCTACCCACCGGACTGTGTAATAATCTATATTGCAACTGTTTAGTTTATAAGAATTGGGTGTGACACTGTGTCAAAGGCCTTTTTAAAATCTAAGTATATAGCTTCTACCTCTATTCCTTCATCCATGCATTTTGTGACCCAGTCATAAAATGAAACCAGGTTAGTCAGGCAGGATCTGCCTGCTATGAACCCATGCTGATTGCCCCTTAGCATCATTTTACGTGCTGGTCCCCCACAAATGTGATCCTTAACAATTTTCTCAAAGGCCTTGCCAAGGATAGGGGTGAGACTAACCGGCCTATAGTTATCCGGTTCCTCCTTCCTCCCCTTCTTGAAAATAGGGACCACACTGGCCCTTTTCCAATCCTCTAGGACCTGTCCTGAGCACCACGAGTGCTCAAACAATTGTGCCAGTGGCTCTGCTATGACTCCAGCTAATTCCCTAAGTACTCTAGGATGAAGATCATCAAGACCTGTTGACTTAAATATACTCAACCCCTCCAGGTGCCCCTTTACTAGGTCAGCATGAGGAGTTGGTGAGTTGGTATCTATACTGGGCTTACCTAAGGTCCCCATGGGATGCATATTTGTATTCATGTCCAGGAACACAGATGCAAAGGAATAATTTAGAAGCTCCGCTTTGGCCATCCTATCTGTTACCAGTTGCCCTAGTTCATCCTGAAGGAACCCTAAGTTACCCTGCACCTTCTTTTTGCTTCCTATGTACTTAAAGAATGACTTTTTGTTATCCTTAACTTTTGCTGCCAGCCTAAGCTCCATTTCCGCTTTGGCTCTCCTCACTGTTTCCCAGCAAGCTCGAGCCAAGCTGGTATACTCCTCCTTGGTGGCAGCCCCCTGCTTCCACAGCCTGTAGGCCTCTCTTTTTCACTCTAGGCTCTCCTGGATTTCCCTGCTCCACCAAGAGGGTTTCTTTGCTTTTTTGCCCCCTTTTATGTATACTGGGATGGTCCTTTTCTGTGCCTGCAGGATTAGTCCCTTGAGAAACGCCCACCCTTCCTGGACTCCCATCTCTCCAAGGCTTTTACCAGTCAGTCCCTCCCTAACTAATCTCCTGAGCTTGTTGAAGTTGGCCTTCCTGAAATCTAGAACTTCTGCCTTACTAGTAATCTTCCCCACCTTTCTCCAGATAGTGAACCCTATCAATAGGTGGTCACTATCCCCTAGTTTACCTTGCACCTGCAGATCCCCCACCCAGTTGTCCCCTGTGGCCAGTACCAAGTCTAGTAAAGCATTTCCCCTAGTGGGAACACATACTTCCTGCGATAGGTGAAGGTCCTGTAAGGAGGTTAGAAACTTTCATGAACTGGCTTGTTGATTGGGAAGTTTGGGTTACCAATGGCCTTATGGTATTCCCTCACGCATGCAACCTTGTGGCAGAGCTGTAGGGGAGCAATGCTCGCTAGGATTGGAAGCCATGGCAACGGTGTACTTCATAGCATTTCTGATATAATCGTCATAATTGCATTTAACTGTGTATCAATAATCTTTGTGTGCATGCTTTTGTTCCAGACTGGGGAGCAATGTTCTGCTGCAGAGAAGAAAAGTGCTAGAGTGGCCGTTTGAAGCATGGTTGCATTTGCTCCCTATGTTGTTCTGACCAGTTTATGCCCAAGGTTAACTCATGCTTTCATTTTTTAGCAACATTCCATAGATGTTCATGAAAGGTGAGGCTCCAATCAAGAGTTACTCCAAGATATTTTGGGAACTTCTTATGTTTAACCGCTTCTCCACAGAAAGTAATGGTGAGTTTCTCGTCAGCATTAGCATTGTTTAGATGAAATGATGAAATCACACCATTGAATTAATGACTCTCAATGACTGTAGATTTACCTGTGTAGTTTAAAAAATCATATAGGGCATAAGGCATCATTGCAATTAACAGGAGCCTCATAAGAATTGATATGGAACTGGGAACTTTTATATATTGCAACATATCTTGTATATGTAAACAAAATCTTCATATATGGAACATCCATCTCTTAGTGGAGAATTGGCTTCTTGTTTTTGTTTGCTCAAACTGCTCCATCAGACAGCTAGAAGACTGGGGTTGGGGCTGACATGCTGTTGGAATCAAGGGATATGGCTTTTCCCATAATCTACCTTTGGCACGCAGACGTTTTTTAATTGCATTATTCATTTAAACATTAAAAAAATATATGATGCCTACTTGATTTTAAGTTTAATCTATTATTCAGAAATATTCTAGATCTTCGATGGAAACTTTTTTCACTTTGTCCCTACACCATGATACATAACAGCGAAAGTAAAATTTATCTTTTTAACTTAATAATATTTTAAAAGAATGTTTTTATAATACTATAGAGAGAATCTGTCTAGTTTATAATTTGTTACAGTTTATAAATACAGGGCTATAGCTTGCAGATATGACCTGACCTGACTGTGGTGCTGCATTAACCCTACCAAAATACTCCTTATACAGGATTATTGTAGAAATACAGGTTTTTAGCCTATTTATGCTATTATAGAATAGATCTAGAAATAGTCTATTGTGATAGCCCTTATAATACTTTAAATGAGAATACACTGTTTTGTAAACAAATAGCATTACATAAGCACCATCAAGAGGAGATAAATCATAAGATAAGTTGACTGATAGAGTTGGTTTCAGGGCTACGTACAGAACTATGTCTGGATCTCCTAAAATCCCCCAGATGAAAATCACTGTACCTGTCTATTCATGTGACTGGGGCTTCTAAAACCTTAGGGTAATTCCTTCTTCTGGCTACAAAAGCCTTCAGTGAATTACTGGAGCCTATACTCCATCATAACTGGACCAGATTTGCTTAAAGGAAAGCTGACAAGATGTAAATAAGGTTCAACATATCATTTAGCTTAGAGGAAGGTATCAGGGTTGCAGCATATAGGGTTGTGGACCCCAACGAATGGATGTTCTACGAGTTGATGCTGCAAGGAAGAGCTCTTCTACCCTGTATAAAGAGCTCTTCTACCCAGCAGTGGTAACCTGGTTCACGCCTCAGGTAAGTATTTAACTGCACTAGACTTGGAACACAGCTTTCCTTCAGTGCTTTTCTTGCTTTCTTCATCTAGCCCAAATTTCACAGAGTCAGGGCTTGATTCTGCATGATATTCTCCCATATTCGGGAAGCACTAGTTAAATTAATTAGCAAAAGAACAAAAGTATAATTGCCGCTAAGCTATTCTCTGCCTTCGCTACCATCCTAGTCAGATTGGTCAGCACTTGGACCTTTCTTTCCTTTCCCCTTCTCAGGTTCAGCACTCCCCTAGTGCCTTTGTGTCAAAACACATTTTAAATATTAAAAAAAGAAAAAGGGGAGTAAAGAAAAAGGACCTTCCCATCAGTCTTGAGGCTCACAGTCTCTACAGCTCAGTCCTGGCTCTGTCTCCTCAGCTGGCAGATACCTCCAAGTACTTCTCTCATTGTTTGAGCTCCTCCAAGCTCCAAGACCATAATCTGGTCTCCTTCCCCATTCCCAGGGTTTCTCCGTGGCATTCAAGGAGAAGCAGGTGGGAATGCTGTCTGTCTCTCTCTCTCTCTCTCTTCTCCCCCTCTCTGCCCTGCTCCAGAAATTGGGCTCACCACTTGGGAAATGCCAATCCAGAAGAACCAGCAGTTAATAAAGTGGCATTCCAACAGCTGCCACATCTCCCACAGCTGCTCTGTCTCCAGCATTTCAGGTAAGTCATTTTCCAGTTCTCTGTTCTTTTCTGATGAGGCCTCTACACAGTTGGGCATAACAAAAGTGCATAATCTAATGAGGCAAGCTTCTGGGATTGATTTGCTTTGTATAGCAGAAGTACCTTAAATATCTTTAGCTCTAAAAATATCTCAGTGACCACTCAATGAATACAGGAAAGAACTTCATAGAATTCAAGCATTTCCTGCATGAGGACTCTAATGAGCAGGGATCCAAGTTTTCTGTTCACCATGGAAAATATGGCAAAACCTGGATTTTCTCATTTTAAGGAGAGAAACCCAGATTTTCTCTTTTTAAGGAGAAAATAGGGGAAATGGTGGGTTTCCACTTGCAGGCTGGCAGAGTTCCAGCCTGTAAGGGACTGGGGAGAGTAGGAGGACGGTGATCTGGCAGGGGGTGCCATGTGGATGTGCATGCGTAGACATGCACGTAGCAGCCAGGCAGCATGAGAGCAGCTCCCACAGCTCCCTGCAGGTAAGTCAGAGGCAGGGGGATTTAGGCACCCATAGTGAAGGAGGGAGTTAGGCACCCATAGTGAGGGAGGCAGGACTGGAGCTGGGGCTGTGGTGCTGGCCAGCCAGGGTGGTTTGTGGGGCTTGGAGCCTGGGCCAGAATGTACAGCCACAGGGCCTGGGCAGGGAGTGGGACAAAGTTGCAGCTAGTTCATCTGGGGAGTGGCAGAGGGGCTGGCTCCTCACCACTGTGCACACTCCTGGGGGATTATGGGGGGCACATGCCCCCCAGATTTATGCATGGGGCGGGGGCAGATGTGGACTGTTGGCTGCAGGCTCGGGGCTCCCTGCCTAGCTGCCCTCCGCCAGGGCCTCTGCAGCCCAGTGGGCAGGACCCAGCATAGCAGGACAGTGTAGGAAGGAGTGGGGAGGCTTAATGCTGCTACTGGGAGCCCCATGCCACCATGGCAAGGCACCTGCTGCCTGGCCAGCAGCAGCAGGGGTGGCAACATGGGGTTGTGCCCCCCGCTGCTGCTGGGTTGGCAAGGGATGCCTCATCATGGCAGCAAGCCTCCCTACCCCAACTTGCTCTACCGTGCCACACAGGTCCCTCCCACTGGACTGCGTAGGCACCAGGGGGAGGGCAGCAGGGCAGAGAACCCCAAACCTGCAGCCACCAGCCCACATCCACTCCCACCCACTCCAGGCTCTGTTCCAGTTATGCCACCCATGGGGATGGGAAGCTGGGTTCCACGCTCTGCTCAGGCCACAGCAGCCACCACCTCCAATGGTTGGGAGTGAGGGGCACCAGTAGGAATGTGGGGTTGTAGGTGTGGAGTAAGGGGCAACAACAGGGCTGGGTGGCTGTGGGTGGGGAGTAAGGGGCACCAGGAGGGCCAGATGGCTCTGAGTCAGAAATGAGGGGCACCAGCAGGGCTGGGGGACTGCCGCTTAGGAGTGAGGAGCAATGGCATGACCAGGGCACTGGCATATCCAGGCTGCTTAGCACCACAAAGCAGTGGGAGTGGGGGACAGCCACAGTTGGATTAACATCCTGGTGAGTGAAAGGAGTGGGGGAAGCTCTGACTTTCCATGATAAACCCAGAATTTATAGGTATTTAGAATTTATTTTATTATCATGATTGAGACACTGATAGGCTTCTAAATTGCTTCAAAATTGTATACATATAAATATAACATTGTGTTCAACTGATGCCTATATATATACCTATAGTGGCATTTCATTTTAATCACAGAAAAACTCAAATTTGGGGTTGTTTAATTAGAGAATTTGCCATTTTTTCTTTAAATCAGAGAATTTGCAGTTTTTAAATAGAGAAAATCAGGATCCCTGCTAATGAGGTCTAGAACTGTTCATTCTTATGGTTACAGTAGTAATTTATGTTTACTCTTACCTTATAATTGTTGCTTTATTCAAACAAAAATGTGTGTTTGTATCAGTATTCCTATTACCCATGTGGCTTTTGTCTTCAGACTCCACCTGTTTTTGTTTTCAGAGGCCAAATCTTACATTATTTTTTCAGGAAAAACTCTAATAACTTACTCTTCTTACTGATGTAAATAAGATACTAACATATTAAAATAAGATTTTATTCAACATGAGAAAACTATTAGAATCTAGCCCATTCTGAAAATTAATCCCAATTCTGTTCCATTACAGCTAATGGCAACACTTCTTTCACTTCAGTGAGAGTTGCATTATCTTAATGTCCTCCTTTTCGTATACCTTAATACCAAAAAGTTGGGATTGAAGAATGTTAAGAACCTTCTAGTAAAATGAATTCACTCATATCAGATTATAATGCTTAAATAGCCTAACTAGGAACAACAAAATATTACTGAAAGAGTTAAAGCTGCAAGGGGAACATTAGCTCTTTTCAGTTTAAGACTTCATATCTTCTTGCATTTTTTAAAAATAATATATCTAAACTGAAAAAAATTCCAAAGCTACAGATTTGGATCCTAGCTGTAAAATCACTCAATTGGAAGGAAGATAGAGACAAATATTCCTGTGTAACTATGTAGTACTTTATCTTCTGCTGGTTTAACCTTATGCCATTCTCCCAGTACATATTATTGCTGCCTGAAAGCTATCCTTAACTGTGCAAAAGACTATTTCAGCAACTGCTGAATGCAAGTTATGAAACCCACTTATACTATTTTTTTCCCAGCTACATAAGCTACCTCTCCAAGAGGCTTGTATACGAAGGAAGAATCCTCCACTGCTGAGATCTGCTGGCTGTAGTGCAGATATATGCCAGCGTGCTGGCACAAAGCAGTTCTAATAGATCAGATAATTTAGCTCAAGGTTCTTAGATATCTTACTCTATAATTATGACATTCTAAATATAAAGTAGAAATGCAATGGGCAATTATACATCTTAAAACTTAACACCATGAAAAACCTTTTATTGACCTTTGGCTTGGAACTGACCATTAAAACTTATGGTCTAAAAGTTATGAACTGGTGATAAATTGTTAATGGATAGAAGTAATTTTTTAATGTTAATGATAATGCCTTCTCTCTTCCATAACTATTATTCTTTCCTTTCATTATGGATTTCTATGAAATAATATTATTAGGAACATTAATTAATCCTCACATCACTTCTACGGCGGAAGTATTGTCTCCATGTGGCAGAGAGAAAGGGTAAATTACTTGCTGGGGCAAACTAGGAATAACAACTGAGAATCTTGTTAGCTAATTTACTGCTCTAAGGATCATTATATCTCTCCCAAGTGTAAGATTTATTTTCGAAACCTTTAAGATTAGCTGTTTGCCAACTTACCACAGTTATCCCAATATGATATCCTGCAGAAAGATAAATTATAGACTGAGTTGTCAGCAAACCACTTTCCAAAGTACTGGATAACTCAGGAGCCTAAGGCTGTATTTGAAAAGGCACTCAGCAGATGTGTCTACATTAGATGCTAAATGCTCAGTAGACTAATTCTACCACACATTAGCATGGCAGGAAAAAATCATGCTAATGCACTAATATGCAGTAGAATTAGTCTACTGCTCATTAGCATCACCTAAAAAATGTGTCCTGGTGCTACTACGCAGTAATGCCAATTACAGCACATTAAGTTAGTACCTGTTATTACATGTACTAAACTTAACGCACTATAATTACGGCACATTACTGAACGTGTAGACACACCCAGTGGCCTACACATGAAATTAATGTGAAGCAAAACATTCCAGAGCATATCATGCTGGAGTTTATTGCTCCTGAGCATCCCATATTCATGTGCGTCTAGGGCCACAACATGTTGAGCAGGGTCAGAGCAGCCCCAACTGGCAGGCAGTCTGGGAGGACAGCCTGCTTGCCTGGGGTTGTTCTGACCTGACTTAACATGCTATGAAGGGGTTGGCTGGGGCATGAGGATGTTCCAGTGCAGGGCTAGCCAGCAGGCAGCCCCACACTGAAGCACCCTTGTGCCCCACCCAGCTCTGTCAGTGTCTGTACATACATTACTGTGCACTAAAGAACACTGCCACAGGATAGTACTTGTATTTACAGGTACCAACCTGTGGCAGAGTTAATTAGTTTCCTGCAGGCTAATAGGGCTGCACACATAGACATTGAGACTTTACTGTGGAGATAATTAGGCAGCTCTGCAGTAAACATCTTGTGTAGATGTACCCAGTAGGGACTTGCTAAGTCAGTGGGGCTTATGCTTTTCAGTGTTTAAGTTCTTTGGAAACAGGACTTAAGCAAAATTTTCAGAAGTGCCTATCATGTCAAGGCAATGCTTTAATGTAGCCTGAATAACTCCTAAAAAATCTGACATATTCAGTCTGGGGTGGTGAGGGGGGCGGGTGTCTGTGTGTGTGTGTGGGGTGGGGGGGGGTGTTTGTGTGTGGAATCACACAGTGAAACATGTTTCACCAAACCTCTGGTGGCACTAATGATGCTATCACTCCTTTTGCTGAACTGTCATTTTTTCTAATTATCATTTATATTGGGTCCTGCTACTTCTGATATAAATGTTGCTCCGTATATACTTTAATTGTTAGGCAGCACTATGCAACTTATTCATAAGGGAATTGTAGGCTACCAGGCCTCCTAAAGCCTTGAAATGTTGATGGATGTCTCTAAGATGATCCCTGCTTGATGAACATTACCAGGGGAAGAGTTTGCCGTCCATAACACCTTTCATTTATATATGGAAATAGTTATTGTTTGTTGAAAATGGGTAATTGAGTACCTAATTAGTGAGTACCTGCTTACACACACAATTAGCCAATTTGCAATGCAGATGCTGGTTTGAGAATACACTCAGGCTTGTTGCAGTGGTCACAAGTGCATTATTGCAAATGTCTCCCTGCACCCATACTTAATAATCAGGTTCTATGTTGGAACCTCTGATTTTTCCAGTGGAAAATATTTGACATCATAACATAACTTAACATCATGGGTGTAGCAAATAGTCTAGTATGTCAGCAGCTCGAAACCCCCCAAAAGAACTGACTGAGGCAATGGCTTCATCTGCCTCCTCACAGACATAATCCATTGGGGTTAATACAACTAATCATATCCCCACCTTCAAAATATATCTTGGATAAAGAGACTAATAGATTAAAATGACCAGTTTTAAGTGCTGAGCAACATTTCTTGTAATTCAGAGGTCCATGAAATTGCTATGATAAAACCCACAGTTAACTCTTTAATATATATATTTTTAAAGACTCATTATTTAAATCCGTAGGCTTCCCCGTATAATCTAGACATTGTTGTCTATTCTGTCTGAATGTGGGTTGGTTTGCTTTATTTTGGCCAATTTGTTTTCCACAAAGCAAGTTTGCTGATTGCATGCTTCCACCACTCAATCTTAAGTCACATTTATCCTTTTTAATAAGGTCAGTCACAAGCTGCCCTTTCATAGAGCAACTAATGTCATTACCCTTCTATACTTCGTTGGAAATAAAAAAAGTGGTTAAATCCTACAGAAAAAGCAAATGCAAGTCCCAACTCCAGCTCATTATCCTCACAGGGTTGCTCAGTCCATTTAGCATAGCTGTATGTAAGTGTCATGCCAGCCTGAAAATTCCGAGTGGAGGGAATGAAAATGCATTTTGAACAAAAAAAAAAATCTGAAGTGCATTAGTATAAGCTGTGGCTCCTACAGGAATGCAGGGTTTTCATCCAAATGTGTTCAAGAGGAGATATTTTAATAATTCCATTTTATGACTATCTATGTCAGTATGAGTACCAGTGTATCACGCTGCTAAGATATTTCAAAGGAGAACTAAGCCTGCAGGATCCTGCTATAGTATTTAGAAAGACCCTTTGGGACCTGTTCCCAAAAATCCTGTTGGTTATATGAAAGGAATGAAATGTAGGACAAATATTTTATAGTCTGTCAATAGAAAGAAAAAGTAACTGTCCTTAGAACAAGAGACCTAATAAGAAGCTTGGACAATATTCTGCTGGTTATTATTTGAAACAAACTATGCACTAAAAATACAAGCAAGATGTCAAACTTGTATACTCAACTGTAGAATCTGAAATCTACATCTAAGATTCTGCCCTCAACTGCACATTACCAAAAATAATCGCAAAGGTCCTAGAAACCTGTGTTCTGGAAAAGCTGCTTATTACAGTAGATAGATATATAGATCTTCCAGATTCCTGAAGTAGATCATTTTGCCAGAATGCTTGGCCCAAGCAAGTATATCTGAAATAGAGATAATTAAATGTGGTGGGCTCACTGCTTTTGCCTGGCAAGCCAGGCTTGAAGAAGGACGCTTCAGATTGGTGGAACATTTCCACCTATCAGGTAACCGCTGGGAGAGACTTACCCCGCTTTTGCTCAGAGTGCTGGGGCAAGCAGCCCCTGAACCTAATTGAAGACTGCGCTTTGCAGGTTCCGAGGACTTCAGGGCAGGGCCTCTGGTATAAATAAAAGCCCAGCATGTTCGGCACTCTGAGCAGATGTAGCAAGGGACGGTGAGGAGAGAGGAGCTCCAGAGGAGACCGTCAGGACCCTACCTGAGCCTCAGTGTGTGGATCGGCTTATGGTGCTCAGGCTCTGGGAGCCGCTCGAGGCAGCTTTAGCCTGCAAACCCGGCAAGCAGCTGGGTGGGGCTGGCCCTGAGAGCAGCTCGAGGCTGCTCAGGCCCCACATGGTGTGCAGATCAGTGCACGGAGAGCCAGCCCTGGGAGTAGCTCAAGGCTGCTTGGGCCCCACATGGTGCACAGGTCGGCGCATGGAAAGTCAACCTCGAGAGTAGCTCGAGGCTGCTCAAGTTAGACCTGGCTCTAGGGCAGATAATCAGAGCCTAGCAGTGTGACTCAGCATTAAACTAAAAGAGCCCCAGTGACCAGAGCAGGGCCTGGGAAGGGAAAAGACCCCCGGCATAAGGCCAAGGAACCGGAGCCACTTGGGGCACGGCTCCCATAGCAGTTCCCTGTGTGCCCAGCGCAGAGCTTAAGGCCCAGAGGGAAGGACCTCCAACTCGAGGCCAACAGCTCCCAGAGGCCTGAGATGGTGCAGGGACCAAGAGGCCAGATCGACAGCCCCCAGTGAAAGGACTGTGAGTTACCAGGAACCCAGGTATCATAGGGGAGGCGCCCCTGGGCAAGGGACCCTGGGTGGAGTGGGCAGGGGGGGAAGGCCCCACACACCCTCTGCCCTCCAGGGGAGGAGGGGAGGATACCCCAGATATACACTGGGGAGGGTCCTGTGGAACACCCAGGGGGCGTAAGGTGAGAAGACCCTATCCCAGTTGAGGGACCAAGTGGTCGGAACCCAGATAGGGTGCGTCTAATATCTAGTACAATTATGCTTCCTATTTGGTATCTATTGCTATGTTGGTGTTATAAATAGGTATATTAACTCTATATAATGGGCTCTGTAAGGATGTCTTTATTAGCTAACCCACTTGTGGTATAAAATTACTGGATTGACTGTCCATGGATCCACCCCTGTTCTGGGCCTGGGGCACGGGTACTTACCTGAATGCCGTCCCTGGGGCAGACTTCCTCTTGCTAACAGACCTTTATATGTATATTTGTATCTATACCTGTACCTGTATCTATTTTAAGGAGTGTTATATATAAATGTTTGCAACTCAATAAGTTGTATATAGTTAAGAACTTTGGACCTGGGCTAACTCTATAGAGGAAAGAGGGATCCCTCTCACAACACCTCCGCCTGCCTACCAATCCCATCCAGTTGAGAATAGGGCATACCCTTGGGTGTACTCGACTTACATAAACAAAGTTTAGTCATTCTAGAGACCTAAGTCCTGGTGACTGAGGGGATGTCAGACAGTCTCTCCAGGGTTAGGATTTTTTTTTTGGTACAAAAATGAGATAGCCATACCAAAGGGAGCCACTCAACATGAATCATCATAACAGTAAGCCCCTGGCCCTCTTCCTCTTGGTTATATTAATTGGAGGAGGAACTACCTCACACAACTATTCTTGCTTTAGGGAATCTATTATCTATTTGCCTTGTGACCCATTTTTGTTTTGTTTTTTGAAATCTAATTTTATAGGATCCTTTTGAGCTTACAACTCTTTTTCTTCCTCGTGTCAAACAAATCTTTGAAATGAGCTCCAAATCGGGGCAACCCACCTCATAACATCCCCATCTCATAATATTGCTACCTCATAACATCCCCATTTGTGGAATTTACCCACTTTTTCATGTGAGAAAGAGACAACATTAGCTTGGTGATTCATTCTCAAAACACCCGGCCCTTCAAAATGGAGGAATTAGTATTACATATACATCTGCCATTCTTGATTATACTGATAATTTGCAATCATGGAGTTATCTGTGTGGGAGGATGGACCAACTAATCTATTCCAGTTGTTAAATCTTATTAAGGGGTATGAAATCTCCTAGCCTAATAGTCTTTCCTTTTCCCACATGTATATTATTGAACTCTAAGGCACAATATTTTTTCTCCCTGTTGTTGGTGTTACACCTGAAGCAATGAGATCTCAGTCCTGATTTGGGCCTTTTGGTTTTACTGCAATACACAAATTAAATAAACTGGAGTGTAAACTTCTGCTGAAAATGTCTCCATGTAGCAGGACACTGGGAGGTACCTGCTCCTTTAAGAGCAGGTGGCAGAGGGGAGCTAATGTGGGACTAACCTGACCAGAAGAGGACTCAGGGTGGAGCTATGTAAGCCCTGAGCCTGTACTAGTCAGTCTCTCCCCAGAAACCAAGAAGTCCCGAAGGGACCTAGATTGAGTTAAACTGTTCTGCAGGCCTGGGAACAGAGGCAAGTTCCCTGGGAAGAGAAAGGCTGGATTACAGGCAAGTGGCCTTTGTTTTGTGTTAACTACCTAGGGTTGACGTGCCTGCTAGAGGGTCCATGTTTCCAGGGAAGGGCAGGAGCAGAGGGTCCAAGGGCCCAAGGGGGCCAAATGTATAGGCAAGGACAGAGGTTCTCAAACTGTGGTCTGGGGACCACCACTGGTCCATGAACTCCATTCAGGTGGTCTGTAGAAAGGTTGCAGAAAAATTGAGACTATCTGTTCTTGTAAGGTAAGACTACTTATATTAAAATATAAGTTGTGCGCTTTGATTTTTGAACAAAAAAAAAAGTTTATTAAGTGGTCTGCTGAGACACACAGCAATTTTCAAATGGTATGTGGAAAAAAAAAAGTTTGAGAACCACTGGGTTAGGGTATTCCCCTGAGCTGGAAAGAATACCTGGTGGGAGATGAGGAAAGTTTGTCTTCTTAACGGGGCAGGGGGCTGGTTCTGCTGTTGTTTGTGTTTCTGTTATAGCCCAGGGGCTTATGCTTACATTACTGTTTGTTTTGCACTGGTGGTTTTTCTTGGGACTGTAGAGGATGTTGTGGAAATCCCATTAGTGCCCAGAAGATACGTGACTGCCTTGAGCCATGCCTGGGGCAGGCTCAAGGCCTGAGCTATTATTGAGCCTGGAGAGGGGAGGAGTGCAGTTACACAGGGACCAGGGGCCCGGTGCCCAAGAGCAACGCTGTGAGATAGGGGCCAGGGGCCCAGCACTGTAGAGGAGCACAGTTACACAGGGGCCAAGGGCCTGGTGCCCAAGAGCGACTCAGCAAGATAAGGGCCAGGGACCAAGCATGCATTCGTAAGGCTTGGGGCCTGGTGTAGGGAAGGAAAAAGAGCCACGCAATTTACCCTTAAGGCTACACATACTTTACAAGCGCCTAGTAAGGCCAAGAGAGACCTATCAGACCTGAGGGCTGGATTGAGACTCAGTGGGAAATTATTAGGAACAAGGCTCATTCTAAGGCCTGTTGACATCCTGCCTTAATCAACCTTTAATTAGAAAGTGTGGTGGGCAAGTAATCTAGGGAGAGCAGCATTAGAGTCTGAGTTGGGCAGGAGCTGTGGGACCACTAGGGGGCATAATGGCCACTCCTGTGGCCACGAGACCTGTCACACTCAAGTACATAACACAAGTTTAACATATTTAACAGATTTAACATAAATTACCATCCAGCGTGATGTACTGCTCTAATTGTATTAAGTTCTATATTGGGTTTGTTCTGCCACTGTAAAATACTGACAGTTCATTAATATATTGCTATATCCAATTTAAAGTTCTCTAACACTACGCGTTAGCTTTGCTCAACCTGTATGATCTCTCATGTTTTATCTCCTTGCGTAATCCCATCATTCTTTTAAAAAACTAAGCCTTACTCTGAACAACCATGCCCAAACATTTTTCATTCCAAATCTTATCTCTTCCATTTAAAATCATGCACAGAGGCTTCACAAGTCCTCAGCACTGTATGTCACCTTCTTGTTGATATATCCAATTTCTCCCTTTGAAAAGAAAATTTATCTCCCACATTTCTCTCCTTTGCCCACCTAGTATATAAGCAACATACCTGCAGAGGGAACATGTTGTTTATGTGCAGATGATCCTTTCACTGTATTTTCAGGTGGGTTATTATTTAATTATCTTCCTTGAATGCCAGGGCTCACAGTCAAAGAGTACAAATCACAAAAGTATTCTCTCTCAGCCCCACCCCCCAAATTAAAGTGATATATGCTGGAAAAGCAATTTTTTGCAGAAAAGTATCTTAAAAGAATATTAAAAAAAAATAAAAGCAGCCAGATGATGTCATCTAGTTGTCCATCCACCCATACAACTTTAATTGGTCTAATAACCGGCACAATACTGACATCTCTTTGAGGCCACACTTCTTTGTCTCCCCTCAGCAACTTCTGGACACTCAAAACAGGTGGCCAAAAATTCAGGCATACAACTTACTAAGATTCATATAAAAAGACCCAGTTCAGGTAGCTGTTTTCCCTCCTAGCTCTGTTTTCCCTCCTAGTCCTTCTATAGGGGAGCTTCAGGACACACCATTGCCAGCAGAGTCTCTTCTGGCTTGGTGGCAAATATTGGACCAGACATTGCCAAAAACAGAGGAGTAAACATTTTACAGAAAGATCATAGAAGCGAGCAGAACAGTGGGATGAATAGAAGAATCTAGTGAAGGGATGGAGTTAAAGAAACCTGTGAATCTTGCTGGTCTAAAGTTATAAAGATGGGCCCTACTGAAAAGGGAATATTTTGGTACTGGACCAGGGCATGGGAGATGCAGCCACAGCTGCTTTGGCTGTGCAGGAAATGCACAGAGAAAGGTGCTTCCTTATTACAACTGTGCCACACATCTGAAATGGGTGTGGCCACAGCTACTAGCTGTGATCCTGGATGTCACTTTGCTCTCCAAACTCACTGCTTTTAAGTCTAACTCCTGCCAGAGATGTTTATGTGCTGTGAGGTCTATGAGTTCACTGGCTGCCCTGTGCAGGATCTGACTAAAGACCCTGCTTTCAGGTCCAGAGCCTGCTGCTAGTCACTCTTCTATCACTGCTACTACCACTGCCACTACCACTCCTCCCCTTCCTTTCCACTGCTGCTGAATTCCAGTGGGGGGTGGGGAGAGGAAAGAAGGAAGGGAAAAGCAATAAGGTCAGGCTCTGGAGCTGCTAGAAAGCAGGGACTCTAGGCAGACTAACCAGTGAACTCCTAGAGCTCACAACACACAGAGCTCCCAGCAAAAGCTGTGCTGCCATACTGGTGAGCTGGGAGAGCTCACTGCTCATGCAGTGCTTTGCTAGAGGGGGGTGCAACTGCATCTCGGTGGATCTGCCCCTGGAACAGGGAGAAATGGCTATAACAGTAGAGGTTGCATGTCATCTTAGAGCATCCATGAGCGACAACTAGAGAGGATACTGTTCTACTAGATTGTGCCTTCTGAGCACACTGAATTTCAGCTTGCATTAAGCCTTTTCAGCAATTGGGATCCTTATCTTATTATAATGGATTTATTACTTTTCCCCCAGAAGGTATGTGGGAAACTTCTGCTGTATTTTGTCATTAAAAAAAAAAAAAGATTAACATATACAGTATGTGCACATCTCCCACTTTACTGAAACAAGAGAAAGTTATTCAAAAGTGCATTTGTTTGTGAAGAATGGGAAGAGCACAGCTGCTCTGTTAAATAGTCTGAAACAGAACTAGAGCTTTCCATAACCTTAGGCTTTAGCAATGACTCACCTATTTTACAAATACAATCCATTTTCATTCCAGATCAATTCTAATTTTGTTTCCTGCAGAGATTACTTTACTGGTTACATTTGATTCTCTTTGAACACACTGAGAAAAATAAGTGAATTTTCTACAGAGCTGTTGGCATTACTCAATGAGAGGCTTTTTTCCCCTGTACTATTTTGCAGAACTTAATTTTTTATTCTTTCTTTAGGGATCTGTTGTACCAAGATATGCTTAACTATTCCTTGAAGCAATTTGTAAAACACCTGTTATGACAATGCTGCTTATGGATGGGAGATATATTAAAGAAGATGTTGAATGAATTCTTATGCATTATTTTAAAGAAACCTCTAAAAAGGAAAGAGTGGGAAGTAAAATAAGAAGGAGCAAGGTGTTGGTGATGTGCTCCAGTTCACTGACAAAAACAGAAGGAAAAGTTAAAGTGTCATGAGCAGAGAAGCATTGTTTTTGGGAAAGTCTGTGTGTTTACTCACAGGTCAGCTCAATGGATGCTGATCTTTCAAACCTGCAGAATAACCACATGATGAAGCAACATAAATTGCATCAAACTGTAATTGAAAAAAGCCAGCAGAAAGCCTGCCAGAGCTTCTGGTTTCTCTAAACTCACAGGTAGTTCAGCCAGTACAAAGGAGTGATCAAGGATGAGCACTTCTACCACTAGTTAGCAAAAACCTTTTATTACATTAGCAACTAGCTGGAACAGAGAAGGAAGCTTGCAAAGTTGCCATCAGAAAAGTTGAAGTATTCCACTCAGAGGCTTAATTTGGGATGGTGGGCTTGCACTGATGCCAAGCCTGGTGCATCGGAAAGCAGAGAGGTGAGAGACTCTTTGCTCTCAATCAGTTCTGCAAATCCTGGTCCAACAGCTAAAAGTGAGTAGAATTATATTGCAGCAGAGATTCTAGTAGGTGTGACTGAAGAGGCTAAGTGATCTAAGCTCTAGCCTGCAGTTCTGGTGAGGAACAACTTGTGGAGGCTTTAGTGTTGATGTAAATAGTTACTGTAAATGTTTTACAAGTAACCCTGGGGTGAAAAGAACATTCCAATATCCTAATTACAGACAGTCAAAAAGCTTGAAGCTCAATCGACTTGATCTTAACAGGTTAATCTAAGTTGCTTAGATTGTTCACTTGCTTAATCAGTTCAAACATTCACTTTTAATTCTGGAAATGCAGCCACATGCCTGCAGTGGTCCAAGCCAGAAGTCAGGGAGCATTAGAGCATGCCTACCTGCTTGGCTGGAGCAGATGACTTAGACTAAGGCTCACCGGCCCACCCTGTGAGAGGTGGGGTTTGCAGGGGAGGTACAAAGTATCCTGGGATGCTGGGGGACTGAGTTAAGTTGAATCTGGAGGGAATCTGGGACAGAAGGTCAATAAACAATTTTAACCTAAATCTGGTAAGTCTGAAACTGCATGCATCCAGGTTTATCTTAAACCAGTTTTGGTCACTTTGAAAGTGGTTTATGTGTACTAAACTTATGTTGTGTTACAGATTTGAACTGGTTTCCAATCACTTATACCAGTTTATGTGTAATTTCTGTCCCTAGTCCAGGGGGAGATGGCAGTCTGGACCTAGCAGCAGGCTGCTGATACTGCTCTCTGATGGGTTCTCCATGTTATTATGCTTAATTTAATTGTGTTATGTTAGTTCCTGTATTGACTGCCTTCGTTCTGTAATAGTTTTGTTGCAAGGATGGCCAGCTGTGCCTGAGGATGCGTGAGGCTCTGAGTAAGCTGAGGAGAGAGAGAGTAGTCCTAGGGAGGACAGACAGCTGGAGAAAAAAAAAGAGTAGTCCCAGGAGTACAGAATAGAGTCTGAGGAAGGAGAGAGGGAACTACAGTGATGCAATAAAGACAGTTTGTTTGGAGCTGAGCTGTGCAGTTTGGGACACTGGCACTCTGACACGCACCCCACTTCCCTTGGGCTGACTAAATAGAAGGAACTCTTCAAGGTGGGGGTACTATGGATAACTAGGGAAGTCAAAGACAAAAAAGAACTAGTGTCTGAAAGCCAAAGCTTTGCCCCTTGAGGGCATGTCCCCACGAGCGTGCATGTTCAGTTTGTGGCATTGCAGACAACACGTGCCACATATGCAAGTGTTCAGCACACTGCTAATTTGTGTGGTGGATTTTTTTGATACCAGGAGATCCTGGTGTAAAAAAACAAACAAACCCTCGCCATAAAAAAGTGGAGTGGTATATACATGGTGGCACCATGCATAGCCTAAAGCTGGACACTTGGTGGCCAGAGCCACACACCAGCTGCCAGCCAGGCTCCATGTGCCTGGATCACTGCTGCTGAAGCCCTGAGAAGCCCCAGGAGCCCAGGTGCTGGCCCCAGCCTCTCCTACTCTACCCTGGGGCAATTTACTGTGCACCAGAGTGTGTGTGCAGGGGTATTCCCGGGGACAACCAGCAGTGGCACAAATATATGCCAGTGCTAGTTGTCCTCAGGGAATGGATGTTCCTGCTTATGGGGACGCGCCCTGTGAAGCCACATCAGGGCTGGCTTCAGGTTCTTTTAGCAGGAGAAGGCTTCTTGTTGAGACAGAACATCCCCTGAAAGAAGCATGATCCATGACATTGTTTCTGCTTAGGGACATGAAATGAATAAGGATTTGACTCTAAAGTGTAACACTTAATTTTGATATAATCTTAAAATATAAAGCAGATAACTATGAAAAAGTAACATTCTGTTTTCTTAGACAAAGCAATTCAGGGTGTTCATAGCGTTATGAAGTTTGGAGAGGCAACAAAGTTACATATTTTGCAAAAATCTCTTAAAATATTGATTTTTATATGCAAAACTTGTGGAAACTCTGGGCATTAATCTTCAATTACTATTAGCTTCCAAATAGGAATGGATCTTTTCTCTGTTGAAAAAAAATCATTATTCCACATTTGCAGATGTAATAGAATGTAAACTGATATAACTGCTAAGTATTCTGATTATTAGTAAGAAGTAGAACTTTAACCACAAACAAATATTTTCTTTACACATACAACCTGTATTGCATTAGTTGAGAGCCAATAATGCAATTAGTTGCTTTAGTATATCTTAGATGCTGCTATTTGTGCTGCACTTAAGCATGCTAGTTAGCAAGAACCTCTTTATATCTTAGCAACCAACATCAACCGTTTCATCATTTGTTCCCATTATCAGGCTTGTTCATTAGGTTTGGGGTTTTATTCCCCCCAAGAGTTTTAGTAGTGTGCTGCTAAGTGCTAGAATTGAAATGGTCAGTATGTAACGAACAGCATACTGGTGAGCTACAGACTGTCATGGTTTCTTGTGTTTTCCCTCCAGGGTCACACTCATTTCCATAGATTTATAGTTTTCACAGGACCAAGATAAACATCAAGCAGATTTCTGAAACTGTGTTTGTTAGATCAGAATAATATTAATTTTACAATTTTTTCATTGATCATCCCATCTCTCAACACAATTATAACACATTAAAAATATTTATAGAAAATGTCCATTATCCAATTATCAGATTGCCATACAAAATAAAATTAATCCACCAGATCCTGAGACTCAGCTAAGTCACTAAGTCAGATTGCTGGCTCTTGCTCCATCTAAGAACCTGTAACATTGCTATTAGTTATTCCTTTAGCTCACCTGGTGAAGAACTGCATTGTGATACTGAAAACACCTGGTCCAAAATCTGCTGATAAACATGTAGTTTATTATGATAGTTGTACATGATAGAAGTTCTGTTTTCTGAGCTGTCTTAATTAAAATAATGGGAAATGGCATAGAAAAAACCCACTTCCAGAACCAAATCAAAATTCCTATATTAAAAGAATATCAAGGGTAAATTGTGCTTTTACCACAAATTTAGAACAAGAACTTCTTTGGGATGTACTGATGTATCAGCCTTATATATGTCACAGGTTGGTTCCTCTGACTGGCTAGCTCACCTACCCTTCTCCTACCTGCCCTTCTTGTACATGCCTGCATATTGGGGTCTCCAGGAAGATGTTTTCCATCTCCCACTGCTTCTCATAATACAGGTTGCAATGGAAGAGAATATAACTCATTACGCCCCTGTGCAAGCTTTTAGGGTGAGCCCTCATCTATCCCTGAGGTTGCAGGTCAAGCAAGCAAAGTGAAGCATCAGAATTAAGTTTGCCTGTGTATGTACCATGCTGTTACTTTGTTAAGCAGTCTTTAAAATACATACAGATTCCTCCCCATCCTTAAGATCCCTGTTTCTCCAGATTCTAAATTAGTGTTGAAAACAATGCAAGCATCTTGTGATCTCTCTACATTAGAGTTCTCCACGTCAGTAACAATGGTGACCTTCAATCAGTGTTTGGAAATTTTTTCAAAAATTCCTTAGTTTACCCAAAGCTTTAACATTCAGCATTTTACTTCTTTTACTTTCATTTCTGAGGGTGATCAAACAAAGAAATTAAAATGATTATTTAAATAAATTAAAGATAACTTTGTCACACTAGAACAAATGGAATTGAATTATACAGTCTTGGATAGCATGAAATGAAAATGAGAAAGATGTCAGGAATCACTTTTCATGCAGAAAAATCATAAAAGTGCATAATGGTCTACCCAGCAATAGTGCTGCTGAGATTATGGTGGGAGGTTAAGAAGCAGACCTCCCAAATATTACTGATATAAAATGCAGTGAAAAGAAGATAGTCTCAGTTGTGATAACAGCATGAATATGAAAACAGACATACAGCGTAATTCACACACACATCACTTATTCCTTCAAAACTGCCTGTCCTTGGATTTAGGGGTATACTTGGTAGCCGTGTTGGTCTGAGACAAAAAGGCATACAAAAAACTAGAACTCTTGGTTCCAAAATGATACCTTTTATTAGACCAACTGGAAAATGGCAAGAAAATTGTCCTTTTCTGCAAGCTTTCGGGATCAAAGTCCCTTCGTCAGGCTCTGGGAAATGTAGATGGTACACGATGGTAAAAAGTCCCCATAGGTAGGAAATAAACTTCATTTTTGCACAGAGGGAACTGAAGATGGAATGGACCCAGAGGGACATGTGCATGTGGGTCTCTTGGTGGGTGAGCGGGCACAGTGATAGGGAGCCGTGCGGACTGGACACACTTGTCATGCTAATTGCTGACAGGGAAGTGGGGACTGGGGTGATAGCATGGTGCGCATGCATAGCCCTGTAGCTGCCACCTGCACAGAGGTGGGGAAGGGGGCACTCACTTTATTCTTGCTTCAAAACAGAGGTGCTACCTTGGCCAGCTGGGAAACAAGGAGACAGACAGGGAGCAGCCAGAACTGTGCTGGAGAGATGGGAAGGGGAGGAGACGGAGGCACGGGAGCCCCCAGTAGTGACTCACGTGAACCTGACAAGCATGTGTGTGCATGCACATACATCCACACACGCCTCTCCACCACCATGCCTTCCTTGCCACTGTAGCATGGAGAAGTGCAGAGGCCAAGCACAATGAAAAGCCACCCTGGCTGGGCTGGGAGATGGCTGCCATGGAGGGGAGTATGACACAGCTCCCCAGTGCTACAGGAGCGAGGTAGGTGGAAATCATCACTGTGGTGGAGACAGGAGGGGAAAAAAGAAAAATAAAGAAACTCATCATGGCCACCTGGTGATACAAGCAAGCAAATAACACACATTTCATAGAGAAGTATGAAAGTGATCATTTAGCCCAACTAGGGATCAACCCTGCAACCTTGGTATTATTAGCAGGATGCTCTAACCTACTCATCTAAACAACTGTCTCTATTTTCTTGTGGGGGCCAGCACCTTTCACAGCCCAAAGGGCTTTAGAAAAAAAGCAAAGACCTGAGGGGAGGGATGCAAGATAAAAAAGAAGAGGGAGGAGATTTGAAAATACTATTTTTCTTTCTCCTTCCCACACTCTTCCTATCTATCCCCCTCACTCCTGTGCTCCCTCTCTGGCTGCTCGTCTCACTCCCTCTCACAAACACACGCACATAGTCTGCACTTTCCCTCTCTCCTCCATCCCTCTCCTGATGGCCATCAAGGGGTTGGAAATTAAAAAAGAAAAGAACAACAATAACAACTAATTTTAATCCATCTCAATCAATTTATAACACACAGGGAGCAAGTCCCCACACTTTCTCCCCCTCCCCTGTCAGTAGTCAGCATAACAGGCATGCTCAGCCTGCACAACTTCCTGTCACTGCACCAGATCTTGGAGGGCATAGGGATCTCTTGGTGAGCTCCCACATACCCACTGAGAGACCCCCATGCCTCTGGAGAGTGGGTACAGTGACAGGGAGGAGGGCACAGCTGATCTGCCCTCTCTGCCCCCCCATCAGCAATCAGTGACTGACTCCCTTAAAGGTGGGGTGGGGGTGTTTTATTCGATGGCTGCTTCCAGATGTTGGGGGGAAAAAGGTGCTTTAAACTTGGTGCACTCCCATATCAAGCCCAGTGCATACCCAAAAGGGGCAGCACATTAGTTGGACCCGGCTTGCCCAACATCTGTATAGATCAGGAGCTTTAGTGGAGTTTTCTTGGTGCTTTTATATAATAACTGATTGAATCAGCTGTTAGATAAATGTGCCAAAAAGCCCTGCTGAAGCACCTGATCTATACAGACACTGTGGAGCCAGGTTGAATTAATGCAATGATGCTTCTGGCAAAGTGTGGTTTGTTTGTTTTTCACATCTGTCAGCTCCAAATGTGCTCCAAACTTCTGTCCTGTTACAGGAATAGACCAGTTTCTGGCCACCTAAATTGGAAGAAGTGTAATGTCTGCACCTGGCCATAAAGATGCTGATTTCAATGGGACTACTTGTGTAAAGTGATGCTTGTGCATACTTGTTTGCAGGAACAAGATCCTAATTACAATATCCTTTTCTAAAACAATATAAATAATCTACTTTACCTCTTACTTGCCTGTTTTTAAGATTGGAGGTCTAACATAATATTCCACTAGTTGCTACTTGTCATTTCTGTCTTCATTACATTTTTTAGTTAGCATAATTTAGGACAATTTTTCTTTTTGGCACCAAGCTTTGTTTTATTTCTACTCAGAAAAAGATACAAAAATGATTTAAAATGTCTGTGTCCAAGACAAACTTAGCTTTTATGAGCCACCTCTGTAAACTGAAGCCTGGAATTTTAAAGATAGCTTTTAAAAGGTTTCAACTGGTAGGTAGGTTATTACATACTGTACATGACTGGACAGGATAGTAGCCCTTTTTTTATCATCAGAGGAGTAGGAACCATTAGCTAGAATGCTATTACTGTGCAGGAGGGAGAAGGAATAATTAAGCCATACAGAAATAAGCTCCCATCCTTTCCAATCTCTGTGGTAACAAGAAATAATGGTGACTCATTAAATCAGCAACTCACTCCTACACTTACATTTATTAAATTATATATTCACCCACATTTTCTCCATTGTGCAACAGTGCATATTTAAAATGTCTATACTCACATATTGTAACTGAAAGGGCTGAACAATTTTATGACTAGTAGAATTTGTATCTATATAAGCCAAGATGGGATAATCAAATCTTAGGCTTCAGGCTATAGATTGATTGCCACAGGGGTCAGGAGTCCCAACCCACCTCCACAGTCAGTATTACAAAATATGGTGGGAGTGTCATGGGGTGCTTTTTCCTTCCTCTGTAATATCTGTAATTAGCTACTGCTGGAGGCAGGATTTCTGAGTTACTAGACTATGAAACATGCTAGAGCTAATGTGATATATCACTATGGAATGTATCTGTATCATAAATGCAAGGTTTAGGGGAAAGTTTTCCTTGTAAACACACAATTTTTCTGGGTTAGATAAGTATAGTTCTGAAACTACAATGTGTGATACTAAAATATTTTTTTTTATATGAATGAACTATTATGGAGGGGGAGTGACTGGAAAGTGGCAGAAACCCCACTCGTTGAATCAGAAACGGACAAGTGGAATTGGACAAACAAACAAATAAATAATATCCTTTCCCTAGATGCAACAGATGAGATGAAAGTGGAAGAGATTTTTTTGCACTGATTGCAACTTTTCTGAGAAAGGATGAACTTCACATTCATTAGATTATATTCATTTTCCAGCAGAACGGAGGAGTAGATATACACTTTTACTTTACCTTTCCTAACTTTCTCAACTGTAGCCTCTTTGGTTTATCGGTCAGAAATGTCTTTTCTGACTGCTTTGTTCCCAACTTACATCATCTTCATCTGTCTTAAAGACTTCTAGTACCATCCTCCATATCTGATTTTGTTGGCCTCAGCCATGGAGCTGCGCTTTTCCTACTCCATCCCTGGCACTGGGCTATTTTTAGTCCTCCCCCACCCACCCCATCCCCAGATGAATGACCCCCCGCAACCAATCAAATCCCACATCCCACAAGCGACTCCTAGTGCAGTTTTATCAGTGTTCACCAATGCTGGGAGTGACAAAGTAAGTCCCAGTGTGGGGAGAGATGGGGGTTCACCAGGAGCAGGGAGGCTGTTTGGGGATGGGGGAGGTCAGGGTCTAAAAACAGCCCCTGGTCCCAGGGGGTGGGGAAGAGAGCACCCATCCCTCCAAGGCCCCTTGAGAGCCCCCCAATTCTGCCAAACCCTCCCAGACCCCAGAAACCCTTCCATGGACCCCACGTGCCTCCCCAATCCCCCAGCGTCCCTCCCATGTAGACTCCATCTGCCCCCTCAACTCTCCTGTCCACCCCCATTGGACCCTGCCTGCCTCCAGTCACGTGCCCGGTCCACCCTATTTCCCCCCTAAAGCTTCTTGGGCCCCCAATCCCCACACCCCCTCTTCTATACCCTGCATCCCAATTTACATTAGATTAGGTGGTTATTTCTGATGTAATCTAACCTCCCTAAATGTCTTTACGCAGCCCATATATCTCTTGTGGTATTTTCAGAGTATCAACTGATGGTTAACAATAACATGTAATGATGTTCATTATATGTGGCATTTGTGTGTATGCCAAATACTAACAAAATTGCAAGGCAGTGTTTTCTTGCCATCTTAAAATTGTTTGGTGTCCCCATAGAAACCAAATAGTGGACCATCTACAGCTTTTAGGGTGCACTAGTCAGTTCCAAAGATGCATAAGGCACATCAACACATTACCCTTTTTAATAAAACATCATACACCAATGAGTTTTTCATTTGCCTTCTACTATGTCAAGGGTATTTGAATCTTAACTAATTCGATGATGCCTGTGGCCCAAATATAAGTGAGAGCAGAAGAGGATTATTTAACATTCTCCTTTAAAGATATGATCTATCAGAAGGAATTCCAATTAAGAAACCCCTGCACATAAAAATCTCTCTCACACAAAAATTGTCAGTCTGAAGTTGAAGTATATGTACTCGCTTTTCAAAAATGATCATTAAAAACAAAAGATCCTAATCCTTGAAGCCTAAGAAATGCTGAGTTAAGGATGCACTTCTCAAAGACTGCAGTAGCTCAAAATCTATCAAGGACACCAGCATAACCACAGAAAGAGAACCTTCCGTTTGATTCACCCCCTGTTAAATCTTTCATTTCCCAGACAAATACCCTTCTCCTCCCACCCTTGTCTGTTCCTTTCATAGGTCCTATGTACCATACATAGGCCCAAGGATTGAATATTAGGTCTGTGCGAAGCTTCGGTTGCTGATTTTATTTGGCAGAGATTCAACCCAATTTGGTGGTCAAATCTCCAAATCCAAATCAAATCAGGGAGACCCTTTAATCTCTCCAAATCAAATCGGAACCCTCCAAATGGATTTGAAGAGATTCAGAAAGATTCAACGGTTCGGACATAGACACAGCTTTAAATGTTTTTTCTACATATTTCAGGGTACCAAGCGGCTCGTGAATGCTGAGATGGTGGGGTGGATGGAGTGTCCCACAGGAATGTGGGGGCAGGATCCCCAGTGAGCTCAACAGGAGACTCAGAAGTGCACCAGAAGCACTTCCAGTTCGCTTCTGGGTCTGCCAGGGAGCATGTGGGAGCCCCCCCACACTCTCCCCATCTCAGTGGCTGGTGCCTTCTGGGTCTGGGGGGGAGGGGGGACAACTGGGGTCCCCCTACAGCCAATCACTGAGCCACAGAGGTGCAGGGTGGGGGGCCCAGCATGCTCAGCGGCAGACCTGGAAGTGGACCAGAAGTACTTCTGGTCCACTTCGAGATTCGCCGCCAACCACGTGTGGGGGCCACCCCACGGTCCTGTGGGATGCTCCATCCACCCCACCATCTCAGCATTCATAAGCCATGCCTGGTACCTTGAGGCATGTAGAAAAAACATTTAAAGCTGTGTCTATGGCTGAATCACTGATTCTCTGAATTGGCATCAAATCTTCAGATTCGGATTCGGCCGATTCAAATCAGGGACAGTGATCCAAATCAATGAATCAAATCTCTTTCCCCAATTTGGGCCAAATCCAAATCAAATACAGCCCATTTCACACACCCCTATTGAATATCCCTTGTCCCATTCTCGTAACTGCTTCTTGCTGCTCCTTGACGTTCAGGAAAAATATTTTTTGACCCTTGGAATTACCTTCTTTGCCCCTCCCTTTCTCATACATAGAGAATTGTTGGCTCTATAGTGCTGTAGGTTTAATTAGACTTTTCAGTCTCAATTTGAATTCCATAGCTCAGCAAGCCTCTTTCATGTGAGGTACAGACTCCTTGTCTGGAACCCAGAGAAAGTTGGAAAGGAGTCAGCGATCATTTGGATATACATTCTGGGAATTCAGTTAGCAAAAGAAGGTGGTAGGAATGGATGATGGCCTTGATCTACTGCTCCCACATGTCTATAGCCTCATTCCTCACACCCTTCAGATTTTTGAAGGTCTTCAGTAGATGAACAGGGATAGGGTTCTTTTCTTGTGGAATTCTGCAAGAGATGGCTTCCAAGATACTGGAAATACTCAATGTTCTCCAGAGTCTCACTGTGAATCTGAATTATTGGACCTACGGACTTCTCATTAAGAGCTTGTTGATGGAGGACCTTAGTCTTCTGAATGCTAAGCATCAGTCCCATTTTCTTGTATACCTCAGTAAAGATGTCAATGATTGCCTGAAGGTCTGCTTCTGAGTAAGTACAGACAGCATCATCAGTGTACTGGAGCTTGATGACTGATGTTGGGGTGGTCTTGGTTTTGTCTTGGAGACAGCTGAAATTAAACAGTTTACCATCCATTTGGTAGTTTAGCTCCACTGTGGCTGGAAGCTTGGTGGTCAGAGGTAGCACCACTGTAAAGAATATCAAGAAGACTGTTGGAGCGATGATGCAGGCTTGCATAACTCCCATCTTAAGCTCAAAGCATCCTGCAATAGATTCATAGATCTATTATTGAGAACCACTGCTTGCATACCACCGTGGAGCAGGTAAAGAATGGTGATGCATTTCACTGGGCAATCATACTTCAGAAGGATCCTCCACAAAGCTTCTTGGTTAACAGAGGCTAAGGCTTTCATGAGGTCAAAGAAGGCCATATAGAGAGGTTTATTTGTTCCTGGGAGTTTTCCTGCAGCTGGTGAGCTGTGAAGATTATTTCAGTTTTGCCTCTTGATGCGCTAAACCCACACTGAGATTCTGAACTCTTCAGCAAGTGGAAGGAGACAGTTCAGGTTCTCACAATGATCTTTCCTAGGGTGGACGGCAAGATGATCCCTCTGTAATTTCCACGATCAGGAGAGGGAAATCACAGGGTTTTGGCTGAGGCCTGCCTGAAGGAGATATAGTCAGCTCAGTGAAAAGAGCTAGAATATCAGGCCAGACTGATGCCACCCCATGATGATCAGTGTGAAATGAAGCACCTAAGACCTTATCCAAGCCTCTAAGAACTGTATCCCTAATTTATATTAGTATTCCCACAAGGTGTGGTAGGTGGGATCAGGAGGGTACTCTAGTGAGACCAGGTGAGAGACTGTTGGCCAGATTAGTTTGGCTGTCCTCAGACGCAGGTCTTATTACTCCTGCACTGTGATATATGAGTTGTTTCTTGGCTTCCTCTCACATCTCAGAGCTGAAAGGGAAGAAAAGATACTGTAAGACCTGCAGGGTCTTGTGTCACAGCAAAGAAAATAGGTTGGTGCATCCATTGCTATGTGAGCATCCTTGGCTGTGTGACCATCTGTATACATTAATGGGTATCTGGGAGATCTTCTCTAAAGAAGTTCTTGGGAGTTCTTAGTCTATTGCACCCCTAAAGACTGGAATCAGAAACCTGCCCCTGTCTTATTTATGAGTTTACCTTCATTGTGCTAGCAGTCTCCACTTGCTTAGAGTGCAAAAAATACAACAAAACTCCAGTGAAACTGACTACCCTGTTGTATTTGTCCAAGCCAGAGAAGGGCAGAAAGCAAAGAAATGGCATAAATGCCAAGTAAATTTAACATTTTAAAATTCTTTCATCTATAATAATCTAAAGATAATCAGCATGTCAGCCAGATCCAGCCCTTGGTGCTGTGTCATCCAGCCTTCAGGGTTCCCCATGTGTTCGTTGGGAGCTTTGCAGGCTGTGGTCCTGTGTGCTAGATCAGGTGTGCAGGATCCCAATTCCAGGGTGGCGATTCCTGGGAAGGCATTCCAATCCTGGGGGGCAGACTGTCGACTTAAGAGTGAGTGTGGTGTGGGGCCTTCCAAGGGTATGTCCCACTGATCCTGGCTTGTAGGGTCAGATCTAACCCATGGACTGGCCCTGTACAGTGGAGCCAAAAGGCTGAGCAGCACTGATCTAAGATAGTGTCAGCAATACAGCTAGAGAAAGAGCATTTTAAAAACTATATTATAAGCTGTCCTCTAAATATTATCCTCAAAGGTAAGTATATTTAAAGAAAAAAGGTGAATTAATACAGATTGCTATCCTGCTGCAGATTCATTCATATAGGTCTCCTACTGGTAAGAAGAATAGCAAGGAAAGCCATCAGTGGGTATTTGGCTTATATCCCTCTGCAGAAGCTTGTTATAGATCAGAAGGCGAACTTGGACTTTGATTATTTTATTTTGGATTCTGTGATCTCATATTTTATTTGGATCTTTGATTTCATATTTACATTTACAGAGTAAAGACCAAAAGAGTATTTTTTGCTTTCATTTTCTTTTCTTTTTTTAAAAGAGAAAGAGCCAATAGGCATGTGTTAATTTTCCAACTGGCATTTCTACTGCATCATTTCAGTTCTTCATTGTTCCTTTTGTTTATAGTCATCCTAGTGAAGATAAAACTGTGTGCCTGTCTTCTGTACTTTAAATTTTTGCTTATGTACTAATGAATCTGACTTGGTGCCATAGTAGACACTAATGAGCATCACCAGCTTTCATTTAACTCCACTGCTCACTACCACGCACTCTAGAAAATCTATTGGTTTATTCATAACAACCACTAGAAATTCTTTTTCATTAGTAAGATACTAGTTTTCCCTGTTGTGCATTTTGTTATTATGGAGAAGTATGAAATGTTAATTCTGCCCTGAAAACCCAGGGCAGAAATGCCCCAATCCTGTTTAAAATGCAATCACTTGCATAGTAAGTGATTTCAGACATCTGAGCACCAGCAGCTAGAAGCCTTTTATTGAAAAAAGGGAAATAAGAAGAAAGCTCATTGCAACTTGGGTGTCCAATTTACCTTGTTATCTGCATTTTTTCATGGTGAAATCAAGCAGCAGGACTGCAATTATAAAATAGACCATAAAGTACTGTTAAGAACTACTGCATTCCTAACAGGGCCCTTAGCTTTGGTTTTGATATAGAAATATTTATGTATTTCAAGACTCTGGCCAGAAATCTACAGATTTTTCTCTTCAGTGCTTCCTGATCAAAATAAGCAACCTTCTTTGCAATTTTTTATTGTTACAGTGGGACAGTTTTATTCACAAACTTTTCATGATCTCAAATACATATCTGAGAGGGGGTCTGAAACCTCCACACTTACTGACTTCAGAAAGAGTTGATGATAGATTTGAGTGAAAATTTTTTTACCAAAATTTTTCTTAGGAGAGAAAAAAATTGTGACAAACATTTTACAATTGTGTTGTGGGAAGGAAACCCTTCTAAAATTCCAAAATATTAAAACATATTTATTTTGCTTTAAAATGACTTTCTGTTTAGAAATGCTCTTTTAATTATGTTTGTAAAAAAAATTAAAGCTTGAATTACTTGAAATCTAATACTTTTGGTTTAGGGGTGTTGGTTCATAGTAAATGATTTTTCTGTGTTATGAACTGAACCTGGATGTAGGAGGTCAAGGTTCAGGGGTAGCAAGCATCCTGGGGAGTCCAAGAGCCAGGATTCCAGACGCTAGGGGCTAGGCAGGGATGCAGGCAGGAGCTAGACTAGGGACTAGGAGCTAAGCAATAGTTCATGCAGGAGCCAGGCAAGGATTCAGGCAGGAGTTGGAGGGGCTGTAGGAACCAGGCTAGAAACTCAAAGCAAGAAATCAAGAATAAGGACTAGGTATCAAGATAACTGGGGCTAGATAGATGGGATACTTGCCTAGCTGAAATCCGGCAAGGGCTGCTGCTTAAATGTAGTAGCTACACCCAAGGACTTGAACAGGGGCCAGCTGGGGGCCAGTCCCTCTCTGGCAATTAGGGCCACGTGAGGGCTTGTCTGTCTGCGTGGCATCCTGACGCCTGACAGCATGCCTATATCAGGATGAGTTTTGGAGAGAAAGAAATTCAAGGAAAAAGTTCAGTCATTTTTAAAACCAGGTTAGGGAAAAATACATTTTTTCCACAAGTGAATACATTTTAGTAATCTTTTATTTAGGAAATTCTGTTTATCCTGTTAGCTGTATATTTCTGACTGAAGATCTCACACAACCATACTAGAGGTTAGTGTAAGGTTCTCTCTCTGGAAACACAGGAGCGAATTTATGTTTCTGCTCCTTCACTCCCCCCCATAGGAACCTAAGGCAGGCACCTTATACTCTATCCAAGATCCACAACTCTGGGAACATAGGTCTCCCTGTCGCCTCTGGCTTTGGCACTGTCACAAAGGGAATATCTGGCTACAGAGATTCTCTCCTATTTCAGTATGCTACTGGAGCTGCCACCTATTTGAAAGACGCCACAGATGTCTTCAGGAAGCTAAACTCTATTGATAAACATCCAACAAACTGTTTATTGGTTACCAATATCCCCGTGCATGAGGACAGATTACAAGCCATAAGGAACACAGTCCACAATGACATTACTGCATCTGTTTCCATCAAACCCTCCTGCTTTTTCCTCACATGCAACTATTTTAAATTTGGAGATTCTCTATACCTACAAAGGCATTATCACTGCCACTGGCACACACATGGTTCCCCAACACACTGTCTCATTTATCTCAAAGTCCATTTCTACAACAGCTGCCCTTTCATCCCCCTGGTATACCTGAAGTACATTAATGACATAGTCATGTTGACATATGGAAAGGAATCTCTAGAGAAGTTCCACCAGGACTTTACCACCTTCCAGCCCTTAATCAAACTCCTTCCTTGTGCACCACTGTGAAGCTTTATAATGTCTGCAGCATCATCACATTGTATTGGAAATGAACAGACTGTTATAGCTACCTCCAGATTCCATCTTTCATCCTAAACACAGATCTAAACTCAATGTAGTTCCGTTGTCTACAGCCAGGATCTATATTATAACCATATCTGGTCTGATTCCATTGACTGGAAGGCACACCACAGGAATCTAAAACAGGGTTTCCTACATGGAAGGTGTAAATGAACATCTCATTTAAGGAGGTCCTGATTGTCGGGGATTTTGACTCTGATCAAAACAGGTATTGCACAGCCCTTTACACCCATTGTTTGTCCAAGCAGCATTTTTTCTTATCTACCAGTACGTGGCTAGAGAGCACACAGCCTGAGCAGGCTTGTTCCCAGGATGAGCCACAGTTAAGTTAAATGAGCCACAATTAACTTACAAATGCACACAGCAATTCAGGGAAAAAGCATTGGTACATTTTACACTTGAAGTTGTGTTACACTTATACCATACTAAGGGAATGTAAAATGTGACTCTCCATAACTTAAAGCTTGTTAACTCATGCTTAGTGTCTCTAGGCATCTCAAAGTTACACCACTTAAGGTGAGGGTTAACTCTGGGCCATATTATATAGGCCATGCTACATACTCATGGGCCACTTTAGCTCATGAGTCATGCTATGTAGGCCATGCTACGTAGCTCATGTTAAAGTAACTTCAGTCTGCTCCATAGAGATAAAACAAGCAATTTGTAATCTTTCAGCATCCCAGAATGCACTGCTCCCAGCCCCCTTCCTGCATCCTCATCCAGAGCAGGGATAGAGTCCAGGTGTCCTGGCTCCTATCCATGTCCCTGCTTGCCAGTCCTCTAGTAGCAAATCAGAGCTGTGCAGGCAAGAAACCATATTAAATGCTCACAGCATTTTCTAACATTAACATTCCACAGATTTAGTATGGTCTAAATGTAACGTGTAACTTCACCTTATGTGACATACTTCACAGAAATGTTAAGCAGAACAATGGGTGTAAAATTTTGTATGGTACCAGGGCAAAAGGCTTTCTCCTGGGAGAAAGGCAACATCTGTTCATAGCTTACAATGACAAACCTGTAACAGTGACGACAGAAACCCTCTGGTTGACTCAGCTTGGAAACCCTAGATGCATCAGTGATGACCTCCCACCATGCCTGAAAAATGATGAACATCTCAAGCTAGCTTTAGGGGATAAGCCTGTTCTGGCTTACAAGTAGTCCCCACAACTTCAAACTATGCCTCTCCAGCAACAAACTAGCTAGCTTGAATTCTTATTAATCCACCAGGTATGGCTACAGTCCCAGATGCCGGTTGTGCCTCATCCTTAACATAGATCACATCATCATTGGACTGAACACAAAGTATAATATCAGGATTCACCTCTACCGATATTTCATATGTCATCACTTGCTTTCAGTGCCACTTTGGCTGTCAGTGTCCATTCATTCTTTTACATGGGGCAATTCCTATGTAAAAAAATGAACAGACACTGACTCAACATCAATTCCAAAAACACATAAAACACACAAAAGTCTGTGGCTTATTATTTGGTTTTGTGCCTCTTGAGTGTAAAACACAACAGCTTGTGTATTGAGTCATATTTCTATAACTGTGTATAAAGGGCAATGAGTCAAGGTTAGATTAAAACATGAATGAAAATAACCTCTTGTTCCTGTAGCATTTGCTGTCGTTTTATACAATCCCAAAAGTTTGAATGTCTAGTTACATCATTAACTATGAATCTTTCATCAAGTAAGTCCTTGAGAAAACAGCGACCTGATCCTATTTTACATTACAGCAGATATATTCCTCAGTGGGCGCATCTACATGTGCAATTAATGTGCACAAATAAACTCCACAGCTAGTTGCTCCAGACTTTTTTGCTTCCGGGTGAACCATTTGATGTGCTCCAGAGCTCCCCCACTGCACATGGAGCCTGGTTGGGAGTAGCCCTGGGGCTGGCAGGCTGACCCTTCTAGCATGTATATGCAAGCACGTAATGAGAAACCTAATGGAAATGAAATGCTGCATCCTATGATATTATCCTGAAAGGCAAATGTTTTATATAAATCAAAGTGAAAAAAAGGTTAATTAAATATAGGTATATTCTGTAACTTGAACTGCTGCCAGCAAAAAAGCTGTTTCTAATGTATACAAGGAATGTGAATACATTTATTCTTATTAAATCAGTCCCTACCTGAACATGTCATTACTTACCCTACAACTTTCTATCTTTCATCTCAATCTTTCTTTTTTTTTTTTTTAGTTAGCTCATAGACTTTTATAACTGTATCTATATAGCCCTTAGAACTCTTACCATGATTAGGGCTTTTGTGTACTAAGCAAATATTGAATATGAAAAATAAGCTACTTTCTTCAAAATAAACATTATGTTTTCTTTCCATTTAACTCAAAGCTTTAGCTATGCCATACATAGGGTATTATGCATAAAAATATGTTCACTACATGATGCTGCTTTGAATGAATACCGAAAGAGAATGCAAGATGGCATTACAATTTATTTAAAAACCCATCATAGAATGGCTCAATGAGTACAGCAACTTGCATTGTAGTGCCTGTTGTTGCATCCATTGTTTGCGTGATGTTCCCACCATATAGCAATTACAGAACTGGAAATAGATGTCTCAATCCAAAAAATATCATTATAAAGAGAAGAAAAAATGGAAACCTGAAGAACTATTCTTTGCTTTTCACATATAGGGGTATAATATTAGACAAAACATTTTGAGTCAAAGTACAGAAAAGCATGATCTATAGATCTATTCATAAACTTAAAGTTGTGTGCAGCCTTTGCTTGTAATAAAAAATTTCATAATTATTAAATTAGAAATTATGAAGCCTTTTGGAGTAAACTGCAGAGGCTTTACAAGGAAGTTAAAGGAATGACTTCTGAATAAATCACTTTATGACAAAAAATGTGGGGACAGAAGAAAATTTCAGGTATAAAAGAATATTATCATACTGTTTATTACATACCACAATTTTAATAGTTGAAGAGCTTTCATGTGCAACAGAAATCCTAGGCAGATACATTGTAGGCTACAGTTTACAGCAATATCCTACTGACCTCTTCAGCAGAAACTGTCCAGTTAAATAAAAGTATTAATTCACCTCTCCCACAAAATATTAACTTCAGTTAGATAAGATCATCCTTTCCTACAATAAAATGGAATATTTAAATAGTAATAATGCACTGCAGTCAATATATCCATCATCTAATCTGGTTGCAAATGTAGCACTAATAATTTGTTGTATGGACTAGAACATGTTCACAAAATACAAATAAAGTCCACTGCTCTAGTGGCTTAGGAGACAGTTATTTTAACAAATTAAGATTACCCAACTGCAAGGCACTTCCACTTGGACCAATACTTAAACCAAATTATGAAATATATTCTGACTATGACAGCAAAATAATATTGTTGCAACTGGGTCCACTGACACAACTTCATTTGCCTTGGAGTCAGGCTCTAAGAAACATATTTTCATGCTCAATTAGAGTTCTTTTTTAAATAATTGAAATATTTGGGCCCATCTCTGGAACTACACTCAATCTAGAATTTTCTTCTATAAAAAGCCAGTATCTGTTCTGGTTTGCATCTGTGTAACTTTATTGTCTTTGGTGGCAAGAGTAACTAAGAGCATAATTAGTCCAGAGATTTTCTTCTCTTCTATTTGTCTGGGTGAATATGAAGATACTACAGATTGACTGACAGTTCGCTGAAGATACTGATTTGGAATAAATAATCAATTTCTTTACGTTGATAGCACACCAACCAGGGTTTTGTGATATCAAGATTAATGACTCATGTGACAAACATAATTCTGGAATGATTGTATTTAATTGATAACCAATTGTTTACAAACTAGATGATCTTAGCAGTGAAACATGATACAAATTCTTTCAGAGGGTAAGATAAGGAGGGTGTATTTTTAGAGAATGTCATTATGTGAATGGTAGAGTTTAAAGAAATGGGGGAGGTCTGGATACTTCTATTTACAACACAGAAGCACCACTTTGTGTTTGTTAAATTTCAGTCCTTTTTTTCATTGTAAACTGAAAATAAAGGAGGTTTTTCAATTTATATTAGCTAAAAATGGATCTCAGTAATTACTGCATTTTTCCTTAGGAATTATTAGGAATATACATGCAATAACGGGGGACAGGGACTGGGGGAGGGGAGAAGAAGGACACACAAAAACCCTGCTCATCCAAAAAGGTCTCCCAATAATTTAAATGCATGCAGCACTGTTTGCAAAGTAAAACACTGCCAGCCATATAGAAACACTAGAGACTGACTGTCTAATAAAAAGAAGTAAGTTGTCATAAGAAGCCATTCTCTTTGTCATGAGAAGCGATTCTCTTGAAATACACAGACATTGCCCTTTAGTGCTCATTGTGGGTGTGTGAAAACATTCAAATGAACCAGTAGAAGTTAAGCCATTTAGTTTAAGCGTTTGGAAACTCGTTTGAAAGAATTCTGTACATAAGTTCATGGGGTCAGCTGCTTGCTCTGCCAAGAGACTGTGTTGCCCATGGCAGCTAGCCAGGGGGTCCCAGAACACTTTGCAGGCTCTGTGGTCTGTCTGGACATGGTTGACATGTCTTCCCCACAAAACTCCCTCCCGCCCTCTCTCTTCAGATTACAGACCTAGAGTGTCTGTCTTTTCAACACTGTCAAATTCCCCTCTAGTGCCCATTGGATCTTAACCCCTCTGGCACCAGCCAGTGGACCCAGTTCCAGTGCAGGTTGGGCAAGTCTGATTGTGGTCAAGTTCTGCCAGACTGGGGTTGAGTGCTGGCTGGTTGTGTGCTGGTGGGTCTGGATCTGGAGGTCCTAGTTAGTCTGGTTTGGTTTCATGAGTGGGAGGTTTCCAGTCTCTGTTGGTGAGTTGCAAGGAGCAGTAGGCTTCATTCACAGCAGCAGCCCTGCTCCCTCCCATATCAAAGCAGCATGGCTCCCACCAGGAATAAACCCCTTCCCACCCCTGCCAATGATTGGGAGCAGCCCTTCAGGTAGAGTTCAGGCATGGGGGGAGGGGCTCCAGCACCAAGGCAGGGGGATGGGAGGGAGGAAGATCAGGCTGGGTCAGTGTAGCAGGGGTGGGGAGTGGAGGAGTGGTTGGTGGGCTCTGGGAATGAGCTAGGGGGTTGAAGGGCTCACGTGCCATGTTGAGGGTGGGGAGTTTGCTGCCCCACATGACACTTCAAGCTGGCACCTGTGCACGGGGCTGAAGGTGACAGCTTTGTGCCTTTCGAGGTGCTGGTGGGTCCAGGCGGTACTGGTAGGTGGCTTCCCAACCCTCCTCCCCTCCACCCCCCCAGCACCCTTCTTGCTCAGGGTCAGGTTTGTAAAAACTGCAGAGACCTGGGGGTATTGATAGGGGCTAGGCTTTCCTTTACAGGACTGGTTACTTACAAATAAATACTTAAAGCAATTCTCATGGTGACCAGTTTGCCAACAATTGATAGACACATATTTTTGATAAATGTTTGGAAAAATTATTTCAAATACTGAAAAAAAAATGTAAATATTAAACAACTATCAGTTGTTTTAGAAATGTATTCAATTCTGGCAAAATTTCATTAGCATGCAAATAAATCAAGTCAAACTTATTTTTTCCCAGTGACCCTTTTAACATGTTAATTACTAGTTTACCCTAGGGCTCTTTTGTGCTACAAGGGAATAGAATTTTGAGTTACAGTTTAAATGCAGAATACCAATATTAAAAAGTGTCCCATCATTACAAACACACCAGCTGTTTAAATTAAAAGTAGGTAGAAGAAATAACCCATGTTATTTCATAATAACATCAAAATATATAATAATATAATCATAATATAGGAAGATTTTAATGAGCAGTCCGTAGCTCTGGTAATTCAGATTTATGTTGAGACTCTGGAGAATGCTGAATATTTCCTGTATGTTGGAAACCATCTCTCACAGGAGACTGACATCAATGAAGAAATCCAACATTACCTTAAAAGTGCAAGTGCAGCCTTCAGATGCTTGAAGAAATGAGTGTTCAAAGATCATGACATCAGATCTGAAACCAAGCTCATGGTTTATCAAGCAGTCGTGATCCCCACTTTACTGTAAGAAGCTGAGCTGCGGACAACATACAGGAGACATCTTAAGTCACTGCATCAACGCTGCCAGCAGATCGTTCAAATCTAGTGGGAAGACATGCACCAACATTAGCAATCTCTTGTAAACAAACACCATGAGCATTGAAGTAACGATCATTTGACATCAGCTTTGCTGAACCGGTCACATCATGTAGAAGTTTAGCTCCAGACTCCCAAAGCCAGTTTTATTCTTTCAGCTCAGTCAAGGCATACACTCAAGACAAGAGCAGAGAAAGCACTTCAAGGATGCCCTCAAGGCCATCTTGAAAAAAAATGTAGCATTGACATCAGGTTGTGGGAGACTATCTCCCAGGACCACCCCAAATGGAGGATGAGTCTGCTGCAAGGATCTCAGTACTTTGAAACTTTATGATGACAACAGGAGATGGAAAAGATCAAATCCAGAAACCAGTTGCAACAGAGTCTACCAATCCTGCATTGGCCTTGTCAGCCATTTTTGGACCCACAGATAAAGCAACCATGGAAAATCACCATCCTTTACTGCAAGGGATTGTCAATTATATACAGAAAACAAGAGAAGAGCCCGCTCAAATCTCTCAAATTACTTCATATATTCCTTACTCCTGCATTGCTTCTAGTCCTCTCTTTCCTCTTACCAGATACTACTCTTTCCATATTTTCTGTGCTCCTTCATTCTCTCTTGTTCTAGCACTAAAATGCTTTGCCAGGTCTATCTAGGATAGAAATTTAAAAAAATATTATTTTAAGTTTGAGTTGACTAACAGCTTGAAACATCACTTAGCACCTTGACTAAATTCAGTATAACATTATTAAAACAGTGGTGGATAGCTGGTTGTTTTGTAACATATTTCTGTGCTTTTCTTACTCTAAACAGTCCCACTGTGATGTAATGTTGATATTATTAGTTTTTATCATCAGGGAAATCTTGTAGTCAGTGGGTGTGTCTACATGTGTCCTTACGGTACCTTTGTTACTGCGTCGTCATTTAGTACTTCCTTTTGAAAGCACTAAATAATGGTACAGTAACAGCTCATACTACGCCATGTGCACAGCGCATGGTTATTTTTAGCTGCTGCATCGCCAAAGTAACACTCTATAAAGTGTAGCACATTGCTACAGCAACATAGCGTCACATGTAGACACGCCCAGTAATGCATAATTTATTACTTTGATGCTGATCTGGATGTGTGAAATGTTTGAAGGCTTCCTCTAATTCTGTCTCCATTCACACTGTAATGTAATGCCCTGATTGGTATTTCTCTATACATACAGAAGGAACTGGAAGATAAAAAGAGGGAATATAGCTATTTATGCTTAAATGGCATATTTTGAGGGAACCCCAGCTCAGTAAAGCATATGAGCCTTGGAAGTAATCTCATCATCTTCTCTGCTCTTGAAAATCTAGTCATGCCTGCTTTATAAGCAATTTGGCCTACTTGGCACTCATTCTAAAGTGTCCATTTGTTGCAATGCACATAAAAAAGACTCATGACTAAAACCACAAGCGAACGAATAGACTTGTTTTTGTATTGAATGTAAATTGCTTGCTCTATTACTTGCTACTGATTAATTTTGTTACTCCTCCATGAATTTGTTGAATAAACATAATTTATCTGTGAAACTGCCAATTGCTTCATGCCTAGATTGCTGCCATTAAAAAGAAAATATCCACATTGACAGAACCAAGAAGATCTAACAAACCAGTCTTTGTTCTTGCACATCTGCTTCACTGTCATATGACTCTCTACATGGAATCCATCACGGACTGAGCTTAGATGCTGGCAATCCATCAGCATTTAAAGACAGAATAACCAATCTGGTAAGGGAAGGGTAGGGGGAAGAGATAAATCACCCACACTCTTACACCTGTGATCTAAACCCTATTTTGCAAGCAGTGCTAAGCCCTAGGGAGTCCACATATAATTAGTCTCTGTGCTCAATTAGTCTGGGGTCTGGGTGAAACAAGATCTGCTAATTTAGCAAAATTATACTTTTAAAATATGACATTCTCTAAGGAACAGAATGGAGACTGAAACTCGTTTTCTGGGCTGTCAGGAATGAGAGGTCAAAAAACCTGTCCTTTTTTTTGCTATGCTATTTACACTTCTTTTATGAACAAGCTTATTCTAACAAATGAGAATTTGGGAACATGGGCATGATAATAAATGAAGCATATCATTTCAGATTAGGGAGAACACTTTGTGAATTGGCATGCATTTCTTGAAACTGTTGTTACAGCATATTTCATAGTAAAAATAAACTAATATAAACAATGAACTAATAATACGTCTAGCCTTTTCATAACAACAACCTATATGCCTTTTCCTCCTTTGATCTTTTACAAAAAATGTAAATATCATCATCTCCATTTTCCAAACAGTGAAAATGGGCTATGGAGAGGTCAAGTGAGATGTCATTTCCAGTCCAGCTGAAGCCAGGAGTGATCAGCAGTTGACAGCTGTGATTTTGCTATTTGCCTGTAGAAGTGAGTTGCTGATCCCAGTCCAAGTCTTAGCAGACTGATACCCACATTTCAAAACTACCCTTGATTATTGCTCTCCTGGGCCCTAATCTTGCAGAGACATTCACTTACCTTGATGCACACAAGTCATGTCATTACCTCAAAGACTTTCTTCTTTTTTTTTTGGCCTCTCATTCATTGACCACACTGGAACTATTCAGATGTGTACAGTTAAGAGCACATTTAAGGGTTTACAAGATCTGAGTGCTGGTAGATACTCTTAGTAGAAAGATAAAAGATTGAACTATCCTTTAATCCACTGTTGTATGCCTGATGAGTCACAATTGAGAAACTCTACCAAGGCAGAGTTTGCATGCGTGGGCAGGAAGGAACTATCTGCTGCCAATACAGTGTTTGTAATTGCTCTGTGGGTGAACAGAAGGCATGACAGGCTCATGATTTCTTATAAGTAAGAAAAAATTAAAAATGAATAAATAACTATGAACATAGTTGGATTCTGAAAGTTAAAGACTCAAATAGGCTTGAAGACATAAGATAACCACCTTGCTCTACTTTCATTTGAGGTGTGACACACACATTTTACATTTCATTAACTCACAATGACAGTAATAATTATGTATCTGATCAAAATCAGATTGACTGATCTATGGAAGTTTCTTACTCAACCATGAATAATCATCACAATTTAATATATCAATGCCCAAATAGCTTGCATTACATTCAGTGTTCATTATAGAAAATTAGATCCTTTCATTTCTGTTCCAGTATTCTATATCAGTATATTTATCCATAGTTTTGCAATAAAGTGCCAGTAAATGATGCTCACTAGTGGGTAACATAATTACTTGGTTGTTATATGCTGCAGCCATCTTCCTTTGGCAACTACTTTAAATCGCTTTTCATAGTTTATACTATATTTGCTCCTTCTGAAGATCTGAAGGTTATATCCTCTCTAATGGATGAGGCACAAAGAGCCATATTTGCATCAAAAGGCATCCAACTTTGGGAAGGATAGTGAATGGCCTTCGCTGTAGTTTCTGCTATAGAGAGAAATTTTGCTGGGGGGATCTGCCAACTGAGGTTGGCTAAAATGATATGGCAAGTCAATTCTCTAGCCCAATGATTCTCAACTGATTTGCCATAGTGGGCCACACTTGCCATTTTCAATGTGTTATGTGGGCTGCACCCATGCAATTTACTTCCTGTGTCTCCATTTAAAAAATGTTTTGTATTTGTTATCTGATAGTAATGCAATACAAATCAATATTCTTTAATACCTCTCATTTCTGCACTGTCAAATGTTTTTACTTTTTTTTTTAACAGAATGTCACATGGGCTGCAGCAGTGTGCTGACAAGGTCATGGGTTGAGAGCCACAGCTCTAGCATTTTTTCTTTTGTGCCCACTTTTAGAATAAAAGTTCTAGTGGTGATGGTAGGATTCCAACCCTCCAGCCCCAACCCCTGGTACCTCTTTAGTTCTACTGGCAACAGGAGCAGCAGTGTGGATGTCTCATGATGTTGACTCCTGTACCTTGCCATTAGGATTCCAATTCTCTGGAGTCCAATCTCCTGTACCTCTGGTTTCAGTAGCAAAGTGTCTGGGGTCTCTGATTTCTCAGAAACAGCAGCGGGGGCAAAGGCCTAGCAGGGCAGCTCCCCACCCTGGGCAACTGAAATGCACAGGGAACCTCACCCCTGTCAAAATATTCTGACAACTCTACTGATTAAACAGAGGAGGGCCTACCTTTCTGGCTTTATATTGTCTCAGTGTATCATTTGTCTCTTTTCAATTACTCTTTAGCTTTATGCCTAGTTCAGATGCTGAGATAATTTATTCTGGCTAATGCCCACCATTTTCAGGGTAACCTAAGTTAGCTTTCAAACTGCAGCCAGAGACACTAGGACCAGCAAACAGAAGAGTTTGAGTGGGAGTTCAAGTGAGGAGTTCACTGGGGAGTTTGCCCAGCCACACTTTCTTACCTGTCCTTCACTATAAACTTTCTGAGTAGAAGCAGGTAAAGGAGGAAAAGGGATTTTTCTAGGAAGTAGCAGCTAAAGAGGAAGGGGCTAAAAGGAGAATCAGTAGGATGGTAGGAAGATGTTGCAATGCAAAATTCTCTGCCACTGCCAGCACTTTCTCTGCCAGTACATATGCAGACTCTGTCCAGGGGTGCATTCGCGGGGGCACAGCATAAACACTGGATCCTTTCAGTTGACTATATTGCAGAACTGGCAGCTGCAGACTTTTTTTTAACTCCCCTAAGAAAGTAAAAAGAATCCCCATCCTTCCCCTCCATGCTCCATAGCACATCCCCTTTCCTCCTTCTCCTTTCTTCCCCCATTTCACTACCCATTGCTGCCCCTGTCTCCAGCTGCCCTGGGAGCAAGGATGGTGGGAGGAGTTCCAGAGATGCTCCTGCCTGTTCCAGCTGCCTGTTCCTGCCAGTTTCTGCCTGTTCCAGCTGCCTGTTCCTGCCGGTTTCTGCGTAGAGCCAGCTTCAGCCAGGAACAGCAGCAGGCAGCTCCTGGTCCCCCTAGATCTTCTCTGCCAGCCCAGGAGCAGATGTCAAGGAAGGGGACCTATATGCTGCCTGTGCCATCCCTAGACAAGTCTGGCTCCATGTGCAGCCTGGCTGCAACAGAGTAAGAGTGGCTCTCAGGTAAGCTGGGGACAGCAGCAGAAGCAGCAGCAGCAGGGGATTGGGAATAACATGCATGAAAGGGAAGGTAGGGGAGAGGGAAGATTATTACCCGTTTGAGGAACTTAAAAGTCCCCTGCTGCTGCTATCATGGTGCAATCTGCCTTCCTGGTGTGGGGAGGAAGGCTGGGAGCCAAGGTGCAGTCACCTTTGGAGCACAGGTCACAGATCCTGCACGCTCTTTTACAAAATTCGGGATCCTTCCATGCCTCTATCCAACTGCAGTCACTGACCACAGAGGCTTCTGCCCAGGTTCTGATCTGGCTTTGTAGGGACTGCAGTGTTCATGTCCCTGCCAAAGATAGCCAGGTGGGGGACAATGTGTCCTCTAAGGAGCAGCAGTCTGTGAGCGCGCTGCCTCGGTCTGTGAGTGCACCTCCTTGGTCCGGCATGGGACACTTACCGAAGAGGGCTAGGGCCAGGGGCCGGATGCTGGGGGCCAGAGGCTGGGGCCGGGGGCTAGGGCCAGGGGCCGGAGCCGGGGGCCAGAGGCTGGAGCCGGGGGCCAGGGGCTGGAGTCAGGAGCCAGGGGCTGGAGCCAGGGGCTGGCGTGGGCTCCCCAGTTCCGGGGAAGTGCTCCGCTCTCCTGCATCAGGGCTGGGGAGTGGAGCACTTCCCCGGAGCTGGTGAAGCCCACACCAGGCTCCCGCCCCAGCCTCTCCTAGTGCGCGGCCTTGAAAAATCTGTGCGTGACCACACTTTTAGTTGTGCGCAGCCGCGCACCTTACAGGGAACCTTGGTAAGGGAGTGCTTGCAGTGTAAGATGGATAGGCTGGTGGAGGAGGTGGATAGGCTCAGAGGTATTCATGAACATGAGGTCTTTATTGACTCAATGCAAAGAGCATTCCAGCATCATTGAAGAGGCATTGGAAGACAGAAGACACAGATACTCAGGAAGGTGGAAGCTAGCAGCTTGTCATCTCTGGCAGCAGAGAGCAGTCTTCTGGACCTGTGGATGCCCAGCTGGAAAACAGGTATTAAGTCCTGGTATTTTATGAGAAGAGGCCTACTCCAGTAGCAGGAGAAACCAAGCTATTTCTGCCATGAGAGAGTCAAGATATTCGGTAGAAGCTTCATGTGATTTCTAGCCACTATTCTTTTGATTTAACTATTATAATTTTCCCAGTCCCTTTAATCCAACATTCACATATGTATCTGTCAGCTTTATCAAATAGACAAGATCCCTTTCATGTAAACAGAATTTCATTATTTGCTAGCTTGTTATCAGCTATATTGAACTATCTTCTACTATCTTCTTTACTGATTGAAGTAAGTTTCACAGTTTCATAGTTGGAAGGGTCGGAAGGAACCTGAGGAGATCAAGTCCGACCACCTGCCATGGCAGGAAAAAGTACTGGGGTCAAACGACCCCAGCAAGGTGTTCGTCTAACCTCCTCTTAAATACTCTCGGGGTAGGAGCCAGCACCACTTCGCTTGGAAGTTGGTTCCAGGTTCTAGCTGCCCTGACTGTGAAGTAGTGCCTCCTGATGTCTAGTCTGAATCTACCCTCTGCCAGCTTGTGACGGTTATTTCTAGTCACTCCTGGTAGTGCTTAGAGGAACAGGGACTCCCCCAATGCCTGCTGGTCCCCTCTGACTAGTTTGTAACAGGCCACTAGATCCCCCCCTCAGCCTTCTCTTGTGGAGGCTGAACAGGTTCAGGTCCCTTAGCCTCTCCTTGTAGGGCCTGCCCTGCTGCCCCCTGATCATGTGGGTGGCCCTCCTCTGGACCCTCTCAGTGCTGTCCACATCCCTCCTGAAGTGCAGCACCAAAACTGGACACATTACTCCAATTGTGGCCTGACCAGTGCCGCATAGAGGAGGAGGATCACCTCTTTGGACCTGCTTGAGATGCATCTGTGGATGCATGACAAGGTATGGTTGGCCTTCCTGACCGCGTCCCCACACTGTCAGCCCATGTTCATTTTGGCATCATTAATGATTCCAAGATCCTTTTCTGCCTCTGCACTGACAAGAAGGGAGTTCCCCAACCTGTAGGTATGCTGCTGTTTCTTCCTCTCCAGATACAGCACCTTGCACTTGTCAGTGTTGAAACCCATCCTGTTCTCATCTGCCCACCCCTGTAACCTGTCTAGGTCCAATTGCAGCCTATTCCTCCCTTCTAGCATGCCCACATCCCCCCACACCTTAGTGTTGTCAGCAAATTTGAATAGGGTGCTTTTTATCCCCTCGTCCAAGTCGCTGATGAAGATGTTGAACAGACCAAGCCCTGGGGGACCCCACTGCCCACATCCCTCCAGGTCAAAAATGACCCGTCCACCACCACTCTCTGGGTGTGGCCCTCCAGCCAGTTAGCGACCCATTTGACTGTGTAGGTGTTGATGCCACAGTCTCCTAGTTTTTTAATGAGAATGGGGTGAGAGACAGTGTTGAAGGCCTTCCTGAAGTCCAAAAAGACTACGTCCACTGCAACCCCTGCATCTAAGGATTTTGTAACCTGGTCATAGAAGGCCACCAGGTTGGTCTGACAGGACCTGCCTCTAATGAACCCATGCTGTTTGCCCCTAAGCATAACCTCCCCTGCTGGTCCCTCACGGACATGCGCCAGGATAATTCTCTCAAAAAGCTTACCCAGGATCAAGGTAAGACTAATTGGCCTATAGCTTCCTGGGTCCTCCTTCCTCCCTTTTTTGAAAATGGGAACCACATTGGCCCTTTTCCAGTCCTCTGGCACCACAGCAGAGCACCACGAGTGCTTGTAAAGCCATGCCAGGGGTCCGGCAATGACCTCTGCTAATTCCCTCAGCACTCTGGGGTGGAGTTTGTCAGGACCAGCTGATTTAAATACGTCCAGTCCCTCCAGAAGTTCCCTGATTAGATCCTCACTGACCCTAGGCCTGGGTGCGCCTCCCCCAGGGCCTGAGGGGGTCCCGGTGGATGGGCTGATCTGGTCCCTGCTCAGGAAAATGGAGGCAAAGAAATTAAATAGGTTAGCCTTGTCATCTGGTGCGACAAACAGATTTCCTAGCGTGTCTTGTAGAGGCCCCATGTTACCCAGTACCTTCTTTTTGCCCCCTATGTATTTAAAAAAGGACTTCTTGTTGTCCTTGATCTGAGTAGCTAGTCCCAGTTCCATCTCTGCCTTGGCCTTCCTGACTGCCCCCCTGCAGCCCCGAGCAACCGAGGTATAGTCCTCCCTGGTGATGGCCCCTCCCTTCCATTGGGTGTACATCTCCCTTTTAGCTAGGAGATGTTCCCGTATGCTTTTGTTGAGCCATGGGGGCTTTTGCACCCTCTTGCCCCCTTTGATCCTTCTTGGGATTACCTCCCTTTGGGCTTGGAGGAAGTGGTCTCCTTAAGGAACGACCACTCTTCTTGGACACCCGACTCCCCTCCCCTCCGGGACCTCAGTACTTCCCCACCTATTCTCTTTACCTCATTGAAATCCTCCCTCCTGAAGTCCAGGGCTGCTGCCTTGCTGCAGGCTTTTGCCACCTTACACTGGATGGTGAATTCCAGCAGGCGATGATCGCTGTCACCCAGGTGGTCGAGCACCCGCAGCCCCCTCACGAGGTCGTCGCCTGTGGCCAGCACCAGATCCAACAAGGCGTTCCCCCTGGTGGAGCTATGCACCTCCTGGGTTAGATGGAGGTCCTGTATCTCGGCTAGGAACCTACATGAGCGGTCAGACCTGGCTGACTGCTCTTCCCAGCAGATGTCTGGAAAGTTCAGGTCCCCCATGATGACCACGTCTTTTGACTTAATTACCTCCGTGACCTGACTTAAGAATTCCCAGTCTAGCTCTTCCCCTTGGTTAGGTGGCCTGTAGTAGACCCCCACTGTTAAGTCCCTTCCCCCTCGACTTCCTTGTATCCTAACCCAGAGCACTTCAGTGTGCCCCTCACCTGACCTTGTGCTACTAGATGAGGATGTGTATGCCTCCTTGATGTAGAGCACCACTCCCCAACCTTTCCTCCCTGTCCTGTCCCTCCTATACAGCCTATAGCCCTTGATATTCACTGCGCAGTTGTGCATTGGGTCCCACCATGTTTCTGTAAGCCCCACTAAGTCTGGCTTAGTGTCAGCTAGCAGGAGAGCAAGTTCCTCCTGCTTGTTCCCCATACTACAAGCATTAGTGTAGAGACATTTGAGGCCTCCTGAAGATGTGTGCACTGGCCCCCTAATCTCAGTACTGCCCGGGCCCCAGTTGCTTACCTGGGTATTCATTCTGCTTGTCATTGGTCCAGGTTGGGCTGTTCTTGTGGGTGTCACTTGGTTTATTGGTCCAAGGCTTCCTCCGCCCTCATCTTTCCCATCCCCCAACAATTCTAGTTTAAAGCCTGCCGGAGGAGATCCACCAACCTAGAAGAGAACACACACTTACTTACCTTTGGGGGAAAGGTGAAGTATGCCTAGTAGGGTGTCACCTCTTTGTCTCATTCCCCAGTACCAACCAACACAGACAAGATTTGTTAGAATATGTCTGATGTCATTGCTTTTGTCTTGCTGCTTTCTTCCTCTGTCTGTTGAAATGTTTCCTCACTCACTGTTCAGCAGATGGTTGCTGCCAGCAAAACAACATAATCAGTGTACAAATAAATATTTGATATCAAACATTATCTTGGGAGATTATTAATAAAAATGCAAATAATAATAGGAACCAACTAGTCACTAGATGTTCTGCTGGTCTAACATTATTAACAACAATAATTAATACAAGTCACATTAAGATTTAAATAGACACTTTTCTAAGCCAGGGATAATTTATTCAGTAACATATTAAGGTGAACAATATTAAAAGGACATTGTTACTTAAAAATCACATTTTATCTAAAATTGTGTATGTAATTCTACCACAGGTAACACTAATATAACTAAATGAGAGCAAGAAAAATGAATATTTTCCCTTTCTTCCATTTGTTTACTTGTGACACAGAGTGACAAAAATGATTTGAGTTAAAAAGTGTGGGCGGCCTACATCAGCTGATAGGCAGTAATTGTTTCACAGGTCTGCTCAGTGTTACAGTAGCTGGAAGCCAAACTATTTTGTTTATCCCTGGGTAAAACAACTGCTTAACTACTGTAGAATAGGGCAGACACAGGAAAGAGTTACTGCAGAGCATCTTATGCAGAGTAAATCAGTCTACAAGTAAGTCCCTGTGCCTTTTAACTTGGTATAATTTGTTTGTCTGGTCACATCCTGTGTTAAATTTACAACACTTAGTGAAGATACCGGTATACAGTTTTGTTGATAAATTTTCTGTATCATGTGGCAACACTGCTTTTATTCACTGCTTTATCAACAGCATTAATAGTAATAGTATTGATTACTATTGCTACGGCACTAGTTCCCAGATGCCTTGATGGAGATCTGACCCCACCTTCCTAAGCAATGTATTCATGATCTTCCCTAGGTCCTGCATCCAGTTATTTATCAGCAACAGTGCAAAAGTAAAACAAAAGAAACAACTGGAAGGTATATGCACATAGAGAAAGGAGTAAATTACTTCAGGAGAATGAATTTATTATGTGGAGCAGTACTTGGAGTGCAATACTGGAATCTTCTGTGTAATTTCCTTTTTATTTCATTAAAAAACAGTGCCTGACACCCTTCTTTGGGAAATCTCCCCAAAATGTGGTAACTTGAATGGACAAATACACCTTGTAGACTAGACCGGAAAAATCAAACTCAATTAACTGGTGACAGAAGCTAAATTTGGAATAAAATATTTGGAGATCAAATAATTGTTCTTCAGTACTACTAAATCATTCTTTCTTTCATTTATTGATGTCTATTTATAAGCTTCCATTCTGGGCTCCAGGCACATAGACCAAAAATTAAAATTAAAGGCAACAGCTGTGTCTCACCCATCAGCCCTCAAGCCAAACAAAATAACTAGCCCCAAAGACATCAGGGTCACACAATAAACTCTTGCTCTGATAGACACAACCTTAATATGCCCTTCCCTCCATGAAAAGCTGGGTAAATTGACGACGCCTTAGCAAATATGCTCAAATTCAGCAAATGGATGTTTATACTGGGGAGGGACTCGGTTTCGAATGTGATGGCTGCTTGCAGAGAACACCCAGCTGGCAGTTCTCTTACATTTGAGAAGTTCTTGCTCAAGCATGTCCACAGATCTAAAGTTGTGGCAATATTACACAGGAAGAGTGGTTTGTAAAAGGTGAAACCTTAAAGGGGTTGCTTCAGCATATTATTTTTGTTGCTGACAGGAGTACTTCCTGTGAAAGCAAAATAAATAAGCTTATGCTTAGCGTATAAAGAGCTATCTGTCTACAGAAGCACATTTAAAAATAAAGAGAATCCATTTACTGCTCAGAGTATGTAACAAGTTAGGTGCCTGTGGACCACTGTGATGCCCCTACTGGCTGCCTCATCCCTGTTAGGCATGCTTTCTCAGCCCTGTCTCTTAAGTTCTCACCTTGTTTTCCAACCCACCATGTCTTACTGGGAACTTAATGAAAGGGAGGCTACCTTCAGAGACTGGTGCCTATGATGCTTGCTGGCTTCTCTTGTGGTCGACCTGTCTTGCCTTAAGGGCTTAAGTTGTGACCTCCAGCTGCCCTCATAGTCACCCATGTCTTACTGATGCTATGCAACATCACATCCAGTGGGACACTTGTCCCCAAAGACACCAGACCACTTCGGGTCTTTATTCCCTTGTTGTGGATTCAGCATTCCCGGCTTCTGCCCCTCTGCTCTAGCTGGGCCCTTTTGGCCCAGAACCACCACCGCAAGTCTGGCTCCTCACGCTCCAGCTCTTGTCTTACCCTTTTCGGCTTCAGCCTTTGCTGTGCCTGGGCTGTGGGCTCACTGGCAGCAAGTCTCCTCCCCTTTTTGGGTTGTGGCTTCTCTAGCCCCTATCTCTGCCCCTTTTGGGCTTGTGGGCCATCTCATGCTCTGGGTCCTCTGGGTCCAGGATTTGCCCTCTCTGGCCTCTGGGCCCTCTAGCTATATCTAGAGCTTTTCCCTAGCAGGGCTCCAAGTGATCAAGTGCTCCAGGTGATTGACTGCTCTGGCCTCCCTAAATTAGGAGGCTGGAGCATGCCCAAATTAAGACACTAGTAAATTACTAAATTAAGATGTGTGCATGTGATGTGTTTATGGAAACAAAGGAATATGCTGAAAGAACAGACCATGGACAGTATGATGACTGCAGGGAGACCAACCAATGATGCCTGGAAATAGAGAGTCATCAGAGGACCAAGAACACAAAAGGAGGGATTTCAGAGCAGCAAAATGTCTCTGATGGGGGACCCCAACGCCACCATAGACTGAGGGTGCACCACCAGTCCATTGGGAAGGGTAAGCCATAGCCCTCAACCTCTAGGCTGCTGACATCTGACACTCAAGAAGAAACCACAGGGTGAAGATGACATACTGGCCAGATGTATCTTCCCCCTGTGACAGCCTTAAGAACTGTTAGATAAGAGTGGCTATTTCATAGATTTCATAGATTTCGTAGACATTAGGGCTGGAAGGAACCTCGGAAGATCATTGAGTCCAGCCCCCTGCCCCAGGGGCAGGAAGTCAGCAGGGGTCATAGGATCCCAGGAAGATAAACATCCAACTTTCTCTTGAAGGTGTTCAAAGTGGGTGCTTGAACCACCTCTGGTGGCTGGCTATTCCAGACCCTGGGAGCTCGGACAGTAAAGAAGTTCTTCCTTATGTCCAGCCTGAAATGGTCATGGAGGAGTTTGTAACCGTTCGACCTTGTCATCCCTTGGGATACTCTGGTGAACAAACGTTCCCCCAGGTCTTGGTAAGCACCCTTTATAAACTTATAGGCAGCCATCAGATCACCCCTGAGCCTGCGTTTTTCCAGGCTGAAGAGTCCCATAGCTCTCAGCCTGCCACTGTAAGGTCTGTTTTCCTAACCTCTGATCATGCGCATGGCTCTTTTCTGGACTCTCTCAAGTTTCTCCACATCCTTTTTGAATTGTGGAGCCCAAAACTGGATGCAGTACTCCAGCTGCGGCCTCACCAAGGCCAAGTACAAGGGGAGAATGACATCCTGGGATTTGCTTGAGAAGCATCTATGGATGCAAGCCAGCATTTTGCTCGTTTTGCTGCATTTGTTTGCTTTGCCTGCATTACTCTAATCTATGCATCAATAAAATTTGCCTATTATTGAATGGAAGAAGTCGTGGTTGGCCTGAGGGTTTACGTCTACCTGGAACAAAGTATCTGGGTCATGGATCCAGTGCCAACACCCACAGGGTCCTTCCTTAACCCCTCTCCCACTCCTGTGCTGGTTCACAGCCTCCTTCCTTCCCCATAGCCACTCCCATGGCTCATAAGTGGTACAAGTTATTGTTTGAGTGGGGTCTCTTGCCCCTCTGTACTGCTTGGCCCTCTGGCCCCAAAAAGCTCTGTTGGGGCTTTGGTCTTCCTGGATTTGGCCACTTTCCTCTGGCTGGGTACCCTAGCCCAAAGTCCACTGTCTTGGATCCCAGCTTCTGGGCCCCAGCCCTTTCAAACCCTTCTTAGACTCTGGTTTGTCTTTCTAGCTTCTGGCCACCTCTAGTCCTCTCCCATATCCAGGCTTGGCCTGCCTGGCTGCAACCTGCCTGGGTTTGCCCTTCTTGGGCTGTAGGCTCTGGCTGTCTTGGCATCAGCCTCTCCTCTCTTCCCTCTCTCAGGTTAAGGCAATTTGCCCTTCTGTATCTCATGTCCCTGCCCCTGGCAAGACTCACTAACATGCATCTCTGGCACTCTGTGGCCTCGTCATCATCCCTTTGTAAGCCACACACAGTTCACCACTCTTAAATCAGAACATATATGATAACCATCACTGTAACCAAAAGTCTGCCCTGCTTCGGGTGAATCCAAAACCAAAAAAGAAAACACACCATCACTTTAAGAAAGGTCCTCTCCCCTCCGCATCAGGGTAACTAACATGCTTCAGTGAAGCCCCATCTCTGGGGCTCTCCCTGCTCTCTGTTAGGTACCCTGTACTCCTCAGGCTCTCCCTCAGCACCTCCTTCTCTCCCTAGGAGCTCTCTCCTTCCCCCTATGTGCTTGGAGGCTGGAATATTTGAGCTTGTGCAGCCCCTTTTAATGAGGTGGCCTGCTGCTTTGACACAGCTGTCTCTCTTTAATCCTCATGGGGTGGTTTGCCCTGTTCCCCAGCTCCAGCCAGGCTTTGGCATTTAGTACACTCCTCTTTAGTAACAGGAACCTTTAGTTTAAACTTTTCTGTTAAAGGGTGTCAAATACAGTATTTTATTTTGAATTTTATTTAATACTTTTGTTTATTATTTAATATTGCATTTTATTTGCTTGGTAGAGATACAACCCCAAATCCATCAGGCTTTTGAAGAGCATTAAGATTGATTCAGTATTGGTTTCAAGTGAACTCAAAAATGATTTTTGTCAGAATTTTGCTTTAAAAACATATATCTCATGTTGTCCAAATACGCACATGGTCATCTACTGAGATCCATCCTGTTTTAAAAGATATGGTTTATCTGCTTTGTGACAAACTTTTGATAAACAGAATAGTTCCCCTGAGTTTTTTTAACTATATATTTAAGTACATTTTTTGCAACATTATTTATTATGGCAAGAAATAAGTCCTGCCACTGCTTAGGAGCTCAATTTCTGAAAGAGATGAGGAGCAATTTGATGTAGAATGTCAATTAAAATTAATGGGATGTGATCAGATGCCAGATGTGACTTGCCACTATGGAGCACCAAGTGGTTAATGTACATTTCATATGAATAGTTGTGGCCCGAATTATATTCTGCACTAATGATATTGGTATTATACAATGTTTGGAGGACAGTACACATGCAAATATACATTTCCATTACTTTAAAACAGAGGCCAAAGTATAGTAATAAAAATGAGAGTTTAGGATGGTTGAGTAAATCACCACGTTGAGCAGTGAAAAAATAAATTCAATTTTTCAGTCGGAAGGTGAGGCTTTAAATTCACTGGCCACAAGAAAACCAAAATGTGTTTTTTGTACTTCAGAAACATGAATGGAAGACCTCTTGATTTTGGTTACAACACAGCCTTCTAACAAATGGGCCAAAGTTTCCACCTACTCCTAATTTATGCAAGAGAAGAGTCACATGAGTTACACCCTCCTATACCTACTCAGTTTTTGAGAAAACAAAAAAACCTGAAGGGATTCATGTAATGTAGGGATGTAAGGGCTAATTCTTTATTTCTTAAGGAAAGTCCATACAGAGCAGCACTCATCTTCACTATCAGTTTCACATTCCTTGCTAGCTGCCAAGATGAAGTTGTCTTTGTTCACTTTGTGGGGGAGTCTTCTACATGTTCATTAATGCTCAGTGGTTGTTGCGCAGTAGCACCAGCAAAATGACTTTTTAGTGATTCTACTGTACAGTAGCCTAATAATACTGTGCAGTAGCATATTAGCACTATTTGTGCTCTGACACTATTGCACAGGATTATTAGGTTATTGCACAGTTAACGTCTCATGTAGGCACGCCCTGTATTTTCTCCCCCGACCTGAGCTGGGGATAGTGGGAAGGCAGGGAAGTGGAGAGGGACTATATTCTGAAGACAGCAGTAAAGATTTAAAAAAATACCATGTAAGTTACAATAAGGAAGAGGCAAAGTTACCTTCCACGTACTTGCATAAGAGTGGAGTACATTCTGAACCTAAATGATTTTCAGTGTTCTGAAGTAAAGCAAGTTTTATGTTTTCACCAGTCTCCTTTTATGCCACCATTTTGAACTATCCTGATGTTTGAGGACTTTTCTGATGCATTTCATTGTTCTTGAAGCATGTTTTTGTACCAGCTCTGTCCCTTTTACATTCACTGAGAGATGTGTATACTCATGAGACATATAATGTGATCTCTCTTCTGCAAGGGAGAATTTCAGTTCCTGCCTAACTCATCTCAGTTCATTACTGACCTACCTTCCTTTTCAGTGTGTGCATTCATTCTCTCTCAAGGAGATAAATCTGAGGTTCAGTCAATAGGAACACTGCATTTGCATTGTTTCCCATTGTTAGTCTCATCTGCTGGTAGCTGATAAAAGGTGAAATAAATGATAGCAGCCAAATCTAAAGAAATAAATACAAAGCAAATTTAAAGTGGCAGCCACATGCACATTTAATTGACATTTATTGATTTTCAGTTGCCACTAGGCTCCAAAATCTTGTCCCAAGCTACTGCCAGGTGGCTCAAAAGTGTTATCTCTACATATGTACCACAGGCTAGGTTGATGGCTGGAGCTCTGTAAGAAGAAAGAACAACATGATCAGTATAAACAAGTTAATCCCTTTAAACTAGACAGTTACAGAATCTATTTTTTATTAAGCCTCAAACATTTGCAGAAACAAAAAAGAAAAATATTAAGATAGTAAATCAGGTCAGTTTTAGGGGCATTTGTTAGTAGCAGCCACATGAGGCACTGCAATTGAATGGATATTCATGGTGCAAGCTATAATTCCATAGGGAACCCTCTAACATAGTGTTACTTAAGACTTCTGAAGCATTTAAGTTATTCCCTTATACCATATAGCAGAGGTCCTCTGCAATTCTTCAGCATATACTTATGCAAAGCATGTCACAGAGTAAAAAAAATGGTAAGAAAAATGTCAGAATACTGTAAAAAGAAAAATCTATAGAAGTCTTCTTTTAAGTAACCTTTTACAATATGACCCAATGCAATATCAGAGCTGAGCACTGACCATAATTTTTTTAAGTAAGTTTTGGGTTCCCATATGAATTTTCCTCTTCGAAGCTACATTTTGTTTATGTTTTTTAAAACATGACTGCATTTCAATTTAAAACAAGAGATGCCTAAGAAATTACAAACCTTTTTTAACTAAATAAGATTAAAGTGCATCTAGGACAAATAACAAGAACAAAAATCATGATGTAGGATTATGTCAAATACCCCACCAGTCACTGCAGGGTTAAGTATTTTTCATATCAGGATAGAGGGACTGGAAACTAGGAGTTGGCAATTATTTTTCAGTAGATCAGAATGACCCAGCTTTGGTTCTAGGTAGGCCAGCGCGAGGGCCCAGCTGCTGCTATTGCTTCTGAGCCCAGCTGCAGCACAGGCAAAACTCCCACCGCCCCACACTGTCAGAATGCCACTAAAAGCCCCCAGTTCTGCAAAGTGGATCTGGCCCATGGGCCATAGCTTGCTGATTATTACTCTAGATAGGTTCATACCTGTTCCATTCCAGTTTGTCACCATACAATTGACAAATTCTCCAGTTGTGGGGGCTAAATAGTCTCTTGCATACATTAAAATTCTTTTTTCCCCTAATGTAGTTGCCATTAAAAAACACTTAGCAAGTTTGACCACATGGGGCACCTCCAGACATGTAGGTACATGCACTTGCAGCAGCTCAAATAGAAGCGGTACAAATATGAGCCGGGGCTTTTTGCTTCAGTGCACATGCTCGGACATACACTTTGTTGTGGATCAAATTGTGCCACTTGGGGCAAAATAACCCTGCCTGGCTCCCCCTTCAGCCAGGGGGAGCTAGAGCCCAGGGCTAGCACCTATGCTGTCCCCAGCAGTATAAAAAGCTGCCCTGTCCTGGCCCCAGCAGTATAAAAAGCCGCCCTGGCAAGTAGCTCAGGGCTACTAGCTCTCAGGAGCTTCTGGGGCCCAGCCAATTGGTACCTGTGGACACTGCCCCTTGTGCCAGCTGGACTGCTGAAGCATCCCTGAGAGTTCCCTGCACCCTCTACCCACTGCAGCAGTCTGGCAGTGGGGGCTGCTGCCTGACTGTGACCTGCTGTGCACCTGCCAGACCTGGATGGGGACTGCACAGCCAGTAGAGGCACCTGCCTCTCTGGGCCAGCTGCCAGTGAACTGCGGTTGCAGGGTTGGCCTTTGTACGGCACTACTGTCATTTGTGCCCCCTGCCTGGCCATCTGGGCAGCTATCTCCCAGAAGATGTTCCAAATGTGGTGTCCTGCTTTAAAATGTCAAAGCATGTCCTCCTGGCCCCATTTGGCCAGGAGGTCAGCCACAGCCAGATGGGCCCAAGGTGCCAGCTCTGAGCAAGCAGGGTCCTGCCACTGGCCACCCTAGCAGGAATTCTGGTGTTTCCTATTGGAAAACTGAAAAATCCTTGATAAAAAAAATCCCGGTCACTCTGTTAAATACCCCCAAATCCATGTTCTTCCACAAGTAAAACAAAAGAGCACTATAAAGACAGAGAGCAAGACAGAGACAGCGATCAGTTGGACAATGTTTTATTGATATAAAACATCACCACAGGGTGATGGCCCCCACACAAGGGGTTTGGCCCCCCCCAACAGGGGGTTTGGCCCTCTCACAAGGGGTACGGCCCCCCAACAGGGGGTTCACCACCCACACAAGGGTTATGCCCCCCCAACAGGGGTTCGGCTCCCCAACAGGGAGTTCAACACCCAAACAAGGGGTTTGGCTGCCCCAACAGGGGGTTCAGCCCTCTCACAAGGGGTATATCCCCCCAGCAGGGGGTTCGGCCCCCCAGCAGGGGGTTTCGGCCCTCTCACAAGAGGTATGGCCCCCCAACGGGAGCCAAATGGCCCCCACAGGGGCTACCACCCCCCTTGCAAGGCCCACATGCCCCACCCCAGCCCAATTGCTGCCCCACCTGGCCCCATCCCCCACCAGTTGCTGCAGCCCCACCAATGGCTGCTCCACCCAGCCCCAGCCCCGCTCCCCCAGACCCCCCAATGGCTACCCCACCCAACTTGCACTCCCAGGCTCCCATGGCTACCCCCACAACTCCAGGCACCATCACTTAAAAAAACCCCAGAAAAATAAAATGGAAAAAAAAAGCCTCTGCTTACCTTTGAAGCAGGGGTGGGGGGGGCACTCCAGGCCTCCTGGGCAGCCTCCGCTGCCCTGTGCTACCTCCCCCGGGGCAGCACAGGGCAGAGGGCGGGCAGCAGGGCCCAGGCTGGGGCCGCTGGGGCTGTCACCCTGCCCCACACTGTGCGGGTGGGGCCCCAGTCAGCCAGACGTAGCCAGACTGCAGGTAAGTGCCGGCGGGGGGATTTTGTGGTTTTTTTGAACTATGGGGTTGGGGGACAGGGATGTGGGGGTTTGGAGGGATGGGGCCAGCCAGGGCAGGGGTCGGGGGCCTCGGGAGGGCTGGTGGGGGGAGGGGCCAGCCCCAGTAGGCATTGGGGCCTCAGGGGGGCTGGTGCGGGGAGGGGTCAGCCCCAGAAGGGATTGGGGGCCTCAGGGGGGCTGGTGGGGGGAGGGACCAGCCCCAGAAGGGGACAGGGGCCTCAGGGAGGGCTGGTGGGGAGACAGGCCAGCCCCAGCAGGGGTCGAGGGCTTCGGGGGGGCTGGTGGGGGGAGAGGCCAACCACAGCAGGGGTCAGGGGCCTTGGGGGGGGCTGGTCAGGGGAGGGGCCAGCCCTGGCAGGGGTTGGGGGAGCTGGGGGAGTGGGCGTGACCATTGGGGGCCCCCCATGGTCCCCTCCCCCCTCCTCCAGCCCCCCCCAACCCCTTACTCACCGGCACCAGAGCCCTGGTGCTGAAACATGTGGCCTGGCCGGCTGCGTGTTTCAGCACCATGGCGAGGGCCAACTATAGAGATGCTCTGGCAGCCAGAGCATCTCTATGGAGGACCCATCTTCCGGTTGCCTCAGGGCACAGTCAGGGACCATGCCCTGCCCCGCTTTTTTAAACAACGATTTTTTTAGACCCCTGGATATCCAGGGGCCTAATGTTCTCCCCACGTTGCAAACTTGCCGTTTGGGGAACATTTTTTTGTTCCCCTGTGTGCCTGTTGCCTCACCTCAAAGGGGTTTGAGGCAGGGCAAGAGGCACATATGCGCTCGTGTGGACGCGCCCATGGAGGTGTCTGAGATCCTGCATTAAGTTTCTGTTTTAAATCTTAGATACTATTGTGCAGTTACTGGTGACAAATGGTAACATTTTAACTAAGGTCACTTTACCACCACCTGTTTTACTTGGCTAAACATTCAGACAGTGCAGTCATCCGCCCAACTTAGAAAAACAAGAAAAGTAAAGATATTGCATCACCTGAGTCTTCTGCAAACAAGATACAAAACCGTGTGTCATCCATGCAATGGTGGCATTGCCCTCCTAATCTGTCAATGTCACTTTCTGGGTTTTTTAGAAGAGATAAGGTATAATTCTAACACCATGAACACTGCCAATCTAAACTAAATATGATTGACCTTGTCTGCTGGTTTGCATACTTGAAGCTGGAGTATGAACATTGTAGTATATTAGATTACACATTTTCTATCCCAAAGATAATGGTAAATATTACCTTCATTTTCAGTTATCATTTTAAAATGTGAGATTGGGAAACAATTGTAATTACTATTTATCCTTGTTAGAAGCTCAGTTCTCTCTCTCCTTACTCCAGCATCCAAGATTTACCTTGGTCATTCCTGTACCTTTGCTGAAAGCTCAGGCTCTTTTGTCTTCTTTCCTGATCAGATTTGTAATTTGACATCTTCCATATAAAATTTTTATATAAAGTTAGCATGTAAGAAAGGAAAATAAGCTCAGTCTCTCTAATCTTGAGGTGTGTAGGGGAATCGATGCAAAATGTAAGGTGGAGAGATTTGAAAGGTTAACACGTTCTGATTCAAAACTCAAGTGATTTTCCACTTTATTTACTTTAGTATTTTTTTCTGTATGATACTGTATGCACTTGGATGATTTTCACATTTTGATGTCAGAAGAGTATATTGTATGTTTGAGAGATTATAGTCAGCTCCTTCCATCTGGTCCCATGCTTCTTAACTCTGAGTCATACATCAGCTTTTAGGTGTCAGTTATCACAAATCAAGTGCCAGGGCTATACAGTTCAGGAATAAAAATGAAGATAGAGAAAGCAACTTTTTAACCTGCTGAAATTAATGACAATAGCTATGTCATTCTATGAGATCCAAGGGGTGGAGCTGAAATAAGGAGCAGCTAAATAAACATATATGTGATATACAGTATACAGACTAGGTTCTCCAAATATGTCTGTTTTCCAAGAGATTTTTGAAACCTGTTCATCTATATTAGTCCCTCACAGCATGAAAATATATATTTTTGCTTTTGTTTTTAAATGTTTTCATAGCAAGAAGCATATTTTGCAGAAAAGATCCTTGATGCCTTTGGTGCCCTATAGTCTCAGCAGTTGCCAGCAGTTGGGTGTTCACATGTTTTTACCTAATGGTCACGTGCATAGTTTTTCCAGTGTTTTAGGTTAAAAAGCAGACAATAGGGAAAAAAACAACAGGTTGGTTGTGGGCATTCCCTGAAGCATATATTCTCTTAGATCTCATGAAATTAGACTGAGAGCTTGTGAAAAATATAATCTATCTCCCATATGTCTAATTCCACACTATAAGATAAAATAGTCTTGTTCTTCACACCAGCACTTAGAGATGTCCAAACACTCAATGCTCAGCATAAACATACTTAGAAACACAGATGAAAATGACTATGTATCATCAAGGAAAGTCACACTCTTAGAATAAGCTGTGAATTTCTCACATAATAAAATCTTTATTTTCAGCAGTTTTCTCTCTTTTTTCAAGTTGTCTAGATACTAACCTAATGCTATCTTAAATGTATTACTCTCTAAATTATATCACCTGAGAGCTTCTGGTTACATCTATGCAACCATGCTGACTTGAATGGGTTGCATGTGTGTAAAAGAGAGCACAGCATGGCACAATCTGTTTGGCTAATAGTAGACATATGATTTGTTTGGTGAGACAGTCAGAAAACAAAATGGTTAATGAGTGATAAAAAATGTATCCAAGTGGGCTAAGCTGGAATGCATATAAATTGCTGTTGGGTAAAAATGTCATTCAGTGGTAAAGGTGACAGACTCTTTTAGTCAGTCTGTTTAATTAGTGTGGAACCAGAGCGTGTGAGAGTAGCAGTTATAAATTCTTTACGGTGGTGTAATTATATCCGTACTCCATCAAAATGACTTTTCTTTGTTGAAAGTTAAACATTGTTATGACATTTTATATTTCTCCAGTGCACAGAGATGATTCTTCATTTCTTTGCTTATTTTTCCCTTTTGTATGCACTCATCTTCTGTCCTGCATCCTTTCAAGCAAAACGGGCTAGATTCTGACATCAGTTATGTTGAAGTATAACTGGAGTAAATAACAATTTTAATAGAATTTCTCTAGTATACACCAATGATACTGAGATCAGAATCTTCCCCCTGAGATCAGCCACATCTTTCCAGCTGCTTTTAATTATTACTTTGGGATGAATTCTGAAGGCTTATTCAGTTCTTAAGCAAGCAGTCTCCCATTGAATGCAGTGGGAGTTACACCTGAAAAAAATTAGCATAAGCCAGTGGTTCTCAACTTTTGACTCAAAGCACCTCTCAGAAAATGCCAGCTTTTAACTTTCACTAATTTTTTGACAATGGAAAAAGAATAGAGCAATTCTTCTGTTGCAAAGAACCCAAAAAGACCATGACAAAACAGTGTTTTTGACACTGGACTACAATTTGAAATCTCTTTGCTTATCTTGTAAAACATGTTAGGTATTTGTTAAGACTGCTAATGTTGAACAGCACCCTTAAAAGGTTCTGATGGCACCTCAGCGTGGGAATCATTGGTATAAACTGTGTAAAGACTTCCAAATGTAACCCTTTCCTTCTTTGATCTTTGACTCAGTCCATCTCAAATAATTGTCTATCATCCATAAGAATATTAACTTGTGACTCAGAACAATACTCCCTTCCAATTTATCATCTAGCCTTTCAAGGGCTAGAATATATTTTTGAAAGATAAATTACATTTCATAGGAAATTACACTAACCTTGCACTTTTTGGTTTGAATACCCACACTGCAACAATGTTTAGAATCAGATATAGGAACAGTGGGTTTAAATTTTCTCAAGTACCACAAGTGTTTTTTATGTCCATGCAGCACTTTGGATACACATTTTGTATTCATATTTATCTCCCTCTACTAGTTTTATGAAATGCATTATTGTTCAGTTTGGGTCATTGCTTGTTAGTACCTCAGAAACAGTTTCCTATGCCAAACATGGCAGACAATTTTAATTGTTCCTTCCTCTCTGAAATCTTTTTTTCATTATCTGTTCTAAATAATTAACCTGGTTATTCTGCAATTGACTATCTTGTGATATCTGGAAAATGGTGTCAATACTATGTTCAGGAAAAGAAGGTGCTCATAATATTAAGCTGGCCTTCATCTTCCATATGAAATAGCTATGAAAGCTCTCTGGGTTAGCCCGGAAATCAGGCACCCCAACAAACTGGCTTTTACTGGTTACATCCAGAAAACACAGATACAGTAATGATGTCTAATGTATTACAGAAACTGATCCCTATTACATACCAGACAGCTAGAAAGAGCAGCTCATGCTTGTCATTAGGCGTGTCTACACGTTCATTAATGTTCAGTGATTACTGCGCATTTAATTTAGTACTTGTATAACTGAGTACTAAATAAACGTGCAGTAACCAGAGTGCCTTTTTAGTGATGCTACTGTGCAGTAGCCTAAAAATACTACACAGTAGCGTATTAGCACTGTCTGTGCTGTGACAGACTACTGCACAGCGTTATTAGGCTACTGCGCATTTATTGTCTCATATAGATGCGCCGTCTGATTATTATTAATTAATTAATTACTGTATTTGTGACTGTATACTATATAGACAAAACAGAGGTTTTAGCCAATAATGTCCCTTATTAATTAGAGACAAGCTTAGAACTTTCTATGTGGATTGACCCTCCATTTGTTATTTAGGAAAAAGGTCAGGTTAAGTGGTTTTACCTGGGAAAGATAGTAGGAAAAGGGCTGTCTTTGCAGACCACAAGATTAGTCAGAGGGATTGTTTTCAGCAGTTGATGTATATTGTTTCTGGTACTCATCATCCAAAGAACTGAGGGAAAATCCTGAGGTTAATCTTGGAGCCTCAAGCTCTTATGCCAACACAGAAGAAGTCCTTTATCTACTCAAAGAATTCTCTCTCTCTTTACAACTGAATATTAGAAAATATGATCTATCTTTGAAATCACTAACTACAATTAATATATACAGTATGATTCACTATAGAACTAAGGAAATTAGTTTGATGCTTAAGCTATTAAATCTACATTCTTTAAACCCTTATCCAATCTTTACTCCTACCCATCAGAATGTGACCTATAAACAAGAATAGCTCATGATAGGTAACTAAGTATGAAGGGACCTTTATTATGGCATTATACTTCTATTGCTCCTGATTTCAATAGAATTCTTCACTGACCTTCAATTAAAATAAAAATTATATTGTCTAACATGACAATATATTGTAGTACATCATTTGCAAAATGTCTCTTCAGGCCAGTCTGCTTCCTCAATAATTAAATAGACACCTATTGGTTAATTGAATTTTCAATAAAATATTTTGATTCCAGTGATCATAATTCAATAATGAATAGTATTTTAATAGGATCTTATTTCAAATAAGTGTAAGTAGACAATAAATTCACATATAACAAATGACACTAAGTAACACTATAATTGTAATGTAATTGTACAATGATAAGCTTTCCCAAGATGAATGACTTTTCAGATGGTGAGTTAAAAAGGAACAGCTGATTCACACTGTATTATACGTTTCTGCTGGAATTCAGCAGTACTTCAGGGTTTTTGAACACAAATATGAACTCTCTTTAACAACGTTGTTGGTGGTACTAAATATCCAAACTAAAAATGATTATTGGGAGTGGGGATAATTTAAAAAAAGAAAATTTATTTGGAAAATTGTAATTTAATCAGAGCATGAAATAAGATTTTGAAAGTTACATTATTTACAAATACACATACATGTATGTAAGTGGGGAAGCGGGAGACCTGGAGCAAGAGGAAGCAGAATGGGACAAAAGAGGAGGTGCTCTCATGCTATCTGAGAAATCAGGGCAATTGACTAGTTACCTTAGGTGCCTCTTTATGAATGCATGAAGCCTGGGAAAAAAGCAGAAACAACTGAAAGTCGTTTCACAGTTATGAAACTATGATGTGATTGGAATAACAGAGACCTGGTGGGATAGCTCGCATGACAAGAGCACTGTCATGGATGGGTATAAACTGTTCAGGAAGGACAGGCAGGGGAGCAGAGGAGGAAGGGCTGCACTTTATGTAAAAGAGCCATATGATTGCTCAGAGCTCTGGTATGAAATTGGAAATAGGCCTGTTGAAAGTCTCAGGCTTAGGGTCAGAGGGGAGGGCAACAAGGGTGATATCATGGTGGGGGTCTGCAGTAGACCCCAAACCAGGAGCAATTGGTGGATGAGGCTTTCTCAAACAGTTAGCAGAAGTTTCCTGATCATAGGCCCTGGTTATCATGGGGGACTTCAGTCACCCTGACATTCGCTTGGAGGACAATACAGTAGTGCACAGGCAATGTAGGATGTTTTTGGAGAGTGTTGGGGACAACTTCATGGTTCAAGTGCTGGAGCAACCAACTAGGGGCCATGCTCTTCTTGACCTGCTGCTCACAAACAGGGATGAATTGGTGGAGAATGTAGTAGTGGATGGCAACTTGGGCAGTAGCAACCATGAGATGATTGAATTCAATATCTTGAGGAAAGGAAGGATGGAGAACAGCAGAGTAAGAACCCTGGACTTCAGAAAAGCAGATTTCAACTCACTCAGGGAACTCATGGGCAGGATCCCCTGAGAAGTCAATCTGAAGGGGAAAGGAGTCCAGGAGTACTGTACTTTCATGGATTTCATAGACATCATAGACATTAGGGCTGGAAGGGACCTTGCGAGATCATAATGTCCAGGCCCCTGCCCAAGGAGCAGGAAGTCAGCTGAGGTGAGATCATCCCAGCAAAATAAGCACTCAAGCATTTCTTAAAGGTATCCAGAGTAGCTGATTGCACCACTTCTGGAGGGAGTCTATTCCAGACTCTGGAGACTCAGATGGCAAAGAAGTTTTTCCTTATGTCCAGTCTAAAATGGTCTTCCAGCAGTCTGTGACCGTTAGACCTTGTCTTCCCTTGGGATGCCCTGGTGAACAGATATTCTCCCAGTTCCTGATGCACATCCCTTATATACTTATAGGCTACCACCAAGTCCCCCGAGCCTTTGCTTCTCCAGGCTGAAGAGACCCATGCCTCTCAGCCTCTCCTCATAAGGCCTGCTCTCTTGTTTTCTAATCATGTGCGTAGCTCTCCTCTGGACTCTCTCAAGCTTCTCCACATCCTTTCTAAAGTGTGGAGCCCAGAATTGGATGCAGAGCTCCAGATGTGGCCTCACCAAGGCGGAGTAAAGTAGGAGGATGACTTCTTGGGTCTTGCTTGAGATGCATCAGTAGATGAAAGCCAGAGTTTAAAAAAGCCTTACTGAGAGTGCAGGAACAAACCATTCCGATGTGAAGGAAAACTAGCAAGTATGGCAGAAGACCAGCTTGGCTTAGCAAGGAACTCTTTAGTAAACTAAACCACAAAAAGGAAGTTTATAATAAGTGGAAACTTGCCCAAATAACTAGGGAAGACCATTGCTCCTATAACTATAAGAGCATTGCTCAGGCATGCAGGGATGAAGTCAGAAAAGCCAAAGCATAATTGGAGTTGCAGCTAGCAAGGGATGTGAAGGGCAACAAGAAGGGTTTCTCCAAGTATGTCCATAGCAAGAGGAAGATCAGGGAAAGTATGGGGCCCTTACTGAATGGGGGAGGCAACCTTGTGACAGAGGGTGCAGAAAAGGCTGTACTGTAGTGATCACCTAAGTCCTCACAAGCCAGGTCAGCTCCCAAACTACTGCACTGGATAGCATAGTTTGGGGAGGAGGTGAGCAGCCCTCAGTGGTGAAAGAAAAGGTTAGGGACTACTTAGAAAAGTTGAACCTGTACAATTCCATAGGGCCAGATGGGATGCACCCAGGGGTGCTAAGGGAGTTGGCTGATGAGATTGCAGAACACTGGCCATAATCTTTGAAAACACATGGCTATCAGAAGAAGTCCCAGATTGGAAAAGGGCAAACCTAGTTCCTGTATTTAAGAAAGGGAAAAAAGAGTATCCAGGGAGCTACCAGTTAGCCTCACCTCAGTGCTGGGAAAAATCATGGATAAGATCTTCAAGGAATCCATTTCTAAGCACTTGAAGGAGAAAAAGGTGATTAGGAACAGTCAGCATGGATTCACCTAGGACAAGCCATGCCTGATGAACCTGATTGCCTTCTATGACGAGGTGACTGGCTTTGAGGATGTGGGGAGACCCGTAGATGTGGTATACCTTGATTTTAGCAAGACTTTTGATACGGTCTCCTACAACATTGTCTCAAGCAAGCTAAGGAAGTATGGGTTGGATAAAAGGACTGTAAGGTGGATAGAAAACTGGCTGGAGTATCAGGCTCAGGGCATAGTAATCAATGATTCAATGTCTAATTGGCAGCCAGTATCAAGTGGAGTGCCCTAGGGGTTGGTCCTGGGGCTGGTTTTGTTCAATGTCTTCATCAACGATGTGGAAAATGGCAGAGTGCACCCTCGGCAAGTTTGTAGATGACAGGAATGTTGGGGAGTAATAGATATGCTGGAGGGTAGGGCTAGGATTTAAAGTGACCTACAGAAATTGGAGGATTGGGCCAAAAGAAATCTCATGAGGTTCAACAAGGACAAGCGCAAAGTCCTGCACTTAGGATGGAACAATCCCATGCACCAGTACAGACTGGGGGCTGACTGGCTGGACAGCAGCTCTGCAGAAAAGGACCTGGGAGTTACACTGGACAATAAGCTCAATATGAGCCAACAGTGTGCCCTTGTGAAGAAGGCTAACGGTATACTAGGCTGCATTGGTAGGTGTGTTGCCAGTAGGTCAAGGGAAGTGATTATTCCTCTCTGTTCGGTGCTGGTGAGGCCACATCTGAATTACTGAGCTCAGTTTTGGGCCCCCCACTACAGAAAGGATGTGGACAAATTGGAAAGAGTCCAGTGAAGGGCAGCAAAAATGGTTCAGGGGCTGGGGCACATTATTTATGAGGAGAGTTTGAGGGAATTGGCTTATTTAGTCTGGAGAAGAGAAGACTGGGAGGGGATTTAATAGCAGCCTTCAATTACCTGAAGGGAGATTCAAAAGAGAATAGAACTAGACCAGGGGCAGGCAATTATTTCAGCTGGAGCACTGCTTAACGAGTTTTGGTGAGCTGTCAAGGGCTGTAGCCCCGCCCCTTGACAGTTGCCCTGCCCTCTGCTTGCCATATTGGGATGGGAAGTCTTGCCCCTAACCCCTGACCTTTGTCACAGGAAGTCTCTCCCCTTGCCCCACCCCCACATACTCCTTTTGGCAGGGGGGTTGCCATCTTAAAACCAGACCTAAAATCATACACTAAAAGTCAAACATGTACTATAACATATTTTAATTTTATTACAAAAAATATTTTGATTTGTGTTTGCATAGTATATATAGAGGTAATTGCATAATAACTCAAAAATAAAGTCTTACTCTTGTATATTATATGTGGCAGGGTGGGGAGCGGTTGGGGTGTGTATATTGTGGGACATGTGTGTGTGTATGGGAGGTGTGTATGGCAGGGGTTGTGTGTGTGCATGCGTGTGTGTGTCTGTGTGTGTTGGGTGGGTGTGGGGGGCTTGTGAGGAAGTATGGCTGTGTGTGTGGGGAGGCATAGGGTATGTTGGGGTGTGCGTATATGTCAGTTGAAGTTGTGGGGGCATAGCATGCCTGCAGCTCCCACACTTGCACCAGGGGAAGCCTCATGCTGGACTCTGCGGGAAAGCAGAGGACAGGGCTCCCTTCCCTCCCAGCAAAGTCCGGGAACCTGCGCGGCAGAGGGCAGGGAAGGCAGTTGGCTCCAGTGCAGGGTTTCCCTGGTGCACATGTGGGAGCTGCAGGCATGAAACACAGAGTCTTTATAATAGAGGTGGCCAGGCAGGCTCCGCTCCTTGCTCCCACATGCTGCACTAGCTGAAACTGTGCCTCACCGGGCACCAGCACCTGCGCCGGGCACAAGTGCTTCAAGCAACCCTGCCTGTTCTGCTGCTGGCAGCAGGTGCTGCGTGCCATATGAAAGAGTGTGTGGGGGGTCCGCACACCTCCCCACCCTTCCTCACACCCACATCCTGCCCAACCAAGCTCTGTACTCCCACTGCTTCCCTGGGCACAGGCTCTGCACTGTTGTCCATGCTTTCGCCCAGCTGCAGCTTGCCAGCCCCTGCCCCCACTCCCGCTGCTTCCCTACCTGTTGCCCAGAGTGAGCTGGATGCCTGGGAAGCCAAGCAGGTTCCCATGGAGGCAGCTGCAGCAGGGGCAGCAGCAGCTGCACCAGGAAACTGTGTGCTGGCAGGGCTGGGCCAGGAATATATATCTCAGTTCTCTGAAGTAATAATAACAATCTAATAAAATTGATTAATTTCTATTTGGGTTGCTTCCACAAACTAGTATACAGAACAATTTTGATCTAAAAGCTATAAAATAACGTATTATTTTACAAGGAAACAATATAATAATAATAATAATAATAATATATAGTCAATGGAAGAATATACCTCCATTTACAGAATAAACTACAAATGTAAAAAACCAAAAGAACAGACAAAATATTATCATAGTCTTGCTATGTTTAAAGAAAATGGGAGAGGTAAGTGTCTGGTGCTGAGAAACAGGGTCTTTCATCTTTGGGTAATCCATATGGATTTGGTCTAGATCAGTAGACAGGAAAAGTTTTTACCAACTGATAAGTGTTTATTGACCTATGTGAAGTGAATTGGTTGTCTCAGTCCATTTCTCATGGAATAAAAGGTCAAATCACAAAGTCACCAGCATATTTGGCAATAATACATTGAAAATCTTGGCAGGGAGTGTGAAATAGACATGTAACTGGGTAATTTGGCAGACTGAATACTTGAGCATACCTATTAAATCCATTTCTACCTATTAAAACTGAGGGAAAAATCCATCAGTTGATTACTTTTGGTTACCGTAGATGTTTTGACATGTTCACCCATATAGCAAAAGAACCCACCAGAGCATAAGGCACAGGGACAAGCTGACTTCATGCCATACCTAAGAGGACTTTTGTAATGCAGTATGTTCATGCTGGTGCTCCTGATGCTTCATCTTCTGTTACCTTTTAACTGTCTGTTGTGGGTGCCATTTTACATGCTTCACTAATGGTTTTCAAATGATTCTGTTGGATCTGTTGGCCTGATGCCAAGATAGGATAAATCGATTTTGATGCACAAATGGTTGAATAAATTATGCGGAAGGTTATTAAACATTATGGATTGCTATGGCACCTGAGTCTGAAAAGCCAGCTGGGCACATCATAGAAGACAGACAAGGAAATTAAGATTCTGTACACTATCTGTAACTCAAGATAGTACAATAAAAATTTGGGAATAATATGTGGGAACTCACAAAAGTTCAAGCGGGTTTTCTTGCATTGGCCAGATGACATTTTACAAAGAAAACAATAGTAGGAAATATGTGACAAGCATGCCTATTCCCTTGTGGAATAATAGATCTGTTATGCTTGCAAAGTCAGTGAGAGACTGTTAGCACAAACCATGCAAACACTGGTCACGTGCAGTTTGCCCTTCTCAAGGGCTTATATAAGTCCATACAAATGTTTTTTCACCATGGGTATATACATTTTTGTCCTTTTTTAGACTTAATCCCATTACTTAAATATTTCCAAACACCCCTACAAAATTATGCTGCTGAAGGGATATGTAACAGAAAGAGACCCTTCAAAAAAAGTCCCTACATAATCCATTTGTGTGTAGATAAGTTCCATGAACATTTATAAAGCTAGAATATGCTTTTTGTTTTGTTTTTTGGACAGTACAATTCTTTTTCAACAACAACTGAATATAAATTTTATGAGACTATAATCAATGGGTCTACTCAGACATGCTATTCTATTTAAGTGAGGGTAGCACAATCCGGCCACCTCTGCAAGGTGGCTGCCAGTCCTTGAGGTTCTAACCATGGGGTTTTAACCATACATAATAGTCTGGCCTTTTAAGCGGGAACATTCAGCCTTATTGAGGAATCCTAGCTATGGGGCTTTTAGATAATGAGAGTATATCCCACTGGGAGTTTAAAATCCCCAAAAAGAAAGCAGAAGGGTAGCGAACTGTGAAGGAAGAGTTATGAGCCAAAGGCAAACTGTGAGCTGAATAAGCTTGTAACCAAGGAGGACCAGGCCTCTGGGCTGCGGCCAGAACCAAAGGGCTTGCCTCCAAGGGCCTGGAACAGAGTAGAAGGATTTGAATTTGTTTATTTGTTCATTTATTTGCTGCTCAAAGACTACGTTTTAGTTGGAGGAGTGGTTGAGGAGTTCCTCAGGGAGCAGACCTGGCTGCAGAAACCTGTAGACTAAGCATCTTGTTTACACTATAACTTATTTTTCTTCTTACTATTATAATTATTATAATTATAATAATAATAATTATTATTATCTAGCCCTTCATTCAATCAGAAAAGATATGTGTGCTGTATCTGGTTCTGCATCTAGAGCTAGTTCTGATTTCTGATTCCTTTTCTTTTTTTTTTTTGCTCATCAATATTCAACCATATGGTTTTACATATGAAAGATGAAAACACAAAAAGGTGGAGAAATATGGGCCATTTCCCTCATAAAGCACTGGCAGTACTTATTGCTGCATGTGAGTCATAGTTCATTTATAATATTAAACTTATATCGTAACTAGCATAACTTATAGCCTTTCTGCAAGTTGCATGACAGAATGTAATTATCTTGCCCATTTGTCACCTAATGCAAAACAAATGCACTCTATATAAGTCATGAATAAAAAGAAACGGAAAGGTATGCATTTCATAATGAGTGCAACAAAACTGACAGTTGTCAATAGTCGTGCAGTGTATCAGAAATACTTCAGACATGAAAGATTGATTATGTTTTATTCATGCAAAATAATTCAATGCATAGACATTATCATCAGATAGCACACAGAGATGAAATTCTCCATGGAGAAACCAAATTGAAATATTTTATTAGTCAATTCATCATAAAAGATGGCAATTTTGGAGTATCAAGAATTCTTCACAAATAAACTTTGGATGGTTCTGAATACACCTTATTAGGGTGGACCAAGTTTGCACAATGGATTTTTAATCTTGTTGTTCAGTGCAGACATTGTTCAAAGAACCATTCAGGACTGTGCCTACACAACTTTAAAAGGGTTGCTGCTGCAGGCCAGTATATTACCGATCACATTATAGGCTACAGTATAAATTTGTATTATATCTTGTGGAGCAGCCCAGGAAAAATAGATTATGACTGGGGAATGATAGTCTCTTTCAGATCTTCGTAATACAAGAAAGAGAAGACATTATGATAGGTCACACAGACACTTTCCAACATGCTGGCATAATTACTTTAATAGGTGTTTTAGTGCTGGGTGGTTGCAAGGAATTGAGGCTCAGCACACATCCAGCACAGGATAGTGTAGGAGTTCTCTAAACCATGCTTTCTATGCTATGGTGAACTAGTACAAGGCAGGAGGAGGGCCCTGCAGGATACCCTCTATTTCCCAGAACAAACACAAATAAAATACAAAGGCTAGTCAAAAATCAGTCACATTATTGTATATGACTGCTGCATATTATTGTAGATTCTGCTACAGCTGAACATCTATTATTCTTTCCACTATGAATTGATTTTCTGGTGTTTATAGGCTGCCCATAAATGTAGACTCATCATATAGCTCAGCATCTAAAGTAGGTGGCAACAACCTAGGATGATCCCATTTTTAATTTTTTAAAGGTGAAAAGAAATCTAGGCATTTTTTAAGTTCTCCCTATAAATGACAGTTATGCGTTGTCTATTACAGGGAAAAAAAGATACAAGTACATGCTAAGATTTGTTGCTAAGCTACAACTAGATGCTAAGTTGGTACCTGCCCTCCTGGTGAAGAACAATCATAACTATCATATATATATATATATATATATATATATATATATATATATATATATGTGTGTGTGTGTGTGTGTGTGTGTGTGTAAAATACATAGCGGACAAAGTGATTTATTTCTTCAGATATCTAATATGTAACTATTAGTGCTTATCCTATCAATTCAGCAGCAGCAGCAGCCATCTGTCTTGGGATACCATGGGGATTGCGCCTTTACTAGGTTACCGAGGACTACCACAGTTTCTTTGAGTGGCCGAGGAGTCCAACGAGGGACAGGCAGACCCTCCAGCAAGTTGCACATACAAATTCAGTTGCACGTACATCAATTAAAACAACAAAATAAGCAAAGGATGGCCCAAAAATCAGTTTACTTCAACTCACACCTTTTGTAGCAGTTTTGGATAAAAGAGAAAATAGTAACATGCTGCAGTGTGCCTCGAAAGTTATAGAGCTTGGGCTCCAGAGAACGACCAGAGCTAGTACCACAACAGAAGAACCTTCAAAGAGAACATGCTGCAACTCTACTGAGGGAGGTCCAGCCTATTGATGGTAATATGTTACAGGGAAAGAGGCTATCTAAACCATATATAGGGTTCTTTAATTTAAAAAAGTATTTATTGGGCATACACCCAAGTTCATGTAGAAGTATGTACTATTGTTGATGTGTCAGGTATCTGGGAGGAATATTTCATGCAGGTACACTGGTGTACAGTATTATTTCAACATATTTCTTTGAAGCGTAGAATGTAAGTTAAAACTGGTGTCTGGTTACAACAGTTGATGGCTTAAATAGGTTCCTTCCCTATAGTAAACCTTATAATGAAGGATTTCAGAAGTGATTGTGAAGTGATTCTCAACCCGAATGCCACAAGATCCTAAGGGTGCCATGGGGTGTTACACAAAATTAGTACTGTTGGATGTGCAAGAATCTACAGGTGATTCACAAGATAAACTCAGAGGCTACGTCCCCAGGAGCAGGAACGTGTGGTTTGCGGTACCATAAAACACTCGTGGCACTTGTGCATGATTCTATTTGCCATGCTGCAAATACAGGAAAATTAGATACTTGGAAATTCTGGTACCTAAAAAACCTGCAGCAGAAACAAGTGGGGTGGCACATATGGCTGCAGCACGCGCCACCCGAAACCAGAGCCTGGCCTGCCAGATCCATGCTCTGACTGCCAGCCAGGCTCTGCGCACCCAGATCGCTGCTGCTGCAGCCCTGGAACACCCCCAGGATCCCAGGTAAGGTTGCTGGGCCAGCCCGGGTGCTGGCCCCAGCCTCCCTTACCCCAGCTGAGGCAATCTGCCAGGCACCAAGAGCATGCATGCAGGGGCATGCCCGGGGACACCTAGCAGCAGCACAAATATGCTTTGCCATTTGTCCCTGGGGAAACGCATGTTCCCGTTTGTGGAGACGCGGTCTAAGATTTCAAATAGAAATCTATATTATCCAAAGCAGAGCCCTTAGAAACAGAATGGCTTCATTGTTCTTCTGTTGTCCAAGAATGAGTGAAAGCAAAAAAATTATATTTTCAGAAAGGCACCCTTTAGTCTAGCAAAGGTGCCTTGAGTGTTTCTGAGTCTTGGATGCCCAACCTGAGGCGACCTAAATGTCTGATTTTCACAGGGTAGCTACCAAGGACCCAAAACAGGAAAGCATCCCAAATCAGCAATGGCTTCCTGGAATCTGTGCCGGTAGACTTAGTGCTAAATAGCAGGATGGACCCTGACAGCATAGTAAAAATTGGCTGCCCCCCACCCACACGCACGCACACTTGGGAGCGTGCTTAGATGGGTGGCTCTCAGCCCCAGTCTCCCGGGCCACAGGCCGCCCACGTGACAGCCTGTTAAAACATTTTTTAAACCTGCGCACAGACAGTAAGCTGTCGCGGTGCGGCCCACGTAACGCGTCGAGAGCTGCAAGCATGGCCCACTGCGCTAAGGTCTGGTTTGACTATCCCGAGTGTGACACACCACTGAGATGCCAGGCGAAAGGCCTGCCTTCCCTCTACCCCGGGGCAAGGAGGTCTGTGGGCAACACCTGACTGGACCCGCCGCCCAGCAGGGACAAGCCTAGGGTGGAAACAGCTTTGTGCCGCCATAAACACGCGCTGGAGGGCGCGGAGGCCAAGCAGCCAGACACCCGCCGCCCTCAGCACGTGGCAACCGCCCCAAGCGGGGGGCTAATCCCCATTCCGGTGCGGCGGAGGCGGGCGGGGCGTGAGCGGGGATGACGTCACCCAGGCCAGGCCTGCCCCGCCCGCCCCGCCCCTGCGCGGCTTCACCTCCGCGGCCACCCCCTCCCGCGCCTGCGCACTGTGACCGCGGAGCATCCGGGCCTCGCCGCTGCGTCCCAGCGGAGCCGGGCACGGCCGTGAGTCCCCTCGGCCCCGCGCCCTCTGTCCGGCCCCTCCCTCCGTCTGCGGTGGCGGCCCAGGTGAGCTCTTGTTTACGCCCGGGGCGGGAGAGGGCAGAAGCGGGGCAGCGGCAGGTGCTGCCCCAGAGCTCGGCCGGCGGGGGTGGGGGCGGGAAGGAGCCCGGGGCCCGGGAGCAGACAGGGCGGCTTGGTAGCAACTTGGGATCAAAATGAGGGCCGGAAGGTGTAGTCCAGCCCCCTGCTCAGAGCTGGGCCAGCCCCAACTAGATCATCCCAGCCACGGCTTGGTCTAGCCGGGTCTTGGCAGGATGGACTCCGCCACCTCTCTGAGTAACTTGTGCCAGGGCTTCACTACCCTTCTCGTGAGTGAGTTTTTCCTGAAATCCAACCTAAACCTCCCTTGCTGCAACTTGAGACCACTGCTCCCTGTTATGTCATTGGCCACAGCTGAGAACAGTCCAGCTCCGTCCTCTTCAGACCCAGCTTCAGGGAGCTGAAGGCTGCTATTAAATCCCCTGTCTTCTCTCCTCCAGACCAAATAAGCCCAGTTCCCTCAGCCTCCAGCTCCCTAACCATTGTTGTTACCCTCTGCTGGACTCTCTCTTCACGTGCGCTCAGTGCAGAAGGGGCTGTTGCTCCTGGTTTGGGCTGTACAGCTGCACCCACAGGTGTTTGGGAACTGGTGCCTCCCTTGGTGCAATCCTGTTGTCTTGCAAGACAGACAGATGTCTTCTAAGCTGCCAGATGCCCCCCTGCCTTCTGCCTGACTTCAGACTAACATGGCCGATGACTTCTTTATGTGGAAATTGCTGTTCTGTAGGGAAATGGTATGGGTGTGTTAGGCCTGGGGTGGCCAACCTGTGATATAAATAGCATAGGCAGCCTCTGTGTAGGGCAGTGTTTCCCAACCAGTGTGCCATCAGAAATGAAGAGGTGTGCCGTGGAATTTTTGCCATGGCAATGAGCTACAATAGATGTGAGCATGGGGAATGCCTTAACAAATGTGTCGCAGAAAATTTGTATTAATGTAAACGTGCCTTGGGCTGGAAAAGGTTAGGAGACACTAGTGTAGAGCATGTGACAGACCAGGGGTGGGTCAGGGTGGAAGTAGGAAGCAGAGCAGCAGATCAGACAGGGAAAGCAGGTCAGAGTGGCACTTGGGCAGGGTGTGGGGCTAACTTGTGGCATGCTTACCTAAGAGGTTGGCCCCCAGTGTCTTACACAGAATCAAGCTGTGTTCTTCCCATACTTTGTTGGCCAGGTCAAACCATGTTACTGTCTTAGACTCGTATGAAAATGAGGGTTTGTAGTAAAACTAGTCTGCCAAACCCTGTTGTTATCCTTTTAGAACAGCCTTTCAAACCACTGGAAAAATCGAGTTGCTGGATCCAGATAAGGCTAACTGTAGTAGAGTATTTTAAGAAGTATGGGAGTCTAGCAAATGGGACACTTGAAAAGGAGGGAGGAGGATTATCTGTTTCAGTTTTGGCCCTGGTGGTTTGGTTGGTTTTAGGTACTTCACTTAATTTCTTCTCATCCATATCTGGGTTTTTTAAATTAAATTAATATTTTAATTCTATTTTAAAGGGTTCTCTTGGTTAAGTTTTACCACTTTTTATCTTTTGATGTTTTATTGCTGAAACTAGCTTGCACATGTATATGTTGTAGTTGAATATGAGCAAGAGGGCTGAATGAGCTATTGACACTTGTAGCACAGCGGCATCAGGGATTGACCCCAGGATTTCTGTAAATAAAAGTATGAGCACCTGTACTAAAAATCTTGGATTCTGCAGATTAAAGGTTTTAGCAAACTCAAATCTTAAGTAAGTATGGGGGCGATGGAACCACACGTAATCCTGGGTTATGTTGCACAGTAACCACAATTTATTCAACTTTGACTTTCTGTTGGCAAGTTTGTTATAAACTTGCTTATTAACTAACTTGTTTGAAGATATTTCAGCCTGCAGATTGGCTGCCACTTTTTGCAGCCTGTTACTCACAATATGTTCCGTGCAATAAATTGTTCCATTATTGGTTGACTCCCAGACCTGCATAGAATATTTCAAAATGGGAAACATGTCTCCTTTTCAAGAATTTCTTGTAGCTGAAATCTTTTTGTCAGGTGTGCCACAAATTAGCTGCGTAGCCTTCCTGAGTGCCACTCTGATTCACTTCCTGTACCAGATCTGCTCCTCACTGCTGTGCTCCTTGCCTGATGGCTGCTCTGCTTTCTGCTTTCCGTCCCTGTCACATCTGCTGCTCTACTTTCTGCTCTCAGCTCTATTTGCTACTGTGTTCCCTACTGCCTCCCTCCTCTACCATGGGCCACACAGGAGGGGCTGCCTATGCCGCTTGTGACAGATATGCCACAAGGTGGTCACCTCTGTTTTAGAGCAACTAGCTAACGTGGAAGAAAAGTGAACCACAAAAAGCTGTCAAATATAGGAGTGTATTCTTTGAACCAGAAATGGATATAAATATTTCAAGCAATATATACAGTTCTCTACCTGTTCCCAGAAACTCAAGACTAAGACAGGGGTGGGCAAAATGGCAGATCCAGCTGGTGGCTAGACTGCTTTTCCCAGCAGACCCTGCCTACATTGCTGTGGCTGGTTGCCATGGAGACCCCAGGAGCAGCAGTGCCGTGACAGTTTGGGACTAGGGTTTCCATGGAGACTGGCCCCAACAGTAGTGGCAGAGCACATGGCTGGGATCTTGTGGTGGTGACAGCATGGTCTGAAGCCAGGCAAGAGCCTGGCAGAGGCATGCAGCCAGCAAATCGTGGCTCTGCCCCGGCTCCGGACCACAGTCACCATCGCAAGATCCCTGGAGCAGCTCCCCACCCAGCTGTGTGCCCTGCCAGTAGGGCTGTCCCTGGTGGGGGTGTGAATCAGGGCAACTGCCCCAGGCCCCGCACTTTGGGGGACCTCGTGGTCTGTGCCGCAAAGGGCCAGCCACGGCTGCCACGTGCTGCCGAGCACTGCTGGCTTTGCTGCTGCTGCCAAGTGCTGCTGGCTCCAGCCACTCCCCCCGACCGTGCCCCCCCCCCCCGCCAGGATCCTGCACACCCCTAGGGACAACTCTGCCTGCCAGTGCTGCTGCAGCCAGTTGCCATGAAAACTCTGGCCCTGTGCTATCACTGCCCTGCTGCTCCTTGGGTCTCCATGGTAACCAGCTGCAGTGACACAGGCAGGGGATGCTGCCAAATGGAGTCCACCACAGGCAGGACTTTGCCTGCGCCTGCTTTAAGAGGCAGCCTTAAAAATAGTTACTATGTAAATAATTGTAACAAATAGTTAATATAAGTTCTTTTATCCTGTAAGAGAACTTTTTCACTTGAGTTTAAGCAGCTTGCTTGTATATGCATACAAATATATAGTGTGAACTGCATTTTTAATAAATGTTGACAGTGCATTGCAGCCTTTTGGATGATAGAGTACAATCTCAAAACAAACCCCTGTGGGACCAGGAGAAAAGTTCCATGAGGGCATGGGTAACTGGTGCCTCTTGAGTCAGTGGCCAGTCATCAATTGGGGGGGAGGGGTCCCCCTGTGGCTGATTGTGCCGACCCAGAAGAACCCCCCTCCCCCTCGGGGTCAGCGCAACTGGCCATGGAGGGACCACGGGGATCGCTTCTACTGGCACCCCTGCTCCCCAGCTGGCGCTTTCAGGGTGGGGGCACAAGTGCTCTTGCCTGCCCCGCCCCCCCCCCCGCTCGTCACCTAAGGAGGGAACACTGGCTGTCAGGGGGTGCACATGCACCTGCTATGCGTCACCACTGCATGGGGGGTGTTTGTTATAATAACCAATTTGATATAATGAAAAAATGGTTTCTGCTACAATAAGGTTGTACTTTAGATTTTTTTTAAAGTATTTGTCAGAAGTGAATGCAACAGGAATTCATGCTAGTTCATAGCTTGCTCCTTTTTGTCTTTGCAAGAACATAAGTCTTCTACTCCAGGGAGTGGAGTTCCTTTTTATCTTAATTTTCTTTCTCATCTCGTTGGAAATTAATGGCCAGATCCTTTGGTTTCCAACTTCTTGCTGGCTATTTTGTATCCACCGTCTTTCAGGAGTATCTCCTGTGTTTGTCTCAGCTGCTTAAAGGATTTCTGGTCAACATAAGTGTGAAAATTAATGTGTTTCTTGTCACTTCTCTTGACAAAGATTTCAGGGACAGTTGTCCACTTCAGTCTACTGTTTTGGGAGATGACAAGAGAAGGAATGGATACACTGGACTTGTCAGCCAATTTGGAAAGTTCAGTGCATCCATGGGAACAGATTCAGTGAGGGTTTTTTGCAATCATAAGGGCAGACATTTCCATAAACCATTTAAATTAAGTGTTACATTCTATCAATTTCTATAGAAACTTTGGTGATTAGATCTTTTCAGTTTGAAATTGTTTCGTTAGTTCTTGCTACAAAGACTGAAGACAGAGCTTTTCATACATGAATTCTGTGCATAGTCTTTGTCTTAAATGTTTATCGCTGAAGCATCAATAACTATTTCCAGCTATCCAATCTGGATGAGGTGGTGTGTCCAGCAGTACTAATATTGAACCTGTTCAGAACTGGGATTTTGACTAATTGAATGTTTACTTGAAAAGCAGGCTGAGGAAGTCTGCAGGTAACACTGATGTGGTAGAGAGCCAAATCATATACTTGGTTGCCTATGGGTTGGAGCATATGTTTGGGACTGCATAGTTTACTCAACCCATACCTGTGTGAAACATTCAGTGACCTGAATGAAATATGTAGAACTTATAGGCAGTCTGACTTTTATGTAGCATCAAAATATGTAGTATTATTTGGACACCAATGAAAATTACCCATGAGTTCTGAAGGTATTTTACATGGATTGCAGAACTCTTGGCAAAGGTATGTAACATATTGCTTAAATTTGTTTTGGTGCCAGAGGACGAGAGGCTTGCCAGCATAACCTCAGTCTTTAAAAAGAGCTCCAGAGGTGATCCAGGGAACTACTGATGAGTCAGATTCTACTGATTTCTTGGGAACATAAGTCAATAATAATAATGATAGAAACAGAATTAGTTGGTCTCATGGATGAATATGATATGCTGGGGTAGAGTCCGTGTGATTTTTATAAAGCTCTGTAAAATGCCTTTCCAGTCTGCTGGAATTCTTTGTGAGTGTTAACAAGCACATTGATAACTGAGATCTGGTTGACTTAAAGTGTACAGTACTTGGATTTTGACATGGTCCCTCACCAGAAGCTGTTAAAGAAACTAAGCCATCCTCATGGGGAAACCAATTCAATGCACTGAAAAGTAATTAAATTCATTCAGCAGCCTTTTACATCCTGTGGTCTGGAACAACCTGGTTTTGATCCAGTGTGGGTAAGTGGCTTCAGCAGCACACCTGCAAGGAGGTGAGGTGGGGTGGGATACCTTGCACCTGTGCTAGGGCCAGGCAGCTGGGACCTGACTTACTGCTTCTTCCAGGCCCCTACCCCCACCCCCTTTGCTCTTGACCTGGGATACAAGCATAGCTTCCAGTTGAGTCCATCTTAGTGCCACTTCTCCCTAGCCTCCTCCCTCTTCTCAGTATGGTCACAGCTGGAAATTGCATGGCTGTGGTGCAGTTTCTCATTGGCTGGAAACTGTCTACACTGAAGCTTTGGGGAGGGGAATCTGGGAGAAGCAGTGGCAGCATGTACACAGCTGGAAACTTCTGGTTCTGGCACAGCCAGAGCCATCCCTGGGGGCAGGGGGTGGGGTGGGGAAATCAGGGCAACCGCCCCGGGCCCCACGCTTTGGGGATTCCTGCAGACAGTGCTGTACAGGCCCCAAGGGTGCCACCACTCTGCATGGCCGCCGCATGCCACCAGCTTCATGCTCCAGCTGCTTACTACCCCCTTCCCAACACAGGCTGATATGCCCTGGGCCCCGTACACACTTAGGGTTGGCTCTGGGCACAGCTCCTTACTGCTCAGCCCAGGCATGGGCCCAGACAAAGCCTTCTAGCTCTTCAGGCTGGATCCGGTGGCTCCATCGGATGTGGTTGGGTGATTCCCTGGGTTAAAGGGAGAAGAAAAGATTTGGACTAAATGGTAAGCTTTCACTACAAAGAAATGTTAACAGTGGGATAACAGTTCAGTTGTTGAACATATTCATGAATTATCTGGAAAAGGGAGTTAAGTAGCAAAAAGGGCAAAATTTGTAGATAATACTACAACTTTTTCTGAGCACTCAGATCCATAACTGATAGTGGAATTATTTAAAGATCTTTCAGAACTGAGTGGGCTGCCAATAAAATAGCAAGACAACATGGAGGGAATTAATGCTAACTATATGTATACAGTAATGGAATCTTAAATTGGTCATTACCATTCAGGAATGAGAACTTCAAGTTGTTGTGACTAATTAAAAACATTGGTGCAATATGCAGCAGTGGTCAGAAAAGCAAATATGTATAAAGAATCATTAGAAAAACAATTGTAAATAATTGAAAGATACAGTACCGTTATGCCATTATAAAGTCATAATGCACCTGTGTCTTGAGGACTGTGTGTAATTGTGGTCTTTTCAGCTCAAAAACAGATACAGTCTACTGTAAGAGAGCCTGGGGCTCTCTCTCACTTAAAGTGGAAGAGCAGCCCAGCCAGGGAGCTCTGCAGGCAGGCAGGGGGCAATGGGGGGGCACTGCTAATGGGATAATTAGCCAGCACCTGCATGTGGTCAGGTGACCTGATGCAGGCAGAACCAGGGGAGCATATAAGCTCAGGGCTGGGGCTAGCAGGGGCAGTCTCTACCTGGCTTCTACCAGAGAAGGAGCTGTTGCCCAGGATGCTGGGTTAGTGAGGGTTTATATTCTTGAAGGGGCAGAAGGCTGCTACATGTTGTTTATGTTGTATCCCAGGAGCTTGTGTTTATGCTGTGTTAACCCAGTGCCTTGCAGATAAAGCTATAGGGGAGGTGGATGCCTCATTAGTGTCTGGGTGGGAGGGGAGGCACTTGACTGCCTTGAGCCCTGCCAGGGATAGGCTCAGGGCTTCAACGCTTATTGAGTGCCGAGCAGTGCCAGAGAGAGGCATAGTCATAGAGGGACCAGGGGCCACCCAAGAGGGGTGCAGTCATAGAGGGCCAGGGGCCTGGTATATAGGAACCAGGGGCTCAGTGACTAAAAGGGACAAGGGAAGCTAGTGCCTCAAAGCCAGTTTCTATTTGGTGGAGCTAGGCTAGAAGGTCTAGCTTCATTAAAGAGGCAAAGGCTAAGGCCCCAACAGAGGGAATATACTAGTAACACCTGCAAGGCATGGTAAAGCCACACAATTGGCCTATAAGGCTGTTTGGAGCTACGTAATTGGCCCGTAAGGCTTTGGGTGCCCAGGCAGCCACAGTGGACTACAGAGGCCCAGCCTTGAGCAAATGCGATGGGCGGCCTAGCAAAGATTCATGGGCAGCCTCCCTTTTATATTTATTTATGTTACCTTCAAGGCATGGCAGGAAAAATATTAAGGTGCCCTAGAAGCGGAGCAGGGCACGGTCATAGTGCCACAAGGGGGTGTCACAGCTATACCTGGGACCACGATGTGTTACATATACTTAAACAGGTAAAGCAAAGGGCAGGAAGGAAGTTTGGAGGTATGGAATAACTTCTAAGAGCCTGAAAATGCCTGAACTTTCCAGCTTGGAAAGGAGATAACTGAGGGAAGATATGATAGAGATCTGCAAAATCATGAGGAGTATAGAGAAAGTGAATGGGAAAATACTGTTCACTGTCATTTTTACTGCAAGAACTAGGGGACTATAACTTGGCAACTATCTGGGAACCAACAGAAGGAAGCTGTGTTTGTACAAAAATATGTTACTTGAACTTGTTGCTACTGGTTTTGTAGAAACTAGTAGTATAACCAGGTTTGAAGAGGAGATTAGACAAGTTTATGGAAGTATAGGTTCATCATGGGCCATAAAACAACAGTTGGGAATGTAAGTTTCTGGCTTGGGGTATCTGGAACCGTATGATTGCTGGGGACTGGGAAGGTGTGACAGGTGATAGATGCCCCATTTCTCTTACTCCAAAGCACCTGCTACTTGCTGCTGATAGAGATTGAACCTTTAGCCTGATGCCGCGTGATTCATGTTCTTGTGTACAACCTTCTCATATTCAGCAGCACTTTGGGGAAATGACTGTTTACCCTTAAGGAATTCTGCCCTTTCTGCTTGTCTTTCACTTCTTTCTTTACTAGTGTCTTTTTTTTTCCTCTTCTTGGTTTTAATTTTTGCTTGTTTTTGTTTTGTTTAATTTCTTTCCCTGCAGCAGTTTTTCATGTACCACTTTTTTGTGGGCATCCCAGTACTTTTAACTGTTTCATTGCTAGGGGAAGAGGGTTGTTTGTTTTGGGTTTTTGTTTGTTTGTTTTAAGTTAAATGTGAATCCTTTAAAACATCCAATAGTATTTTAGAGCTGATGCCCTCCTGGTTAAAGATAGTTGTTTGGAAGGAGAATTGTATGTATTAGTGCTTCTGCTCTGTCTGCAAGTTTAGGCAGATATCACTACACCAGTTAGAATTGCAAGCCTGCCTTCCTGCCTGCAGAATGCTGAGATTCTGGGCAATCTGAATGTCTTGTGGCTGTGTATCTTTTAGGCTACATTCAATACATGGGCTACTCCTCTCTTCAAAGAGGAACGCTGTTTAATTCACCTTCTTAGATCTTTGTTGTGAATACTTTATTTTCTTCCATTCTTGGATTCCTGAAGTGCTATAAGTGTGCACAGTTGTTGGGCAAAAGTCAGTGGGAGATTTACCTAGGGTGGGTATTTGACTGATCAGATATTTTAAGCATCAGTTTATTAGAACAGTGGAGATAAAGGGAATTTAATCTTCAGGAGGTTAGATACTGATGCTAATTGCAAAAAAAATTAGTCAACTGTTATTGTGAAACAAAGTTATAAAAATGTTTTAAAGAATTTTATTTCAGTCAATATTGTAATTGTAGGTAATTTGTAAATATGAATGATATCCAAAATAGAACAGTTACTCTTTACCTTAGTTTTTATCCTGAGTCCCCTGAGTGACTCAGAGTTACAAAATTACAGAAAGAAAAAAAGAAAATAAGGAGAAATTGAACACACAGAAACTACAAAAGGGACAAGTCGAGTTTTAAAATGCAGTAAAAGGCAGCAGACCAATTTGTCAAACGTTTTGTTGTTTCTATGTAGAGATGCCTGCAGTCTCCGAAGATGGACCAGTAAGGAGATGCTTTTCTGTGTTTGCTGGTTTTGTGTTTTCCCTCAGCACAGAGTAGCTTAATGCAGGGAAGGAGAAGGAGACTGGAAGAGTTCCAGAGAGGAGCAGGGCAAGGGGATGCCTGCTCCTATATGGAGTGTGGGTGCATGTGTGTTGTCCCCTGACTCCAGCAGGACTGAGGGGCAAGAAACCTTCACTCCTGCCCTTTCTAACAGATGACACTGAAATTCAATAAAGGAAACGGTATGCTGTCACCTACACAATGGTGTTTTTGGTTTCATGGTATATTTGACAATTTTTGCCTGCTGTGCTGTCAATTGTCAAATCAGCTGATGTTATTGTACCGGTCAGTTGACTGGCTCTCCATAGTTTTGCCTGAGAAATGATTGCAAGATTAACAGGCGCTCATGTGTAAAACCAGTGAACTGTTATAATAGAATGTCCTTCCTGAAGCACACTTTGTTTCTCTACCATCAGGCATGGGGAAGTCTTTTTCTCACGTGCCACTACATACGTATAAAGAAGATGGCTCTGATGGAGGAACAGGATCAGAAAATGTGAGGAATGGGTTAGTTCACTCAGAATCCCATGCTGAAGATGGAAGAAGTGGGGATGTATCACAGTTTCCATATGTGGAATTTACAGGAAGAGACAGTGTCACCTGCCCTACTTGCCAGGGAACAGGACGAATTCCACGTGGTAGGTACCGTAGATAAAAGTAAATTAAAATTACACATAAATGTAACTAAAATCGCTGTAATTCTGTAATCAAAATTACTTCTGTGTTGTTTTCATGCTTGGCCCGTCTCTTGGGAATGAATCAACCTTTTATAAATTACCCTTTTAGTCTTTTTATCTAAGAAAATAAGTGAGGAACTTTTGGCTAGATCTATTCAGATTTCTGTGTCCTTAATACTCCATCTATGTGGGTATTCTACCCCTTAAGAAATTTTTTAAAATTTCTTAGCATGGTTCTGCATGGTTACTCTTTGTTTTCTATTGCAGTAAATATTCTAATATGGTTAACAACTGTAGTGTTGTTCCTTCCTCTCCAAACACATCAAACGATTTTGAAATGGTACAACTTTTTTTCAGTCACCGAGTAGTAAATTACTGGATAGCTTTGGAAAAATATATGATAACTGACCACTTTCATTATTAGTGTATTATTCATTACCTTTGTTACTGTATTTTGGGATGCACTTTGCCATTTCTGTTCTTCCTGGGGAAAGTGCCCTTTGTTTCTGTGCTGAAGCTCCTGGAAGTATTTTTGCCCTGTATCCCAAATAGAGTAGCTGATCAATAGAATGAAAGAGAGTAGGACTTCATTGTATGCTGATGCAGTCTTTTTTCACATGACATTTCTTGGAGGTACCAGTTTTTGTTTTTGCCCCAATACTAACATCATTTGTAGGCTAAGTCTGATAATTAGCATTTTTCTCTGCATGTCTCTCTAAACAGCTGGGTGTGTACTGCTTTGATATTGGCCACTAACAGTATGCATACATTATCTGTCATAATATAATTAATTATTTTAAGCCATGTTCATTGTTGCAGTGTCTCTCAGTGCCATTTAGAAAAACTCAGTTTTAATTCCTGAAATTGGCTGTTGTTTGTCTGATTTAAACAGACTAGTAGATGCTTATGTAACAGGTAGATTTTGCTGACACGGATGCCTATTAGTTCAGTAATAGGTTTGAGGGTTTGGTTTGTTTTGTCTTTTTTTTTTTTTTTTCTCCCCCCCCCCCCCCCCCCCCCCCCCCGTTTCCTGGCAACAGTAGGCATGCTTATGAAGGAAAAAATATTTCTTCTAATGCTAGTTATATAAGGTAACATGTAACAACAGCACATGATCTGAGAAAATCTACTGAGTATGAGTAATCAATTGAGCAGGTTTAAAAGAAACTGGGTTCCCCATGTGATTCTCCCCCCCCCCCCCCCCCCCCCCCCAAAAAAAAATTGTTTTATATTGATTTCAGCATGTCAGAAGTTAAGGTGCTAATTACCTTAACTAATATAAGGTAGGATGCTAGTAATTATGTGTTAGGTATCACGCTTTTTTGTTTTTCTTATAGGAGTTAAAAAAAAGGTCAGAATTGTTTTATCTAATTCTATTCTGGTGAAGTATGTATTACTCTTCTAAAATAACATTTTTGAATAAATCAGTGGAAGGTACTTCTAACAGATGTTATAAATACATCAAATGTAATGGTTCATTGAACTTTCACAAATTCAGCTTATTGCAGCAGGAATACTTTAGTATGAACTGGCAAACTTTCAGCTGAGACACGGATTTTTTGAGGTGGTGATATGTTTTATTGAACTAAATGTATAGTTAGAAAAAATCTTAGACAAACTTTCCCAACTCTGAGAAGTGGCAGTCACCTCTTGAATTTAAATAGCAGGACAATGTTCTTTGTAAATAAAAAGTCTGTTTAAAGGAATGGAGGGGGGCTCCAAAATAGGAGGAAAGAAATGTTATCAGGAGACAAGAAGTGAAGTAAAGCAAGAGGGAAGAAGCTGAAATGCAGAGGTAGATGAAGTCAATATCTCTATCTAGCCACTAGTTTTAGTGTCTGGTCAGCTAATGAATTTGGATGATTCATGCAATAAGTTATAATTGCAAGCCTGAGTGTATTCTGTGGTGTGGTTTTGTTTTTGTTTTGTTTTTTTTAGTTCTTTGGGTGGGTTTTTTAGGTATTTCACTTGCATAACTCCTACATAGTGCAGGCCATAAGTATGCATGTTGGTGAGAACCGTGATTAGAAATGTGGCTTTGGGGATGTGGTTATATTCTGGATTTTAAGGAACTCTGTCTTGTTTAAAAAGAAAAAAAAAAACAAAAACTTCCTCTTTTAGGTGACAAGTTCTATGCATGGTTTTGTTTGTTCGGGTTTTGTTGTTTTGTTCGGGTTTTTTTTTTTTTTTTGTTTTTTTTTAAGGATGGTTTCTATGAATCCCTAACCTCTCTTCAGGAGGATACTGCAATTGGAAATGAATCTGCTTACATTACCTTTTTTGTAAATCTTTGGGCAGATATAAAATGTTCTTGTGATGGGGGAGTAGGGGATTAGTGAGAGCAGTTTCTATCAAATCTTTTCCATGCTAGCTTTCAGAACATTTGTATGAGAGAATGTTGGTGTTGGGTCCTCCTCAAGTTCTTTTTAGTAGTTGGTGACAGAGAGTTGTCACTGATGTGTGGACAGTAGAAGATGACTGTAGTCCTTACTATATTGTTGTTGAGTCTTGGGAACTGTATAGTTTGTTTGTTTTTTCCTCTGAATGAAGAAAGTTTTGGTGGACTTCACTTTAGTTGAATTTCACTGTTGGCAGCTTTTTCCCCTGAATCAGGCAATGTAATAGTGCAGTATGTGACTCCATCCACTGGGGAATGTCTAATCAGAATTTTTCTTTTTAATCTTCTCTGTTGTGGTGGGTAGGCGGTCAGAGGTAGTCCTGGTTTGGCTGTGGAAGTATTCTCTGAGATGAAGTCAGCAGAAGGATTCTTTCAGTTCTCTGTATATTAGTACCTTGTCAGGCTGTTTCTCTCGGCAGGAGTCTAGATCTCTTGGGGAGTATGGGTATTTCAGAGTGCGGGTGTGGCATAGTGATAAGTTAATGATGTTGATATTCTAGGTGGTACTGTCTTGATTCACTCCTGTTGCTGGTATACTGGCTGTGAAGTGGCCCTTGTGATGGCCGATTCAACTTCTACTATTTCATCTTAGGATGGATGCCTGTGGTCATGCTTTTTTGATAGCAACTTTGTGTCTGCTTCATAGGAACGGTTTTACAGGTTTATATTTCTTAGTTTAGTAGTTAAAGTAGTAAGGGTGCACCCTTACAAGACTTTTTGGGCTGATGGCAATAGCCAATTTTTTAATGGGTTGTATTGGCCGATACCAATCCGATTGCTGATATGCATCCTGGCAGCTTGCAGAGCAGTGCCTAGCTGGTCAGTTGGGGGGGGGGGGGGCAGGGATAGGCACTGCCCAGCCAGGACAGGGCATGGGATGGAGCCTCCAGCAGTTCATCCAGCGGGGTAGGGGAAAGTGGCTTACACCACTGGCACATCCCAGGGGAGGCATGGGGTGCACATGCTTCCTGGATCTATGCACAGGACTAGGGCAGGCTGGGGCTGGGAGTGGCCCTGAGCTCTTTCTGATGGGGGTCTGAGCTGGGGCTGCGCTCGGGGTGAGCAGCAGCACTAGAGGGGGGGGCTTGGGCAGGGGACCTATGGTGAATTGTGGGGTGGCCACAGCCCACACCAGAACTTGCCATAGCTCTCCCCACCCCAAGGAACTCCCCTCCCATTGCCACCACCTGCCCCACGCACAGCCCCAGCCCAGTACCCCCACCAAGAAGAGCCAGCGCTGCTTCCAGTTCCAGCTTGTAGCATCATCCTGCCTTTGCCCTACACACAGATCTGGGGGGGCACATACCCCTCATGCCTCCCCTGGAGTGTGCCAGGGCAGGAGCCACCCCCAGAACCCCGGATGAACTGCTCATAGTTCTGTCCTGCACCCCACCCTAGCTGGGCAGCGCCTACCCCAGGCCCAGCCCCACTCCTTCTCAAATCATGGGGGGGCCTTGATCTGCCCCATTCCCACACCCCTTCCCTGCCCCTTTTTCCCCACAGACTTACCAGCTGGGCACTGTTCTCTAAGCTGCTGGGCTGCGTGCATGCACACAGCAATTATCGGCAACATTATCAGCCAATAAAATCTGAATGCCAGTTAACATCAATTTTGCTTTTATTGGTGCCAATATGATATGAACTGGTGTATCGGTGCACTGCTATCAAGTAGGTATGTCCTGCTTTAAGTGGATCCTTTTTTGGAGTAAGACAAGCAAAGGAGAGGGTTTCACAGTTTTTCTGAGTTCTCCTGCATAGTTGTGTTGGATAATAGGACCTCTGTATATTAGGGGGTTGGAGATAGTGCCACATGCAATTTACTGACAGACATGGTGGGGGGGAAAACCCAGAGCTTTAGTTTCAGCTTGACTCATCCATGCACCAAGCACAGTACATGCCCAAAATAAGAATTGCATCAGTTTAATTCGTCTCTCCAGTGTTGGTATAGCTTGCATGCTTCAGTGGGGCTTTTTGACACTTCTCTTGCATCAGCTTTTTGGGAAGAAAGATTCTGTAACAAGACACTTAAGAAAAAGTGTTGCTTCAACTTCCTGTATTTTCTTAATAAAATTCCAAGGGTCCAGTGTTGGATTACGCTACACTCTAATTGCTTGCTCTTTGTTTTGCTTTATAAGTGTGTCTAAGTGTACCTAAAGGTATTTGAGAAGTGTTCTTGTATATTTATAGGACAAGAAAACCAGCTTGTAGCACTAATTCCATACAGTGATCAGAGACTGAGGCCAAGGAGAACGTAAGTTACAGTAAGAATTTTAATATGTGAAAGGATGTTGAAGTTGTTTGTTTTGCTGATATGGTAAATGCAATCCAATATCATTTGGAGAAGTGAAGTTTAGTGAGGATTTACGTGACATGATGGACACATCCATAAGTTTTGGGGTTTTTTTGTTTTGTTTTGTTTTTTAAACGCACTCTACCTCCTTCAAAATAGAACATTTCTGCCTGTAGACAAAGGACTGGATGCATTGCTGACTTAAGTAGATGAGTCTTAGCTTTCTAAGATAGCTATTTAAATTATCTTATGAATTTAGCCCAGGGGTTTTCAACCTCTTTTGAGCAGTGTACCTCTGGTGGCTGGTCAAGGAATGCTGGGGGTGGGGGGGGCAGTGGCGGCAGCTGCACATGGAGCAGCAACACAGCGGTGGATGGCTGCTGCATGCAGGCTTCTCCCCCTGCATCTGGCCGGTTGGGTGTCACCTGTTAAGCCTGCAGAGGGGCGTTGCTGCCCTTGCCCCGCCCCAGCCCTGCTCCTGGGAGGTGGCGGTACGGGGTGGTGGTGCTCCATCCCCACGCGTACCCCCTGGGACCTTTCAAAGTACCCCCAGGGGTACACATAACCCCTGTTGACAACCGCTAATTTAGCCTGTTAATCAAGTAATTCATTTAAAAACATAGACTTTTTTTGGAAGACCATTTGGGCTCTTACTAAGCCATGATGTAGCTTTCCCAGCATAAGTGCCATTAAAGTTGTAGGGTAAGATAAGCAGGAGGGTGGAAGGGGGGAGAAGCAAGGAGGTCAGATGGGGTATTTTTGGTGAAAATAGGGTATTGGGCCTTGGTTCAGGAACCAATCCCCCATTTATAACGTTGCTTCTTATGAGAAAATTGGTTCCGAGTGGCAACGTTTCAACTTGAGACTCGGTTTTCAGGAACCAATTGCGTCATAAGTTGGAGGACTGCCTATATAACTGGGTAGGCTGGCTTTCAAGATTTTGGTTTTATACCTAGATCACTTTAAAAAAAAAAAAATTAAACAAAAAAATTTTAAAAAATCCCAGTGCATCCCCTTAGGATTTATTGTGACAATTCTTTCCATTTATTTCTTTTTCAGGAAACCAACTGAGAAAACATTGCTCTCAAACAGGCATATAAGCTAGTTAAGCACTTCCATTTAGTTTCAGCATTTTTTTCCTAGAAGAGGTGTTATACCAGGTCCATAGGAGTTGTCCTTCTGTGTATTGACATGCTTTTTTAATATTTGATTAGTGTAGTTACCTCTGATAGACTTATGGGAAGTTCTACTCGGCCTCCCACTCCCAGAATACTTAGTTAAGTTACTCTTAAATATATTTCACTTCAAAGTTAGACTAAGATGATGAAGAACAGGACATCCATCTGTTTGAGGCTTGATACTTGTGCACAAACTCTTCCCCAGGTTATACAACTAAAGGAATTAGTGAAAGGTTGAATCAGAATAATCATTTTGATTCTTAGCACTCTTATTGCCAAGAAAAAGGAGTAATTCTCATTGCTTTAATAATGGTATACTAATAAACTTAACCTTTTATTTCTCAGAAAGCTTTACGTGACGGCTTCTGTAATTGTATGCTTACTCCTGTCTGGGCTGGCTGTCTTCTTTTTATTCCCTCGGTCCATTGATGTGGAATATGTTGGTGTGAAGTCGGTATACGTCACTTACGAACCAAGTAGACGTATTATATATCTAAATATTACGGTAAGATCATCTGTTAACAAGCATTATTGTTGAAATGTGTTGTAAACAATTTTCCTCAAATGCATAAGTTAAGCAGTAAAAATGTATGTTATAACACTTCATTATGTAAATGTCATTTTAACAGTAAGCATTTTGAAAGCATATGTTGTAGTAGCAGCTTCACATGAAGTATAAAGATATTGCATGAAGTATAAAGATTGTGGTCAGGTTCTCTTTCTGTTTCATGTCATCATATCTCCTATGCCCATGTTTGTCAGATTTTCTTCAGGTCTGGATATTTGGCAGACAACACTGATTTTGCACCCTTACCTAATTGTAAAATCTGTAAGATTTTTCTCCTCCCCTTCAGGAAAATGTGCCTAAGATCTGACAATGATGTTAGTTTTCTAGAGTTCTCAGGGGCTGTAAATAAATAATCTGTTTGTCCTGGAGGGAAAAAGCCTTTTTTTGTACTGGGATCCTACAGATATACAAGTCCGTTGTTCTGCTTCAAGTCTTTCTTGAAGTCTGCAGGATAAAATGTGGTAATGCTTTTTTCCTGGTACATTGTGTGTGGTGGTAAAACTATTGTGGGGCCCCTTGCACATGTTATAGATATTACACAGTTAGCTGGTTAATTGTGCAATTAAGTGAAACCAGCTACATATACAAAGTATTTATGCCATAAAAAGGTCCAAGTTGGGTCTCAAAAATGTGTACTAACTCTATAGCTTTACAGCTTTAATTTGCATGTGTAGCAGAGTCTCCTCTGCAGGTTGGAGCCCTGTCAGCTGTCCCTTGCACCAGCAAGCTGCCAGCATTCATAGCTGGGAGCCCTCTTAACTGAGGGGCTGTGAGCTGCAGGGGATCCCCCACTCCTCCCACAGCTGGAAGATGCGGCAATCCCCCAGCCCTGGAAGTGCCCTGGCAATAAGGCACAATGGGACTTAATGCATAGTCCCACAGTCTCGCCTCCTGCCATGCAGGTAGAGCAATTGTGTGGCTCTTGCATTGGATCCCGTTGCCTTTAACTGCATTGTATGGGTACTCTGAGGTTCACCTGACTATGTTGTGTGTTCCTGTTGGCTACCTACTGGCAAAGGCTCAGCAATACAGCTTGGAAGCATGATATGTGTAAATGATTGTGCAGTGCCTGTTTTGGTCAGGGTCAAACCCCGGGACAATCAGCAGCATCAAATGAGGCTTCTATTGACAGCCTGAATTATTGCAGTTGTCAAAGTAGTTTTGGGGGGAAATGATCCATTACATTGAGTCTTTGATGTTCAGTATTAGAATGGCCGGGGCTCAAACATGTTGTTTGAGTCAGCGATCTGGAGAGACTCTTGCGAGGGGGCTAAAACTGGGTGTGTTATGCTGATGAATTTGCCCAAAGTGTTCTACATGCAATATATGCAATACAAATCCATGGCTTCATGTCCTTTGGGAAGTTGGTTCTATTTTCCTGTTTTTTTTCTTAAAGCCTTTACTAAATTCCTTGCTGAAAACCTAATGAATTCACTTCTGTTCCACATAAGATGAGTTTCTTTTAACTCTCCATGTAAATAAAAATAACTGAACAATCCAGAAGTATGCTAGTCCCTATCCCTGCTTAACACTCTCATCTTACTGTTTAAGGCAGGGGGAGAAGAAGGGAACAATTTTATTTTGGCTGGAGGGCCACTTAACAAGTTTTGGTGAGGTATCGAGGGATGCAAGGGTAGCCCTGCCCCTTGACAGGTGCCCTCCCCCAGTCATCTTGGGACCAGAAGTCCCACCCCCTGACCTTTGCCACCAGAAGTTCCTCCCCCTGCCTGGGAAGTACTCTTTTTGGAAGTGGGTGAGGTTGCTACCTTAAAACTGGAAAAAAAAAAAAATATACTAAAAAAAAAAAAAATGAAACATCTACTATAGCATATCTTAATTTTATTTAAAAACTTTTTTTTTTGTCTTGACATGTATGTTTGTATAGTGTATCTAGAGGTGATTGCATAATAACTCAAAATAGTCTTACCCACTTCCACACAATAGACAAGAGTAAGGGGGTGTATGTGGGGAGGGTGTTTTATTGCAGAGTATGTGAGGTAGGATATGGGTATGGGGGGTGGGGTGTATGTGGGTGGGGCGGGAAGGTGTGGGTATGGGGGGAGGTGGGACTTCGGGGTTATGGTGGGAGGATGTGGGTGTGTTCGGTGGTATGGTGGGGTATGCGGGAGGGTGTTGGTATGGTGGGGGGTGGGTCCTTGGAGCTGCATGTGTGATGGCAGCAAGTGGAGCCAGGCCTGCCACCGTGCCCCGCCCCCCCCCGTCCCCAGTATGCAGGGCCAGCCCTGCTCAGCCCTGTAACATGCAGCTTCCACTTAAGTCCCTGGTTGCACATGGTGGCAGCATGCAGGGCTAGCCCCACCAAGCTGAGTAGTGCTCATGTCTGAGTCCCCAGCTGCACTTGGTGACAGCATGCGGGGCCAGTTCCATCCAGCTCCATAGTGTGCAGCTCCTTCAACATGCCGGGCCAGCCTATCCTGGCCCTGTAGCGCACAGCTCCCTGCACTCAGTCCCCTTTCCCCCAGTGGCTGTTCCTGGACCAGTAGGGCCCTTACCTAAATTTCCATTCCTATAGAGAGGGAGGGCTGGGAAACAGCCACAGGGTGGCCAGGCAAAAGCTTCTGCTAGGCAGAGGCTTCTCGTCTCTAGTGCCCTCTACCTTGGGGCTGGGGGTGGGTCAGGCCAGGCTCTATTGGGGGTTGGTTGCTTAGCAGCTGGGGCCACACTTCCTGCATGGAGGCACCAGCTTTCAGAGGAGCAGCAGGGGTCAGGGCTTAGAGGGACCCCATGGGCTGGATGGGATTGCCTGGCGGGCCAGATTAAGATCTGAAGGCCATATTTTGCCTGTCCCTTGTTTGAGGCTCTATCTAGACTACAAAAATGAGGTGCAGTTGATAAAAATGTTTTGAAATATCGTTGTCTTTGCTTGCCTCAGGTATTTTAAATCATGTTTTCACAAAAGTATGTTAGCCAATGCATTTAGAAAATGTATGGTGAGCTGGATGGATAAAGCAAAAGTCAGCTTAAGCAGCTTCTCAGCTGTGATGCAAAGTAACCATTAGAACAAGGGTGGGCAGAATGGCTAATCTGGCCAGCATCTGGACTCCATTTCCCAGCTGCCCCTGCCTGCATGGCTTATGCCAGTCTCCATGGAGACCCCAGCTGCACCTGTATTGGAAAGCTCAGGCTGGGGTTACCATGGATACTAGCCCCAGCCATGCTGGCAAGGTGTGTGAAACAGCAGGACAAGGGTCTGCTCCAGAGCCACTGGGAATTTGGGATGTGGGCAGCTTGCTGCAGAGCCTGGGAAGAGCCGCAATCTGTAGCCTGCACGCTCTGGACAGGGGCACGCAAGTAGAGGTTCACAGCTCTGCCATGGCTTCTTGCTGTGGTGACAGCCTGGCTGAGACCTAGGGCAGAGCTGCGAACCCCTGCTTGCGCACCGCTGCCCAGAGCGTGAAGGTTACAGATCGCGGCTCTTCCCTGGCTCCACAGCAAGTTGCCCCCAGCCCAAATTCCCAATGGCTCTGGAGCAGGCCTGCCCTGCTCTGCCTCTCTCACCTTGCCAACACAGCTGGGGCTAGTCTCCATGGCAACCTGAGCCTTCCCATGCAAGTGCAGCTGGAGTCTTCATGGAAACCATCACAAGCCATGCAAGCTGGGACATGGAGTCTACGGCTGACCAGATCCAGCCCATGGGCTGGACTTTGTCCATCCCTGCTTTAGACACAAGGTTGTTTAGTTTACTTTGGTTGAGTCCTGCTGCCAAGAATGGGGGGATTCATGTTTTTTGTGTTGTTTTTTTTAATGGCTCTTTTCAAAAGCATAAGTAGGATGTTTTTCCCCCAGACACAGTTTATGAATACTTTTGATTTTAGTAGGCAAGAAAATGCCTGAAATCAACAAAAACTTATTAGTTTTAATGTTTTGTAACTAAGTACTTAAATTTGCTTAAGAAATCTGATCATTTTTAAATTGTCTTCTTTTTTCAGAATGCGCTAAACATAACAAACAACAATTATTATTCTGTTGAAGTGGCAAATATTACAGCCCAAGTTCAGTTCTCAAAAACAGTTATTGGGAAGGCACGGTTAAACAACATCACCAACATTGGTCCACTGGATATGAAACAGGTGAATGTGGATATGTTTTTGAGAGAGGATGTGTTTGGTCCTGAGTTTTCTAATCATTCAATACGATGTTTTTTGGTTTTATTTTCCAGATTGATTATATGGTACCCACAGTCATACAAGATGAAATGAGCTACATGTAGTAAGTGTTTGGCTTCTAAAATAAAACCTTTTTGTACAACTTTGTACTAAACAAGCTAGGTAGCGTGATAACTAAAAATGGCCTTATTGCACTGCTATATTTTGAGTGGCATTTCCTATACCTGGTTTTAGAAGTTCTGAAAATACTTGAGTAAAGCCATTTACTGAATTATGTAAAAAAAAAAAAAAAAAAAATTAGGAACTGCTGTACTAGAACAAACAAGTGATTTGATCCAATTCAATTTTGGGGCTCTGGTATCCACTATCTGTGGTTTTAATGTACTGCTTTTTAGTCGCTTTTTCTTATTAAAAGACTTCACGAGTAGCTTTTTGACTTGCAGGCTTTCTATCCCTCACTTTTTTTTGTTTGGACAGCAGATATACTTTGGGGATTACAGTTGAACCATAACTTATAAGTATCCGTTCTTCATAACTTCTAAGCAAACTTAGTTGGTCTCTATTTCGAATTAGAACTGCTCTGTAGGATCATCAGTGGCAGAAGAATGTATTGACAGTAAGCACGTCTACATGTGCATTAATGACAGTGGTTATAAGTTTAGTACCTGTAATAAAGGGTATTAACTAAATGCACAGCAGCACTGGTGCACACATTAGGTGACACAAATGTGCAGTAGACCAATTCTGCTGTGCATTAATGCATTAGCACACACTTTTGCCTGCTGTGCTAATGGGCAGCAGGCAGTTGACCTCACACTTGCATAATACTCATGTCAAGTATATTTTTTAATACAAAATTGTTTGGAAATATTAACGTTTTAAATAGTATTAAACCCTGTAAACAAGATGACTCGTAAGAGAATGAACTCAAGACTATCTCTTGCTTCAGTGGTATTATCGCGTTGACTAAGTTCTTTGTTGTTAGAAATTTGGATTTGGGGGAATTCCAACTCCTTTTACGTTTTGAAGTACTGAAAATGCCAAACATGAAATTATTTGAATAGTAGCTGCCTTTACTATCTGGTTTCTTCCTTTTTTGTGAAGAGAAAAAGGAAACAAAAACTGATAAATTTTCATTACCTTTTTCTGTGAATTTTTTTTTTTTTTCCTCCCCTGTCTTTGACTTGAGAATATATAACTAGACCGAGTCAGAAGAGAGAACTTTTAAAGGGAGCGAGGAATGTCTGCTTAGTAAACAGGTTTATTGGGTTTTGTTTGTTTTTTCTCTTTAACTTTTTTAAAATGCTGGGTTCTAGTAAGTGGTGTCTAAAAGAAGCATGCTGTGAAACAACTGCCTATTTAAGGGACAGAAGGAGAAAGATAAATGCCTTTTACAGATTCATAGTGTTGGTAGGAATCTCCAACATTCATCTAAAAACAGTCAGCAACCTTGGTGGTTGGCAACTGAAGTAACTGAGTTGCGGGGCAGAGAAATACAGTTGCTAGATCACAGCAATTGCTGTCTCTGCTTTCCCCTGTGGTGGCAAGGGGCAAATGCCCAGTGCCTTTTGAAAGTTCACCTGTGGACTGAATCAAATGACTGCAAATCTTAGGCTGCCAACCCCTCATTCATCTAATTTAGGGATTTTCAACCTTTTTGATGCAGTGTGCCTCCACAACTGGATGTTGGGGGCAGCCACCTCATGCAAGCTTCCCCCACGTCTGGCTGGGCTGGTAGTGCCTGCGCGACAGCATGGGATAGTTCATAGCAGCACTTCATCCACACCTGCCCATGTGTACCCCCTAAGGCCTTCTCAAGTACCTCCGGGGGTACACATACCCCCTGTTGAAAACTCCTGATCTAATTTAACTCCTTGTTTAAATGCTGGTGTTGCTGTTTCTAAAACTTTTGAGCTAGACTTTTAGCTAGACTGAAAATATAAGCCCCTTTCTAGTGTTATATATGTAAAGAAGATGACTATGTACTTTGGTCTATTTGCAGTAGTTATTTAAACAAGAACACTTAATATTTCATTATGGACTACTTTTATTTATAATGATAAAGACCAAGAATGGTGTAAATAACTTTTGATTGAAGATGGTTTTTATTTGTTTTTCACTGGTTAATCTCACTTCATTTGAAGCCTAATGAGTTCTGTTTTTCTTTTGTTTTAGTGATTTCTGTACCTTAATATCTATTAAAGTTCATAACATAGTAGTCATGATGCAGTAAGTATGAATAATTTTTCATGTAATCAAAAAAAAAAAAAGTTGCTTGCAGTGCCATTTATCTACTTTTTATTAAAGTAGAAGACTTAAGACTAAACATAAATTTTTTTTTTTTCAAATGCATGGTTATGTAAACTATTAATAATTGCTTTATTAGCTTTTACATTCAATCTTTTTTTTTTTTTTTGTATAGTTGTCTTGAAAAATATTTTATTGAAATCGGTGCTTCCTTTATCAGCAGGGAACCTGGTAGTATAGGGAAATTTTGAATGATGGTCCTAGAGATAAAGTTCCCAACCACGGTACTATTTAATCTATGAGTTATGGCCAAGTTTCCTCCCTTCTTTCCCCCCCCCCCCCCCCCCCCAAAAAAAAACCCCAAAAAACAAAAAAGCTGCTTTTATGGCAGTGGTTACCAACCTTTTTCCTGTGGGCCAGCATGGGAGCAAGATGGGAGGCAGAGACACATCAGCATCCCTCCTGGGGCTGTCCTGCCCCCCAGCTTTAACCCAGCATGCCCCGAAGCTGCTTGCCTGGGGAGCTCATGCCACGACCTGGCAGCTAACCCTTCATGGCCCAGTACCAGGTCACGGCCTAGTGGTTGGGAACCTGTTTTATGAGAAGCCTGAAACTATTTTTTTCCTGTTTTTGGGTGGGTGGTGGTGGGGGGGGGTTCTTACTCCGTTTATGCATAGTGAATGCCAGTTGCTTGTTTCAGCTGACAGCAGAGGGGTGACCAATACTGAGGATGGGGGTGACTTGTATGTAAAGATGTACATATTTTGTGCAAAGAAGTGAATTATATCTTCTGTGCTGCTCCTTGGGTTGAGTACTTCCTAAGTGTTTATTTTTCCTAACATTAAACACAAAACAAATCTTATATTTGGTTTTGAAGAATATCCTGTATTTGGTTTTTATAGGCTCTGGAAAATTAAATTTGAGAGCGCCAAATAATATACTACTTTTTTCTTTCTATTGTAAGAGTGACTGTGACGACATCTTACTTTGGCCATTCTGAGCAAATATCCCAGGAAAGGTACCAATATGTAGACTGTGGAGGAAACACAACTTACCAGCTGGGCCAGTCGGAATATCTAAACGTACTTCAGCCTCCACAATAGAAGTGGCAGTGTGGATAATGTGGAAAGAAGATGACTGTTCATCCTGCCAGAGTTCATCTAAGTAGAACTGATCAGATTTGTTACTTGAAGGGGCAGGAGACTGTGGATGGGAAGTTGATTAGCAATCCTGAATGCTTATTCACTTATGAAAGGAGATGGGGATAAGATGTAAAATGTATATAGCCACAATTAATGAACATTGTGTATCCCCTTCTGTTTACTTTTATAACATACTGGCATTTCTATCAAATTGTTTTGCTAGAAAAAAAATTATGAAATGTAAGTACAGCAGTTGTCCTCTTTATAGCACAGTCAATGTTCATTATCGACACTTTCATCTATCCAGTTAGCCGTATGCATATTTGAGAAGAAGGACATCTAGAAGTTAAATTTTACTCCAGTTGTTACACTTTAGTTCTCTCTTCTTTTTTTAACTCTTGAAAAATCTGACCTGTGATATTGTTTAGTTTTAAATAGTGAGTTTCTATGCAGTACTCCATAGATTTGGAGGCTGGAAAGTTGTATTTATCTTTTTGTTTGTTTTTGGTGGGCTTTGTTTTGGTTATTTTTGTTTTGTCTGTTTTTTGGTTTTGGAATTCCATTTCTTTAGCTGTATTTCCATTAGCTTGCTGCAGTACTTATGCGCACACACAGATCTCTTGGGTGGGATAAAAGTTTTACTTGAATGTGGACTATATTATAAAGCATATAGTTACTGCTTGTTCTACCAGGGTTTTGTTCGTTTGTTTTTTTCAAAGTAAAATCTATATTATGTGTTAAACAAAATTAAACTGCAAGCAAACAAGTTAATGAGTATTAAGTATATTGGGCACATGTCTTGAAGTGTAGATTCAATTAGCAGTATTTACTGGAACCTCCTTTGAGCTCCTTCACTTTGTCAGATTTAGAGTAATTCTCTGAGAACAAAGTAATGTATTTTTCCCTGCCCTCCCCGGCCCCTTTTAAAGTGTAGGTGACTATGTAAACAGGTTACAAGAATTCCAGTGTGGTTCCTTTCTGATGAAAAATGGTACCTTCTTGCTGAGTAAATGGCTTCTGTAAATCCTCGAATGTCGGGTTTAAAACATCACATTGTGAGAAGCATAATATAATTTCAGATCTTTAATGCCTTTTGATTGGGAGGTGGAGGAAGGCAGATTCTTTGGATCTCAAGTACCAGAACCTCTTTCTTTATTCCATTTCTTAGCTAGGAATGATGACTTCTAAATTTGGCTAATTAGTAACAGATCATGTTTCTTTTGAGGTCAGTATTTTGTAACGAACAGGTGTGAAGGTTTTTATGTCACCTTCTCTTCCAGTGTAGTTTCTTAAAAAATAATGACAGTCTAGTTAGTTGGCAATGAAGTGTTAAATCTTAAAGAAGGTAATTTAGGTAACCTCTTTCTGGTAATGTCTGAAGTTTGAAAACATTGTATCTCTTTTTATTTTTTCTGTTGCAAACCTTTTGTCATACATGGAGCTAAATGTGACAAATGTGTGTTTAAGAACATGTTTTAAATTAAACATTTTGATACATCAGTATTGATGCCCCTTGATCCTGCTAGGGGTTGTGAGAGACTTCAGTTGTACCTGCATAGGTCCCTTTTCCATTTTGGAGCCAAAATGATCAGTTCTGTAAATAGTGCTGGTTAGTTTTCATTGACAGAATCAATATGTTAAGGTGTACTTTTTTTTTTTAAGTGTCTTTTGGTTCTGGAGTGGTCAAGAAGAAAGAGTGAATCTTTACAATCATAAATAAAAAGTGTATTGCAGCCTAATGCAGTGAGATGTAATTTAAATGCCCTGATTGTGGCCATCAGCAAAGTAAAATCTGGTACAGGGATGGTTCCAGCATTGGTCTTTGTTTCCTCTGATCCAGGCTGGCTGTGTTTTTTGAGGCTGAGGACAGAGATATAGGAAGTCTAGCCAAGCTTATATTGCGAGCACCAGGGAATATTGTGAAATTAGATGCTGTGCCAGGTCAGTGCCATCAGAGGAGGTCCTTATCTGGAGTAGGAGAGAGAAGCCTTCAAGATCTGGTTATGACAGATGTAGTACTACAGGTCTTCCCTGCATATGGACCCACATTTTTTCCTGAATTTTTGAAGTAGGGAGAAAATGCCCTTTAAAATTAGGTGGGTTTAGGGTTAATATAAATTGCACCCTAAAATGGGTGAAAAACTGGGATCAAGTGTACAGAATACTGATTCATTTATATAGGAACAGTATTGAAAACTGACTAAATAGAGGGCTCTTATACTGCTACATACATACTTTTTGTCACTGCACTTGCAGTTCAGGAGTACAGAAAGAGGTCAATGAAGCCTGTCCCACAGCAGTCTGGTAAACATTTGAATTAACTGAGTAAGATTTCAGGTTTAATGAGATGCCTGGACTTCTTTTAAGTTTTACCTTTTTATGAACTGCTTGGTATTAGCTACTTTGGATATGTTGACTTATGGAAAATGCTGCTTTACTAATATGTATAACTTACTGAATTCATTTGTAACATCTCTGCATTCAGTAGAATAATCCAGTTAGGAATTTGTTGGTTTAAGTGGCCAAGAACTGTTCTTCAGTTGCCTAAGGACTTGATCCTACACCTTGATAGCTGAAAAGCCCTGCAAAATCGAAGGCTTGAAGTAGTGCAAGAAATTAAGACTGGAAAGCTGCTTTTTTTTTTTTAAAGTGTACTATAAGCTGTTTTGTCTCATCTTTTTATCTTTGCAAAAATGCTGGTAATGCAGTAATGTTCAGTGAAAGATTAAAGAGGGTTAATAGCAAAACCTGTCTTCAGTTTTATCTGAAAAGAGGATATAGAACAAATGAGGCATTTCTTTGTCTCCATTGAAATGTATTTCATTTGGAATGTATGGATTATATGGATCAACCTTGGACATATCGTTTAAGAAAAAAGGCTAATATGTAAACTATAAATTACAGGGTGTAACAATTGGTACTGGAGTTCTTTAAGTAAATGTGACTTGTGCACACGCATGTATCATAAATGGATTGACTTTTTTTTTTTAACCTATAATATTCAATTATGTTAACAAGTGCAAGGTCTTCTTAAGCAGAGCTGATTAGATTGAAGAACCACTGTTTAAATTATCCTTAGGCTATGCACATTTTTGGTTTTGTTTTTAATATTTCAAGAATAAATCTGACAAGGTAGATAGTGAGTAACTGCAATTCCCCACTCATCCTAAATATTCACAACACTAAATATTTATGTATTTTTTTCCTTAAATATATATTTATAATTTGGTATGTATTACTTCAGTGTTGCACTGTTATATAAGAAATCTGTTCCTGGTGTAGCTTGTCACTTGAATTTTCATAATTGCTCTGTAGCAGGTCTGTTGCACTTTAAAAATGGAAGTTCTCTTTGTTAAAAGTATGACTGTCGAGGTGAGGTACTGTAGTGACTTGAAAGGAAAATGTGTAATGTCTCTTTTTAATACTTTCAAATATGCATATTGTAGAGACAACTAATTTTAAGGAAACTATGTATGGTGCATTAAAAAGTACATAAGGTATTAGGCACTTTGATCCATGTCCCTCAGAATTACAGCAACCTGCCTTGCCCTGCACTCCTGGGCTGACCCAAAGCAGTGTGGGGTGAGGCAGGGGCATTTTGCTACAGCAGCAATGTTCCCAAGCCTTCCCCTGTGACTGCAGCCTGCTTCGCTCAGCACTGCTCTGGGTCAGCTGGACAGTAGAGGAAGAGGGGAGTCAGGAGTTTTTAGCTCAGGAAAGCTTCTGCATGTCTGGCTCCCAGCTGTCTTGCTTCCCCTTGCCCATTGTTTAATCTTCTAAGAGAAACTCTCCCAGGGGCAGTTTTAACCCTTGTTGTTCCATGGTTTGGGGGGGGGTCCTGGAACAGCCGTTTCTGCTGTGTGAGAAACAGCTTGAATGTCTATACCTTCTTGGTTTCTATTGAGAGAACAGCGATTCTCCTGGTCAGAAATTGAACATCTGTACCTAGCTTAAAAGATTATACATAATCCTTGCTCCTCAATTTCAGAAGTATGAGTTCCCTTTCCCTGCTTCTCCTTTAATTCCCCCCGCCCCACATCTTTTCTTCATCTTAAAACTGTAACAGGTCTCATAATTACTTTTCAAAAGTGTGGTGTGGAGATCAGTATTTTTTTTTTTTAAGTAACTATTTGCTATAAAGTATAATGTTAATTTTTTTAATGCACTTCTGAAGTGTGCATGACCTTAATATTAACATGACTGTACTACATTTGTAACTTCTGTTTTAGCAACTTTGAACATATGCATTAGTTGACTCTGATACAAATTGTCCTTGGAATTCTGAAGTGAATACATCCCTAAGTTGTGGTATGCTTAAGTATATATGACTTCTGTTTTTTTGGTGTTTAAAAATGGTGTGCACATTTGGCAATTTAAGCAATTAAGTTATACAGATGTTTTGATCTCTTAAAGTTGGACGAAAACGACTGAAGTTTGTAGTTATGACAACACTCCAAATAGAAGAGGCAAGATTTCAGTTGTTAAAATAATATGCTACTCTGAAAAATAATATGCTACTCTTATTTACAATGTGTGTAACATCTAAAAATGTACATTAATTTTGTGATAAGATCTTCTTTAAAATTAACTAATTGCAATCCCTTTTGTTGTATAAAAATTGCTGTTAACTTCAGTACAGCAAAGTCCTATTTTCCAGTTCATCATGTACAGTACAGTTGCAGGATCAGGTCCTGGATTGGAACTCATATTATTTTTGCTTAACACTTCATGACAGATGCCACAAGTTTGGCAATGTTATTAGATTTACCTTTACCTTTTTTTTTTTTTAAGTGACAATTAATGCAATTTACCAAAAGTAATTTGAAATGTACAAGATTTAACAAAAAACTGGAGGTGTGGGTTGGTTTGGGGTTTTTTTTTTTGTTTGTTTGCTTGTTTTTTAAAGCACATGGGTTTAATGTGAGCAAAGCTAGGACTAATCATCCAGGTTTCTTTTCTCTTTCTTCTTTGTTAAAGCTGATCTTGAACTTCTTTATTCTCCTCTAACTGAAAGGTAACCTACTTGCTGTGTTGTTCCCTACTTGCATGATCTTGCTTTGGCACATGGATGTTCCTACCAGTTGACTCCTGATGGGCTTTTCAGGCAGGAGCAGTTTCCAGCTAGTAAGGAAAAAGTGCAGGATAGAAATCAAATATAATGGATCTGTCAAAAACAAATGTACTTTGTACAATGTGCTAAAATGCAATCTGTTTTCCATGGTAGTAGCACCATAGTGTAAGCATACTGCCATTCTTATTGTTAGTGATGGGGAACAGGCCTTAAAATTTTAGAGATGGATGTCTTATTGGCACTAAGACTTTTACAGTTAAATACTAATTTAGGTAATTCATAACATAATCTTTCCTTTTGGTTTAGGGAGACATTTTTTCCACAAATTTAACCACTGTTGGTCATTGTAGAGAAAAAATATATAATTGCTTAAGATATAGAGATGCTAATGAGTGATAACTATTTTTGTAAATTAAGAATTGTAATTGTTGCTGTGGTAACTGTGTAGCAAACTTGTATCAGTTTAATACGCATGATAAATAAAATTTCCATATATCGAAAATGTATCCTGATATGCTTTTAGTATCCAGTGTGCTTCTTAAATGTTTGCATTCCATTCGGGTAACGAATGGAATGCAAAGGACTCTGTGAAGGTAGTTCTGTACAATTTTAAAAGGAATTGTTGGCACAAGAAGACATTATTAAAATATTTTTTTTAATGAGATTTGTAATTTGTAGCATTTTGAATTTAGAGGTTTCCACAAAAGAATTTGTCATATCTCTAGCTTTCATACAGTCTTAATGGCATAAATGTAAACTTATGACACTGAAATTCTAGTTTCTTGCTGACTACTTTTATTTTTAAGGGCTGTAACTTCTAAATTGCGTTGTTTCAAACCTTAGTAGTATAAACACAACAGCTGACACTGTTAACTTATTTTCTAAATGAAAATTTTAACAACCTAACAATGGAATCCTTTTATTTAAATATTTTAATATACTACCAGTATAAGTTTTTTGGATTTTTTTTTTTATACTTATGAACAGTAGTTTTTAAGGATTTGAAGTGACACACCACTTCCTTAATTCATAAACTGAACATGTTAAACTTTATTCCAGATGCTTTGAAAACCCCTCTCTCTTTCTTAGTGTTTTCACTCACCATTAGCCCAGATATAAACAGACTGATTTGTCACCTGTACAAGGGATGAAGGATGTGCTTATGTCTGGTCTTTTTAAAATAACTTCAAGCCAAGAGTGTCCAATCTAAAGGGCTAGCAAGTGAATGCTAAAACTGCTCTTAAGCTGGAAAGCTGATTTTAAAGTTTTGCATTTGTAATATGAGGTAGGTCAATAATATGTTTTGTTCGATTCAGCTAGTAGAGGGACCCGGGGTGGGGGGGAGTGGTAGTTTTGATCTCTGGATGCGAAGTATGGATCTTGTTCCACCCCCACACCTTTCCTTAAATGGGGATTGTTGCATTTTCTTCCATATTGTCTGGAGCAATATGGTTTAGTGAAATTATCTGTATTTTAGGTAATATTAATATAAAAACAAGGCACTAATCCAGGGTGTATATGGAAGTTGCTTTTTTTTTCACCATTTAAAGTACTTTTATTGCTGTGACTTAACAGAAGTGTGTGGCTTTACAGCACTTTAGAAGTGGGTATAGCACTTTCAAATAACCTTTGTTAAATGAGGTATTAAATTTGAAGTGCTATATTTTACAGCACTTTAGCAACCTACAATGCTTTAAGTAACTTCTGTACGCTGATCAGATTTCTGACCAGTGGAGAAGTCCCAGGAGACTGTACAGTGCCCCCTGCTTCCTAGCCTGGAAAGTCCATGGAGGCTCAGAGGCTCCCCCAGCAAACATTGCACTTCTGTCATTTTTAAGAGTACTGTAACTTTTATAGTCCTATAAAAAGTGCTATAAAACATGCATGGAGTATTTACGTACACACCCATAGATTATATATCATTAATGGAAGGCAAATGTGTTTGTATATAACGTTTGCAAATATACTTTGGATCCAGTGGGATAGACTTCTAGTAGCATTCCTTACTACTCCATTTTATTTTTTCTGTCCTGAAGCTCTCTGCATACAAACGAAACGTGGCCAACATTGTCCCCACTGAGCTGGCACATGTGAATTAAATAGTGGAATGGCTGGGTTGAGCGGGCTTACTGAGCAAAAGACTTAAGGGTGGGATTTCCAAAGTACTTAGGTGTCTGGTTCCCATGGCTTTAAATCAAAGTCACTTAATGCCAATTTAATGTGTATTGTTTGTTTATTGCATTTTTAATGGTTGAACAATCGATTAGTTATTTTTCTAAAGGAGAGGTTAAAAGTACAAATGTATATCAATTAATTCCAAGCTGTTTTTAAAATGTATTTTAAAATATAATTAACTCTTAAATCAATGCACCTTTCTCTCTGGTGAAAGCAGAATACTTACAAAGTTGATTAGGTGGATTAGCAGCCACATGGATCTTTTCAGGTTCTAGCTTTTGTTTTATAGAAGGTATTTGTTCAGTTCTGCCCACTTCCCCCATATTAATTGTTTCCTCCTGTGCTCCTACAGGTGGACTGGAGAGCAGCTAAGGGCTGTTCTTTCCAGGAACAACCTTTCTGGTGTTTTGTGAGGGTTATAAAATCGTATAGTCTGAAAGGGACCTCTAGAAGTCATCTGCTCAAGCCCCTGCCTGAGGCAGGACCATCCCAAGCAAATCTTTGTCTGACCTTATTAAATCTACACACACAACCATGAACTTAACCACCATGTATAGCTTCCTCACCTGCCACAGATATAACAGGGGAACAGTGGTTCCCACTACAGGAAAATGCTCCTGCTAATCAGCTGATGGCAAAGGGAGGTTATTCTGCTGCAGCAAGACCTGTCCTTCAATCTTTTATGCCATTCCCTTGCCTCGCTACATGGATGGCATTTCAATTGGAACTCAAACCAGAAATGCATCCCACAATGCTACAACTTCAGTGTTGGAAGTGCTGCAAGCACACAACTTGAACATAGAACATCCGAGTATTTATTACACTTCCATGATATTTCACCAGGTGTTCCTCCTGTCTAGGCAGACATTTTCAGAATCAAACTGAGGGTGACTACATCTGCAAACACTGCTGGCAGAAGTAATGGAAAAGACGAAAGAACTTTTCTCTTTCCTAAAACCAATATGTTTGAAGGGAGAAATAAGACAGAAGGTGTATTGACTGAGTAGAAACTGATCCAGAAAGATGCACTGAGCTAGAGCGATGGAGCCTGCTGAAGGAAAGGGAGCTTCAGTTGGAGGAACTATGGATGAAGCTTATGAATAGTGACCACAAAAACAGAATTTGAGCTGGAGATGGAGACACTGAGAAGTTCTAGTCTTCCTGAAACAGTAAATCTAAGGTCAGGATCAGCCCAACTCTTTGGGGTAGATGGATCCTAAACTACTGCCCCTACTTAATGAGGAAAGGAAGAAGGTAGGGGGTAAGCTGAACATTAGCTAATGTCCCCACTAGTTCCTAAGCCCAGTAGAAGACTTTGGGGCAGAGTGGTAGATCCCAGGAAATCTCTCAAGTGTTTAGTGGATCCACACTTGAAAACTCCATACCCTGAGTTGATGAGGAAGGAGAGTAGATCCCAGTCAAAAGACTTGGGTGCTAAGGGAGGTCATACTTAAGAGGCCAGGAATAATGGCAAGGTGTTTTTTGGAGTGGAAGGATTTAGAAGCCCAAGTCTAATATCCAGGAAGGGATAGTCAGAAAGGAGATTTGTGTCCCTGGCAAGACAACAGCCTTTCAACAGGGGGAAGTAGAAACTGCAAATAGCAGCTAGTGCTCTGTTGGCAATAGGGCTGGTACAGAAATCCCCTTAGAAGTGTGTGTGGACATGCAATACCCCAGAAAACTATTGGGGCAACCCACCATGACAAGGACTCCAAACATAGTTTGTGAAGAAGGAGGGAAACTCAGGTTACTGATGGCCAGCAACAAGCAAAGAGTTGGTGCTGACAGCTTCCAGCAAGCAGAAGCTGCAGGGTTAACCCTGCAGGCGGAGATCACTAATTCTCTGATTGAGGATGCTGTTTATGCAGTCTTGGATCAAGTGGTTTATGCAGGAGCAGAGAGTAAATCCCTCTCCAGACAGCTTGAAGCATATCTCTGAGTTCTGACCCAGAATCCTGAAAAGTTTTCTAGTGAAGGAGTGCAGGTAGCAGGAACCCAAGCAAAAATATGTAAGTAGAGGATACTCGGGGGAACCGCTTGGAGTGCAGAACTACTGCAGCAGGAACACAATTGCCCTATTGATGGACACATGAAGACTTTCCTAGTCTCAAAGGGCACTAGCAAACCTTAGGAGAGGATGTCTGTTTACAGTTGGACTTGGGACTCTGTATTCAGAGTGTTACTGTTTAAATTGAAGCTATTTTTGAGGGTTGTCAGTCAAGGGTTGGCTGTAGTGCATAATTATCTACATCAGAGACAACGCTGTCTACAGCAGTAGCCTAGAAGAGCACCCAAGTCACAGGATTGAAGTACCAGAAAAGCATGGGTAAAAGAGTTTACTTTTCAAAGTATTTTAAAAGTTTGTTGAAATGTCAATCTAGTTTAAATGTCAAAAAGTCTTATGTTTTGAGGGCAATCAAGGTACAATGCTTAGATTAAACAAGTGTTCCAGGTCCTCCAGTTGACTGCTGCAGTGAAGAGGTTGGTAAAGTTGACTTAGATACAGAAGGAGGTATCTCCTTGCCCTGTGTATTTTCTGAAACATTGGTAGCCTTGGGCCTCTAGGCATCACAGAACTATCAGGTCCCAAAAGCAGCAAAGGCTGTCCAGGCTGCATCACACTTTATATGCTTTTGTCACCCCAGGGGAGATGGAAGTCTAGGCCTGGCAGCAGGTGACAGAGGCTAGTCCTTCACTGATTTCCCCATACCATTATATTTAGTTTTATTGGGTGACTGTTAGTCCCTGTGGTGAACACTGTATTTTTGTAACAGTTTTGTTGTGTGTGTGCCTTCCTGCTCCTTAGAGGGTTATGGAGGAGAGAAAGAGTACTGTACTGCTAGAGAGGGTACAATGGTTCCAGGGAGCTCAGAGGGAACAGGAGTTGCACAGTAAAGACTTTGTTTGTTTGTTTGGATCAGAGTCATCTACTATGCTGTCTGGGATGTCAGCACTGATACCCTTCCCTCCTGCCTTGAAAAGGAAAACACTCTTCCTTCCCAGGAGCTGACCAAAGGAGGAGGCCTCTGAGGTGAGGGTACCAAGATTTGTGGGACAAAGAAGAGTCAGGGTCTTGACCCAGAGGCTCGCCCCTCAAGAGGGCATGCTAGGACCTTACAGAAGAGGGAGAGCAGATGTGACTTTTTCTTAGGGAGCTCCAAGGCAGAGCTTCCCCTGAAAGGGGTGTGCTCCATGATAAATGAGCCTAGGTATCTGGTTACAATATGCACAAAAACTGTGTGGGTAGTAATCACAATTTTCCTGCAATCAAAAAAAATGGCCAGAATCTTAGCTCAGTTGTACACAGCAATGCATGTACTCTCCACATAACAAATTTCACCTCTATTGAAGAGAGGGTTTTAGTGGGAATATTTAAGTAGTGGTTTGAAGATGGTATATTTTTCTCTTCAGCTGTAATACATTTTAAATTAGATGGAATTTATAACTTGTCCTGTTTTCACCCTTTGTAGTACAGGTGTTTGAAGTCAAGCTACAAGTTGAAAACTATGTGATAAGTATATCCCAGATGAACATGCTTATATTTATACCCATTTAGGTTTAGATCCCAAAATATATCTTGCAGTAGAAAAGACAGAATATACTTCAGATGTTTACAAAGGCCATCTTGAATCTCAATGTTGTTTCATCCAATGTGCTTTTTATGGTACTGACGTTAAATGTACTTGACATAAATAGCTGAGTATCAAGATGAATAATATGTTATCATGTGCTGTCTGTTTCCTTGTGATTTTGACTAACTTATTCAGTTCCTCCTTCAAATAAAAGTCATGCTGCAAGACCATTCTGGGTATGGCAGAAAAATCACAGAAGTGCATAAACAGTATACCAGCCAGTACCATTCTCTCCCTTCTCTCTCCTTTTCTTATTGCCCTTCATAAATTCCCATTTCTCTCTCAAATCTTCCTGTAGTTAGGGAAGAAGAATCTAAGGCCTATCATAGCAGATCTCCAACAGAGTTCATGCAGTCAGCTTGTCTAAAAAACTCTTGGTTAGGATGATGATGATTGCCAGTATAAAACTGCATGCTGTCATTTCAATGACTGCCTTCTAGTATAGAAAGAATGTGCTTCTGTTGGCATACTCAAAATGAATTCTGAATATTTCATTTTATTTATGAACTATGCTCACAGCATCCCTTCCATTTGACCAAAAGTGGGCCACAAATCTACATTCCTTTTTCCGGTAACTGATTTAACCAGTGCTTCCTGCTTGATTTTAATACAAAGTATTTGCTGTCAGTTCAGTTCTATAGTAACAGGTGGTGTTCTGCATGTTACCAGGACAAATTTCCACAGGGGAACCACTTCTTTTACGTGAAAGTAGAATGTCTAGTACAAGAAGACCCCAAACTGGCTTGGCATATGGTGAGAATTAATACCAATAATAATGGTAGTCATCTAATTAATATATAGATATATACTTAAAAAAAAGTATGAAATAGATATTGCCTTTGGAGAATATTATGGACAGACGAATGCTATAAAGACCTGGTAAAACCACAACTCCCTTAAACTGTAAGTTCCTAATAGTAGTTGGTGAACATCTTTCACATTGAAAACATCCAAGTGGTTAGATACTACCTAATGGAAGCCTCTTGGACTGAGAAATCACCTTGCAGGTCTGGACAAAACTTCTCCTCGGAAGTTTCTAATGTTGACCCATAAATAGGTTTGACTTTTATCCTACTTTACTTTTTTGTTGCCTGTTAAAAAACAGGAAATGTGGGGGCATGGAAAAAAATACTTTAAAGTCAAGAAAATACCGCCTTTAAAAAAAAAAAAATATTCAATTGATTTTATTCTGGCTAATTTAAATACCTGACACTCTTTGTCAGAATAGTAGGATTTAAAAAGTCATTTAGCCTGCAGGAAGAGCGCTGGGGTGAGATGACCCCAGCCAGGTGCTTGTCCAGTCTCCTCTTGAAGACCCCCAAGGAAAGGGAGAGCACCACCTCCCTTGGAAGCCCATTTCAAATTCTGGCAACCCTTCCTGTGAAGAAGTTCTTCCTAATGTCCAACCTAAATCTACTCTGTCAATTTGTGGCCATTGTTCCTAGTTACTCCAGGGGGTGACCTAGTAAATAGAGTATCTCCTATTCCCTGCTGTCCTCCCCTTATGAATTTATAGGCAGCCACAAGATCACCTCTCAGCATTCTCTTGCAAAGGATGAAGAGATCGAGGTCCCTCAGTCCCTCCCCATAGGGCCTTGCTTTCAGGCCTCTGACCATATGATTGGCCTCCTCTGAAATCTCTCAAGATTCTCTACATCCCTCTTGAAGTGTGGCACCCAAAACTGGATGCAGTACTTCAACTATGAAAAACTGTGGCCTGACCAGTGCTGCACTGAGGGGAAGCATCACCTCCCTGGACCTGTTCATCATTCATCTGCTAATGCATGACAAAGTGTGGTAAGCCTTGTTGATCACTGTCATGTTGAAGGCTCATGTTCATCTTGGAGTCGAGATGACTCCAAGATCCCTTTCTACTGCTGTGCTGCTGAGGTCATCCCCCAGCCTGTAAGTGTGTCGGTGGTTCTTTTTGCCCAGGTGCAGCACTTTGCATTTGTCTTTGTTGAATTGCATCCTATTTCATTCTGGCCATTTTTCCAACCTGTCCAGATCTGCCTAGATCCATTCCCTACCCTCTGGTGTGTTAGCTTTGCATAGCCCTAAAAGTTTCGGATCGTGATTCGTATTCGGAGATGATTTGGATGATTCAGAGACTGAATACGAATCTGAATCAAATCGCTGGAAGCTTTAGGCTTTCTGAATCAATTCATAGCTTCTGAATTGATTCGGAAAATATTTGGTGATTTGGCCATAGGGTATAATGGGGAATCAATGAAATATCTATAACTTTGTTGTCTTTTGGCTGATTTAGATGAACCTTTCAGGGATGGTAGCCTCTGCTGAGAGCATGACGCGTGCCAAGTTTCAAGGTGATAGGTGCGGGGGTTTCTGGGAAACTGCCCCTTAAAGTCCTGAAAGCAAAACCTATGTCACATGTGTGTTAAGCCACAGGGGGGTGAAAACTTCAGGGGTGGCAGCTCTTGCTGAGGCCACAAAGCCTGCCAAATTTCAAGGAAATAGGCACAGGGGTTTGGGGAAACTGCCCCTCAAGCTGCGGACAAGCAAAACTCATAACGTGGGTGACACCATTTGTTAAGGCACAGCAGGGTGAAAGCTGCAGGCCTGCTAGGTCCTGCTGCAGCCACGTGTCACAACCCAGTTAATCAGTGCCCATGCCACTAGCAAGAGATACCATTCAAGTAGTCGACTAAGGGTTAAAAAAAACAAAACTCCTGAAACAAATCCTGGCGGAGAGCTGTATATAATTTATGCCCATGTCACAAACAAGAAACGAGACTTAAGACTGGTCAGGGTGAAAGGGGATAGCCCTGCCATAAATCCCTGCAATTGGTCAAGAAACAAGCGTAAGCCCCTCATCATAACCTCATATGTAACAGGCAGAAAACCTAACCCACTACCTTGTAACCTGATAGCAACCTGAGAGCACAAAGAACTGCTGCTTGCCAGAAAATTAAAGATTCCACATAACGGTTCATCATTAGGTATCTCCGTCAGACACCTCTGTCTATAAATAGTTTAGCAGTTTCCGCCCAAGGTGGAGAACCCCGGAGAAATCTCTGAGGAGAGACCTGAGTCCATCACCAGAGTATCTTGACAGCCTGATTGCTGTCAATCGCTCCCCGTCATCATTAATTTTGACGTAATAAAGCCCTGCAGGCTCGATAGTCCGTTCTCGGCACGCTTTGTTCGTCATCGCTTGATATCGTAACCTGACCTTGTTCGCTCAACTGTAATCGATGCAACTATAATGGAATAAAGGCTCAGCCTGCGTCGCATGTCACTATCTGGGCGACGTAAGTAAGCAATCTCCTGTAACCAACACGTGTCTGTGCCTGGTTAATTTCACCCCATCCATCACTACCTGCCTGTCAGGTGAAAGTTTTACTGCTCCGGTGGTGGGGGGGTCAGAAAGCAGCTGCTGGCGCTGCTCTGATCTCCAACATGGTGTCACGAACAGGATCAAGGGGAAATGTGATGGAGGTGGAATTAATTAAGAACTGTCCCTGGCGCAGTGGGGGGCGCCGCACGGATAACGCGGATTAATAATGGGCCCACATCGCTTATCACCATGTGGGCGGAGCGGAGACGGGGTGCATCAGCGGCTACTTCTCGCTGAGAGGGGAAGAGGGGGTCACCAAGGAGTGGGCAACAGACTTAACCCCTGGGGCGTTTGGCTGCATTATGGGTGGCAACCGGGTTCTATACAGGCCACGGGAGGAAACAAAAACAATCTCTCTGGCTCGAGTAAAACCGGCAGGCACAATAAATGCAACTCCTGCCCAAGAATACGCCCGCTGTATACGCCATGTGTGGGAGGGCAGGGAGCCGACGCTGGCTGAGAAGTTTAATTGCCCAACTCTGGCGCTCGGATCGCGTGGCCGTGAACTCCTAACCTAACTCTGCGAAAGTTTGGAAACCGAGGGCCGCACTGCAACAAAATGGGTGGGGCCCAAAGTGGGACAAAGGAAAGATAATAAATGTGCTATTCTGTGCCTTTACAGGTGTGTTGCGGGAAAATGCGGACTTGGAGGACCAGGTAGCCACGGCTGGGAAAGCGGCCGCGAACGCAGCAACAAAAGAAATTCCTGAGCCACTGCCCGAGAATGGCATCAGCGAAAAGAAGGGCGGAACCACAGAAGAACAGGCGGGACTCCACCTAGCAAGCCCACCCCCTGAGGTGATGTTGCTCCCAACAGCCCCACCTCCGTACCACAGGGAGGGGGCGAGTGAAAATTTATATCCAACCCTCCCACCAGATACAGTAACAACTACAGCAGCTGCTCACCCTGTAGCAATAACCAAGCAAGTAACCAACCCGCAGGGTGTAACCACCACCACCACCCTTGACGACATCGAAGCATGCGTGGAGACTTATGGAGGAGAGGACACCATCACCCTTCGCCGCCTCCTCAACCTGCTCGCTACTCAGCCAGCAGAGAATCTTTTAAGTCAACTTCCACGACTACAAGCCCTTGTGGAGTCAGTAGCTACAAACCCAGCTGGCATATCAAGCCACCTTGTTGCATACCCGGTCGGGCACCAAGGGCCAAGACATTCCCAATTCGACTCACGAAAGGAATTGAGACTGCCACCCCAGAGGACGCCGGAGAAAAGAGCCATGTTTGAGTTCCTCCTAAACCACTCTGTGCTTACCAAGCAACGGCTACGCGTCCTAAGAGATGCGGGACGACAACAACTGGCACATATACTAGGCTACCAACTTCGACCAATCCCGCCAACCGGTCCGGGCCCCAGAGGCACCCACACCTAGCAGCGCACTCTGGATAACACCGCAGCCTGCCCCAACAAGCAACTACTCGAAGGGGGCATCAACATCTTGAGAATCCCCAGTCTCAGAGCGCTCGAACTAAAAGAACAAGTGTTACAAGCTCTTCCAATCTCCGTTTCAAAAATGGATCAGCACAGACCCACACTTCGCAACACGTCTACATGGCGCTACAAGCCAATGCCAACGAAGGGGCCCCTGCGAGAAGCCCTTGTCACCCTTCTACAGCGACTCGAACAACAGGGATGCATAAAACTAGTGGCTGCCAGTACTCCACACTCCAAACAAACTAATTGTCATGAACCCAGTTACTGCTCTCGTTTTATTTTTTTCAGGTCCGGCAGTGAGCGCGACGGCCATATACAACAGCAGCCCATCACAAGAGCCACCAGAACATCGGGCTGCTCCAACCTGGCACGCACCAGACCACCATGGGGTCGTCTATCGTGCTGATCCTGTTGGGTGCTGTTGTCACCTCGGTGCCTTCTCCGGACCCTGGACCCTCCAACTCGATCCTGTCTCTCCTATCGGTTTGGGCCAATATCACTGGATCTGATAAAGAGTCGGGACTCACTGCATGCCTACGCCTTCCTCTTTGGGAGGACTTTTCTTGGCTAATGTATTTGTTAACACCCGTAATTACTTTGTTGTTACCCATTTGTTGTATGGGTATTCCCAATGTGTCCCTTCCTCTAGAACACCAAATCACGTCGATGCGAAAAATTGCAGCAAGAGCCAACAACGTCGCAGGACTAGGAAAGGGATGGTTAGCCGACCTTTTCGGCTGGATGGGATGGGATACATCATCTTGGTTAATGCATTTACTAACTCCGCTTATTACCTTGTGCTTGCCATTAATTGCGATAGCCGTAGTTGTGTGTTTAGGTTGTTGTATCTTGCAGCTCATAAAGAAACGACTAATGACGCTTTCTGCTTTTGTATACACCTGCTTGCCATTAGAGGACTCCAATGACGACGAGAATGAGCTATAGCCAAAAGTAAGTGGTCACTTGCTGTGCCATGGGCAAGGGGGCATGTCACAACCCAGCCAATCAGTGCCCATGCCACTAGCAAGAGATACCATTCAAGTAGTCAACTAAGGGTTAAAAAAAAACAACAAAAAAAAGAAACTCCTGAAACAAAATCCTGGTGGAGACCTGTATATAATTTATGCCCACGTCACAAACAAGAAACGAGACTTAAGACTGGTCAGGGTGAAAGGGGATAGCACTGCCATAAATCCCTGCAATTGGTCAAGAAACAAGCGTAAGCCCCTCATCATAACCTCATATGTAACAGGCAGAAAACCTAACCCACTACCTTGTAACCTGATAGCAACCTGAGAGCACAAAGAACTGCTGCTTGCCAGAAAATTAAAGATTCCACACAACGGTTCATCATTAGGTATCTCTGTCAGACACCTCTGTCTATAAATAGTTTAGCAGTTTCCGCCCAAGGCGGAGAACCCCGGAGAAATCTCTGAGGAGAGACCTGAGTCCATCACCAGAGTAGCTTGACAGCCTGATCGCTGTCAATCGCTACTGTCATCGTTAATTTTGATGTAATAAAGCCCTGCAGGCTCGATAGTCCGTTCTCGGCGCGCTTCGTTCGTCATCGCTTGATATCGTAACCCGACCTTGTTCGCTCAACTGTAATCGGTGCAACTATAACGGAACAAAGGCTCAGCCTGCGTCGCACGTCACTATCTGGGCGACGTAAGTAAACAATCTCCTGTAACCAACACGCGTCTGTGCCTGGTTAATTTCACCCCATCCATCACTACCTGCCTGTCAGGTGAAAGTTTTACTGCTCCGGTGGCGGGGGGGGGTCAGAAAGCAGCTGCTGGCGCTGCTCTGATCTCCAACACCACGAAACCTGCCAGCTTTCAAGGACATAAATATAGGGGCTTCTGGGCTCTGGGGCCCTGCACCTTTTGTTGTTGACAGGCAAACCTCGTGTCGTAGGTGCTTGTGCAACTGACTGTATCTGTCTTGTGAGGTGGAGGGGGGAACTACTGCAGGCCTGGCTGCTAGGCTACTGTGTTACCAGTTACTAATCAATCATGATTCACGCAGGGACCAGCTCAATACACAGTACCTAGCTACTAGATAATGAGTTAACGAGCAAGGATTAACACCTACAAAACCACAGACTAAGGAGAGGAAAGAATCAATACAGAGGATCAACTGCCCCAATAGAGACAGTCAGTTGCACAAGCACCCGTGTCACAAATTTGCCTGTAAGGAGCTAGGGGTGCAGGGCCCCAGAACCCCCCTGCACTTATCTCCTTAACAGCTGCAGCAGGGCTTAGCAGCCAGGCCTGCAGTAGTTTCCCCCCCTGCCCCCAGTGCCCCAAGACAGACACAGTTGCACAAGTGCCCATGTCACGAGTTTTGTGGGTCAGCAGCTAGCGGTGCAGGGCCCCAGAACCCAGAAGCCCTGCACCTATCTTCTTGACAGCTGGCAGGCTTCATGGCTGCAGCAGGGGCTAGCAGGCCTGCAGCTTTCACCCGGCTGCACCTTAACGCACACAGTGTCACCCATGTCATGAATTTTGCTTCTCTGCAGCTTGAGATACAGTTTTCCCCAAACCGCTGCACCCATCTCCTTGAAACTTGGCAGGCTTTATGGCCTCTGCAAGGGCTAGGATCCCTGCAGTTTTGACCCTCCTGTGGCTTAATACATACGTGACATGAGTTTTTTTGCTTTCAAGGATTTGAGGTGCAGTTTCCCCACAAACCCCTGAACCTATCTCCTTGAAAATGTGGTAGGCTTCATGCTCTCAGCAGATGGTACCACCCCTGAACGTTTCATCCAAATCAGACAAAAAACAAAGTTACAGATATTTCATTGATTTCCCCATTATACCCTATGGCCAAATCTCCGAATCAAGGTAGAAAACTGATTTGGAGCTCCGAATCTAATCGAATCGCTGGCATCTGAATCGGCCTAATCTGAACCCGAATCGAAAAGTTCCCTCCTTGCACAGGCCTATTAACTTTGCCCCATAATTTGGTATCATCTGCGAATTTGGACAGGGTGCTCTCTATTCCCTCGTCCAAGTCACTGATGAAGACCTTGAATAGCACCAGTCCAAAGACTAAGCCTTGTGGGACTCCACTGCCCACATCTTTCCCAATCGATATCGACCCATCGACCACCACTCTCTGGGTGTGACCCCCTAAGCCAATTAGCCACCCACCTGACCATGTAATCATCTACGTCACAGCCTGTCAGTTATATTTACAAGAACAAAATGAGATGCTGTATCAAAGGCCTTCTTAAAGTCTACCTCGACTCCTGAGTCTAAGCATTTTGTGACATGGTCATAAAAAGGAACAAGATTAGTCAGGCAGGATCTACCTGCAATGAATCAGTGCTGATTTCCTTTCAGCATTATTTCTGCTGCTGGGCTCCCACAAACGTGATCCTTAATGATTTTTTTTCAGAGTTTTCCCAAAGATAGAGGTGAGACTAACTGGTCTATCATTTTCCAGTTCCTCCTTCCTCCCCTTCTTGAAAATAGGGAGCACATTGGCACTCTATCAGTCATCTGGGACCTAACCAGAGCACCGTGAGTGCTTGAACCGCCGTGCCAGTGGTTCTGCTATGACACTGGCCAATTCCTTCAGCACCCTTGGATGAAGTTCATTCAGGCCCACCAATTTGAACACATCCAGCCCCTCCAACTTTCCCTTCACTAAGTTGCACTAATGGTTGGTGGGTTGGTGCCCCTTCTGTGTCTATCTGTGATGCAATTGGGAGATTTGTCTTGGTCTGTGTTTAGGAATAGAGATGAAAAGATCTCACTGAAGAGCTCTGCTTTGTGTGTGTCTTCCCCCCCTCCCATCACCAATTGCCCCAGTTTGTCCTGATTCGTGGTAGAGGTGATACCTTTTATTAGATCAACTAGATTTTTTTTAAACAAAAAATCTTTAATTGCAAGCTTTTGGTCACAAACACCCTTCTTCAGGCACAGGAGAAAAGATTTTAAAAGTTATCTTGGGTAGTAATGAAAGTTCATATTTCATAGGAGAGTTGAAGGTGTGGTAAAACCTCCTGTTTTGGAACAGCTCATCATTTTAGATGCAGATTAGGCTCAGAGAAAGATGGAATAGTCTGTTTACCTCAAAGTTGTTTAGTGGTAAGGAGAAAAATTCCACACTCACTATTCCTAGGTAAAGAAGTTTGTCCCCACCAGCCTATCCTGGTCACAGGTTCTGTTTAATACCAAAGTGTTAAGGAAACTACACATTCCACTTGCTCTTTAGTATTAGAATGACTGAAAATGGACAAGTGTGTGTGTGTGTGTCTCTGTCTGTGTGTCTGTCTTACCAAACAGAGCACAGATATGCTTCCAATATCATGTAGTGCTCCTTTCTTTCAATAGATGGTGCCATATACTTATTACATGCATTAATGCTAGCAACATTATTAATAAATGAGGGTAGTTTACATTAACTTGTTCTCTTATCCAGCAGAATGTTACATAATGTTAACAAGTTTATAGAATATTTCTTTCTTTTTTTTTTCAGGTAACCAAGAGTACTTTTTTGTTTGGAATAAGGTATGAAATACATTTGTAGATACTGAAATTACCCTCCTCATCTGTGTTGTTCTTGCTATGGTTCATCTACAATTGACAGATGGCTCTCACAACTAATCAAAAAGGTGTGTTGACAGCATTATCGATTTTTTTAAAAAAATATTAATACATTAATAATGTTACATTAAAAAATGAAGTGCTTCATGCTTCTCAGAAAAATACATTGATGCACCTAACTTCTTTATTCTTCCTCTAAATTTTCAGAATAGTAGTAGCTGATTTTGCAGTTAAGTGTCCCCATATTCATAAGTCTATTTTAAATTATAAAAAATCTGAGTGTGTTTCAACAGCTAATACTGGTGTGGTATTTCTATCTAAAGTGCTTTTTTTTTTTTATCTGAAAAGTTAAATTCTGTGCCAAAGGGCTGTAGGGATTTGTATCTGTGTCTGACTCAAGTTGTGAAATTTGCTCAGTTTGGGGGCAAAATTAGTTCCTTTTTTTCCCTTTCACACAGTGGTAGCCCTGCAAACCAAGCCCTGAGAGTCAAATCTAGTTCATTCTTGTTCATCACCAGGAATCATGACCAAACCAAGATGTATCAGTCTTTACTTGTACAACAGAAGTTTAAAGAGCAAATATGAGCCTTGCATTCTGCCCTAAAGAGATCAACAGAGGCTGGCATTAAGAGTTTCAAACAGTTTTCATGGCTTATGAAGCTTATTGTATAGCAGTATTATTGGCAATTGCATTATCTCACCATATAACTAGAGCTACTTTTTGGTACCTTTTCCCTGAATCTGATTCATGAGAATAAGGTAGATTTTAGTCCTTTTAAGTTTTATCAGCATGGCAGTTGATTTCCATTCTGATCATTCAACCTGTGATTTATTTTCCTCTGTGGCATGATCTTGCAGTTTGTGCATCAGTTGCTGTTCTGTAAAACAGGGGTAATAACACTTTCTTTTTCTCTTGTGTACTGTATTTAACTCTCTAGTTTTTGGGGTTTTTTAAGGAACATTTTTATGTATTCCAAGCCAAATCAGCCCAATTAATTCCAAAATTGAGTCATTCAAGAACCATATGTGGCCCTACTACTGGAAAACATCCTTCACGCCCCCTGGGACTTCAGATGTTTGTTAAGTCTTGCGGGACAACACTTTGTATTACTATGTGTAAAGCCTCCTATCAGAGGGCCAGTTTCTGTAGGCTGCTCTGCATGCTCATGCAGATGGAATTTCTGTTGAGCCTCTTTCACTGTATGGGAAGGTAGGCTGTATTATGTAGACATTATAATGACCTTTTCTATGACTTAAATAGCACAATGATGTTCCATAAAATACCTAGTTTATTTTTAGGGTATGAAAACAATAGGAAGGAGGAATAAACTTGCTCTGGGACAAGTATTGCTTTGGGATAAGTGAGGCCAGTAACAACAGGTACCGCATTAGCATAAACATTAAGTTGATACATGCGCATCATCTCCAGCAGATGCTGCATGCCAGATAGTTATTGCATATCAAGAGTGCACACTTCACCTAGGTTGAGGATTTGTCTGGATATCTTCTCAAAATACCACAGTTTCTATGACACACAACAATCTTGGAAAACTTACAAATTGAAAATGTGGACAGAAGCCTTGTGTTCCAGAGACTAAGAACATACCCCCTGCCACAAAAGTTTGCAGACAGTAGGATGCATGCCCAGATAGCCATTTGATTTATAATTAAATTATCATGAATGCAGACAAGGTTTTTTAATCCTGTGGATGTTGCTCAATCCTAATAAAATTATTTTATGGCAAGCATATGAAGTTTTTAAGGGTTTTGGCTTTTTTTTTTTTTTTAAGATTAAGAAATTAAAACAGGGCTTAGAGATTTACGTTTAAGCCCATTGTTTAAGAGTCAAAAGCAAGATTCAGCAGTTTCTAGTTTTCATTTCTGTTTTCAAAACTTTAGGCAACACTTCAGAATTGCAGTGGATTTCTGGAGGCAAACTTGATTTCCGTACTTTGTATATTGAGACAAACTATAGAATTAGGGTGTTGCTAACTCCATAGAGAATTTTGTTCAAATGTGTTTTGTAGACCGAATTTGGGACAGTTTGTTCAGTATATCACTACCAGCAACATTGTCTGTAAAAGATGATAAAAAAGGTAGCTTTAAAAATGCCAAAAAAATATATTCTTTTTTAAATACAATTTCTGTATTCAGATATTTTGACTGAGTTTTTTTCCAGGGGTATATTTGTAATTTTTCGTGCTGGTCCTTAGCCGGACGCTCTGATTTTCCTGGCCTGCTTGCACTATCAGCTGCCTTTCGGGTTGACGGTTTGGCCAATGGCATTGATCCTTAAAGCTACCAAGTGTTCTCACCTGCCATGTCTTTGATGAAAAATAGTTAAGGGAGGAAGATCTATCTCTACTCCTCTTCGGCTTCTTATAGGTCACACGTAGCATCATTGGGCCTGGAGGTCTGCCTCCCCTACACCCCGCCCAGCGCCAACATGATGGTGCATTGTCCCTTTGGGATTGGATTTGAAACAAAACCTATCTTGCTCATGTACCCCTTTTGCTGAAGGGGAAGCACCGAATCTATCATTCTCTATGTTCAGCTATGAAGTCCATACATGGTCTTTCTAGACCTTCTGGGTTCAGTCAACCCTGATTCACTTCTCAGGCACATCGGGGCTGAGACACACTACTAAGTGCACTCTCAAACCCTCTCTCACTCACCGTTTTGTCCTTTTATCTATTTTTTGTCCTTCAGTTTCATTATTGCTCCAGCTCTGGCCTTCTTCAGCAGGCATCCAAGTCTGTTCCACCGGTAAGTACTCCGACTCCTCCAAGTCAGCTCTGTGGCATTGCCTTTCAGAATTAGGATTCCACCATTTGCCCCTGAGGGGGCAAACGGCCTCACAGTGCAGTTTTTGCCGGTGTGGGAAACTCGCTTCCAGTCCTCCCCCCTCCCCCCTTGGTACTCCTCCATGTTGGTTTTCATAGATTCATAGATGTTAGGGTCGGAAGGGACCTCAATAGATCATCGAGTCCGAGCCCCTGCATAGGCAGGAAAGAGCGCTGGGTCTAGATGACCCCAGCTAGATGCTTATGTAACCTCCTCTTGAAGACCCCCAGGGTAGGGGAGAGCACCACCTCCCTTGGGAGCCCGTTCCAGACCTTGGCCACTCGAACTGTGAAGAAGTTCTTCCTAATGTCCAGTCTAAATCTGCTCTCTGCTAGCTTGTGGCCATTATTTCTTGTAACCCCCGGGGGCGCCTTGGTGAATAAATACTCACCAATTCCCTTCTGTGCCTCCGTGATGAACTTATAGGCAGCCACAAGGTCACCTCTCAACCTTCTCTTGCGGAGGCTGAAAAGGTCCAGGTTCTGTAGTCTCTCCTCGTAGGGCTTGGTCTGCAAGCCCTTAACCATACAAGTGGCCCTTCTCTGGACCTTCTCCAGGTTATCCTCATCCCTCTTGAATTGCGGTGCCCAGAATTGCACGCAGTACTCCAACTGCGGTCTGACCAGCGCCCGATAGAGGAGAAGTATCACCTCCTTGGACCTATTCGTCATGCATCTGCTGATGCACAATAAAGTGCCGTTGGCTTCTCTGATGGCTTCGTCACACTGCCGACTCATGTTCATCTTGGAGTCCACTAGGACTCCAAGATCCTTTTCCACTTCCATGCCACCCAGCAGGTCATTCCCTAGGCTGTAGGTGTGCTGGACATTTTTCCTCCCTAGGTGCAGCACTTTGCATTTCTCCTTGTTGAACTGCATCCTGTTGTTTTCTGCCCACTTATCTAACCTGTCCAAGTCTGCTTGCAGCTGTTCCCTGCCCTCTGGCATGTCCACTTCTCCCCATAGCTTTGTGTCATCTGCAAACTTGGACAGAGTACATTTCACTCCCTCGTCCAAGTCGCTGATGAAGACATTAAAGAGTATCGGTCCAAGGACCGAGCCCTGTGGGACCCCACTGCCCACACCCTTCCAGGTCGAAGCTGACCCATCCACCATGACTCTCTGGGTGCGACCCTCCAGCCAATTCACCATCCACCGGACTGTGTAGTCATCCAAGTCACAGCCTCTTAACTTGTTCACCAGTATGGGGTGGGATACCGTATCGAAGGCCTTCCTGAAGTCTAAGTATACGACATCCACCCCTCCTCCTGTGTCCAGGCGTTTCGTAACCTGGTCATAAAAAGAGACTAGATTGGTCAGGCACGATCTGCCTGCTACGAACCCGTGCTGCTTTCCCATCAGCATAATTTGTCCTGCCGGGTTCTCGCAAATGTGAGCCTTGATAATTTTTTCAAAGACTTTGCCAAGGGTGGAGGTGAGACTTACTGGCCTATAGTTGCCTGGGTCTTCCTTCCTCCCCTTCTTGAAATTGGGGACCACATTGGCCCTTTTCCAGTCCTCCGGGACTTGGCCCGTGCACCACGAGCGTTCAAATATTCCCACCAGTGGCTCTACAATGATATCGGCCAGTGCCTTCAGCACCCTCGGATGGAGCTCATCCCCGTGTCTTGGGTTCCGACTGACTAATCACTGCCATCACCCACTTACAAAGCACTCCCATGCCAGCACTGGATGCTCTTAAATTTGGATTGTTGATCTCGTGCCTTGTGTATGTCTTCTTTCATGGTGGCCCCTGTCTCCCTGCCACAACAATACAGTACATTAAAATAATGTACTTCAGGAGTATATTGTATTAAAAAGTATGGAGTGGTATCTAGTCTGAAGATGGGATTGGGAGTCAGTGCAAAATAGATCAGAAATCAACGTAAAAAATAGATCTCCTTGCACAATAATTGTTTTTCCGATGAGACTCGTAAAAGTAGGTTGCTGTCTTTGGATATGAGCTATATAACATACTGTCACCAGAAGAGCTAGATTTATAAACCTTTCTATTCACTTCTAAATCCATTATTCACAAATCTCCCTGTTTGTAGTCTCAAGTGGTACATGTTAGTACTGTATAATCTGAAACACAATATATATATTTAAAACTCTCACTCTGACACATTGAAATGTGTAAGGCAATGAAACCTTGAAGCAGCTTTAGCAATAGCACATGTATCTGAGATGAAATTCATAGTTATTGTTTTTCAATGCAAATTTGACTGTTTGCAACTCCTCTTACTTATTTAATAGTTTGAACTACATATCTCTCATATATAATACTGTCCTTTTACTGCACATTTACTGTTGAATATTATTCTAATTAATATATGTTGCAGTGGTGTCCTTGCCTCTTGCTGATTTACAGAAAACCTTGATTTAGCAAAGCTTTTTATACTGTTTCCCACAGTATTCTCATTAATGAACTAAGGGAATTCACACTAGATGTATCCACCTACTGTAAGGTAGATCTACAACTGGTTGGATCATTGTGCTCAATGACTGGTCATCAATAGTGTCCAATTTCACCAATTCACTGTCTAGTTGGGAAGAGGTATGGTATCAAATGGGGATCCCCAGGTGTGTCTTGGGTTCAGTATAGTTTAACATCATTGTTAATCATTTGGCTGATGGGACTGAGTGCATGCTTAGCAAATTTAGGTAGAGTAGCAGATACTCTGGACAGTAGGACTAGGATCTAGAATGGCCTGGATATATTGGGGAAAATAACCCGAAATCGACTAGATTAAATTTCAGCAAGGACAAGTGCTAAATCCTGCACTTGGGATGGAATAATCATATGCACAAATACAGGCTGGGGAATGACCACCAAAGCTACAACACTGCAAAGAAGGATGTGGGGGTTACAGTGGACCATAAACTGAGTAAGAGCCAAAAGTATAAATAACCATAGAGTATTTACTTTTTAGCAGAATAATTTTACCTTTTAGTTCAGTGATTCCTAAATTGTGGTCCAGAATCTTGGATAGTGGTTTGCAGTTGGCTCATAGGTTGCATTGAGGTCTCCCTTTCAATTTTATCTTTGGTGGTAAGAGTACATGGTGGTTCTTAAGAGGTCTTCCAGTTGACTGGTTTGTTGTCAGCATCAGCTTGTGAAAACTTGTACTCTGTATACTAATTTGAACCTTATACATTAACAAATATACTGTAACAGACTGCCAATGTGGGCTCACCAGATTGGCTTGAGATACTGATCCTGGACTAGAAACAGTGCCGGTGAACTCTGAGCAACCCCAAGGGGGAGCAGGGGAGCCCTGCCCTGTGGTAAAGGAGAAGCCAATTGAAAGAAGGGGTTTTCAATCCCCTCCTTTACACGGAAGGGGGATGGCTGGAGTTGGGGGCCAGCTACCCTGAGCCCTAGTTGGCTGGTTTGCAAACCAGGGAGGGACTGCCGGAGGGGATAAAAACAGCAGCTGAACTGGTGTGGGGGGGCTACTGACAGTGACTCCAGGGAACGATGCAGGAAGCCTAAGAAGAGCTGGGGTGAGCTGACCCAGTAGAGGGAGCAGAGCCTCTGAAAAGCCTCAAAGGCCCTGGGAGAAGGCGGCAGCGGCAGTCGGCCATGCCTCCAGCCCTGCAGCAGAGAGGGAGCAGTGGCCAGGGCTTGGGGCAGAGAGCTGGTGCCCCAAGGCCCCATCGCAGCGTGCTGGATGTGCCAGGTGTCCTGGAGGCTAGGGGTGGCAGTCAGCTCCCCACTCCACTGTGGAGAAGAAGCAGTGGCCAGGAGCACAGGCAGCATCTTATCCGGAGCAGGGAGATGGGCCAGTGAGTTGAGGAAAACTTTTACCTTCCCTGGGGAAGCAAGACAGCAGCAGGCAAGGCATTGGGATCCTGAGGAGCAGCAGAGCGCCAGAATGAGGGTCTCTGGGAGTTCAGGGTGCAGGCCGGTGCTTGGAGCGGGATTGGCGAGCTGCAAGGCATGTGGGGTGCCCAGCCAGTCATCTGGAGCAGGGGTTTAGAGCAACGACCCCTGGGAACTGCCTGTGCTGCTAACCCTCTGCCACAGACTGCCCCAGAGGGGACTCAGTCCTGTTCCTTATTCTGCAGCTGATTGTCATTGGATGGAGTCCCTGAGCTTTGTGCTTGGGTCATGCTGATTGCTGCAGGAGCCTACTTCGTTGCTTGTTGCTTGCCTTTTTGGTTGCCACGGAGGGTCACCCTTCAGCCTCTTTGAGGGGGTTGGGTTTTGATACAATTTGATTGCTGCAGACCAGAAGAGCCTACACTGTTGCAGCCAGTTACCCTACCTGTGATTCTTGAGTCAAGAGTTGACTAACGTATTCTAGTTTGTTTTGTGATTCTGGTTATGCCATTTAAGTTAACTTGTAAATAACCTTTCCTATTATTCTTGTTTTGTAAATAAAGTGTAAGTAGTTAAATCAGTTAAGTGTTACACCTTCTTGGGACCACGGGCTGCCCTGTGGGGGACAGGGGCCGGCTGGGAAGTAAATTGGAGCTGGCCAGAAGCCCTGCTCCACTCACCACACCATCCCTGATATTTGGGCAGGGGTGGCAACTATTGGGCTGCCACCCAGATTACAATATATATATATATATATATATATATATATATATATATATAAAATAATATCTATTTTGGTTAATCTAAAAGGTTCAAATCTACCCTGGTTTCTAAGCAGTTCATTGGCCTAGGAAGTTGAGGAAGCACTGCTTTGATCAATCTATAAATTTGTATGTTGGGTTTAATGGAATCAAAGGTTAATACAAGAAATAACAAAAGGCAGCTGCTGGACCCGCATGTGTTGGAAAAAATAGTTTGGCCTTCTAGGCTGAGTACAGACAGTTAAAAAGCCCAAGGCAGGATCAGGCAGGCAGGGGGAGCAGAAACCCCCACCCCAGATGCCCCCCCTTAGTTGAGGTCTGCACAGTGTGGGAGTGCTCCACAATGCAATGCTTTTCCCCTGCAACCCAGCTTTCCTCCCTGTATCCTGGCTGGGTGATTGCCCCCACACAGGACTCAGCCTCTTAGCCACAGGGAGGCAGGGGGGGAACAAAGTCTTCTACCCCAGCCCTGGTTGCCCAGCTGGGATTTGCACAAAGCAGGGGGCCTGCAATTGAGGCTTATTCCCCTGCAGCCTGGTTTTTTTTCATCCCCCTGCCCCATCTGCCTTCCCATGCTCCAGCAGGGCTGGAGCTAGGCCCATCAACCAGCCTGGCTGGAGGAGGAAAGCCAGGCTGTGTACGTGGGGGGGAAAAGTCTCTCCATTGTGAGACCTCTGCACTGTAGACCCCAACAGACTCCATTCTCTTCCTCTTCCTCTCCCTACTTCCCCTCCCTCCCCCCCCCCAGCAGCCCCCATGTGCCCCCACCAGCTGGGCTGGGCTATGGAGTGGGGGCTCTGCTGCTTCAGCTTTGCGTCACTCCAGGGACAGGGCCAGCCGGGTTCTGCTGGACCACAGTGGACAGAGGCTAGCCCACCTGCCCTGCAAGCAGAGTTTGGTGGGGGATGTGCAAAGCATCCTGGGATGCTGGGGATGCTGAGATTTAAGTTCAGACAGGAGGGGATCTGGGACAGAAGTTCAATCAACCAATTTAACCTAAATCAGTTAAGTCCATTACTGCATCTATCCAAGTTTATATTAAACTGGTTTCAGCCATTTTGAAAGTGGCTTACGTGCACTGAACTTCTGTTCTGTTATAGATTTAAACTGGTTTCTGATCACTTAAATAGGTTTACGTGTAATTTCTGTCGCTAGCCCTACCAACAGTGATTTGACTCATGATCCTTATCTTGCCTTCAACAGGTGCTATAGATTGCTGCATGGAAACAAGTAAATGCTCTTACCATCTGAAAACTGACTATCCCAAATTGTAACATCCTGATATTCTGAAATTTGGATTTTTATTAACTTTTTTTTATATGCCTTTGAGCCATTTGGTTAACAGCTAGAGCCATAATGCCACTAGCATTATAGAGCAGAACAATTGATTAAAAAGATGTATAATTTAATTTGTCCATGTAATTCGCAACTAGTGAACTGCTTTAATAAATTTGTGTTACTTGACTTTTTTGGTGTTTCTAAATGCTTTTTTAAAGCGTGATCTAGGCCAGTCTTTATACTTTATTAATACTGTGATACTGGATTACAACACTAGCTGTGAAATTTTGTGTGTGGCAATTTTGAGCAAATATACTAGATGTTTATTTGCCCCACACAAGATTTCATAGCTAGTGATATTGTAGCCATCAAAACGATATATATTTCTAGGAATTCAGATTTCCGTTATAGTGATGCCCACAAAAACACTCAACAGAAGTTAAGTAGCTCCTGTTCTAAGACCACTGCTTTTTAGACTTAAAGGCTGCTGACAGATGTGGAAAAAACAGAATGGCTCTTTACTTTCAGCTTGGCATGGTAAGAGCAGTCACTTATTTCCATGCAGGAATGTAGACAGCAGTATAAGGGGGTTCCAAGGGCAGCCTGTGGCGAGCCAGTAGGGGGCGCTCCTGCGTTGAGCCACCTACCTCACTGCGCCCGACCACCTGCCAGGCTCCGAGTGCCCTCCCTGGGGTGCCTCATGTCTGGCCCACCCCTTCCCTGGAGGACACTCGCTAGCCTGAGGTTCCCACTGCCACCATCCAAGGCTCTGGACCCAATTCTGGCTCTGCATGCCTTGGAAAACGCAGGCCTGATCGTCCAATGGGTACTAGACCCAATACAGGCACTTGGGGTACTTCCCCAAGTCAGGGGCTTATTAGAAAAAGTCTCCCTTAGTCCACAGACCTAAGGGGCCTCCTTGGCATAATTGAGACCCACCCCTCAATAAGTCTCCCACACCGGTCACAAAGGAGAACTTTATTGATTACAGGGGGTAGGGCGAAAACAGGGTAAAAGGTAGAGCAATATTAGAGGAATCCCATAGAGCAAACTAGGGTGGCTGAGGTAGCCATTCAAACACGCATCTGAGTTACTGTAAGCTAAAATATCTAGTCTGATCTCGAGTAGCATACTCACACGCATCATCCCGAGGTGGTTGGAGTTTTCCTCTGGAGGCAGGTCACTCTGAGCATGCAATTATGAGGAGAGAGCCAGTTTCAGATTCACCTGGATCACCGCATGGCTAATGGCTACCCTTTTTCCTGGCCCGGGCGTTTTATAACCTCTCTGACCTCAGCAGTCCGGTCCAATCGAAGCTGCCAGTGCTGGCCACTCGCCAACCAATCTAAAAGAGCATCACTGGCTACCTGGGCTGGTGAGTGGGGCTTTTCCCTCCCCCTCCCCGGGTGACCAGAGCATCCGCCTCCAAGGCACCAGGCTTTTGTCATTGTAGACATGGAGGCCGATCCCTCGCCCTGAGGAATTCAACACCAGCCTCTCACGCTGGCAGACAGATTTCTGAAGAGGGACACAGACGGTGGCATTTCTGCCACACAGCCACTAGGGGAATTAAGTGTGTGTGTACACACAAATGCCAGGAGCATGGGAAACAAACAGGAGGAACTAGAACTTCTGCTTGCAAGCAATAAGTTTGACCTAGTGGGACTAACTGAAACCTGGTGGGACTCTACTCATGACTGGGTGGTAGGAATAGAGGGCTATAGGTTGTATAGGAGAGAGAGAGGAGGGAAAAAAGGAGGGGGTGTTGCTCTCTATGTCAAAGAACAGTATACATCTTCCCTAATCAAACTGGGATCAGAGGATGGACAGACTCTGGGTTAGGATCCCAGGGGGTTGGGGGGAAAGGGACCTGGTGATGGGGGTCTACTACAGGCCTCTGCACCAGGAGGATGAGCTAGACGGGGAATTTTCCAGGCAGCTGTCAGAGGCTGTGTGGTCTAGAGATATGGTAGTCATGGGGGACCTTAACTACCCAGACATATGCTGGGAGGAACAGTCAGCTAGATCTAACGTCTCACACAGGTTCTTAACCTGTATCCAGGACCTCCACCTAACACGGGAGGTAAGGAGTTCCACCAGGAGTAATGCCTTGCTCAACTTGGTGCTGGCTACAGGGGATGACCTGGTGGGGGATCTGAAGATTCAAGGCAACCTAGGGGACAGTGGTCAAATGATAAAATTCACTATCCAGAGAAGGGCAGGCATTATACCCAGCAGGACACAGGTGCTAAACTTTAAAAAGGCTGTCTTTAATAGGCTCCAGGGACTGGTTAGCAGGGTGCTAGGAACCAAGAGCCTAGATGCTTTGGGGGTCCAGGATGGGTGGTCATTCTTCAAGAAAACCATCCTTTGGACTCAGAGTGAGACAATCCCATGGCAGAGAAAAGTGGGCAAAGGGGCCAGGAAGCCCCTTTGGCTAACCAGGTTCATCCAGGATATCTTTAGGGCAAAAAAAGAAGCATACAGGAAGTGGAAGCAGGGGGTAGCTAGGAAGGAAGAGTACACTTCTTTGGCCTGAGCCTGCAGGGATTCAGTCAGGAAAGCCAAGGCAACTCTAGAACTCAGGCTAGCGGCAGGGATTAAGGACAATAAAAAGTTCTTCTTTAGATACGTTGGGAGCAAAAAGAGGGTTTGGGGTAGCATAGGACCCCTACAGGATGGGCAGGGTGCTTAGTGACAGATAGCAGGGACAAGGCAGAGCTCTTCAATGAGTTCCTTGCCTCTGTCTTCTTAAATAAGAATCTAGACGAATCCTCAATATGCATCATGGACACCAACAAGGAGAACAACAGCTGACCAACAGTTAATGCAGATATGGTAAAAAGGCACTTGGAGGGACTGGATGTGTTCAAATCACTGGGATCGGAGGGACTCCGCCCATGGGTGATGAAGGAATTAGCGAGTGTCATAGCTGAACCTCTGGCAAGGATATATGAGCACTCATGGTGCTCGGGTCAGGGCCCAGAGGATTGGAAGAGGGTCAATGTCGCCCCAATCTTTAAGAAGGGAAGGAAGGAGGATCTGCAGACCAGTCAGCCTTATCCCTGAGAAAATCCTAGAAAAAATTATCAAGGAATGCATCTGTGGGAGCCTGCTGGCTAATGTGATGTGGAGGGGTAACCAACATGGGTTTATAACAGGCCGGTCCTGCTTGACTAACTTAATGTCTTTTTACGACAAGGCCACCAAATGTTTAGATGCAGAAGTCGAGGTGGATGTTATCTATCTGGACTTCAAGAGGTCCTTTGACACAGTATCCCATACCATCCTTATAAATAAACTGAGGAGATTTGTCTTGGATGATTATACAGTAGACTGGCTAGGAAACTGGGTCAAGGGTTGCACTCAGAGTGGTGGTGGATGGGTCGGTGTCAACCTGGAAAGATGTGTGCAGTGGAATCCCCCAGGGCTCAGTTCTGGGGCCGATGCTGTTCAACATCTTCGTCAGTGATCTGGATTGGGAGAGGAAGCACCCTGTCCAAATTCATGGATGACACAAAAATATGGGGTGAAGCTAACACCCTGGAGAGAAGGAACTAAATCCAGGCTGACCTAAACAGGTTGGGGAAGTGGGCAGAGAGCAACAGGATGCAATTCAATAAGGACAAGTGCAAGGTGTGGCATCTAGCAAGAAAGAACTACCATCATACCTACAGGCTGGGGGGTGACCTTCTCAGCACCACTGAGGTAGAAAGCGATCTTGGACTCACTGTTGACTCCAGGATGAACACAAGTCATCAATGCGATGAAGTAGTCAGCCAAGCCAATCGCACCTTGTCATGCATCCGTAGGCGCTTCAAAAACAGGTGATTCTCCCTCTCTCTCTCTGGCACTGGTTAAGCCACAGCTGGAGTAGTGTGTCCAGTTCCGGATGCTGCAGTTCAAGCGAGATGTGAACAACCTGGAGAGGGTCCAAAGAAGAGCCACTCGTCTGATTAGAGGCCTACAGGGAAGACCCTATGAGGAAAGGCTATGGGACCTTAACCTCTTCGGCCTCTCCATGAGAAGGCTGAGAGGGGACCTTATAGTGGTGTACAAATTCATAATAGGAGAGCAATATGAAGTAGGTGACAATCTGTTTACCAGGGCACCCCCTGGAACAATAAGGAACAATGGCCATAAGCTACTGGAGAGAAGGTTTAGGCTGGACATTAGAAAAAAGCTCTTCACGGTCAGGGTTGTCAGGATCTGGAATGGGCTTCCAGGTGGTGCTCACCCCATCCTTGGGGGTCTTCAAGAGGAGATTTGACAGGCACCTAGCTGGGTTCACATGACCCCAGGTTTGGTGACCCTTTTCTTGCCTGCCAGGGGCAGGGGGTCAGACTAGATGGCCCACTGAGGATAGTGTAGCACATGCCCATGGCATCAATTTGACCTGGCACTCCCAACATCTGTATAGATCACATGCTTCAGTGGGACTTTGTGGAGCTATTATCTATAGCTGATTGAATTAAAACACTTAGCATAATGGAGTTCTGCTGCATGATGTGGATTGGTCAAGCTACGGACATGCAATGCACTTAAGGATAATTTACCTCAAGTTTTACTCCAGAGTAAAAATACGTTGGTGTCTGAAGCAAACTGTGCAGGTCTAATTTACGCTGCCAGAATATGTAGGTTAGGGTTGTAGTTTGTGCATACTGCAACCTACTCAAAACTGAACAGAACTCTCATTTGAACTGTCAAGAAGAGAAATAACTTTATTATGCAGCTATTTTATATGATGGGTGATACAGTCATAGTGTATTTTTCTTAGTGTGGTAGTTAGGCTACTAATCCATCAGGTCTGACAATCTCACTTCTAAGTCTTTGCATATTACAGTCAGAATTAATGGATGGCACATTTATCATAAATGTAATACTTAAGCATTTTGGTGTTTTATGGTTCAAGGTTATATTTGCTTCTTTTCTAATATATATTCCATTGTTAAAATTAAAAAAACCTCTATGTCCTGGATATCTATATTTAAACTGCAAATGTGTGACCATGCTACTCTGAACTGAATTTATAGCATTACTGTGAATGAGAGAATTTTTTAGTTGTCATGCCTCAAATGTTGGCAGAGATGGCACTGAAGTGAAAAATGTGGTTCCACATCTAAAAGTATTTTGCCCTAGGATTCTGTTTTAGACTGATCGCTAGTGGATAGTTCTTTAGGCTATAATATGTTTGTGAGATGGGCCAGCCTTTGTCCTTCCTAATAATGATGCTATTTCTTATTCAGTCTACAAGTACTTGAACCTTTAGATAAAGCTGTCTGTTTTTATACATGCTTTTATATTGCTAAAAGTAGCTCAAGGAGGTTAGACTACCCCTAATTTATATGCTTGGTATATCAACTGAGGCTGATACCAGATGATCCGAGTTAGAACAGCTTCCAAGACCATTAGTGTCACTGTTGGAAGATAGCTCATACAAGTTATCTTTAATTCTTAGTTTCCCCATATTTTGTGAATAGTCTTTCTTAACAGTTTATTTAGTGTAGGTGAAACGCTCTCGTAGGAAGAGACTGTAGTAGTGTTTGCTATGTTGCAGCCATCCTCCGTTATTTTCATGGAAAGCATGAATGTAAAATACTCCAATACCTACTAACTGTATTTGTTAGCATACCAGATACAAAGTTACTGAGAAGTCTCTCTCTTATTTTCTTGGTATTTCCTGACAAGCTTTTTCTGTAGGTATGAGTCATTTTCTTATGGATCTGTTCTCTGTACCTAATTCTATGGATTATTCAATTAGATCTTGGATCTTAACAAATATGATAGATTAACTTAAAAGACTGAATAGCCAGAGAAACCTGGCAAATGTAGGGTTTTCTCTATGCCTGGTAAAATATGGCTGTTATTAAAAAAAAAAACACATAATGCCTATAATATAGGAAAATAGGAACATAGGAATGCAGGGGGCCTCCAGGGCCATTCAATACAATCCCTTGAGTTCACAGGCAATTAATTGAGGGAATCCCCAGAATTGCAACTTTAAACCCTCACCAACAACCAGAAAGAATACGTAAGACACCAAGAATACCCTAGAAATACAGGAGATGAGAGCACCAACAATACTCTGCCACTGCAACAACAGAGAACACTTGGTTCATATATACACAGAAGATCCTAGGAAAAAGGGCAATGCTACAGGAGAAGATAAAACCCCCATATTCCCTGTCAGTCTGATCTAAGAAAACAATTTATTTTTGACACCAGATTTGGCAATTGTTATGTCCCTAAGTAGAAAAGCAAGATGAAGATGCTCTAGCCAGTAGCTTTCTAAGTAGCAGTAGAAGCACCGGTGTGCATGTCTCTGTCAAAGCTCTCAATCTTAGTTGTGGCCAATGTCCCAGTACCTCAGAAGAAAATAGAGGGGGTGGGGAGAAAAGATGTCAGTCACATTTTTATGAAAAAACGAAAAATTCCTTCCTAGCCCTAGCTGGTGACCAGCAAAGCACCCAATTCCACATCACACACTGATTGGTGGGTCAGAACTCTTGTCCTGTCATACAATCCTATTCATACACTTACCCAATTCAGTATTAGAGATCTGGGTTCTTGTTCACCGCCTCTTTGCTTGGAAGCCCACTCCAAGACTTCAGTGTTTTGATAGTTAAATATATTTGAATGCCAGTTTATAGGCATTTGATCTAATGCCACTGGTGTTTTCAGCCTGAAAAGCTCTTTTTCTCCCGTAATATGCACATGACAATTGTACTTGCAAATAGTGATCATATTTCTTCTCATTCTCCAAGATTCTTTACTCTTATTTCATAATTAAAAGCTTCTATTCCCTTAATCACTTAGTAGTTGTTTTCTGAACTCATTCCAGCTTAAGTCTATCTTTCTTGAACCTTGGCCATCAGAAATGCATGCAGTATTCAAGTGGTTTTCAAGCTTTTTAAAGTCGCAGAACCCTTTCTTATTAATTGTTCTGTGTCAGAACCCCTATCCCTATCGTAAAGACTATCACAGAGCCAGGTGACCAGGCCCAGTAATGGTGGCACAGTGCCTCCCAGCCTGCTCTGCCATCATCCCCAATATCTTTATGGAGCTTCTGATGACCTATCATGGAAGCCCAAGGTTCCACAGAACAGAGTTTGAAAACTACTGCAGTAATTTAAATTGGGTCTTATCAATGCCTCCTTGTTTCTGTTTCACATACTCCTCTAATACACTCTAAGTTTGTATTCAGCCTTCTTCATTGCTTCAGCACACTGGCAACTGGTGGTCATTTTGTAATTGACCAATACACCTAGGTCCCTCTTTTCCTCAAATGTCTTCAGTCCATGAGCTTCATCTTATAGTTGAAGTCCTTGATATTCATTCCTAAGTGCAAGCCTTGCATTTCATGCAGTTGCACTTCATTCCATTTTTCCATACTGTATTCCGCAATATTATCCAAACCTTTCTGTTCAGCCTTCTTTGACAATGGCAATATCCCACAGCTTAGCATTGTTTGCAATTTCTTGAGGACACTTACTGGTAACTCTATTACCAGGGTTGCAGACAGAAGTGTTGAATGGGATAGCTCCTAATACTGGTCCCTATGGAATACAATTGCTGGTAATCTCTAGTTCAATAACTTCCCTTTCAGCAAAACTTGCTGCATAGTCTACCTTGAGCCATCTCAATTGTAGTATTGAACCCTGTTCTGTTCTATTCAGTTTTACCAATAATCTCCCATGTGACACAGTATCAAAAGCTTTGCTTAGATCTGAATAAGTTAAGTCCATATTTATCTAAGAGGTCTTTTGTTTTATCATAAAATTATATATTACCTTAGTCTGACATGTTTGTTCATTGTTTAAACTCGCATAGTATTTTGTCCTATTTTCTGTTTCTGTTCATATCTGACTCTTCCTTCAACAGTAGGTAGGGATTTGGAATAGATACTGAAGTCAAGCTAACTGCTTATAAGTGTTGGATCACTTTCTCCTATTTTGGAAACAAGCACTCCCTTTACTGTTTTCTAGTCGTATGTATTGTCCCTTAGTTGACCAATCCAGTGAAGAGCCGTAGTAGAGTAATTTCTCTTCTTTGCGTGAATTCCTTCAGGAATACGATGGAGATTATCTGAACCCCCTGATTTTGTACCAGCCAGCAATCTAAGTTTTGCTTCCATGTCAGATAATGGTAACTTTTTTATTCACGTAACTTATTTTTATTCATTGCTGTACGGTACTCCACTAATATCTTCAGTTATCTCTGTTTGAGTGAGGACTGAAACAGTATTTGTTAAGTTTTGGGGCTGTGCTTAGGTTGTCCTCTCCTTCAGTGGATGGTCCTACCTTGTTCTTCTTGGTTCTCTTTTTGTTGAAGCTTTTACTATTAGTTCTAATATTATCTGCAACGTCAAGCTCATTTAAGCCTTTTGCTTTTCTTTGTTTCTGCTATCCTTGACCATAGAAAGAGATTCATCCTTCCTTACTGATCAGATTTATTTTTCCATTGTTTATAGATCCTTTGCCTAATTGTAATGACCTGTTAGATGCTCCTGTTCATCCATGCAAGTTCATTCATGTGGCCCTTCCCTACCATTTTTTTTCACTTGCTTGGCATGCAAGCACTTGACAGTATTTGCCTTTTTTTCCTTAAAATAGTTCTGTGCAGTTTCCACACCAGGTTTCATAGCTCTCTAATCTAGTTAGTTAAGTTAGTCCTTCTAAAGTCCAAGGCCCTCATTATGACCTATTCTTGTCTCTCCTGCAATTGAGCATAGACTGAAACAACTCATGATCACTTGATCCAAGATTATTTCCTACAACCAGTTGGTTGGTTCCCACAACCAGTTCCTCTACAACTACAGTATCACTGTTAATCAAAACTAACATAGCTTTACCTCATGTTGGTGCAGTTGCCATTTGATAGAAAAATCTGTTTGCTAGTTTGTCCAGAAAGATCTGACACCTACTGATCAGATTGTGTAGATGGCATGGGGTGTGTGAAATACGGTCACTCCTCTCCAATGATTTAAAAATAAAGCTCAGTTTTAAAGTTCTTGGTGGTATCTTGAGCCCCTTCACAATGTAGAATTGAACAAAAAACTTAATTTTTGAAAACTGTCAAACAGAGAAATGCCTGTGCATATTTAGCTCTGTTCCACCTTACCTGTAGCTGGCAATGGCTACTGGCAGTTATCTGCTGCATTGACAGTATTTCTTTTTTCTGACTGGTAGAAAAGGTGGTTGAAGCAGCTCGGCAAAATTTGATTCAAATAAAGCAATCTGGAAAGGCAATGTGAGATTAAAGGAAAGAGGTATGTGTGTACACTGAGAGCACTGTTTTATGTAGACTGTCTGTAATAGGTCTACCTGTATTGGGGTGTGTCACCAGTGAGGTGGGCAGTGAGTGAGTTAAATGAGTTAGATGAAACATGTATATAGTTCTGATGATTCATAAGTGCAAAACAATACTAAACAAGGTCTTCACATGACAGTGAAGAGGACAAAATTTAACAGCAGATGCAGTTTGTTGGCTAGGTATTCTAATGCAGAGCAAGAATGAATATCTTTTGTTTAGTATAGAGGAGAAGCAGAACACAAGTTTGTGCTATGGATGTAGCAGAGCATCAGATTAAGGTTGCCTGGGTGTGAGCCTCAACTGTTTTTTTTTTTCTTAGTTTTCAAAATGTTTAGTTTTGCGGAATATGATATTTTAGGAAGGCTCAATATACCCATAGGAACCTTCACTCTGAGTTAACAAAGTTCGCTTTACCTATGATTTTTAAACTTTTTGAGCAGACCAAAATGTTTTGAAAAGTATTTGTTGACCTGCAGTTGAGGCCACAGTGGTAGTCAGGTAATAATAGCTAGTTCTTAATACTTTTCATCAGTAAATCTCAGATCATTTAGTGAGGAGAAAAACCTCATTGCCTCCAGAATCACTCAGCAAAGTAGTGACAAAACAAGGTTTTATCATTTTCTCTCTGCTGTTCTGTCCACTACATCATACATCGGATGACTGTTCTATCACACATGCATACCTTAATTTCCTATTTTCTGGTTCTTAGCTGTTTACAGTATTTAGAGGTTTTATTTCCATTTTAGTGATCCCCAGACCTTTGCTCACATGAGAGGGGAAATTGCGAGGTTGACAGGCACCCCCACTCACCCTGTGCCACCTTCCTTTAGTGTACATCCTTGTCCATTGCCTTCAACTGCTTGCTATAAATCGCTTTTAAACCTTTCCTTTAAACTCCTTCCTCTTTAATTCACCATCTTGTTTATCTTGTAACGCAAGTCTTCTATTACCTTTGTGTGTTTCATTTACTTTTTAAAATTATTTGAGCACTTTCCTGAAATTTCTGCTGTATTCTGATTATTCTGATTTCTACCCAAAAACTCTTGTGATAGAGACAGTTTGCAGCAGCATATTTTAGATTCTTCCCAAATGTGGGATTGAACTCACATTTGTTAGGTGACTAGGAAATTGACTGTCAAGAATGATGGGGGAGGTGGGGGGGTAAAAGAGCCCTGTGCCACCCTGCCGCCACTCAAAGCCTGGCCCTACTCTGCCACCCCCCTGCTGCTCCAGATCCGGCCCTGCCCCACCCCACCCCACCCCACCCCCCCAGCTCCCCCTGGCTGCTCCACCACACCACCTGCTGTTCCAGGTCTGGCCCTGCTCTACACCCCCCCGGCCACTCCAGGTCTGGCCCCGCCCCCCCCCCCCCCTGCTCTGGGTCCAGCTTCACTCTACCCCTGCCTCCCCCTCCCTGCTGGCTGTTCTGGGAGGCATTGGGGCTGGGTGGGGGGAGGGGCACTGCCACTGTGATCCCCCTCCCTTTGCTCTCAGGCAGGGAGGAGTGGGGAAGCCCCACTGCTCAGGCAGCTGGGGTGTGTTTGCCACCACCACAAACTTCCCCAGCAGCGACTTAAACTTGGGCCCGCACAGCCTGGGCCACACAGCCAATTGCTGCCCGCCCTCTCCGCGGCACATGCACAGTTGCCCAAAAGCATTATGGACAGACAAACTAAGCCTTTTATTATATTGGAACGTTCAAATTTAAATATGGCACTCTCTTTGGAACCATCCGATTGCGTGGTAACTGGTGGCCAGCAATCCCCTTGGGTAATATGTGTCTGCATATGTGCAATGTAGTCTGGTGCATAAGTGACAGACTTGTTTAACTCATCTGTTGTCATTAACTTTTTGTTAAATGCAGTGTTGTTGCTTCTCCCAAGACATAACCAGTGTTACAGCTGGGGTAAACGTCAAACTGAGACCCTCTCGGTGTCTGACCAGAGCCATAGTTTGGTTGCTCAGGTATATGAAAAAAAATGAACAAAAGATTAAAAAATAATAATGATAATTATCAATCTCTAGTGAGTGTGTGTGTGTATGTGTGTGTGCGCACGCTTGCATGCACAATGACTGCTATCTCAGGAGCCCTTTGGATAGATAACCCAAATTTGGATCAGTAAGCCCACCCTTTATAACAAGGGAAACATGAGATACCTGAGGCTTCCAGAGTACTTAAGGAAAACAACTTTAGACGTAGATGAGAAATGGCCAGTTCATCTAAGTGGGATGTTTTCAGCTGGAAAAATATCTTCAGGAAGTAAATACAGCCTGAAAATAGTTCTGAGAAACATGAACTGCTCCATTCTTTTCTGTGGGTGTTCTTATCCATATTATCAATTCTTGAGCCTGTGATGTGTGTTGTGTGCAACCATTCTTAGCTCCTCCTGCCAGAAGCATAGCAAGAGGGCTTTGCACCCTGGGTGGCATAGTTAGCAAGGGCAATGGCAGCAGTGGGTGTGGTGGCCAAATTGAAAGGTACCCTTTTTGTACCCTTGAAGTTAGCTCCTAGGACTCATATCCCTGTTGCTTCCTCTGCCAGTCACTGTGCTGTGTATTTGGTGCAAGCTTCAGGTATGTCTGCTCTGAGCATCTTGTGAGGCACAGGAGATTTCAGCTGATATGAGTGGACTGCAGAAGAGAGGAATTACTACATCCTGGCTCATACAAGGAGCAGGAGGAGGGTTCCTGAGGGATGTACCCTAGGATTCCACATGCAGAGGCAGGAAGGGGGATTCTGCTTGTCCTAGAATGAGAAGGTCCCTCAGGTCTTGACTTCCATATGGAGGAAGGGAGCTAATTTGATACAATCAGGGTAACAGACCCAGCACACACCTTGGGGATAAAAGATGTGGGGTTGATGGGCATCTTACCTCTAAACATCTATTAGTCCTGCCATCTAAGCTGTTTTCCCATCATTACCTCTAAATCTCAACCCCTCCTTGTGGCTTGACATATGCCTTCTTTTGTGCAAACATGTATTGGAGATATTTATGAATTGGTGCCAAAGCATCAGTAAATTCCAAGGGATTTGCTGGCCATTGGTTTATTTAAAAATTCAAGCCATTTATTTAGATGCTAAATATGGTTTTAGGAGCCCAACTTTAAGTCTCTCTGTTTTGATTTTTTGGCTAAGAGTATTAATTACTGTTGTTTAGCACTGAAAACGCGCTGTCTTTGCAGTTGGCTGGCAGGAGTAGCCTAAAGCACAATCTGGAGAAATTAATTTGTGGAAAGGTCTCCTACTAATTAATTGACCTGAGAAACTGAAGAGTAAAATCAACTTTTCCAAAGTCAACAGTAGTGATTACTTGCATGTGGGTGTCAGTGGGATGCAACAGAATGCACATGCAAAAATCAACCCCAACAATTTTGTTAATCAAAACAGCTCATTTAGTTCTTATCACAGTTTTCAACTGTGAGTGAATCTATTTAATAAAGCTTTCTTTTCTAATATTTGGATAGTTATATGATATTTGTAACAGGCAAGAAAAAATTAAACTCTCTTGATGTTTTTACTTTGTCAGCTTAATCATTTAATTAGAAGAATAAAACGTATCATTTCAAGTCATTTTGAAAAATTGAAGACCACGTTAATGAAACCTTAAATGTGATCTGCATATGAAATAGTTGTTTAAATACAACAAATGGTAGACTATAATTAAGATAATTTTAATAGAATTTCAAGTAGTTGGGCACAAAGATACTCGGCCCTTGTCCATGGAAAAAGGATGATTTATAATAATGACAACTTGTATCCTTTAATTCCCTTCTGAAGGCATGAAATAAGTTCAGTAAATCACTATACTCAGGAATACCGGTCTTTAAAATAATTTGAGAATGTGCCTTGATCACTTACTTGCAAACTTAAGAAAAATTCATCTGAAATTCTATGTTAAACATACGTTGAGTATAATATTTTTCAGACTTCACAGAAGCACTGTTTTTAAGAGGATGTCCTCACTGCGTCACAAGACAATAAACATAATACAAAGAACAAAACTTATATCAGGCATCTATCACTGCAGTATGTGAATACCTAACAGGTGTATTCTTAGTTCTCTTCTGGCTTAGCAGAGCTGTCTAAAACTTGCAGTTTCCATCCCACTGGAAATTCTGATACTTTAAACTATTTTGTTTTTAATGACAACTACAAATTTCCCTTAGAAAGGGAATTTAGTGTTCAGGAAAAATAAAATGGTCAAATTGTTCCCCCCCCCGCCCCTCCATAATCAAACTTTCTATTTCTAATATAATAAAGGCCTTAGTCTATCTGTCTGTCCAATGCTCTTGGACTACTTTGGTTACTGAAACAACCAATCAGAGTGCTCCAAGAGCATTTTGGACAGGAGGCGGCAGTGGCGACACAGCAGAGGATGGAGAGGGGGGTGAGGCCAGCACCACTGGAGGTGGCAATAATATGGGGTGCTGGTCAAGGGGGATGGAGGGGATGGCGGGGCAAGCACTTCCTGTCCAAAAACTATTTAGTTGGAAAATTCTGATTTTGCTCTAATTACTAAGTTTATTTTAAAAGTGGAGGAGCTACCATACTGAGAAGTGTCTTACCAAAGATTGTGCAGCTCTGTGGCAGAGCTGAACCCAGATTTCTAGAGTCTTAGTTAATGCCCTAATTATAAACCATTTTCCTTCTCAAATACAGACTGGACCTGGGTGATTGTGATTTTTTTAAAGCATCCGGTTTCATCTGCTAATGCCCTGTGGTGGACTACTTTGATGAAAGGACAAACAAGTGTATTAATAAGTGTAGCTGACAAGCCATTAGGGCTAGAAAGCATCTTTATCACCAGTGCAATGCACATTTTGGCTTTTTTTTTCTCCCTGTGAATATTGTTTTCCTTGTTTCAAAATATACTCTTGTATAAACAAGCAATGTAATTCTGAGGGATAACAACTTAAGAACAACTAAACCTATGATAAAATACTGAAAGCTTGTGATAGCTGGCATTGATCTGTATCCCTGCATTCCATTTTATTCTCGTAATAGTGATATTTTATAAACATTTAGATTTTAAGGCCATATTCAAGTTTATACTTTGCATGAAACTTAGAATCCAGCCTTCAAACTCACTTTCTAATTGGCTTGTAACAAGTCATTCATTAACCAAAGTTACTGTATTACAGGGGTAGGCAACCCCCAGCACCGGGGCCAGAGTGTGGCACGCAAAGGCATTTTGCTTGGCACGCGCATCCTGGAGCACATGTCAGGGAAGGGGCTGGGGCTGTGCTGTCGCAACAAGGATAAGGCCCCTTGTGGCTTCCCTGCCATCTGCCCCGGCATGCCAACATCTACAAGTTGAGGCTGTTGGTGTTTTTGGCACTCTGCCCAAAAATGCTGCTGACCCCTGTTGTTTTAGCTAGGTACTTCCCTCTGATCACTGTGGCAGGGCAGTGCTTTCATCACCCCTGCATTAACCTATGCTGTAGGATTTCTAGGTATTTCTAATTTTGCATCTTGTAGTTGTGTGTGAGCTTGAAATGGTGATTTCAGAAGCTATTTGGTTAAGTGGTTGCCTGTAAATATAGGGGATTGTACTTGATGGCTCAGGAAGTCTCTTAGTCCTATGTTCCTGTGACTCTTCTTTACTTTATGCAATATATTGGTGATGTCAGTGGACAGCTGTTCAGATGACAAATAGCATTTATCTTTAGCAAGAGGGAGGTCAAAGTTTTAACTGAAATGCTGACTGACTGACCGTTTCTCCAGACCAGGGGTGATTATGGGTGGGGGGGAGGGGTGGGGGGAATGGTTTCATGATCTATTTTAAATTACCCTGTGAGTAGAGAAAATTTGCTGACAAGTTCTCACATAACAATCTTGGGCTAATTCAGTGGTACTGAATTTTGGTATATGTTATTCTACATACTCTGGAGGTCAGTCCAAATTTTGGTGACTTTGGAGGTTTAGGTATTTGATATTTCCATTTTGGTTAGCTACAGCAAAGCATCTGCTTTTTCCCTAATTAATTGGTTTTGTGTAGTTCAAATGATGAATTAGGCTGCTTATATTTGGCACAGATGTTTATTCAACAAGCCTTTAGCACCCCTTATATGTGGAGAGCCTATATTAGCAACAGACATGACAGTTCTGCAGCCAAGTCTTCAATTTAAATGGTGTAAATGTCTGATTCTATATATACATTACAGGGTAGTGAACTTGTAGACTGGAAACATGGTCAGTGACTGACAGATCATATTGAGTGGTACAGACTACAGACTTGGCAAAAGCCTGAGTTATAAATTATCTGTGCTTAAGCTGGTATAGGATTAATAATCAGTAAGCTTGCATTTAAATCATAATCAGTAGCCTGGGAAAATAGAATAAGAATCTGTTTATTAAGCTATTAACATTAGACTAAGCCAAGAATTAATAACTACTTTTTGGAAAAGTGTGTACCAGCCGCTAGATGTTTTGCCTTTTGATAATATTGTAGTCAGCTAGAGCCCTCTTGCAATAATCATGTTTTAGTTAATCTGTTGTCAGCCTTGGCTAATTTTAAGGGATTTATGCTAAATTGCAGACGTGTGGCTGAAGCAGATCACAGACCCTACTTCAGAATGAGCCCTTGCAGAAGTTACAGCTGGCCTAGTCAGCAAAGTCAAAGAAACAGAACGTGGCAAGTAGCATTACCAGATGGTGAGGGAAACAGAGAAATAGAACTTTATCCCAGAATTGTACTTGTCACTAGGGCAAAGACCTCAGTGAATTGGCATCTTCCAAGCCCACAGAAAAACTGGTTTATTCTTGTTCCTAAACTCTTAGTGAAACAAAGAAATTTGAATAACACCAATCAGTATATTTATTTAAATAAGCCAGATATTGAGTTTAAGCAGGGGGAATTGTGGGAAGACTTCTGCAAATTCAAGATAACCTGCTGCCAGCCTGCATGCCAGCTTTCTCTTCCCTCCTGACTCTTCCCCAGCTAGCATAAGTGAGAATTGATTTTGTGCTGTTGCAGGTAGCTAGACAGGCATAGAGATAAGTACTTATTCTTTTGCTTTGGGGTATAACCAATGAAAAGTTGAGTCAGAGACTTGCTTCTTGCCCCCTTTTCTGACTTGTGATTGTTTTTTGATTTAGTGTACAATCAGGGTTGCAGTAAGGAAATTGTAACAGTTCCTGAGTTCTGTGTTCAAAGGAGTCCTGATCATAGATGGGCTGTGGTCTTGTCTCTCGAAAGACTAAATAGTACTGGGGTTTTGGTAATAGATTACATCTCAGATATAAGAAATAGTGGAGGTATGTTACTTTTAGTCTCATGTTCCAGTGAAGCTCTATAGCTGTCATGCTGGTGTCATGGATCATGTTCCTTTTGGGTGGAGATCTGCCTTAGCATTGCCCAAGAAGCAGCTTTATTCGGTCTCTCTCTCATGAAGGGCCCCCCCCTTACGCCAGCCTTGAGACCATCCATGGCTCTTCTGTGTCCTTGGCTTCCCCAGCAATCCATAGCACCTCCACCTCCGAGAGCTCCTCCTTTTGGATCAGCTTCTGGGAATAGGGGGTCTTGTCCTCTTTACAGGCAGGATGGAGGTGATCAGAGACAGCACAGCTGAACACTCATCTCCAAACAGACAGTCTTTGTTGTGCCACAGCAGCTCTCTGTCCTTCCTCAGACACCCCTCTTTACTCCCTGGGCCTACCCTTTCTTTCCTCTGGTCTCCCAAGGCCCCACTCTTTCTCCACAGGCAGTCAGCCACCCCCACAAAACTGTAGTATTAATGAAGGGACTAAGAGTCACTCAAATGAAACAATGCCACGGGGAACCAATCAGTCATCTCTTCTCCAGATTAAATAACCCTAGCTCTTTCTGCCTGTCCTTATAAATCAAGCTTCCCAGGCCTCTAATCTTAAGCAGTTTTGTTGCTTTTCCTTGGACTGTCTCAAATCTGCCCACCTCTTTCTTGAAATGTAGGGCACAAAACTGGGCACAGTTCTTCAGGTGCAGAATAGAGTTCTCCAGGTCCTCACTAGTTCTCCAGGTGCAGAAAAGAGTGGAAGAATTACTTTTCTTGATTTGCAAGCAACACTCCTGTTGATACAAGTGAAGATGGTATTGGATTTTTTTCCCCCTAGCAAGAAAACACTTTCAGCTTATTCAGCTGCTGGTCTGCTCCCAAGTCCTTCTCCACAGTATGGCAGCCTAGCCAGCCATTTCATAACTAGGTTGCTGCCTTCTGTATTCTGCAAGGGACCTATGGTTTTTTTGGTTTTCATTTTACTTTTGATATATTTTTAGAATTCCTTTTTATTGCCTTGTATGTCCCTTTCCATTTACTTGTCTCCTATTATCTTGGGCTTTGAATCAATTCCTGTTTTAATTTAAGTTACTTAACCTTTATGTTCACCTATTGGCCTGTAAGATGGGGTAACTTACAAACTTCACAGGTTTGTTTGAGGCTCATTATATTCATAAAGTGCTTTGAGGTCTGTGGGGGAAAGTTCCTATATAAAAATATTACTGAAAGTGTAAAAGAGAAACAATTGATCATTCTTATGAAACCAGAGAGAACATAACTTTGCTCTTCTATCAAGTCTGTGACTTCATAAAACACTTTGGTATGCTAAACTGGACAGAGTGCAGTTTAATGCAACTATACTGTCAGTGTGTTACTCATTTATAGCTAGCTTATTTCTGCATGACATTGCAGTCATCCATATAGACATATCCTCATATGTAGGTAACATCTCGAAGACTGCTGAATACACAGGTGGTTTATGCAATGTGCTTTTGGGAAGCAGATCAGATTGGACCAACCCCAGTGCTGTTCTTAATTTTATTATTTCCTTTAAAGGCTTGTGCCCTGGTTCCTAAAAGTATGGCGGTTCATATTGGTATGCTTCCTGCAGCACAGATGTCAAGTAGATATTAAATTCTGGTGCTGTAAAATTACATTACAATAACAGCTTCCTGCAATCTCAAGTTCATGACTCTCCATGTACAGTGTGCTCATAATTTTCTCTGTTCTGCAGAACAGTGGAGCAGGCTTGAAATGCAATTTAGGGGTCACTTCTGCTCAAATAGCGCTCTTTCATCCAAAGATCTTAAAGCATTTTGAAAAGGTGGCTGAGTACAGATGACAGACAGGGGAAAACAAGGCACAGAGGGTTGAATTTTTCTGTGCTGCAAGGTTATGCTGCAGGGCATGAGAAGGTACAGTTTGAGAAATAAAATTTAGATCATGTCTTTTTTAGCCCAGTAGTCAGTCTATTCAGCCACAGATCTTAAGTCCAGGGTAGTTTAGCAAGCAAGTAACACTGTCACATTTGGTAACATTTCCCGTTCAGAACTTAGTTTGTTTTAATTTTGCTTATTTAGAGTTTGTCAAGTTATCTGCTGCTCTGATTCATGTTACTAAAACTTAGCAGTTCATTGCTTGGCTCACAGAATTGCCATGAGGCAGATGTCTCTGCAATTCCTTTTGAAGAGCTCTTTGCCTCTGAGGTATTCCTAGTGGATTTGGTTCCCTTCACACGTGCTTACAATCAGAAAGTACTGTGCATGCCTCCTAAGGTTTCCTGATGGGAAGCTGTCTAGACAACTTTGTTTATTCTTTAGCAAAAACATTTTTTACTTTTAGGTTTCCCTGCACCATAATTATTATACCACTTTATGTGTACTCCCTACTGCTGCTCCCATCACGCCGTATGTTTTGATGACAAAAACAGATCTCTGTAACGTTGTTTTGTAGTGTTTATTGCCAAGATTAAAAGACGTGGCTCTGATAAGACATCTGGTGAACAAATCACTTTTGTCTTCCTTTAATCTGAAGCCTGTAGCTGTACCTTCTCAGTCTTTTTCTTTCAGTGCCACTTGTCTAGGAAGCTTGCTTTCAGGGGATTTCTGGCATATCCTACTTTAGGTTCTTAAAGGGAAAGTAAGCTTGTATTTGAAGCCCCCAATTTAACTTTTGTTTACAGTTTCTCTAATATGGCCAGGAAATTTTCTCTTTTTCATATTATCACATTGTCACCAAGAAACAAAGCAACTCCATTAACCAGTTTTAAGACTTGGTATGCCCTGTTGTAGACTAAGGAAGTAAAAGGGAGTATAAGCCAGCAAACCTATACCTACAGCCATGATGATGTCTTTAATGGGAGGCTACATGACCTAGCAGAACCAGGTTTCAATTTGGCATATGAAACTGGCTTCACTGCTGAATTGCCAGGTGGTTGACAGGGTGGAGCTATTGTTAAGGGGACAAGCCACTGCATCATTGCCAATTCCTCAGTTCAAGGATGATCTCTGCCACAGCTCATTGATGGGTCTTTTCAGGGCATTTATACACATATGTTTGTCTGCTCCAACACATTGGAGATCCAGCATGTCACAGCAAACTCGATTAATCGAGTCCATGCGAGCTGACGTGTCCAGCACTGTCACATGCATTTGTATAAATGGTGAAATACTCATCAGCACTGAGAAAACGGCAGTGGTACGCTTTTGAACTAAAACACCTTCAATGAGTTTTAGTTCAAAAGCACACCATCACCATTTTCTCAGCACTGATGTGCATTTTACCATTTATACAAATGGTATGCACCGCACAAACATGTGCAAATGCCCTAAATGACTTGCGAGTGCAATTCTTGAGCCACAGATCTGTCCATAGAAGTTGCAGGTCTTCCCGCAGGGAAGAGTAGGCTGTAGGCTGGGATTCCCCTCCTTTTCCTTCCTCCACTCTCACTTATCTACTTTGACAGCAAGGCACTTCACCTCAAAACTGGCTCTGCTTGGTTGGGGTTGTAGCACTACTACATAGCGAAGAGGGATTCTAGGCCTCATTCATACCAGTGACAGATCCTCTGACCTTGGACGAATCACTTACTCTCTCCATTCTTTAGCTTTCCCATAGGTGAAATGAGGGAAGGGGTGAACCTGCCTTTGCAAAGCGCTTGAGAGCTGTGTGTTAAAAACCTTATGCAACTACAAAGTATTATAAATGTATGGGAAGTACAAAGGTATTATAAAGGTTCCCTCTCAGGGAAATTGTGAAAGTTAATTTGCTGCTTTTCTGATGACTCTGGAGCTGTGTAGCATTAAGTATGGTCAATTGTGTCAAACATACCAATACAAAAGCAAGCAAAAGCCTAAAATTGGAATTGGATTCATTTGTATTTGTTACTGTAGCTGTAAGCACCTATGGCAAATGTTCATTATAATATTTCTTAAAACAAAAGAAAAAAAGGAGAGTTTGAAATTTTGTAGATGAGGAATTAAAGTCCTCAGTCCCCAGGGCTAGCAGGTTACAAACCATAGGAAAGGGGAGAAGGGAGAAGTGAAGCTATGTACAGAGTGCACAGACATTGTTTGCAATATATATATACTGCCCCTTGCTGATTTCACAAAACTTGACCTATTTGGGCTTCAGGCCAGGTGATGAACCTTGCTGAGGCAGAGGATCTTCAGAGAAGGAATGTGCTGATTCTACGAGTCAGGTCCTAGGGCAACTCTGCAGAGACCCTGACCATGCTGCCTTCTCATTTTCCATTCTCTCTTGCAGCACAGCTTCCTTTAAATAAGCATTGCCACTGGCCATCTTTGCTGTCATACCCCCTCCATCTAGATTATTTGAAGTGGAAAACAGTGCTGGCCTGGGCACTGCTAATCTCCACTGGCCTTTGTGGTGCTAATACCAGCATGTTGTCAAGGGTGTGCTCCATGCAGAGTGATTGCTGTCTGACTCCACTGTTAGACCACACCACAGACTTTGCTGTTTCATATCCCTGTGTTTGGAAAAGAGAGGTAACAAGCTGCTTAGGCTGTGTTCCCTGTTCTGATGTATACCTTACAACTAATTGAATGGAAAATAATATGCTTAGGTCCCTTATTTAAGTTCTAAATTTATTACAAAATTCAGTTGCATTAGGTCAGAATAAGCCCAATTCAGAGTACTGGAGATGACCAGAAAAAGTTACAGTAAGTTGCTACATTTGGTAACAGGGGAACAGTCAGCCCTGCTGAAGGTCTAGCTGCAGGGTATTTGTATAATGAGGGTGTCATAAGTGTCATGGGTGCTACAGGGCTCGAGCACCCACCAAAAAAAAGTTAGCGGGTGCTTAGCATGACGCCATTGGTGCTGGTGGACATTAAAAAAACCAAAATGCACTTTAACAGATAAAGCAGTAGATTACTTCAACCTGGCTCTGCAGAGTCTGTAAAGATTGGCCCTTAGACCGGACTTTTCGGCACTTGATCCAAGTAGCTATTAGATAGAGGTATAAAAAAAGCCCCACTAAAGTACCCAACCTTTACAGATCCTGCAAAGCTGGGTTGAAGTAATGCACTGCCTCTTCTGGGCATGCGTGAGGCTCAGCATGGGAATGCACTGAGTTAAAGTGCCTTTAAAAAAAAATTGTCTGTAAGTACCCACCAGCAAAAAACAAAGTTGGTGCCTATGGAAGGCATGCCCCACTGAGAACTTAAAACTTCATGAGAGAAGCAGAAGAGGAAGCAAGCTGTGGGCTGAACAAACTGGTAAGTGAATGGAGAGGCTAGGCTGTTGTACTGAGGCCAGAGCCAAAGGGGTCCCCCTCCCAGTGTTTGGGACAGGATAGCTGGATTTTCTTTTGCTTGTTTAAAAGACTGTGTCTTATTTGGATAGGCTAGCTGAGATGCTTCTCAGGGAACAAAGCTCATTTGCAGATGCCAGCAGACTAAACAACCTGCTTATCCATGGTAGAGAATGCAGGCCATCCCAGCTAGCAACTGAAATGGATACCCAAGACTTGTTGAAATGTTATAAAATCCCTGTTGAGGCTATACCAGAAACAAGTTGTCCAGCACCTCCACCTTAAACAGCAACATTTTCAACAGAAAGTTCAAGAGCACAGCAGCACTTTGTTTCAGCTACTGAACTAGGTGAAGCCCGGTATGCAGGTGAGTACTACTCTCCTAGCCCAAACAGAAGGGGACAGAGCTGTTATGAAAATGGGGCCAGAAAATTATCTCGAGGCTTTTCTGGAGACTTTTGGGTGGGTGGCCAAAATGTACTACTGGCCCTGAAAGCTGCAGGCCACTAAACTGGCACCTTACATGATGAGGCAACTCAGGCAGCATACCGGGCCCTGGGAAATGAGCCTGCATGGGAGTATGACATCCTCAAGGCCACTGTCTTAAACCATGTGGGTCATATACAAGTGGTATACTGGCACCATGTCAGGGAAGAGGGGTTTAAGTTGGGTTCCTGGCCCCAACAGGTTGGCCAGCAGGTCAAGGGTACGTGTATGAAATGGCTGAAACCTGAATCTTGCTCAGCCAGAGGCAATGAAGTTGGTAGTCCTGGACCAATTTTGCCAGCTATCGCCTGCAGGACCCTGGGAGTAGGTTTGCAGACACTGGGTTGGTGATCTCAAGGAGGCAGTCAGCCTTGTTGAGAACTTTCTTGAGGCCAAATTAGATTATGGGATGTACCTTGCTGGACCAAATGGACATATATAGCAGAGCATGAACTCGAAATGAGAAGGGGCTCCTCCAGCTAGAAGGTGTTTGGATGGAGATTTTGCACCCGAATTGGGAGTCCTGCCCTAATATCCAAAGAAACAAGGGTGGGCTCAACAGTATCAGATCATAGATTTGACAATAGAAGAGAATCCCCTTGTGGAAAGGTGAACTCTTGGTTTGCTTTATGTGTGGATATCCAGGCTACTGGCACAGGGATTGCCCAGAAGGATTGCAACTATATGCAGACCTGGGGTCTTTGATGTATACATAGAGGCCTCAGAGGCAGAGAAGCTGATGTCCCAGTCAAGGTGAGGGATACCCACATCCAGGGTTTAGTGGATTCCAGTCTATGTAAGCATTCATTTGTGAGACGCTTGTGGACCCTGCTCAATTACTGATCATGGAATGCGTATATGTGACCTGCATCCATAGGAACATTAGCCCCTATCTGAACATGAAGGTACAGCTGTTGGCTGGGTGCCAGACTGCAGAGCTGACAGCGGCAGTGGCTAGCTACTTCTTCTACTTGGTAGTGATGGGTTGGCAAGATGCTGACCAAGTTGTTCCACCTGGTAGTGAAACATAGGCAAGCTCTAGGCACTCAAGATCAGTCTGAGGACTAGCTAGAGGAAATATTTGCCTGAGGTGGAAATTGTGCCCATGGAAGAGATGCCTGACTTCATGCAAAGACAGAGGGAGGACCCATTTTTTGCCCCACTGTGGCTGGCCAGCCCAGGTGAATGACTCTGTGATACATCTTTAACTAGCTTCCCAGGATCCCCACTTTGAACAGTAAGGGGTGTCCTGATAACAGTCTCTTGAGACAAGATGGCCAGAACCTGTAAGTTTCAATTATTGGTGCCAAAATTACACCACAATCAGGTCTTGAAATTTTGTCCATGACATACCACTTGGGCAGACCATCTGGGAGTAAAAACAAACAAACAAACAAAAAGAAACCAAAGTGTATTCACCAGGACCTTTTGGCTTGGGCTTTATCAAAACATTAAAGACTATTGTGCCAGGTACCCTGAGTATTAATTGGTGACTCCACACACAAGGCATCAGGAGCCCCTGTTGCTTTGGCCCTTGGCAGGGATTCTTTTTGAATAGGATCAGATAAACGTAGTCAGGCCCTTAGAACTGAGCATAAGTGGGTACCATTTAATCTT